>NC_090445.1:1218425322-1219050322 GCF_031143425.1 Pleurodeles waltl | reverse complement strand
GGCCTCCAAAACTTTCCAAAGGTGGACCAGGTGCTCATCCCAGGTGGAGCTAAAGACAGCTATATCATCTAGATATGCTGCACTAAAAGCCTCCGGCCCTTGCAGGACTGTGTTCACCAACCTCTGAAAACTGGCAGGTTCATTTTCCAAACCAAAGGGCATCAATGTAAATTGGTAGTGCCCTCCTATGGTTGAAAATGCAGTTTTTGCTTTAGCATCCTCAGCCAATTTGATCTGCCAATACCCTGCAGTCAAATCAAAGGTGCTTAGATACTTGGCATATGCCAGTGTATCTATGAGCTCATCTGCCCTGGGTATAGGGTGAGCATCAGTTTTAGTTACCTGGTTGAGACCTCTGTAATCTACACAAAACCTCATCTCTCTTTTCCCATCGTTTGAGTGAGGCTTTGGTACAAGCACCACAGGAGAGGCCCATGGGCCTTCAGAATGTTCAACCACTCCTAGTTCAAGCATTTTCTGAACTTCTTGTTTTATGCAGTCCCTGACATGGTCAGGCTGCCTATAGATCTTACTTTTGACAGTCATGCTGTCTCCAGTATCTATAGTGTGCTCACAGCAAGAAGTGGTGCCTGGCACAGTAGAAAAGAGTTCAGAAAACTGACCTAGGAGATTTATGCAGTTGTCTTTCTGCTCAGCAGTAAGACAGTCTGCCAAAACTACACCTTCCACTAGAGCATCTTGTTCTGTGGAAGAGAAGAGATCAGGGAGAGGGTCACTCTATTCTTCCTGTCCTTCATCTGTTGCCATGAGCAGGGTGAGATCAGCCCTGTCATAGTAGGGTTTTAGGCAATTGACATGGAGCACCCTAAGGGGACTCCTGGCAGTGCCCAGGTCAACCAAATAGGTGACCTCTCCCTTCTTTTCAACAATGAGATGGGGTCCACTCCATTTGTCTTGGAGTGCTATTGGGGCCACATTCTGTCCTGGTTGGTACTGACTCAGAACAGCCTTCTGGTCATGCCATTGCTTTTGGAGCTCTTGGCTGGCCTGAAGGTTTTTACTGGCCTTTTTCATGTACTCAGCCATTCTGGATCTTAGGCCGAGTACATAGTCCACTATGTCTTGCTTGGGAGCTTTTAAAGGTTGTTCCCAACCCTCCTTCACAAGTGTTAGGGGACCTCTTACAGGGTGTCCAAATAGGAGTTCAAAGGAGCTGAAGCCCACTCCTTTCTGGGGTACCTCCCTGTAAGCAAAAAGGAGGCAAAGTAACAGGACATCCCATCTCCTCCTGAGTTTTTTAGGGAGTCCCATTATCATTCCTTTGAGAGTTTTATTAAACCTCTCTACCAGTCCATTTGTTTGTGGATGATAAGGTGTGGTGAATTTGTATGTTACACCACATTCCTTCCACATGGCCTTCAAGTATGCAGACATAAAAATGCTACCCCTGTCTGATACCACCTCTTTTGGGAAACCCACCCTGGAAAAGATTCCCAGGAGGGCCTTTGCCACTGCAGGAGCTGTAGTGGTCCTTAGAGGAATAGCTTCAGGGTATCTTGTGGCATGGTCCACTACCACCAAGATAAACCTATTGCCTGAAGCAGTAGGAGGATCAAGGGGGCCAACTATGTCAACCCCTACCCTTTCAAAGGAAACCCCAACCACAGGCAGTGGAATAAGGGGAGCCTTTGGAGTGCCACCAGTCTTGCCACTGGCTTGGCAGGTCACACAGGACTTACAAAAGTCTTTTGTGTCCTCTGACATCCTAGGCCAGTGAAACAGGGGGACAAGCCTTTCCCATGTTTTAATCTGACCCAAATGTCCAGCCAAGGGAATGTCATGTGCCAGAGTTAGGAGGAACTCTCTGTACTGCAGGGGAATGACCAATCTCTTGGCTGCTCCAGGTTTTGGATCCCTTGCCTCTGTGTACAAGAGGTTGTCCTCCCTGTAAACTCTACATGAGTCACTGACATCCCCATTTTGCTGTTTGACAGCTTGCTGTCTTAGACCCTCTAATGTGGGACAGGTTGCTGTGCCACACTCAGCTCCTCCCTGGCAGGCCCCCCTCCACCCAAAAGCTCAGCAGTGTCTGCTGCCAGCTCCTCTGGTGAAGGTTCTGCACAGGGGGGAAATTCTTCTTCCTCAGAAGTTGAATCATCTGTAGAGGAAGGGATAGTGGGTAGGGATGTACCCTTACTAACCCTAGCTTTAGGGAGCACTTGGTCCATTGTTCCAGGATCCAAGTCACCCTGTCCTTTTTGCTTTTTGGCCTGAGCCCTTGTCAAAGCAAACATATGCCCAGGAATGCCCAGCATTGCTGCATGAGCCTCCAACTCCACTTCTGCCCAAGCTGATGTCTCTAAATCATTTCCTAGTAGAAAGTCTACAGGTAAATCTGAAGCAACCACAACTTTCTTTGGACCAGTAATCCCCCCCCCCACCCCCCCCCAGTTGAGATTCACAACAGCCATGGGGTGGCTAAGAGTGTTGTTATGAGCACCTGTCACTTGGTACTGGTGACCAAGTAGGTGTTGTTCAGGCTGTACCAGTTTCTCTATTACCATGGTAATACTGGCACCTGTGTCCCTGTAGGCCTGAACCTCAACACCATTGATTAGGGGAAGTTGCTTGTACTTATCCATATTAAGGGGACAAGCAACCAAGGTGGCCAAATCAATGGCACCTTCAGAGACTAACACAGCCTCTGTGGTCTCCCTAACAAGACCAACCCCAACTAAATTACCAAAAGCTACTCCCTTGGATTGGCTATTAGTAGGTTTGCTCCCACCACCACTGCTATTACTAGGGGTACTAGAGGTTGCAGTAGGGGTTGTGGTAGTGGGAGGCTTGGTGCTTTTCTTTGGACAACTGGCATCAGTTGTCCAATGGCCTTTTACTTTACATAAATAGCACCATGGTTTCTTTACTTGATTAGAAGAGGATCTGTACCCACCACCCCCACCAGAGTGTTTTTGTGGGCCTGATGAAGAGTCATTTTTAGATTTGTCCCCACCTTTGTCAAAAGAGTTACCATCCTTCTTCTTGCCATCCTTGTCACCCCCTGTATGAACTTTTCTGTTCACTCTTGTTCTGGCCCATTTGTCTGCCTTCTTTCCCAATTTTTGGGGAGAGGTCAGATCTGAGTCCACTAGAAATTGGTGTAACAAATCAGACACACAGTTTTTCAGAATATGCTCTCTCAGGATCAGATTGTACAGGCTTTCATAGTCAGAATCTTTACTGCCATGTAACCACCCCTCCAAGGCCTTCACTGAATAGTCAACAAAGTCTACCCAGTCTTGTGAGGACTCTTTTCTGGTTTCTCTTAACTTAATCCTGTATAGTTCAGTGGTTAAGCCAAATCCATCCAAGAGTGCATTCTTCAAAACTGTAAAATTATTGGCATCACTTTCCTTAACAGTAAGGAGCCTATCCCTACCCTTTCCACTGAAAGATAGCCATAGGATAGCAGCCCACTGCCTTTGAGGGACCCCCTGTACCATACAGGCCCTCTCAAGTGCAGCAGATCACTTGTTAATGTCATCCCCCTCCTTGTAAGGGGGAACTATCTTGTGCAGATTCCTAGAATCATGCTCTTTCACAGGATTGCTATCAGGAATACTGCTGCTGCCACCATGGGGTCCAAACCCCAACCTCTGCCTCTCTTTTTCTAAGTCTAGGGATTCCCTGTCTAGAGCCAGCTGTTGCTGTTTAAGCTTCAGCCTGGTCTCTTCCACTCTCAACTTATTGAGCTCCCTTTCTAACATTTTGTCATCAGGGTGGGTGGGTTGGGAATGTTTTGACACAGAAGAAAGATTTGAATGAGCAGAGGGAGACCTGTCCCTAACTGTTGGCACCCTAACAACCTGGCCTACAGGAACAAAAACATCCCTACTGTGATGGGAGCTTCTATTACTACCAGCATTGCTAGGTGGTCTGCTAAGGGTCAGATTAGGAAGGGAACCCTGTAACACTCCCTCAAGGGGCTCCCCTGAGTCAGAGTGTGAGCTATCTATCAACTTTTCAGATGAGGTGCCACCCTGGGCCTTATCATTCTCAATAAGCATATTAGACAGTAACTCTCTAGAAGGGTTCTTTCCTACCACTAAACCTCTATCAATGCAGAGACTCCTTAGGCTCTTAAAGTTAAGATTGTCATAAGTTGTACTGACCAAATTAAGAGGAGTTCCTACACCAGACATGATAGAAAAAGGTTTAGAGATAGATAAAAGATAGAAAAAGTTTCAGGACTTTTTAAGGAACAAGAAAAAAACTTTGTCAACTTTTTGAAACTTTGTGAAAGTTTTAGGAGTACTTTTCAGCACTTAGCAGATAGTGTAAGAGAGGAAAAGCAAAAGTTTTTGGTTAGATGTACATACACTGAACTGTTTTGTATATTATTCTCTTATGAAAAGTACACAATGACAAAGTGGTAAGTAGTTACAAGTACTTATCCCACCGCTGCACAACCAATGTAGGAGGCTGGCCTGGCTTGTAGTGGGTACCAGAGGTACTTACACCTTGTGCCAGGTCCAGTTATCCCTTATTAGTGTAGTAGAGGTGTTTCTAGCAGCTTAGACTGATAGAAGGTAGCTATGGCAAAGCAGCTTAGGCTGAACTAGGAGACATGAAAAGCTCCTACTATACCACTGGTGTCATATACACAATATCATAAGAAAACACAATACACAGAGTTACTAAAAATAAAGGTACTTTATTTTTATGACAATATGCCAAAAGTATCTCAGTGAGTACCCTCAGTATGAGGATAAGTCATATACACAAGATATAGGTACACAAACCAAAATCAGGTAAGTAATAGCAAGAAAAGTAATGCAAGCAGTGTAGAATTACAATAGATTGCAATAGGAACACATAGGTATAGGGGCAACACAAACCATATACTCCAAAAGTGGAATGTGAACCACGAATGGACCCCAGACCTATGTGAGCTTGTAGAGGGTCGCTGTGACTGTAAGAAAACAGTGAGGGTTAGAAAAATACCCCACCCCAAGACCCTGAAAGGTAGGTATAAAGTGCACCTACTACCCCCAGAGAGCACAGAAGTCGTGATAGGGGGATTCTGCAGGAAGAACAAACACCAGCAGTTCACTGACAATGGATTTCCGGACCTGAGTACCTGTAAGACAAGGGGACCAAGTCCAATAGTCACAACAGTGTCCAGGGGGGGCAGGAGCCCAGGAAACCCCAGATGAAGGTGCAAGGAAGCTGCCATTTCTTCGGAGCTTCTGGTGCAGGGTGAAGGCAGGCTGCCCCCAGAGCATGCACCACCCGGAAACAGTCGAGAAAGCCGGCAGGATAAGGCGCTACAATGTTGCTGGTAGTCGTCTTGCTACTTTGTTGCGGTTTTGCAGGCATCCTGAGCAGTCAGCGGTCGATCCTTTGGTAGAAGGTGAAGAGGGAGATGCAGAGGAACTCTGATGAGCTCTTGCATTCGTTATCTAAAGAATTCCCCAAAGCAGAGACCCTAAATAGCCAGAAAAGGAGGTTTGGCTACCTAGGAAGGAGGATTGGCTACCAAGAGAGGTAAGAGCCTATAAGAAGGAGCCTCTGACGTCAACTGCTGGCACTGGCCATTCAGAGCAGTCCAGTGTGCCCCCAACACCTCTGTTTCCAAGATGGCAGAGGTCTGGGACACACTGGAGGAGCTCTGGGCACCTCCCCTGGGAGGTGCAGGTCAGGGGAGTGGTCAATCCCCTTTCCTTTGTCCAGTTTCGCGCCAGAGCAGGGCTGGGGGATCCCTGAACAGGTGTAGACTGGCTTATGCAGAGATGGGCACCATCTGTGCCCATCAAAGCATTTCCAGAGGCTGGGGGAGGCTACTCCTACCCAGCCCTCACACCTATTTCCAAAGGGAGAGGGTATAACACCCTCTCTCAGAGGAAGTCCTTTGTTCTGCCTTCCTGGGCCAGGGCTGCCTGGACCCCAGGAGGGCAGAAACCTGTCTGAGGGGTTGGCAGCAGCAGCAGCTGCAGTGGAGACCCCGGAAAGGCAGTTTGGCAGTACCCGGGTTCTGTGCTAGAGACCCGGGGGATCATGGAATTGTCCCCCCAATACCAGAATGGTATTGGGGTGACAATTCCATGATCTTAGACATGTTACATGGCCATGGTCGGAGTTACCATTGTGACGCTATACATAGGTAGTGACCTATGAATAGTGCACGCTTGTAATGGTGTCCCCGCACACACAAATTTGGGGAATTTGCCCTGAACGATGTGGGGGCACCTTGGCTAGTGCCAGGGTGCCCACACACTAAGTAACTTTGCACCCAACCTTCACCAGGTGAAGGTTAGACATACAGGTGACTTCTAAGTTACTTAAGTGCAGTGGTAAATGGCTGTGAAATAACGTGGACGTTATTTCACGCAGGCTGCACTGGCAGGCCTGTGTAAGAATTGTCAGAGCTCCCTATGGGTGGCAAAAGAAATGCTGCAGCCCATAGGGATCTCCTGAAACCCCAATACCCTGAGTACCATATACTAGGGAATTATATGGGTGTACCAGTATGCCAATGTGAATTGGTAAATTTAGTCACTAGCCTGTTAGTGACAAATTTGGAAAGCAGAGAGAGCATAACCACTGAGGTTCTGGTTAGCAGAGCTTCAGTGAGACATTTAGGCATCACACAGGGAACACATACAGGACACATACTTATGAGCACTGGGGCCCTGCCTGGCAGGGTCCCAGTGACACATAGACTAAAACAACATATATACAGGGAAATATGGGGGTAACATGCCAGGCAAGATGGTACTTCCCTACACTCAGCAGCACCCAAAAACCTCTACCGCAACCCTTTCAGCTAGCAAGGCTTGTTTGCCGTCTTTCTGCGTGGGAACACCTCTGCAAGCTTAATCGCGATGTGGGACATCCGTCTTACAAAGGAGAAGTTCCTACTCCTCTTCTTTCTTGCAGAACTCCAAGCTTTTTCCAACCGGTGGCAGCTTCCTTGCACCTTCATCTGGGGTTTCCTGGGCTCCTGCCCCCCCTGGACACTGTTGTGACTATTGGACTTGGTCCCCTTGTCTTACAGGTACTCAGGTCCGGAAATCCGTTGTCAGTGCACTGCTGGTGTTTGTTCTTCCTGCAGAATCCCCCTATCACGACTTCTGTGCTCTCTGGGGGTAGTAGGTGTACTTTACTCCTACTTTTCAGGGTCTTGGGGTGGGGTATTTCTCTAACCCTCACTGTTTTCTTACAGTCCCAGCGACCCTCTACAAGCTCACATAGGTCTAGGGTCCATTCATGGTTCTCATTCCACTTTTGGAGTATATGGTTTGTGTTGCCCCTATACCTATGTGTTCCTATTGCAACCTATTGTAATTCTACACTGTTTGCATTACTTTTCTTGCTCTTACTTACCTAATTTTGGTTTGTGTACATATAACTTGTGTATAGTACTTACCTTCTTACTGAGGGTACTCACTGAGATACTTTTGGCAGATTGTCATAAAAATGAAGTACCTTTATTTTTAGTAACTCTCTGTATTGTGTTTTCTTATGATATTGTGCATATGATATAAGTGGTATAGTAGGAGCTTTGCATGTCTCCTAGTTCAGCCTAAGCTGCTTTGCCATAGCTACCTTCTATCAGTCTAAGCTGCTAGAAACACCTCTACTACACTAATAAGGGATAACTGGACCTGGCACAAGGTGTAAGTACCTCTGGTACCCACTACAAGCCAGGCCAGCCTCCTACATCGGTTGTGCAGCGGTGGGATAAGTACTTGTAACTACTTACCACTTTGTCATTGTTGTCTTTTCATAAAAGAATCATATACCAAACAGTTCAGTGTATGTACACTTAACCAAAAAAGTTTGTTTTTCTTCTCTAAAACTTTTTACAAAGTTGTGAAAAGTTTCCTAAAACTTCTAAAAGTTTTCTAAAAGTTAGAAAAAGTTTTTTTCTCTGTGCTTTAAAAAGTTCTGAAACTTTTTCTTTCTTCTCACTATCTCTAAACCTTTTTGCTACCATGTCTGTGGTAGATTCAGCTCCCAAAACTGTCAATGCTACTTATGACATTTTGAATTACAAGAGCTTAAGGAGTCTCTGCTTAGACAGAGGTTTAGTTATAGGAAAGAACACTACAAAAGAGTTTCTGTTTAACTTGCTTATGGTAGATGATGAGACCCAAGCTGGCCCATCAAATGAGAGGCTAGAACATGTAGAAACATCCCAGTCTGATTCAGGAGAGTTCCCTGAGAAAGGTGGGGAGGGTTCTGTACAGGGGTCTGCCCCCTAGCAGGACACCCAGTAATGTTGGTAGTAATGGAGGTTCCCATCACAGTAGGGCATCCTTTATTCCTAGAGGCCAAGTTTCCAGGGTCCAGACAGATAGGGACAGATCCCCCTCTGAAGTTTCCAATTTGTCTTCTGTGTCAAAGCATTCCCAACCCACCCACCCTGAGGATAACTTGTTAGAAAAGGAACTCAAAAAGTTGAGGGCTGGAGAGACCAGACGGAAGCTTAAACAGCAACAGCTGGCCTTAGATAGGGGATCCCTAGACATTGAGAAGGAAAGACAGAGGTTGAGGTTAGGACCCCATGTTGGCAGTAGCAGTATTCCTGATAGTAATCCTGTTAGAGAGCATGATTCCAGGAATCTGCACAAGATAGTTCCCTCTTACAAGGAGGGGGATGACATCAACAAGTGGTTTGGTGCACTTGAGAGGGCCTGTATGGTACAGGGGGTCCCTCAAAGGCAGTGGGCTGCTATATTGTGGCTAACTTTCAATGGAAAGGGTAGGGATAGGCTCCTTACTGTTAGAGAAAGTGAAGCTAACAATTACACAGTATTGAAGGATGCACTCTTGGATGGATTTGGCTTAACCACTGAACAATACAGGATTAAGTTCAGAGACACCAGAAAAGAGTCCTCAATACGCGCTTTTCAAAGACCTGCACGGGAGGAGGTGGAGGCGGCAGCTTCTGAAGGGCAGGAGCCCTTTAAATCATTCATAGCGCTCCCGCCTCGCGGGACGCGCTTTTCAAAGACCTGCACGGGAAGAGGCGGAGGCGGCAGCTTCTGAAGGGCAGGAGCCCTTTAAATCATTCATAGCGCTCCCGCCTCGCGGGCGGCACCCGGGCAAAGCCTGGGCCAAGGGCGGGCCGTCCTTGGCCCGTCATCGACAGGAAGAGGCCGGGCTGGGCCCCCCGCTAACGTTTCTTCCTCCAATTCTGCGGTTTTGCAGTAAAATTTCCTTTCAAAGTTGAAAAAAGGTGCAGTGGGAGTCAGTCACCTATAATGGGGAAGAGAAAGATTAACTTGCAAAAGGGGGAACGTGGGCCCAGCTCTCTTCAGTCCTCCATTACCAGCTATCTATCTTCAGTGATGGGGGCCATTGAATCTGAACTACAGCAAGTAGAGGAAAGGATTGGGGCTGTCCAAAGCACTGTTCAGCAGCCCCCTTTGGAACCTATTGTTCATATAAACACTAATTTAAGAACCGGGCCCTCACTACCGGCCCTGCCTTCTAGTATTTTACAGAAGTCCCCTCTGACCCTTATCATAATGGGCTCTCCCACCAGGATTCCAGGAGGAGAGCTGAGACTGTTGGAGGAGATCTGAGGGTGACAAGGACTGTGATGTGAGGTGGCTGGGGCGTTGCATTATTAAACTTATCATTTCACTGTCATCGCTTTCCTGTGTGATCATTGGCCATCTCCACACTGGCGACGAGGATGGGATCCTGTGATGCAAAAGAGAACACGCCCCAACACGGCAAGTTGAGAACAGCACATACGAACTGTGAAGAAGGATTAATTGAGCGCTGTGGTCCTGAGACAGAGTCCGGTGAGGCAGTGTCTTTTACTTTTCACGAGGGATGGTGAAATTTAAATGTAACCCTGCAGTGTAGAGATAAAGTCATCGGATGTGAAAGCTTGCGTAACGACACAAGTGACCATCTGTCCTTTTAGCCAGCACTCTCACACTGGAACATTAAGGCAGTCTTGCCACATTTAATTAAGGAACATTACTATTTCTGTCCAGCTCAGAGTGTGAGGAAAGGTGTAATGGCTACAAATGTCAACTGTTTGTTACCTGAAAGTCTCTATATTTAGCAGCTAAATCGTGGAAATAACTCTCCAGCTAAAGATCAAAGGTGTAAAGTGGTTTAAGTCCGAATTATATCAATAATTGTGCCTCGGGGAATTCACCACAAAGGCCAACAGCTATAAATCTGCAGCACGCTCTGGGCGTTTCATTTAGAATGTTCATATTACCTCAGGGAATTCCTCTCAGCTGAGGCATGTATAACCAAGGAAGAAACAAATAGTTCAAGGAATCTTCATGCCAATATGACTTAAACAACTGCTGTATTTCAAAAATATGTAATATTTTATAGAACTGAACCTTAATAAGGGACATCGAGTCGTTTTTCTCAAGATACAGCTGCCATTTCTCCATAATAGAATTTATGTGCTATTAGCACCATCTAGTAGACAAACTTGAAATGTGTCAGGCAGCAAGACAATAACATAGGAGGTTTCAGCAGACCTCTGTGTCTGAATCGAACACATTAGAACAGTGGGCACTAAAGAGATACAGTGATCCACACACTAGAAATATTCAGAGTGCAAAAGAAAGAAATGTTTGCATAGTTAACAACAGTTGTATTACTCAAATTACAAATAATAAGATTGAAGGCACCCTTATGAATTACAATACAATTACATATGCTGTGTGTATTGATTACTTCAGAATTTAATAATAGAATATTCATGTGAAGTGCAAATAAATGTAATCAATATATATATTTAAAATCAAGTGAAGAGCTACAATTGGATAATATATGAGGTTGTAGGTGCATATATGTGTCAAATAGTTTAGTACACAGGGATTTGACCAAGCACATAACTCGAATAGCATCTAACCACATAGTCTCCCACCATGCAAAACATCACGCAACCTCCATTCTTCTTAAACACCCCAGGGGAACCATCAATGACATGGAATAAGTGGAAAAAGGTTTTCAATAACTACCTTATAGTGTGTGGTCCTAATATAAATGTCGAGAGAAAAGTTGCACTACTAGCACACTGCTTGGGAGCAGAAGGACAGGAAGTCTTAGAACACCTTCCAGGTTTGTCAGATGAGGAAGGAAACAATTTGAATGCATATGAAATATGTATAAAGAAGCTAGATAAACACTACCTACCCACGATTAGTGCAATTCTAGAGAGGTATCATTTTGGCAAACGCTCACAGAGGGAGGGGGAGAGCATGGAGGACTTCGTGTCTGAGCTAAGGAGATTGGCTTCATCCTGTAAATTTGGTGCAACCTTGGAAGAACGCATTCGTGACCAGTTCTTATTAACATGCAACATTGAGAGGGTCCGTGAGGAGTTATGGCTCAAGGATGACCCCCCCCCAATGAGGTATTAATAGTATCAAAACAGGTAGAACATATGCTTTCGTGTGTAAAAGAACTTAGAGTTGAGAGTAAAAGTGCAACATCTGAGAATAAAGCAGAAGTAAACGTAGTGAAAGAGAAGAAGAAGGAAAATCAAAATACACCTGATAAAGAGTTTAGAGGACAGTGTTTCAGATGCGGAATGACAGGTCACATGGCCTACTGGAAAGAGTGCCCAGCATGGAGGGCAGTATGTAAAGGGTGTGGCAAGAAAGGTCATTTTGTGGCATGTTGTAGATATAAGAAAAATTATAAAAGAAATAACACTGTCAAAGTTTCTGAGGTTTATGATGAAATTGTGTTGCAAATGAACAATTCAGGCAAAGGTAATCCCAAAGACATCATAAAAATAGATAACACTGAGGTTGAAGCAATGTTTGATTCATGTTCACGTCTAACAATCATTTCTGACCAGGTGTTTTGTAAAAATTTTGGAAACAAAGTAAAATTGTATGAAATGGACATACAACCTGGCGGGTATGGGGGTCAGCCAATAGCCATGAGAGGATACTTTTGGGGAACTATTCAATATGGAGAAACAGAAACACAAATTAAAGTTTATGTAGCAGAAAGGGGTGACAACATTTTAAGCTGGCCTGTTCAAAAAAACTTAGGAGTTATCTTGGACCCTAATGCATCACCTCAAATCAAAGTTCAAGAAGTACAAGAAAATTACTTTGTAAATACATTTCCAGAAGTTTTCACTGAGAAACTGGGATGCCTCAAAACATACATTCACAAAATAAAACTGAAGCATAATGCAATCCCATTTGTTTCTAAAGTCCGACGACTACCAATAAGTATCCTAGATGCTGTGAGGGATGAGTTAGAGAAACTTTGTAAGCAAAATGTCATTGAACCTGTTGAAGCAACGGAGTGGCTTGCTCCGATTGTAGTGGCTCGCAAAGCGGATAATAAAGTGAGATTATGTGTGGACTTGCGTGCACTAAACAAGGAAATGGTAGTAGACAGATTTCCCCTACCTACTATTGCAGAAATGTTCACTGCCCTAAAAGGAGCAAAGGTCTTTTCAACCCTAGATCTGGCCCCGGCATATTACCAAGTCAGATTACACCCAGATTACCAAGACCTAACCTCTTTTATCACATCTATGGGTGCATATAAATTCAAACGTATGCCTTTTGGATTAATTTCAGCATCCTTGGTCTTCCAAAAAGCTACGACGGAAATCCTAAAAGGTATTCCAAGCATTTTCTACTACCAAGATGATGTGCTAGTTTGTGGAGCAACCAACATGGAACATCAAGCTAGGGTTGAACAAGTCCTCAAAAGATTTAAGAAATTTGGCCTCACAGTGAGAGTGGACAAATGTCAATTCGCATGTCCAGAGATATCCTACCTAGGACACAAAATTTCAGGCAAAGGGATCAAACCAAAGGGAGATCTTGTGAAATCAATAATAGATTGATCAACTCCATCAAACAAAGATGAACTTTGATCATTTCTTGGGATGGTGGAATTTTACAGTAAGTTCATTTCTAACTTCTCTGAAAGAACATTCCACATGAGATCACTTTTGAAATCCAAAACAGAATTTATGTGGGACTCCTTGTGTGATAAAGAATTCCAGGATGTGAAGCAGTGCCTCAGGAATGCACCCAACCTCAGTGCCTTTATTCCAGGGAGGAAAGTGATAGTGACCACAGACGCCAGCACAAAAGGTCTGGGAGCTGTCCTATCCCAAGTTAATAGTAAAGGAGAAGTCACCATAGCGTTTGCCTCAAGATCATTGAGAGGAGCAGAAGCCACCTACTCTGTGATAGAAAGAGAGGCATTGGCTGTATATTGGGCCCTCCAAAAATTTAAAAATTTCATTTGGGGTAGTGAATTCAAGGTCAGAACTGATCACACACCGCTAAAGGAGATATTTGAGAAGAAAGGTCTAGATGCTATATCAAGTCGCATTAGGAAGTGGATAATCAATCTCCAGGAGTACACATTCACAGATGACTACATCCCAGGTGTAAAAAACAAAGCAGCAGACTGCCTATCCAGATTACCTCCCAGCACAGATAGTGTTGGGGATGACAAACAACTTTCAGAGAAGGAAGATGTTGTGCTCTCGAATGTCTGCGTAATAGCTGAAGGGGTGATAACAGAAGCAGAATGGAAAACAAACCTCAGAGAAGATGAGGATCTGAATTTGGTCAGGCAGTACTTGAACAGCAAATGGCTGTCTAAAACCCAAATCAAAGACAAACTGAAGGCATTTTGGTGTGTGAGGAATGAATTAGCAGAACATGATGACTGCTTGTTTAGAGGTACAAAACTGATACCCCCAAGTAATCTAAGACTGAAACTTATAAACAGAGCTCACGAGGGTCATTTTGGTGTGTCCAAAACCAAAGAGAGAATACGAATGGACTTTTGGTGGCCTGGTATGGATATCCAAATTGAAAGATGCATAAGGGAGTGTATACCCTGCAATGAGAGTGACAAAATTCTAATTACAAGAAAACCACCAATGCAGTTGCGTAAACTCCCAAAACACCCCTGGGATGAACTGGCAATGGACATTATAGGGCCCCTACAAGGTGAACAGGCCACACCATATATCATAGTTGTAATCGATTTGTACTCTAGGTTACCTGAAATAAAAATCACAGCTGACATCAGCTCCAGTAGTGTCATCAAATTTTTAAGTGAACTATTTGCAAGAGAAGGATTACCATCATCAATACAAACGGACAATGGTGTCCAATTCTGCTCAAATGAAATGCAAACATACATGAAAGAGAATGGCATAACACATTGTCGTTCAGCTTTATACCACCCAGAGACCAATGGAGCCGTTGAACGATTTAACAAAACTTTAAAAGAGATCATTCAGCTTGCTAAAGTAAATTCCCTCAACTGGAAGATGGAAATAGCCAAAAGAATTATTGAATATCGCCTGACTCCACACCAAAGCACTCGAAAAACACCTTTTGAACTACTTAAAGGGAGAAAGCCCCATTCACAACTACTTCCATCATGGATGAAATGGGGCAAAGGATGGGTCACGATAAACACGAAACAGCCATGGAGACAGCAGGAAATCCAAAAACAGGAGAGGAGAAAGGAGAAATATGACAGAGATAATCACACAAAAGACAATAAGGTTTCGGTAGGTGACTGGGTAAAGGTCAAGGCTCCCACGGGAAGCGCTAAGGACTCGAAATTCACAAGAGCAATGAGAGTGGTCAAATTGTTCCGCAATGCTGTGAAAACTGATGATGGCAGAATATGGAACCTAGGGAGGATAGCTATAATCAAGCCGTCCTCAATTGGATATACAACCCACAATGCCTGTAGAGGAGGATCAAACAAAAACAAACCACATGGAATTGTGGAATCCTCGTCAACACCGCGTGAAAGTGAAGACACCTCATGGAGATATCCCTGTAGAGTACGAACACGACCCGTTCGACCACCGAAATATTTAATGGACTATGTCTGTAACTAAAAAGAACCTCAGATTATTCTCTGATTTGTGCAGGGTGTCTATTGTATGTTTTCCTTCATTCCTCATTATATGTTAACAGCCGTGGTTATTTGATGTATTACACATATGGTTAAAAAGCGTCACATGTTCCTTTTAGATTTAATTAAGTTCTAGTTCTTTCCCCTGTTCACCCCTTTTCCCTACTCTGTGATCATCAGTAACTAACTTGTTTCTGTAATGAAAGGGGGATGTGTGGTATCTTGTATTTCCTGTGTTGGTTCATCCCTGGCCCAGGTGTCCCCTCTGACCCTTATCATAATGGGCTCTCCCACCAGGATTCCAGGAGGAGAGCTGAGACTGTTGGAGGAGATCTGAGGGTGACAAGCACTGTGATGTGAGGTGGCTGGGGCGTTGCATTATTAAACTTATCATTTCACTGTCATCGCTTTCCTGTGTGATCATTGGCCATCTCCACACTCCCCAATGGGGAGAGCACATGGCGGCCTTTTAGTTCTGGTATCCTTACATCTCCCTCTATTAAACGCAACCTTAATCTGGTCTTCCCCTTACTTTATGGCTGTTTTAGTATCTATTAGTGGACAAAAAGATATCCTGATTTAAAATTTTTATAATAATATCCCCGAGGTCTCCTTATGGGGCACCTGGAAAAGGCAGCAGAATTTATTGAGTCATCAAATGTTTTACAGGATAGCGATCTTATTACACTATGGGTGGGCGATTTCAACACTCCTCTGTGTAGCAAGGAACTCACGGAACTGTGTGCCTTCCCGGATGAGGGCAGAGAGTCATCTATTCATTTTACTCACACTACTGAAGGATATGCAAGCTTGATCTGGTACACGTTACAGGGAAATTGCCTGCTGACGCTTGTAATATTCCAACCTTCACAGGGAACTCGAAGGGGACCATTATTGATTATATACTTATTGGCTCCTCTGATTATCATCTTATTCAAGAATTTAAGATCACGCCTCACTGCGCCAGTGACCATAATCCCCTCAGCATTAATCTGGACTTAAAATTAACCAGGTTCCTAAGAACAAAAGTCTGAGAGCTAGTTCCGTTTACAATCCAAATTGCGGTTTACGCTTAAAATGGAACAAAATAAATCCAAAATCTTTTAATCAGGAAATTGTAAGAAGTAGGTCTGATTCTATTAATAAGTGTCTATCTCAGCAGTTAGAACCTTAATGTATAGTTCATGAATTTGAATCTTTAAGTGCTAATATCTTGCGTGCCTTGGTGGTGGATAGGCCCTTGAAGGGGCCAGTGACCCATAGATGGTTTGATTCTGCGTGCTCTTCTGCTCATAAAAAACTTAAAGATGCTCTTAAAGCAGTTCCCCCTCCTGCCAATTAGTTAAACTTGCTAGAGCCGAGTATAAGGCTGCTCTCGAAAAAAGGAAATCAGAAATTAGGTCTAAGGCTTGGGATGATCTTCTGGTTGCCGTTGACCTGAAGGACACCTCTAAATTCTGGAAGGTGATAAATCACCCTTACTTTTCCGATAACAACACTAAGGCTGATGATTGTCTTATTACAGAGGATGTATGGGTGACCCATTTTAGGAAAGTATTATGCCCAGGAAATGATGACAATGATATCCTGTATACAGAAGATAATCTTACTGCACATTCCATTTCAGACTCTAATACCAAGGCCCTGGACATTACCTTTGATCTCTTTGAGGTCTTAAGCGCCATTAATCAGCTAAGGCAGGGAAAGACTCCTGGCCCTGACGGGGACCCCGCTGATCTTTTCAAATCTGAAATTGACCTCTGGTGTCCTTTAGTCACAAATGTGTTGAATAGTGTGGTAAATAGTAATATTCCTATTTCATGGAAATCGGCTATCATTGTTCCCATATTCAAAAAAGGAAACAGACTAGATCCCTCCTGTTATAGACCAATCTCTCTTATTGATTCAACCGCAAAGATTTTAGGAAGTGTGATTTTATCCCAGCTAGAAGATTGGGTGACTGTAGCCCAGATTTTATCCCCAATTCAATTTGGTTTTAGACCTGGCGTAGGCACAACTGAGCAAGTTTTAAATATGCATCTGATACTTAGCAAATACGTGACAGCCAAAAAAGAGTCTATTCATATGGCATTTATCGATCTAACTAGTGCTTTTGATATGGTTAATAGGTCAAAGCTATGGCAAATCCTGGGAGCTTTAGGTTGCGATACGTCCCTTTTGGAGCTTATTAAACGCCTACATACAGATTTAACGGTTTCAGTTCAGACTGGCTTACATGGTCAGAAAAATCCTTCTATTCCGTGAACAAGGGGCGTAAGACAGGGATGTATCTTAGCGCCATTTCTTTTTCTAATATATATCAATGGGCTTTACGATTCGCTGGTAAAACATGGAAAGGATGTACCAAAGATGGGCCAGAGACCGATTCCAGTTTTGTTATATGTTGATGATGCAGTTTTAATCGCCCGTACCGCAAATGGCTTACAGGGACTTTTGGACCTATTTTATAATTTTATGTTGAACCTTGATTTGAAAGTAAACTACCCCAAGACTTTTGTTATGACATGTGGCCCACGTAATACAAAGTCTAAACAATTCATTATGGGAGGACATACTTTAAACAAGGTAAAAGACTTCTGTTATTTAGGTATGTACATGAGTTCCACTTTGTGCTGGAAGACACACATTAATTTTAAGTTCCAACAGTTGACTAGTAACAATGAAGCTATTTTTCGCTTTACCAGTAAATTAGGTCACAGACCCCTTGCACAGATCAAAACACTTTATAATTCCAAGTGTTCTGCAGCAGTCTTATAAGGGGCAGGAGTTTGGGGCTACAATAAAATACCCTCTCTCCAAAGGGTCGAAAATAAATTCCTGCGTAGACTACTGACAGTTCCAAAATGTATAGCAAACATCATCAGCCATGAGGAAACTGGTCAACACTTTTTGGAGGACAGGGTCTCTATTGCTCCTCTACTGCTCTGGATTAGATGCTGGCTGAATCCTGCGGCAAAACTTGTTCAAGATTGTATCTCTGATTGCTTACAATTGGACAATTCAAATAGGATTCCCTGGCTTGTGTTTCTACGAAACTCCTTTGAGAAGCTAGGGCTTAGGTATATGTTCGAGGAACCCCATCTGTTAACCACACATTCTAGGTCTGTCCTGAAGTCAATTTATTGTGAGCACATATCAGAGTTGAGATTTTATAGCTCCCTGAATTTGAAATCTTTTGATTCATATACCCGGATTATAACTGTTCCAAGTCTTGAACATTATTTGATCTGGTTTTCAAGTTCTAAAAAATCCTTTCTCCTAACTTTTTTAGATTTAGGGGGTCATTCTGACCCTGGCGGTCTTGGACCGACAGGGTCACGAATGACGGAAGCACCGCCAACAGGCTGGCGGTGCTTCAAATGGTATTCTGACCGCGGCGGTAGAGCCGCGGTCGCCCTGCAGGGGCCGGCGGTATTCCGCCGTTTTTGCCCCGGCTGGGAGAATCTGCCAGGCAGCGCTGCCCTGGGGATTCTGACCCCCGTACCGCCAGCCTGTTTCTGGTGGTTTTCACCGCCAGGAAGAGGCTGGCGGTAAGGGGTGTCCTGGGGCCCCTGGGGGCCCCTACACTGCCCATGCCAGTGGCATGGGCAGAGCAGGGGCCCCCTAACAGGGCCCCGGCCAGCTTTTCACTGTCTGCCCAGCAGACAGTGAAAAGCGCGACGGGTGCAACTGCACCCGTCGCACCGCCGCAACACCGCCGGCTCCATTCGGAGCCGGCTCCTGTGTTGCGGCCTCATTCCCGCTGGGCCGGCGGGCGCTAACTTGGTTAGCGCCCGCCGGCCCAGCGGGAATGTTGGAATGGGGACCGCGGAAATTTGGCCGCATGGCGGCCAAATGCCAGTTTCCGCCTGGCGGGCGGCAGTAGCCGCCCGCTAGAGTTGGAATCACCCCCTTAATCTGATTCATTTTAAGGTAGCCTTTCCCGAACCATGTATCTGGAAAAACGACCTACCACCCTGCCCCTGTGATTCTAAGTCAAAGCAGAGTACTTAACATTTTTTTCTCTTTTGGTCTTTATATGCTGCTCCTAGCTCTTACCCATTTTATGTCATCTTAGACCTATCCATTATAAGGAAGCTTTATTATATTTTCAGAGACTGTCAGATATTTAAACCTGTTACCATGTACTAACTTTTGTTACAGCTTCTTTAAGTATTAGGAAAAGGTCTATTTTATTTTAATCTTTATATGTTTGTGAGAGATTTCTATTTTGAGACAATATCTGTAAACTTGTGTTTTGCGATCTTTAATCATGTTTTTGTATATTTATTTGTTACATGCCAAGGGGATTTAGACTGGATGTTTACATGGTGCTTTTAGAATTTGTTTTACAGTTTTTATTGTGTTTTATAATATTTATAGATTCGTAATATGTGTCTTTTGTATGCACTTTTATGGCAATTGCCGAATAAAGTTCTCTGACTGACTGACTTACTGAGTCCTCAATACTGGACAGATTTTGTGGACTGTTCAGTGAAGGCCTTGGAAGGGTGGTTACATGGCAGTAAGGTATCTGACTATAAAAGCCAATATAATCTTATTCTGAGAGAGCATATTCTGAATAACTGTGTGTCTGACTTGTTGCACCAATACCTAGTGGACTCGGATCTGACCTCTCCCCAAGAATTGGGAAAGAAGGTAGACAAGTGGGTCAGAACAAGGGTGAACAGAAAAGTTAATACAGGGGGTGACAAGGATAGCAAGAAGAAGGATGGTAAGTCTTCTGACAAGGGTGGGGACAAAGGTAAAAATACTGAGCCTTCATCAGGCCCACAAAAATCCTCTGGTGGGGGTGGTGGGTCCAAATCCTCTTCCAATAATCAGCCCAAAAAGCCTTGGTTTTATTTGTGTAAAGTCAAAGGCCATTGGGCAACTGATTCCAGTCGTCCAAAGAAATACACCAAACCTCCCACTACCACAAACCCTGCTGCAAATTATACTGCCCCTAGTAATAGCAGTGGTGGTGGGAAACCTACTAACAGCCAATCCAAGGGTGTAGCTGGGCTCACTATTGGCAATGTAGTTGGGGTTGGTCTTGTTAGGGAGACCACAGAGGCTATTTTAATCTTTATATGTTTGTGAGAGATTTCTATTTTGAGACAATATCTGTAAAATTGTGTTTTGCGATCTTTAATCATGTTTTAGTATATTTATTTGTTACATGCCAAGGGGATTTAGACCGGATGTTTACACGGTGCTTTTAGAATTTGTTTTACAGTTTTTATTGTGTTTTATAATATTTATAGATTCGTAATATGTGTCTTTTGTATGCACTTTTATGGCAATTGCCGAATAAAGTTCTCTGACTGACTGACTTACTGAGTCCTCAACACTGGACAGATTTTGTGGACTGTTCAGTGAAGGCCTTGGAAGGGTGGTTACATGGCAGTAAGGTATCTGACTATGAAAGCCTGTATAATCTTATTCTGAGAGAGCATGTTCTGAAAAACTGTGTGTCTGACTTGTTGCACCAATACCTAGTGGACTCGGATCTGACCTCTCCCCAAGAATTGGGAAAGAAGGTAGACAAGTGGGTCAGAACAAGGGTGAACAGAAAAGTTCATACAGGGGGTGACAAGGATAGCAAGAAGAAGGGTGGTAAGTCTTCTGACAAGGGTGGAGAAAAAGGTAAAAATACTGAGCCTTCATCAGGCCCACAAAAATCCTCTGGTGGGGGTGGTGGGTTCAAATCCTCTTCAAATAATCAGCCTAAAAAGCCTTGGTGTTATTTGTGTAAAGTCAAAGGTCATTGGGCAACTGATTCCAGTTGTCAAAAGAAATACACCAAACCTCCCACTACCACAACCCCTGCTGCAAATTCTACTGCCCCTAGTAATAGCAGTGGTGATGGGAAACCTACTAATAGCCAATCCAATAGTGTAGCTGGGCTCGCTATTGGCAATGTAGTTGGGGTTGGTCTTGTTAGGGAGACCACAGAGGCTATTTTAGTCTCTGAAGGTGCCATTGATTTGGCCACCTTGGTTGCTTGTCCTCTTAATATGGATAACTACAAGCAACTTCCCCTAATAAATGGTGTTGAGGTTCAGGCCTACAGTGACACAGGAGCCAGTGTAACCATGGTCATTAAAGAAACTGGTCCACCCTGAACAACACCTACTTTGTCAGCAGTACCAAGTGACAGACGCTCATAACAACACTCTTAGCCACCCCATGGCTGTTGTGAATCTCAACTGGGGGGGGGGGGGGGGGGGGGGGGTTTACTGGTCCAAAGAAAATTGTGGTTCCTCAGATTTACCTGTAGACTGTCTACTAGGGAACGATTTAGAGACATCAGCTTGGGCAGAAGTGGAGTTGGAGGCCCATGCAGCAATGCTGGGCATTCCTGGGCATATTTTTGCTTTAACCAGGGCTCAGGCCAAAATGCAAAAAGGACAGGGTAACTTGGATACTGGAACAATGGACCAAGTGCTCCCTAAAGCTAGGGGTAGCAAGGGAAAAATCCCTACCCACTATCCCTCCCTCTACAGATGATTCTCCTTCTGAGGAAGAAGAATTTCCTCCCTGTGCAGAACCTTCACCAGATGAGCAGGCAGCAGACACTGCTGAGCTTTTGGGTGGAGGGGGGCCTGCCAGGGAAGAGCTGAGTGTGGCAAAGCAAACCTGTCCCACATTAGAGGGTCTCAGACAGCAAGCTGTCAAACAGCAAAATGGGGATGTCAGTGACAGCCATAGAGTTTACAGGGAGGACAACCTCTTGTACACAGAGGCAAGGGACCCAAAACCTGGAGCAGCCAGTAGACTGGTCATTCCCCTGCAGTACAGAGGGTTCCTCCTAACTCTTGCACATGACATTCCTTTGGCTGGGCATTTGAGCCAGATCAAAACATGGGAAAGACTTGTCCCCTTGTTTCATTGGCCTAGGATGTCAGAGGACACTAAAGATTTTTGCAAGTCTTGTGTGACCTGCCAAGCCAATGGCAAGACTGGTGGCACTCCAAAGGCTCCCCTTATTCCACTACCTGTGGTTGGGGTGCCCTTTGAAAGGGTAGGGGTTTACATAGTTGGCCCCCTTGACCCTCCTACTGCTTCAGGCAATAGGTTTATCTTGGTGGTTGTGGACCATGCCTCAAGATATCCTGAAGCAATTCCTCTAAGGACCACTATAGCCCGTGCAGTGGCAAAGGCCCTCCTGGGAATCCTTTCCAGAGTGGGTTTCCCTATTGAGGTAGTATCAGACAGAGGTAGCAACTTCATGTCTGCATATTTGAAAGCAATGTGGAAGGAGTGTGGTGTTACCTACAAGTTTACCACTCCTTACCATCCACAGACTAATGGACTGGTAGAGAGCTTTAATAAAACTCTCAACGGTATGATAATGGGACTCCCTGAAAAACTCAGGAGGAGATGGGATGTCCTTTTACCTTGCCTGGCTTTTGCTTACGGGGAGGTACCCCAGAAAGGAGTGGGCTTCAGCCCCTTTGAACTCCTCTTTGGACACCCTGTAAGAGGTCCACTCACTCTTGTGAAGGAGGGTTGGGAACAACCTTTAAAAGCTCCTAAACAGGACATAGTGGACTATGTACTTGGCCTAAGATCCAGAATGGCCGAGGTCATGAAAAAGGGCAGCAAAACCCTTCAGGCCAGCCAGGAGCTGCAAAAGCAATTGCATGACCAGAAGGCTGTTCTGATCCAGTACCAACCAGGACAGAAGGTGTGGGTATTGGAGCCTGTGACCCAAAGAGCACTCCAAGATAAATGGAGTGGACCCCATCTAATTGTTGAGAAAAAGGGTGAGGTTACCTATTTGGTAGACCTGGGCACTGCCAGGAGTCCCCTTAGGGTGATTCATGTCAACCGCCTAAAACCCTACTATGACAGAGCTGATCTCACCCTGCTCATGGCAACAGATGAGGGACAGGAAGAAGAGAGTGACCCTCTCCCTGATCTCTTCTCCACCACTGAAGCAGATGCTTTAGTGGAGGGAGTAGTTTTGGCAGATTGTCTGACTGCAGAACAGAAAGACAACTGCATCAATCTCCTTGGACAATTGTCTGACCTCTTTTCAATTGTGACAGGTACAACATCCTGGTGTGAACACACAATTGATACTGGAGACAGCCTGCCTGTCAAAAGTAAGATTTATAGGCAGCCTGACCATGTCAGAGACTGCATTAAAAAAAGAGGTGCAGAAAATGTTTGATCTGGGAGTGATTGAGCCTTCTGAATGCCCATGGGCTAGCCCAATGGTGCTTGTACCAAAGCCTCACACCAAAGATGGAAAGAGGGAGATGAGGTTTTGTGTAGATTACAGAGGTCTCAATCAGGTAACAAAAACTGATGCTCACCCTATACCCAGGGCAGATAAGCTCATTGATACACTGGCATCTGCCAAGTATCTTAGCACTTTTGATTTGACTGCAGGGTATTGGCTGATCAAATTGGCAGAAGATGCTAAACCCAAGACTGCATTTTTAACTATAGGAGGGCACTACCAATTTACAGTGATGCCCTTTGGGTTGAAAAATGCACCTGCCACTTTTCAGAGGTTGGTGAACACAGTCCTACAAGGGTTGGAGGCTTTTAGTGCAGCATATCTTGATGATATTGCTGTCTTTAGCTCCACCTGGGATGAGCACCTGGTCCACCTTTGGAAAGTTTTGGAGGCCCTGCAAAAAGCAGGCCTCACTATCAAGGCCTCAAAGTGCCAGATAGGGCAGGGGAAAGTGGTGTATCTGGGACACCTGGTAGGTGGGGAACAGATTGCACCACTCCAGGGGAAAATCCAGACAATCATGGATTGGGTTCCCCCTACAACTCAGACCCAGGTGAGAGCCTTCTTAGGCCTCACAGGATATTACAAGAGATTCATTAAAAACTATGGCTCCATAGCAGCCCCTCTTAATGATCTCACAAGTAAGAAAATGCCTAAAAAGGTATTATGGACAGTTAGCTGTCAGAAAGCTTTTGAGGAGCTCAAACAGGCCACGTGCTCTGCACCTGTCCTAAAAAGCCCATGTTACTCCAAGAAATTCATTGTTCAAAGTGATGCATCTGAATTAGGGGTAGGGGCAGTCTTATCACAACTGAATTCTGAGGGCCAGGATCAACCACTTGCTTTTATCAGCAGAAGGTTGACCCCTAGAGAAAAGCGTTGGTCTGCCATAGAGAGGGAGGCCTTCGCTGTGGTCTGGCAACTGAAAACGTTGAGGCCATACCTGTTTGGCACTCACTTTATTGTTCAGACAGACCACAAACCTCTACTTTGGTTAAACAAATGAAAGGTGAAAACCCTAAATTGTTGAGGTGGTCCATATCTCTACAGGGAATGGACTATACAGTGGAACATAGACCTGGGAGTACCCACTCCAATGCAGATGGACTCTCCAGATATTTCCACTTAGACAATGAAGACTCAAAAGACACAAAACTTGGACTGACGGATCACTGGACTGTGGGAGTAACTTGATTAGAGTTCCTGTGTTCCAGGGACCACGCTTCACCGGTCCTCTGGGTCCCCTCTCATCCTGAGGACCCAGAGGACCGGTGATGCAGTCTTTTGGTGCCTGTGTTAGCAGGGAGAAGATTCCGTCAACCCATGGGAGATTTCTTCTTGGCTTCCGTGCAGGGGGAAGGCAGATGACCCCCAGAGCATGCACCACCAGGAAACAGTTGAGAAAGCCGGCAGAATGAGGCGCTACAATGTTGCTTGTAGTCGTCTTGCTACTTTGTTGCGGTTCTGTAGGCATCCTGGAGCAGTCAGCAGTCGACCCTTGGCAGAAGTCGAAGAGGGAAATGCAGAGGAACTCTGGTGAGCTCTTGCATTCGTTATCTGAAGAATTCCCCAGAGGAGAGACCCTAAATAGCCAGAAAAGGAGGTTTGGCTACCAAGAAAGGAGGCTTGGCTACTGAAAGAGGTAAGCACCTATCAGGAGGGGTCTCTGACGTCACCTGCTGGCACTTGCCACTCAGTCCATTGTGCCCCAACAACTCTGAATCCAAGATGGCAGAGGTCTGGGACACACTGGAGGAGCTCTGGGCACCTCCCCTGGGAGGTACTGGTCAGGGGAGTGGTCACTCCCCTTTCCTTTGTCCAGTTTCACGCCAGAGCAGGGCTGGGGGGTCCCTGAACCGGTGTAGACTGGCTTATGCAGAGATGGCCACCATCTGTGCCCATCAAAGCATTTCCAGAGGCTGTGGAGGCTACTCCTCCTCAGCCCTTCACAGCCATTTCCAAAGGGAGAGGGTGTAACACCCTCTCTCAGAGGAAATCCTTTGTTCTGCCTTCCTGGGCCGGGGCTGCCCAGACCCCAGGGGGGAAGAAACCTGTCTGAGGGGTTGGCAGCAGCAGCAGCTGCATTGGAAACCCCGGAAAGGCAGTTTGGCAGTAACCGGGTTCCATGCTAGAGACCCGGGGGATCATGGAATTGCCCCCAATTCCATGATCCTAGACATGTTACATGGCCATGGTCGGAGTTACCATTGTGACGCTACACACAGGTAGAGACCTATGTGTAGTGCACGCGTGTAATGGTGTCCCCGCACTCACAAAGTTTGGGGAATTTGCCCTGAACAATGTGGGGGCACCTTGGCTAGTGCCAGAGTGCCCACACACTAAGTAACTTGGCACCTAACCTTCACCAAGTGAGGGTTAGACATATAGGTGACTTATAAGTTACTTATGTGCAGTGAAAAAATGGCTGTGAAATAACATGGACGTTATTTCACTGAGGCTGCAGTGGCAGTCCTGTGTAAGAATTGTCCAAGCTCCCTATGGGTGCTAAAAGAAATGCTGCAGACCATAGGGATCTCCTGGAACCCCAATACCCTGGATACCTAGGTACCATATACAAGGGAATTATATGGGTGTTCCAGTGTGCCAATGAGAATTGGTAAAATTAGTCACTAGCCTGCAGTGACAATTTTTAGAAAGCAGAGAGAGCATAAACACTGAGGTTCTGGTTAGCAGAGCCTCAGTGATATAGTTAGGCACCACACAGGGAACACATACAGGACATACATTATGAGCACTGGGGTCCTGCCTAGCGGGATCTCAGTGACACAAGGGCAAAAACAAACATACATACAGTGAAAATGGGCGTAACATGCCAGGCAAGACGGTACTTTCCTACACAACCCCCCCCACCCCAAACGAAGGACAGTAAGGTTAATCTTGCCCAGATGAGTCTTCATTGTCTAAGTGGAAATATCTGGAGAGTCCATCTGCATTGGAGTGGATACTCCCAGGTCTATGTTCCACTGTATAGTCCATTCCCTGTAGAGATATGGACCGCCTCAACAATTTAGGGTTTTCACCTTTCATTTGTTTTAGCCAAAGTAGAGGTTTGTGGTCTGTCTGAACAATAAAGTGAGTACCAAACAGGTATGGTCTCAACTTTTTCAGTGCCCAGACCACAGCAAAGGCCTCCCTCTCTATGGCAGACCAATGCTTTTCTCTAGGGGTCAACCTTCTGCTGATAAAAGCAACTGGTTGATCCTGGCTCTCAGAATTCAGTTGTGACAGTACTGCCCCTACCCCTAATTCAGATGCATCAGTTTGAACAATTAATTTCTTGGAGTAACAAGGGCTTTTTAGGACAGGTGCAGAGCACATGGCCTGTTTGAGCTCCTCAAAAGCTTTCTGACAGCTGGCTGTCCATAATAACTTCTTAGGCATTGTCTTGCTAGTGAGATCATTAAGAGGGGCTGCTGTGGAGCCATAATTCTTTATGAATCTCCTATAGTACCCTGGGAGGCCTAAAAAGGCTCTCACCTGGGTTTAAGTTGTAGGGGGAACCCAATCCATGACAGTTTGGATTTTCCCCTGAAGTGGTGCAATCTGTTCTCCACCCACCAGGTGGTCCAAATAAACCACTTTCCCCTGCCCTATCTGGCACTTTGAGTCCTTGATAGTGAGGCCAGCCTTTTGCAGGGCCTCCAAAACTTTCCATAGGTGGACCAGGTGACCATCCCAGGTTGAGATAAAGACAGCAATATCATCTAGATATGCTGCACTGAAAGCTTCCAACCCTTGCAGGACTGTGTTCAACAACCTCTGAAAAGTGTCAGGTACATTTTTCAAACCAAAGGGCATTACTGTGAATTGGTAGTGTCCTCCAATGGTAGAAAATGCAGTCTTGGGTTTAGCATCTTCTGATAACCTAATCAGCCAATACCCTGCAGTTAGATCAAAAGTGCTTAGATACTTGGCAGAAGCCAGTGTATCTATAAGCTCATCTGCCCTGGGTATAGGCTGAGCATCTGTCTTGGTTACTTGATTGAGCCCTCTATAATCTACACAAAACCTCATCTCTCTCTTTCCATCTTTGGTGTGAGGTTTTGGTGCAAGCACAACTGGGCTAGCCCTGGGTCTTTGAGATGGCTCAATCACTCCTAAGTCCAACATTTTCTGCACCTCTTGTTTAATGCAGTCCCTGACATGGTCAGGCTGCCTATAAATTTTACTTTTGACAGGCAGGCTGTCTCCAGTTTCAATTGTATGTTCACACCAGGATGTTGTACCTGGTACAAGTGAAAAGAGGTCTGAAAACTGACTTAAGAGATTGATACAGTTGTCTTTCTGTTCTGCAGAAAGACAATCTGCTAAGACTACTCCCTCCACTAAACCATCAGTTTCAGTGGTGAAGAGATCAGGGAGAGGGTCACTCTCTTCCTCCTGTCCCTCATCTGTTGCCATGAGCAGGGTGAGATCAGCCCTGTCATAGTAGGGGTTTAGGCTATTGACATGAATCACCCTAAGGGCACTCCTTGCAGTGCCCAGGTCTACCAAATAGGTAACCTCACCCTTCTTTTCAACAATGAGATGGGGTCCATCCCATTTGTCCTGGAGTGTTCTTGGGGTCAAAGGCTACAATAACCACACCTTCTGTCCTGGGTGGTACTGAATCAGGACAGCCTTCTGGTCATGCCATTCCTTTTGCAGCTCCTAGCTGGCCTGTAGGTTTTAACTGGCCTCTTTCATATACTCAGCCATTCTTGATCTTAGGCCAAGTACATAGTCTACTATGTCCTGTTTAGGAGCTTTTAAAGGTTGTTCCCAACCCTCCTTCACGAGAGCAAGTGGACCGCTTACAGGGTGCCCAAAGAGGAGTTCAGAGGGGCTGAAGGCAACTACTTTTTGGGGTACCTCCCTATAAACAAAAAGAAGGCAAGTAAACAGGAGATCCCATCTCCTTCTGAGTTTTTCAGGGAGTCCCATTATCATACCTTTGAGAGTTTTATTAAACCTCTCAACCACACCATTTGTTTGTGGATGGTAAGGGGTGGTGAACTTGTAGGTTACACCACACTCCTTCCACATTGCTTTTAGGTATGCAGACATAAAGTTGCTACCTGTGTCTGACACCACTTCCTTAGGAAAACCCATTCTGGAAAAGATTCCCAGGAGGGCATTTGCCACTGCAGGAGCTGTAGTGGTCCTTAAGGGGATGGCTTCAGGGTATCTTGTGGCATGGTCCACTACCACCAAGATAAATCTATTGCCTGAAGCTGTTGGAGGGTCAAGGGGACCAACTAGGTCAACCCCTACCCTTTCAAAGGGCACCCCAACCACTGGAAGTGGAATTAGAGGGGCCTTTGGAGTGCCACCAGTCTTGCCACTGGCTCGGCAGGTCACACAAGAGCGACAAAACTCTTTTGTGTCCTCTGACATATGAGGCCAGTGAAACAAGGGGACAAGTCTTTTCCAAGTTTTAGTCTGGCCCAAATGCCCTGCCAAAGGAATGTCATGAGCCAGGGTGAGAAGAAACTCTCTGTACTGCAAGGGAATGAGCAATTTCCTGGCAGCTCCAGGTTTAGGGTCCCTTGACTCTGTGTACAAGAGGTTGTCTTGTCCTATGGCTATCACTGACATCCCCATTCTGCTGTTTGACAGCTTGCTGTCTTAAACCCTCTAATGTGGGACAGGTTGGCTGTGCCACACTCAGCTCTTCACTGGCAGGCCCCCCTGCACCCAAAGGCTCAGCAGTGTCTGCTGCCAGCTCCTCTGGTGTAGGTTCTGCACAGGGAGAGGATTCTTCTTCCCCAAAAGGGGAATCTTCTGTATAGGGAGGGATAGTGGGCAGGGATTTACCCTTTCTACCCCTAGCCTTTGGGAGCACTTGGTCCACTGTTCCAGGATCCAAGTTTCCCTGTCCTTTTTGCTTCTTGGCCTGAGCCCTTGTCAAAGCACAAATATGCCCAGGAATGCCCAGCATTGCTGCATGAGCCTCCAACTCCACTTCTGCCCAGGCTGATGTCTCCAAATCATTGCCCAGTAAGCAATCTACAGGTAATTCAGTGGCTACCACAACTTTCCTTGGACCAGTAACCCCCCCAGTTGAGATGCACAACAGCCATGGGGTGGCTAAGAGTGTTGTTATGAGCATCAGTCAATTGGTATTGCTGACCAAGTAGGTGTTGATCAGAGTGGACCAGTTTTTCTATCACCATAGTTACTCTGGCTCCTGTGTCCCTGTAGGCCTCAACCTCAACACCGTTGATTAGGGGTAGTTGCTTGTACTTACCCATATTAAGGGGACACGCAACCAAGGTGGCAAAGTCATGCCACCATCAGAGACTAAAGCAGCCTCTGTGGTCTCCCTAACAAGACCAACCCGAACTACATTGCCAATAGTGAGCCCAGCTACACCCTTGGATTGGCTATTAGTAGTAGACTTCCCACCACCACTGCTATTACTAAGGGCACTAGAGGTTGCAGTTGGGGGTTGTGGTGGTGGGAGGTTTGGTATTTTTCTTTGGACAAGTGGAATCACTTGTCCTATGGCCTTTTACTTGACATAAATAACACCAAGGCTTTTTCCGATTGTTTGAAGATGATTTGGACCCACCACCCCCAGAGGATTTCTGTGGGCCTAATGAAGATTCAGAATGTTTACTTTTGTCCCCACCCTTGTCAGAAGACTTGCCATCCCTCTTCTTGCCATCCTTGTCACCCCCTGTATGAACCTTTCTGTTCACCCTTGTTCTGACCCATTTGTCTGTCTTCTTTCCCAATTCTTGGGGAGCGGTCAGGTCAGAGTCCACTAGCTATTGGTGCAACAAATCAGACACACAATTGTTAAGAATATGCTCTCTCAGAATAAGATTATACAGGCTTTCATAGTCAGAAACTTTACTGCCATGCAACCAAACTTCCAAGGCCTTCACAGTCAACAAAATCTGTCCAGTCTTGAGAGGACTCTTTTCTGGTGTCTCTGAACTTAATCCTGTATTGTTCAGTGATTAAGCCAAATCCATCCAAGAGTGCATCCTTCAAAACCTTGTAGTTATTGGCATCACTTTCTCTGACAGTAAGGAGCCTATCCCTACCCTTTCCAGTGAAAGATAGCCACAAGATAGCAGCCCACAGTGCCTTTGAGGGACCAACTGTACCATACAGGCCCTCTCAAGTGCAGCAAACCACTTATTAATGTCATCCCCTCCTTGTAAGGGAGGACTATCTTATGCAGGTTTCTGGAATCTTGCTCTCTAACAGGATTACTATCTGAAACACTGCTGCTGCCACTATGGGGTTCTAACCACATTATCTGTCTTTCCCTCTCTATGTCAAGGGATTCCCTGTCTAAGGCCAGCTGCTGCTGTTTAAGCTTCAGTCTGGTCTCTTCTACCCTCAGCTTTCTGAGTTCCCTTTCCATTAAGTTATCCTCAGGGTGGGAGGGTTGTGAATGTTTGGACACAGAGGCGATTTGGGAATTGGCAGATAGAGACCTGTCCCTAACTGGCTGGATCCTAGTAACCTGGCCTTTAGGAGTGAAAGATGCCCTACTAATGTGTGACCCTTTAACACTACCACCAGTGTCACTAGGTAGCCTGCTAGGGGGCAGGACTTTGTAAGGACCCTCCCCAGCATCTTCAGGGAACTCCTCTGAGTCTGACTGGAAAGCCTCCCTTTTTTCCACTCTCTCCTGAGGTAGGCTAGACTAGTTCTGGTCATCTTGTAAGAGCAGGTTGAAGAGAGACTCTTTTGTTGGATTCTTACCTATGCTTAAACCTCTATCCAGGCAGAGACACCTCAAACTTTTATAGTTTAAACTCTCATAAGTTGCTTGAACAATTTTGGGAGTGGGCTCTACTGAAGACATGACAGAAAAGGTTTAAGGACGGTGAGAGAAAAAGTTTTAGAACTTTAGAAAGCACAGAGAAAAACTTTTTCAAACTTTTGGAAAACTTTTAAAAGTTTTCAGAACTTTTCAGAAACTTAGTAAAAAGTTTTAGAGCAGAAAAGTAAACTGTTTTAGTTCAATGTACATATACGGAACTATATGGTATATGATTTTCTTATAAAAAGCACCAAATGACAAAGTGGTAAAGCAGTTACAAGTACTTATCCCAACGCTGCACCACCAATGTAGGAGGCTGGCCTGGTTTATAGTGGGTACCTTGTGGTACTTAACGGAAGGTGCCAGGAACTTCCCCTTTGTGAGAAGATGTCCCATGGTGTGCTGGAGGTTGCAGAAGTGTTTCCACGCAGAAATACCACAAACAAGCCTTGCTAGCTACAAGAGTCGCAGTTGAGGATTTTGGGTGCTGCTGGGGACCAGGAAGGACCAGTATGTCGCCCCTTGGAGGAGAAGACACAAGGGGCGCTCAGGAACTCAGACAGCCCCCGCAGAAGCAGACAGCACCCGCAGAAGTACCAGAACAGGCACTTAGAAAATCTGAGGACCGCAGTCGAGTCAGAGTCGAAAAGGAGGGTCCCAAGACGTCATGGGCCAACTCAGAGATTTGGGCAATGCAGAACGGAGTGCTGGGAACCCAGGCTAGGCTGTGCACAAAGGAATCCTTGGAAAAGTGCACAGAAGCCGGAGCTGCTGCAGATCACACGGTACACAGGATTACTGTCTGGCGTGGGGAGGCAAGGACTTACCTCCACCAAATTTGGACAGAAGAGCCACTGGACTATGGGAGACACTTGGACCCAGCTCCTGTGTTCCAGGGACCACGCTTGTCAGGATGAGAGGGGACCCAGAGGACCGGTGATGCAGAAGTTTGGTTCCTGCGTTAGCAGGGGGAAGACTCGGTCGACCCACGGGAGATTTCTTCTTGGCTTCCAGTGCAGGGTGAAGGCAGACAGCCCTCAGAGCATGCACCTGGTATTGTAAAAATGCAAAAGGTATTGTGGACAGCTAGCTGTCAAAAAGCTTTTGAGGAGCTTAAGCAGGAAATGTGCTTTGCATCTGTCTTAAAGAGCCCAAACTACTCAAAAAAATTAATTGTTCAAACAGATGCTTCTGAATTAGGGGTAGGGGCTGTATTATTACAACTGAACTCAGAGGGCCAGGATCAACCTGTTGCTTTTTATAAGCAGGATATTGACCCCTAGAGAAAAGCCGTTTGTCTGCCATAGGGAGGGAGGCCTTTGCTGTGGTCTGGGAATTGAAGAAGCTGAGATCCTACTTGTTTGGGAGTCCCTTCATTGTTCAGACAGACCACAAACCTCTATTATGGCTTAAACAAATGAAAGGTTGTGAGAAAGTAGCCTCTTTCTAGCCTTGTTACCCCCACTTTTGGCATGTTTGTGAGTATATGTCAGGGTGTTTTCACTGTCTCACTGGGATCCTGCTAGCCAGGGCCCAGTGCTCATCGTGAAAACCCTATGTTGTCAGTATGTTTGTTATGTGTCACTGGGACCCTGCTAGCCAGGACCCCAGGGCTCATAAGTTGGTGGCCTATATGTATGTGTTCCCTGGGTGATGCCTAACTGTCTCACTGAGGCTCTGCTAACCAGAACCTCAGTGGTTATGCTCTCTCTGCTTTGAAAAATTTGTCACTAACAGGCTAGTGACTAAATTTACCAATTCACATTGGCATACTGGTACACCCATATAAGTCCCTAGTATATGGAACCTAGGTACCCAGGGCATTGAGGTTCCAGGAGATCCATATGGGCTGCAGCATTTATTTTGCCACTCATAGGGAGCTCACACAAACCCTTGCACAGGCCTGCCATTGCAGCCTGAGTGAAATAACACATGTTATTTCACAGCCATTTTCACTGCACTTAAGTAACTAATAAGTCACCGATATGGCTAACCTTCACTTGCTGAAGGTTAGGTGGAAAGTTACTAGGTGTGAGGGCAGCCTTGCAATAGCAGAGGAGCCCCCACATAGTTCAGGGCCATTTTCCCAGACTTTGTGAGTACGGGAACACTATTACATGTGTGCACTACATATAGGTCAATACCTATATGTAGCTTGACAATGCTAATTCCGAATATGGCCATGTAACATGTTTAAAATCATGGAATTGTCCCACCATTCCAAATTTGGTATTGGGGAGCAAATTCCATGCATCCTGGGGGCTCCACCATGGACCCCCAGTACTGCCAAACCAGCACTCTGAGGCTTGCACTGCAGCTACAGCTGCTGCCATCTCACAGGCAGGGTTCTGCCCTCCTTGGGTCTGGGTAGGCCAGTCCCAGGAAGGTAGAACAAAGCATTTCCTCTGAGGGCAGGGTGTTACACCCTCTCCCTTTGGAAATAGGTGTTACAGGCTGGGGAGGGGTAGCCTCCCCCAGCCTCTGGGTATGCTTTGAAGGGCACAGATGGTGCCCTCCTTCCATAAACCAGTCTACACCGGTTCAAGGACCCCTTGTCCCCTGCTCTGGTGGAAAACTAGACAATGGAAAGGGGAGTGACCACTCCCCTGTCTATCACCACCCCAGGGGTGGTGCCCAGACCTCCTCCAGTGTGTCCCAGACTTCAGCCATGTTGCTTTGCAAGGTGTGGGGGCACTATGGAGGGCTCTGAGTGGCCAGTGCCAGCAGGTGATGTCAGAGACTCCTCCTGATAGGTCCATACCTGATATGGTAGCCAATCCCCCTCTCAGGCCTATTTAGGGTCTCTCTGTAGGAAAGTACCATCTTGCCTGGCATGTTACCCCCATATTTCACTGTATATATGTTGTTTTAGTCTATGTGTCACTGGGACCCTGCCAGGCAGGGCCCCAGTGCTCATAAGTATGTGCCCTGTATGTGTTCCCTGTGTGATGACTAACTGTCTCACTGAGGCTCTGCTAACCAGAACCTCAATGGTTATGCTCTCTCTGCTTTCCAAATTGTCACTAACAGGCTAGTGACCAATTTCACCAATTCACACTGGCATACTGGTACACCCATATAATTCCCTAGTATATGGTACTGAGGTACCCAGGGTATTGGGGGTCCAGGAGATCCCTATGGGATGCAGCATTTCTTTTGCCACCCATAGGGAACTCTGACAAGTCTTACACAGGCCTGCCACTGCAGCCTGGGTGAAATAACATCCACGTTATTTCACAGCCATTTACCACTGCACTTAAGTAACTTATAAGTCACCTATATGTTTAACATTCACCTGGTGAAGATTGGGTGCAAAGTTACTTAGTGTGTGGGCACCCTGGCACTAGCCAAGGTGCCCCCACATCGTTCAGGGCAAATGCCCCGGACTTTGTGAGTGCGGGGACACCATTACACGCGTGCACTGTACATAGGTCACTACCTATGTACAGCGTCACAATGGTAACTCCGAACATGGCCATGTAACATGTCTAAGATCATGGCATTGGGGGGACAATTCTATGATCCCCCGGGTCTCTAGCACAGAACCCGGGTACTGCCAAACTGCCTTTTCACGGGTTGCACTGCAGCTGCTGCTGCTGACAACCCCTCAGACAGGTTTCTGCCCCCCTGGGGTCCAGGCAGCCCTGGCCCAGGAAGGCAGAACAAAGGATTTCCTCTGAGAGAGGGTGTTACACCCTCTCCCTTTGGAAAAAGGTGTGATGGGCTGGGGAGGAGTAGCCTCCCCCAGCCTCTGGAAATGCTTTGATGGGCACAGATGCTGCCCATCTCTGCATAAGCCAGTCTACACCGGTTCAGGGATCCCCCAGCCCTGTTCTGGTGCTAGACTGGACAAAGGAAAGGGGGATGACCACTCTCCTGACCTGCACCTGCCAGGGGAGGTGCCCAGAGCTCCTCCAGTGTGCCCCAGACCTCTGCCATCTTGGAAACAGAGGTGTCTGTGGCACAGTGGACTGCTCTAAGTGGCCTATGCAAGCAGGTGACGTCAGAGACTCCTTCTGATAGGCTCTTACCTCTCTTAGTAGCCAATCCTCCTTCCTAGGTAGCTAAACCTCCTTTTCTGTCTATTTAGGGTCTCTGCTTTGGGGAATTCTTCAGATAACGAATGCAAGAGCTCACCAGAGTTCCTCTGCATCTCCCTCTTCACCTTCTGACAAAGGATCGACCGCTGACTGCTCAGGACGCCTGCAAAACCGCAACAAAGTAGCAAGACGACTACTAGCAACCTTGTATCGCTTCATCCTGCCAGCTTTCTCGACTGCTTCCAGGTGGTGCATGCTCTGGGGTAGCCTGCCTCCTCTCTGCACCAGGAGCTCTGAAGAAATCTCCTGTGGGTCGACGGTATCTTCCCCCTGCAACCGCAGGCAACAGAAGACTGCATCACCGGTCCTCTGGGTCCCCTCTCAGCACGATGAGCGTGGTCCCTGGAACTCAGCAACTCTGTCCAAGTGACTCCCACAGTCCAGTGACTCTTCAGTCCAATTTGCTGGGTACTGCAGAGTGCAGAGGGGAGGCAGGCTACCCCCAGAGCATGCACCACCTGAAAACAGTCGAGAAAGCCGGCAGGATGAAGCGATACAAGATTGCTAGTAGTCGTCTTGCTACTTTGTTGCGGTTTTGCAGGTGTCCTAAACAGTCAGCGGTCGATCCTTTGGCAGAAGGTGAAGAGGGAGATGCAGAGGAACTCTGGTGAGCTCTTGCATTCGTTATCTGGTGAGATCCCCAAAGCAGAGACTGTAAATAGCCAGAAAAGGAGGTTTGGCTACTTAGGAAGGAGGATTGGCTACCAAGACAGGTAAGAGCCTACCAGAAGGAGCCTCTGACGTCACCTGCTGGCACTGGCCACTCAGAGCAGTCCAGTGTGCCAGCAACACCTATGTTTCCAAGATGGCAAAGGTCTGGGACACACGGGAGGAGCTCTGGGCACCTCCCCTGGGAGGTGCAGGTCAGGGGAGTGGTCACTCCCCTTTCCTTTGTCCAGCTTTGCACCAGAGCAGGGCTGGGGGATCCCTGAACCGGTGTAAACTGGCTTATGCAGAGATGGGCACCATCTGTGCCCATCAAACCATTTCCAGAGGCTGGGGGAGGCTACTCCTCCCCAGCCTTCACACCTATTTCCAAAGGGAGAGGGTGTTACACCCTCTCTCAGAGGAAGTCCTTTGTTCTGCCTTCCTGGGCCAGGGCTGCCTGGACCCCAGGAGGGCAGAAACCTGTCTGAGGGGTTGGCAGCAGCGGTAGCTGCAGAGAAAACCCCAGAGAGCTGGTTTGGCATTACCCGCGGTCCATAGTGGAACCCGGGGGATGCATGGGATTGGCATTAGCTTTTGGGTACCTTGTGGCGTGGTCCACCACCACAAGGATAAATCTATTGCCAGAAGCTGTTGGAGGGTCAAGGGGGCCACCAATATCAACCCCTAACCTTTCAAAGGGCACCCTAACCTCTGGCAGTGGCATTAAGGGGGGCCTTTGGGGTGCCACCAGTCTTGCCACTGGCTTGGCAGGTGACGCAGGAGCTACAAAACTCCTTTGTGACTTCTGACATGTGGGGCCAGTGAAAATGTGGAATAAGCCTGTCCCATGTTTTACTGTGGCCTAAATGCTCAGCTAAAGTGATGTCATGAGCCAGAGTTAGGAGGAAATCCCTGTACTGAAGGGAGATGCCCAGTCTTCTGGTAGCACCAGGTTTAGGGTCCCTTCTTCAGTATAAAGGACATTATTCTCCCAATAAACTCTGTGTGTGTCAGTGACATCACCATTTTGCTTCTTGACAGCTTACTGTCTGAGGCCCTCCAATGCAGGACAGGTTTGCTGTGCCATATTCAGCTCTTCCCTGGCAGGCCCCCCTGCACCCTAAAGCTCAGCTGTATCTGCTTCCAGCTCCTCTGGTGTAGGTTCTGCACAGGGAGATAATTTGTCTTCCTCAAAAGGGGAATCATCTGTGGAGGGAGGGATAGTGGACAAGGGTTTGCCCTTCTTACCCCTAGTTTTTGAGAGTACTTGGTCCGTTATTCCAGTATCCAATTTTCCCTGTCCTCTTTGCTTCTTGGCCGCAGCCCTGGTAAGAGCAAAGATATGCACAGGAATGCCCAGCATTTCTGCATGGGCCTCCAACTCCACTTCAGCCCAAGCTGAAGTCTCCAAATCATCGCCTAGCAGACATTCTACAGGTAAATCAGTGGCTACCACAACTTTCTTTGGACCAGTACAACCCCCCCCCCCCCCCCCACCCAGTTGACATTCACAACAGCCATGGGGTGGCTAACAGTGTTACTATGGGCGTCTGTCACTTGGTACTGGTGACCAAGTAGGTGCTGCTCAGGGGCAACCAGTTTTTCCATTACCATTGTGACACTGGCACCTGTGTCCCTGTAGGCCTCAACCTGAACACCATTAATCAGGTGTAGCTGCTTGTACTGATCCATATTAAGGGGACAAGCAACTAAAGTGGCAAGGTCAATGCCACCATCAGAGACTAAAACAGCCTCAGTGATCTCCCTAACTAGACCAACCCCAACTACATTACCTATGGTGAGCCCAGCTACCCTTTGATTGGCTATTAGAAGTGCTCTTCCCACCACCACTGCTATTACTAGGGGCACTAGTGGTTGTGGTGGTGGGAGGTTTGGTGTTTTTTTTTTGGACAATGACTGTCAGTTGCCCAATGGCCTTTGGCTTTACACACATAACATCAAGGTTTCTTATCTTTGTGAGAAGAGGATTTGGATCTACCACCCCAAGAGGATTTGTGTGGGCCTGATGAAGACTCTGATGATTTTTTATCTTTGGCCCCACCCTTGTCATGTGACTTACCATCCTTCTTCTTGTCATTCTTGTCACCACCTGTATGAGCTTTTCTTGTTCTGACCCATTTGTCTGCCTTCTTTCCCAATTCTCGGGGAGAGGTCAGATCTGAGTCCACAAGATACTGAGGCAACAAGTCAGACTCACAATTATTCAAGATATGCTCTCTCAGAATCAAGTTATATAGGCTTTCATAGTCAGTCACCGTACTGCCATTTAACCAACCTTCTAGGGCCTTCACAGAACAGTCTACAATGTCTGTCTAGTCCTGTGATGACTCCTTTCTGGTCTCTCTGAACTTAAGTCTGTATTTAAGCCCAGACCATCTAAGGATGCACCTTTTAAGAATTTGATAATTATCCGCATCATCCTCTCTGAAAATAAGAAGTCTGTCTCTCCCCTTGCCAGAGAAGGACAACCAAAGGATAGCAGCCCACTGTACATGAGGGACCGTCAGAACTTTACAGGCCCTCTCAAGTGCAGCAAACCACTTGTAGATGTCATCACCATCCTTGTAAGGAGGGAAGGAGGGACAACTTTGTTCAGATTTCTAGAGTCAAATGAAGGTTCCCTAACATTTGAATTTCTAAAACTGCTGCTGCCACCATGGGGAACTAACCACAAACCCTGCCTCTCTTTCTCCACAGCCAGGGATTCCCTGTCTAAGGCCAACTGTTGCTGCATTAGCCTCGGTCTGGCCTCCTTTAACCACAGCTTTCTGAGTTCCCTATCTAGGGACTGGTCCTCAGGGTTAGAATTATGTGAAGCCTCTAAAACAGAGGTAACATAAGAGTGTGTAGAGGCAGATCTATCTCTAACAGGGGCCACTCTAGTGACATGGCTTCTAGGGGTGAAGGGAGCCCTACTTGTGTGTGAGCCCTTCCCACTACCAGTTATATTAGGGGGCTTATTGACAGATAGATCTGTGGAAGTACCCTCCACAGATTGTCAGTTTGCTCCTCTGAACCTTCCTGGTTGGAGACATCCTCTACCTCTTCCCCTGTCTTATCTGGACCAGTGCTGAGTCCCTGGTCATCTTGGAGAAGTAGATTTAAGAAGAACTCCTTATTGTGGTTCTTCCCAATCCCTAAACTTTTTTCAATAAAGAGACCCTTCAAACTTTTAAAGGTAAGAATTTCATATGTTGCTTTCTCAACTCTACGGGTAGCATCCACAGAAGACATACTGAAAGAAAGAAATTTAGGAAAGTGAGTAAAATATTAGAAGAATAACAGAGTTAACCTTTTAGAGAAAAGAAGAAAACTTTTCAAGACTTTGTAAAAACATTTTCAAAGTTTTAAATAACTTTTAAGAAAGTTAGAAAATTACTACTAGCTATATATTATGTATGTTCTAAGTATTGGAGGAAGCTTTTCTTGTGAAAAGCACAGGTAACAAAAGTGGTAAAGCAATTGCAAGTACTTATCCCACCGCTCCACCACCAATTTAGGAGGCTGGCCTGGTTTGTAGTGGGTACCTTGGGTACTTACACCTTATACCAGGTCCAGTTATCCCTTATTAGTGAAATGTAGTAGTGTTCTGGCAGCTTAGGCTGATAGAGGTAGCTATAGCAGAGCAGCTTAGGCTGAACTAGGAGACATGCAAAGCGCATGCAATACCACTTATAGTTACACAGTACTTATACACAAGCAATGACAATACTCAGTGTTACCAAAAGTAAAGGTATTTATTTGGATGACACAGTACCAAAATATCTTAGAGACAATAATCCTTCTGGAGGTAATTATTATACACAGTATATACACTAGACACCAAAATTAGACAAGTAATTAGTCATAGAAGAGTGCAAACAACAGGAAATGCTATAGAATGCAAAGGGGGAAAATAGGTCTGGGGCAACACAAACCATAAACTAAGAAAGTGGAATGCGAATAACGAATTCCACCCTAGACAAGTGTAGTGTGTGCAGAATCGCTGGGAGAGTAAGAATACAGTAAAGGTAAGTAAACTCCCCCACCCCAGGCCCCAGAAAAGTATTAGTAAGGTGCTGCAAGTTTCCTTAGGACACACTACACCTCGTGATATGGATTATTGCAGTAACCAACCAAGTCTACAAACAACAACTGCTGGATTCCTGGGCCTGAAGACCTGCAAAAGAAGGGGACCAAGTCCAAAAGTCGAAAGAAGCTCCAGGAAGGACAGGAGCCCCTGCCAACAAAGTAGAGGGTGAAAAAGAAGAGTCCCCGGTTAGTTGAAGTCTGCAGGAATGCACCCTAGGAAGATGCCAGCGGGTTCCTGCATGATGCAAAGGATGTCCCACGACGTGAAGATGGATGCAGATGTGATTTTGTGTTGGAAGTTGCCAACAAGCCTTGGTTACAACAAACGTGCGTTTTGCATCAAAATGGCGCTGGATGGACCCCGGAGGGACCTGGAGGCCTCAACTCTGTGTGAGGACGGAGAGGGGGCTCTCAGCACTTTAGAGAGCCCTCGGGATGCCAGCTAGCACCCATGGGAGTCTCAGGACACGGGGACAAAGGAGCTGCAAAACACGGTTGGTGCAGCACAACAAAAGATGGTCTCACGCCACCAGAGACCAACTGAGCGAGTTCAGTGTCGCAGGACGGAGTGCTGGGGACCTGGGCCAGGCGCTGCATTAAGGAATTTTGCAAATACTGCACAGAGGCCTCAGGAGGTGAAGAAGACGCAGTACGCAGGGGTACCGTCGCTCTCAGGGAAGGCAAGGTCTTACCTCCTCCAAATTGAGTAAGCAGGACCTCAGGACAGTCAATGTCGATGGGGTACACCCTCTGTGTCCTTAGGAGCATGCTCATCGCTGTGAGAGGCGTCCAAGGGTACCGGTCGTCGTTTTGGAAGGTGCCTGCGTGAGCAGGGGAGTGACTCCGTCACCCCACAGGAGATTTCTTCGGTCCTTCTGGGGCAGGTTGAAGACAGAGAGTCCTCAGAGCGTGCACACCGTGGAAACTGTTGCAGTTGCTGGCTGGAGCTGAAGTTGCAGAGGTAAAGTATCCTTTGTGGATACTTTGTTGCTGTTATAGCAGTTCCTGGAGAAGGCTGCGGTTGATCCGAGGTCAGAGGATGAAGTAGTAGTTGCAGAGGATTCCTGAAGGAAACTTGCAAGCAGAATCTGAAGAGAACCCACAGGAGAGACCCTAAATAGCCCTGAGAGGGGGAATGGCTACCTTATCAGGGAAGGACCTATCAGGAAGGGTCTTTGACATCACCTGCTGGTACTGGCCACTCAGAGCCCTCCGGAATGCCCCTACACCTGGCAAAGCAAGATGGCTGAAGTCTGGGACACACTGGAGGAGCTCTGGGCACCACTACTGGAGTGGTGATGGACAGGGGAGTGGTCACTCCCCTTTTCTTTGTCCAGTTTCATGCCAGAGCAGGGGACAAGGGGTCCCTGAACCGGTGTAGACTGGTTTATGCAAGGAGGGCACCATCTGTGCCCTTCAAAGCATTTCCAGAGGCTGGGGGAGGCTACCTCTCCCCAGCCTGTAACACCTATTTCCAAAGGTAGAGGATGTAACACCCTGCTCTCAGAGGAAATGCTTTGTTCTGCCTTCCTGGGATTGGGCCGCCCAGACCCCAGGAGGGCAGAACCCTGTCTGTGAGGTGGCAGCAGCTGTAGCTGCAGTGCAAGCCTCGGAGAGCTGGTTTGGCAGTACCCGGGGTCCATGGTGGAGCCCCATGATGCATGGAATTGGGTCCCCAAACTCAGATTTGGAATGGGGACACAATTCTATGATCTAAGACATGTTACATGGCCATATTCGGAGTTACCATTGTGAAGCTACATATAGGTATTGACCTATATGTAGTGCGCACGTGTAATGGCATCCCCTCACTCACAAAGTCTGGGGAAATGGCCCTGAACCACGTGGGGACACCTTTGCTAGTGCAAGGGTGCCCTCACACCTAGTAACTTTGCACCTAACCTTCAGCAAGTGAAGGTTAGACATATAGGTGACTTATAAGTTACTTAAGTGCAGTGAAAATGGCTGTGAAATAACGTGTGCTTTATTTCACGCAGGCTGCAATGGCAGACCTGTGCAAGGCTTTTTCTGAGCTCCCTATGGGTGGCAAAAGAAATGGTGCAGCCCATATAGATCTCCTGGAACCCCAATGCCGTGGGTACCTAGGTACCATATTATAGGGACTTATAAGGGGGGTCCAGTGTGCCAATTGAAATTGGTAAGTGAAGTCACTAGCCTACAGTGACAAATTTGAAAGCAGAGAGAGCATAAGCACTGAGGTTCTGGTTAGCAGAGCGTCAGTGACACAGTCAAGCACTATACAGACACACACATTAGGCAATAAACTATGAGCACTGGGGTTCTGACCAGCAGAATCCAAGTGAGACAGGCAAAAACATACTGACATAGAGGTAAAAATGGGGGTAACATGCCAAGGAAGATTGTACTTTCCTATATATGGTGTCAGACACAATTCAGAGCTGGCATGGGGACTCTAACAAACTTAACAGCATTATCCCTTCTAGCTGAGAAGGCCAAACACATCAAGTGTTGACTATTTGCATGCTTCTTTGATCTTAAATCGGCCTTTGATTGAGTTCCTTGAGATCCATTTGTGGAAAAAGTTGGGAGATTGGGGTCTTCCTAGTGGCCTATTGAGGCCTACTGAGGCCAATCCTTAAATTACACTCAAGAACCTGGGCACAAGTCAAAATCGGTGAGGGCAGACAAGTTACGAACAAAGTTAAAACAGCGAACGGCCTTAAACAAGGATGTGTTTTACATCAAACACTTTTTATTTGATATCTTGCAGACTTAAATCAGGGCCATACCACTGGAAAATAGCCGCCCTCCCTTTATGGCTGCCGAAGCAATAGCTTGTCTAAAATATGCAGACAACATTGTCTTACTGACTCAAACTCCAGTCAGCTTGCGGGCAGAGCCAGTGTAGGAGGCTGGCCTGGTTTGCAGTGGGTACCTTGGGCACTTACACCTTAGACCAGGGCTAGTTATCCCTTGTTAGTGAATGTAGTAGTGTTCTAGCAGCTTAGACGTGCAAAGGTCATGCAATATCACTTATAGTTACACAGTACTCATACACAAGTAAAGACAATATTCAGTGTTACCAAAAATAAAGGTATTTCTTTGGGTGACACAGTACCAAAAACATCTTAGAGACCATGCTCCTTCTGGAGGTAAGTATTATACACAATATATACACTAGACTCCACAATTAGACAAGTAAATAATCATAGAACAATGCAAACAGTAAGAAATCCTATAGAAGTCAATTGGAGAAAATAGGTCTAGGGGCAACACAAACCATACACTAAAAATTGGAATGTGAATCACAAATTTCCCCCCTAGACAAGTGTAGTGTGTGCAGAATTGCTGGGAGAGTAAGAATACAGTAAAGGTAAGTAAATTACCCCACCCCAGAGCCCAGAAAAGCAGGATTAAAGTACTGCAAGTTCCCTTAGGATACACTAAACCTCGTTTATGGGATTTTGCAGCAGTCAACTAAGTCTGCAAAGAACAACTGCTGGATTATTGGACCTGAAGACCTGCAACAGAAGGTCACCAAGTCCAGAAGTCAAAAGAAGTTCCAGGAAGGACAGGAGCCCCTGCAAACCCAGAAGAGGGTGCAAAAGACGATTCCCTGGTTAGTGAAAGACTGCAGAAATGCACACTAGGAAGATGCCAGCGGGTTCCTGCATGATGCAAAAGATGTCCCACATCGTGAAGATCGTTGCAGCCGTGATTTTGTGTTGAAAGGTGCCAACAAGCCTTGGCTACGGCAAAAGTGCGTTTGTCATCGAAATGGTGCTGGATGGACCCAGGAGGGACCTGGGGGCCTCAACTCTGTGTGAGGAGGAAGAGGGGGCTCTCGGCACTTCAGCACCCCCAGAAGCTGCAGGATCCGGGTTCAAAGGAGGTGCAAAACACGGTTGATGCAGCACATCAAAAGAAGGTCCCACGCCGCTGGAGAACAACTCAGCAAGTTGAGCGTCGCAGGGTGGAGTACTGGGGACTTGGGCCAGGCTGTGCACAAGGGAATTTTGCAAAGAGTGCAAGGAGGCCTTAGGAGGCAAAGAAGACACAATACACAGGGGTACCATCGTTCTCGGAGAAGACAAGGTCTTACCTCCTCCAAATTGCATCAGCAGGACCTCAGTGTAGGAAAGTACCATCTTGCCTGGCATGTGACCCCCATTTTCAGTGTATGTATGTTTGTTTTAGCCCTTGTGTCACTGGGATCCTGCCAGGCAGGACCCCAGTGCTCCTTGTATGTGCCCTATATGTGTTCCCTGTGTGGTGCCTGTAGGAGGCTGGACTGGCTTGTAGTGGGTACCAAGGGGTACTTACACCTTGCACCAGGCCCAGGTATCCCTTATTAGTGTAGAGGGGTGTCTAGCAGCTTAGGCTGATAGAAAAGGTAGCTTAGCAGAGCAGCTTAGGCTGAACTAGGAGACGAGTGAAGCTCCTACAGTACCACTAGTGTCATATGCACAATATCATAAGAAAACACAATACACAGATATACTAAAAATAAAGGTACTTTATTTTTATGACAATATGCCAAAAGTATCTCAGTGAGTACCCTCAGTATGAGGATAGCAAATATACACAAGATATATGTACACAATACCAAAATATGCAGTAATAGCAATAGAAAACAGTGCAAACACTGTATAGTCACAATAGAATGCAATGGGGGCACATAGGGATAGGGGCAACACAAACCATATACTCCAGAAGGGGAATGCGAACCACGAATGGACCCCAAACCTATGTGACCTTGTAGAGGGTCGCTGGGACTGTAAGGAAACAGTGAGGGTTAGAAAAATAGCCCACCCCAAGACCCTAAAAAGTGGGTGCAAAGTGCACCTAAGTTCCCCAAAGAGCACAGAAGTCGTGATAGGGGAATTCTGCCAGAAACAACAACACCAGCAATGCAACAACGATGGATTTCCTGACGAGAGTACCTGTGGAACAAGGGGACCAAGTCCAAGAGTCACGATCAAGTCGGGAGTGGGCAGATGCCCAGGAAATGCCAGCTGTGGGTGCAAAGAAGCTGCCACTGGATGGTAGAAGCTGAGGATTCTGCAGGAACGACAAGGGCTAGAAACTTCCCCTTTGGAGGATGGATGTCCCACGTCATGAAGAGTAGTGCAGAAGTGTTTTAGTGCAGAAAGACCACAAACAAGCCTTGCTAGCTGCAAGGGTCGCGGTTAGGGTTTTTGGATGGTGCTGTGGCCCAGGAGGGACCAGGATGTCGCCAATTGCTTGAGGAGACAGCAAGAGAAGGAGCCCAAGCAGCACCCGCAGAAGTGCCGGAACAGGCACTACGAAGTGGAGTGAACCTGAGCTCACCCGAAGTTGCACAAGAGGGTCCCACGAAGCCGGAGGACAACTCAGGAGGTCGTGCAATGCAGGTTAGAGTGACGGGGACCCAGGCTTGGCTGTGCACAAAGGAAATCCTCAAAGAGTGCACAGGAGCCGGAGTAGCTGCAAAACACGCTGTTCCCAGCAATGCAGTCTAGCGTGGGGAGGCAAGGACTTACCTCCACCAAACTTGGACTGAAGAGTCACTGGACTGTGGGAGTCACTTGGACAGAGTTGCTGAGTTCAAGGGACCTCGCTCGTCGTGCTGAGAGGAGACCCAGAGGACCGGTGTTGCAGTTCTTTGGTGCCTGCGGTTGCAGGGGGAAGATTCTGTCGACCCACTGGAGATTTCTTCTGAGCTTCTAGTGCAGAGAGGAGGCAGACTACCCCCACAGCATGCACCACCAGGAAAACAGTCTAGAAGGCGGCAGATCAGCGTTACAAGGTCGCAGCAGTCATCTTTGCTACTTTGTTGCAGTTTTGCAGGCTTCCAGCGCGGTCAGCAGTCGATTCCTTGGCAGAAGGTGGTGAGCCTCCCCCAGCTTCTGGAAATGCTTTGATGGGCACAGATGGTGCCCATCTCTGCATAAGCCAGTCTACACCGGTCCAGGGATCCCTCAGCCCTGCTCTGGAGCGAAACTGGACAAAGGAAAGGGGAGTGACCACTCCCCTGACCTGCACCTCCCCTGGGAGGTGCCCAGAGCTCCTCCAGTGTGCTCCAGACCTCTGCCATCTTGGAAACAGAGGTGCTGCTGGCACACTGGACTGCTCTGAGTGGCCAGGGCCAGCAGGTGACGTCAGAGACTCCTTCTGATAGGCTCCTTCAGGTGTTGCTAGCCTATCCTCTCTCCTAAGTAGCCAAACCTCCTTTTCTGGCTATTTAGGGTCTCTGCTTTGGGGAATTCCTTAGATAACGAATGCAACAGCTCATCAGAGTTGCATCTCTTCATCTCTCTCTTCACCTTCTGCCAAGGATTTGACTGCTGACCGCGCTGGAAGCCTGCAAAACTGCAACAAAGTAGCAAAGACGACTACTGCGACATTGTAACGCTGATCCTGCCGCCTTCTCGACTGTTTTCCTGGTGGTGCATGCTGTGGGGGTGGTCTGCCTCCTCTCTGCATTAGAAGCTCCGAAGAAATCTCCCGTGGGTCGACGGAATCTTCCCCCTGCAACCACAGGCACCAAAGAACTGCATCACCGGTCCTCTGGGTCTCCTCTCAGCACGACGAGCGAGGTCCCTTGAACTCAGCAACCCTGTCCAAGTGACTCCCACAGTCCAGTGACTCTTCAGTCCAAGTTTGGTGGAGGTAAGTCCTTGCCTCCCCACGCTAGACTACATTGCTAGGAACCGCATGTTTTGCAGCTACACCGGCTCCTGTGCACTCACCGAGGATTTCCTTTGTGCACAGCCAGGCCTGGGTCCCCAGCACTCTAACCTGCATTGCACGACCTCCTGAGTTGTCCTCCGGCGGCGTGGGACTCTCTTGTGCAACTTCGGGTGAGCACCGATTCACTCCACTTCGTACTGCCTGTTCCGGCACTTCTGCAGGTGCTGCTTTCTTCTTAGTGGGCTCTTTGTCTTGCTGGACACCCCCTCTGTCTCCTCACGCAATTGGCGACATCCTGGTCCCTCCTGGGCCACAGCAGCATCCAAAAACCCTAACCGCGACCCTTGCAGCTAGCAAGGCTTGTTTGCGGTCTTTCTGCACGGAAACACCTCTGCAAGCTTCTTCACGACGTGGGACATCCATCCTCCAAAGGGGAAGTTTCTAGCCCTTGTCGTTCTTGCAGAATCCTCAGCTTCTACCATCCGGTGGCAGCTTCTTTGCACCCACAGCTGGCATTTCCTGGGCATCTGCCCACTCCCGACTTGATCGTGACTTTTGGACTTGGTCCCCTTGTTCCACAGGTACTCTCGTCTGGAAATCCATTGTTGTTGCATTACTGGTGTTGGTCTTTCCTGCAGAATTCCCCTATCACGACTTCTGTGCTCTTTGGGGAACTTAGGTGCACTTTGCACCCACTTTTCAGGGTCTTGGGGTGGGCTATTTTTCTAACCCTCACTGTTTTCTTACAGTCCCAGCGACCCTCTACAAGGTCACATAGGTTTGGGGTCCATTTGTGGTTCGCATTCCACTTCTAGAGTATAAGGTTTGTGTTGCCCCTATCCCTATGTGCCCCCATTGCATTCTATTGTGACTATACATTGTTTGCACTGTTTTCTATTGCTATTACTGCATATTTTGGTATTGTGTACATATATCTTGTGTATATTTGATATCCTCATACTGAGGGTACTCACTGAGATACTTTGGCATATTGTCATAAAAACAAAGCACCTTTATTTTTAGTATATCTGTGTATTGTGTTTTCTTATGATATTGTGCATATGACACTAGTGGTGCTGTAGGAGCTTCACTCGTCTCCTAGTTCAGCCTAAGCTGCTCTGCTAAGCTACCTTTTCTATCAGCCTAAGCTGCTAGACACCCCTCTACACTAATAAGGGATACCTGGGCCTGGTGCAAGGTGTAAGTACCCCCTGGTACTCACTACAAGCCAGTCCAGCCTCCTACATTGGTTGTGCAGCAGTGGGATAAGTACTTTGCAACTACTTACCACTTTTGTCATATTGTACTTTTCATAAGAGAAAAATATACAAAACAAGTTCAGTGTATGTACACCTAACCAAAAAGTTTTGCTTTTCTTCTCTCACTTCTTTGCTTAAGTGCTGAAAAGTACCTCTAAACTTTCTAAAAAGTTCTTTAAAAGTTTTTAAAGTTTTTTTTCTGTTCTTTAAAAAGTTCTAAAAACCTTTTCTTTCTTTTTCTATCCCTTAAACACTTTCTAAAATGTCTGGCACAGGCCAAACTGTTGATCTGTCCAAACTTGCTTATGATCACCTTAGCTGGAAAGGAGCAAGGAGTCTCTGCATTGAAAGAGGTTTAGGGGTAGGGAAGAATCCATGTAGAGAACTGTTGGTTAATATGCTCATTGAACAAGATAAGACCAGAGTTGGCACTTCTGTTGAGAAATTAGCTGATGGTTCCCAATCTGACCCTGGGGCACCCCTAGCAAAGGATTTAGAAGGGAACCTTCCCAACCTGCCCATTAGCAGACCACCTAGCATAACTGGTACTGATGTGATTTCACACCACAGTAATAGTGTTATCTCACATCACAGTAAGAGTGTTCCTTCCCATGATAGTAGGAGTGTTACTTCTGTTAGCCAGGTTGTTAGAGTGCCATCTGTTAGGGACAGGTCTCCCTCTGTTCATTCTCACCATACTTCTGTGTCAAGGAATGTCCCACCCACCCACCCTGATGACAGAGTGTTAGAAAGGGAGCTTAATAGATTGAGAGTGGAACAATCCAGGCTGAAGCTCAAGAAGCAACAGCTGGATTTAGATAGACAGTCCTTGGAGATAGAAAGAGAAAGTCAAAAATTGGGTGTTGAAACCCATGGTGGCAGCAGCAGTATTCCAAATAGTCATCCTGCAAAAGAGCATGATTCTAGGAATCTGCACAAGATAGTTCCCCCTTACAAGGAGGGGGGTGACATTAACAAGTGGTTTGCTGCACTTGAGAGGGCCTGTGTTGTACAGGAGGTCCCTCAAAGGCAGTGGGCTGCTATCCTATGGCTATCTTTCAGTGTAAAGGGTAGGGATAGGCTCCTTACTGTTAAGGAAAGTGATGCCAATAATTTTAAAGTTCTTAAGAATGCACTCCTGGATGGTTATGGCTTAACCACTGAACAGTACAGGATGAAGTTCAGAGAAACCAAAAAGGAGTCTTCACAAGACTGGGTAGACTTTGTTGACCATTCAGTGAAGGACTTGGAGGGGTGGTTACATGGCAGTAAAGTTTCTGACTATGAAAGCCTGTATAACTTAATCCTGAGAGAGAATATTCTTAATAATTGTGTGTCTGATTTGTTACACCAGTACCTGGTAGACTCTGATCTGACCTCTCCCCAAGAATTGGGAAAGAAGGCAGACAAATGGGTCAGAACAAGGGTGAACAGAAAAGTTCATACAGGGGGTGACAAAGATGGCAAGAAGAAGGATGGTAAGTCTTCTGACAAGGGTGGGGACAAATCTAAAAATGAGTCTTCATCAGGCCCACAAAAACACTCTGGTGGGGGTGGTGGGCCCAAATCCTCATCTAATCAAAACAAAGAAAAGAAACCATGGTGCTATTTATGTAAAATAAAAGGCCATTGGACAACAGATCCCAGTTGTCCAAAGAAAAGCACCAAGCCTCCTACCACTACAACCCCTGCTGCTACACCTAGTGCCCCTAGTAATAGCAGTGGTGGTGGGAGCAAACCTACTAATAGCCAATCTAAGGGAGTAGCTGGGCTCACTTTTGGTAACTTAGTTGGGGTTGGTCTGATTAGGGAGACCACAGAGGCTGTGTTAGTCTCTGAGGGGGCTATTGATTTAGCCACCTTGGTTGCTTGTCCCCTTAACATGGATAAGTACAAGCAACTACCCCTAATAAATGGTGTTGAGGTTCAGGCCTATAGGGACACAGATGCCAGTGTTACCATGGTAATAGAGAAACTGGTCCACCCTGAACAACACCTACTTGGTCACCAGTACCAAGTAACCGATGCTCACAACAACACACTTAGCCACCCCATGGCTGTTGTGAATCTCAACTGGGGGGGGGTTACTGGTCCAAAGGAAGTTGTGGTTGTCTCAGATTTACCTGTAGACTGTCTATTAGGAAATGATTTAGAGACATCAGCTTGGGCAGAAGTGGAATTGGAGGCTCATGCAGCAATGCTGGGCATTCCAGGGCATATTTTTGCTTTGACCAGGGCTTAGGCCAAAAAGCAAAAAGGACAGGGTGACTTGGATCCTGGAAGAATGGACCAAGTGCTCCCTAAAGCTAGGGTTAGTAAGAGTAAAACACTACCTACTATCCCTCCCTCTACAGTGGATTCAACTTCTGAGGAAGAAGCATTTCCACCCTGTGCGGAACCTACACCAGAGGAGCTGGAAGTGATGGATTTAGGCCCAGATCACTGTACTGGGGGTGAATGTTTGACAATGTTCAGCATTCCGTCCATCACTTGTTGTTTTTGCTTTGTCGCCCTAAGTGGGAGGGGTATGCCCAGACGTGGGTCCCGTGCTTCCCATGCCACTGGATTCAAGCTAGCCTGGCTGATGAGGGGTGAAACCCCGAAACCGGTCCCAGGATGCTTGTTTCCAGTCCAGGGAAGACCTGGCCTAGCAGTTCGGGCTGGACTGTTGCCATGGGGAACAGGGTCAAGACTGATTTGCATATGGCTGGGTCCAAACTGGAATGGCATGGGCAGCAAAAAAACTATGGATTTAGGCCCAGATCACTGTACTGGGGGTGAATGTTTGACAATGTTCAGCATTCCGTCCATCACTTGTTGTTTTTGCTTTGTCGCCCTAAGTGGGAAGGGTATGCCCAGACGTGGGTCCCGTGCTTCCCATGCCACTGGATTCAAGCTAGCCTGGCTGATGAGGGGTGAAACCCCGAAACCGGTCCCAGGATGCTTGTTTCCAGTCCAGGGAAGACCTGGCCTAGCAGTTCGGGCTGGACTGTTCCCATGGGGAACAGGGTCAAGACTGATTTGCATATGGCTGGGTCCAAACTGGAATGGCATGGGCAGCAAAAAAACGATGGATTTAGGCCCAGATCACTGTACTGGGGGTGAATGTTTGACAATGTCCTTCTTTAAGTATTAGGAAAAGGTCTATTTTATTTTAATCTTTATATGTTTGTGAGAGATTTCTATTTTGAGACAATATCTGTAAACTTGTGTTTTGCGATCTTTAATCATGTTTTTGTATATTTATTTGTTACATGCCAAGGGGATTTAGACTGGATGTTTACATGGTGCTTTTAGAATTTGTTTTACAGTTTTTATTGTGTTTTATAATATTTATAGATTCGTAATATGTGTCTTTTGTATGCACTTTTATGGCAATTGCCGAATAAAGTTCTCTGACTGACTGACTTACTGAGTCCTCAATACTGGACAGATTTTGTGGACTGTTCAGTGAAGGCCTTGGAAGGGTGGTTACATGGCAGTAAGGTATCTGACTATAAAAGCCAATATAATCTTATTCTGAGAGAGCATATTCTGAATAACTGTGTGTCTGACTTGTTGCACCAATACCTAGTGGACTCGGATCTGACCTCTCCCCAAGAATTGGGAAAGAAGGTAGACAAGTGGGTCAGAACAAGGGTGAACAGAAAAGTTCATACAGGGGGTGACAAGGATAGCAAGAAGAAGGATGGTAAGTCTTCTGACAAGGGTGGGGACAAAGGTAAAAATACTGAGCCTTCATCAGGCCCACAAAAATCCTCTGGTGGGGGTGGTGGGTCCAAATCCTCTTCCAATAATCAGCCCAAAAAGCCTTGGTTTTATTTGTGTAAAGTCAAAGGCCATTGGGCAACTGATTCCAGTCGTCCAAAGAAATACACCAAACCTCCCACTACCACAAACCCTGCTGCAAATTATACTGCCCCTAGTAATAGCAGTGGTGGTGGGAAACCTACTAACAGCCAATCCAAGGGTGTAGCTGGGCTCACTATTGGCAATGTAGTTGGGGTTGGTCTTGTTAGGGAGACCACAGAGGCTATTTTAATCTTTATATGTTTGTGAGAGATTTCTATTTTGAGACAATATCTGTAAAATTGTGTTTTGCGATCTTTAATCATGTTTTAGTATATTTATTTGTTACATGCCAAGGGGATTTAGACCGGATGTTTACACAGTGCTTTTAGAATTTGTTTTACAGTTTTTATTGTGTTTTATAATATTTATAGATTCGTAATATGTGTCTTTTGTATGCACTTTTATGGCAATTGCCGAATAAAGTTCTCTGACTGACTGACTTACTGAGTCCTCAACACTGGACAGATTTTGTGGACTGTTCAGTGAAGGCCTTGGAAGGGTGGTTACATGGCAGTAAGGTATCTGACTATGAAAGCCTGTATAATCTTATTCTGAGAGAGCATGTTCTGAAAAACTGTGTGTCTGACTTGTTGCACCAATACCTAGTGGACTCGGATCTGACCTCTCCCCAAGAATTGGGAAAGAAGGTAGACAAGTGGGTCAGAACAAGGGTGAACAGAAAAGTTCATACAGGGGGTGACAAGGATAGCAAGAAGAAGGGTGGTAAGTCTTCTGACAAGGGTGGAGAAAAAGGTAAAAATACTGAGCCTTCATCAGGCCCACAAAAATCCTCTGGTGGGGGTGGTGGGTTCAAATCCTCTTCAAATAATCAGCCTAAAAAGCCTTGGTGTTATTTGTGTAAAGTCAAAGGTCATTGGGCAACTGATTCCAGTTGTCAAAAGAAATACACCAAACCTCCCACTACCACAACCCCTGCTGCAAATTCTACTGCCCCTAGTAATAGCAGTGGTGATGGGAAACCTACTAATAGCCAATCCAATAGTGTAGCTGGGCTCGCTATTGGCAATGTAGTTGGAGTTGGTCTTGTTAGGGAGACCACAGAGGCTATTTTAGTCTCTGAAGGTGCCATTGATTTGGCCACCTTGGTTGCTTGTCCTCTTAATATGGATAACTACAAGCAACTTCCCCTAATAAATGGTGTTGAGGTTCAGGCCTACAGTGACACAGGAGCCAGTGTAACCATGGTCATTAAAGAAACTGGTCCACCCTGAACAACACCTACTTTGTCAGCAGTACCAAGTGACAGACGCTCATAACAACACTCTTAGCCACCCCATGGCTGTTGTGAATCTCAACTGGGGGGGGGGGGGGGGGGGTTTACTGGTCCAAAGAAAATTGTGGTTCCTCAGATTTACCTGTAGACTGTCTACTAGGGAACGATTTAGAGACATCAGCTTGGGCAGAAGTGGAGTTGGAGGCCCATGCAGCAATGCTGGGCATTCCTGGGCATATTTTTGCTTTAACCAGGGCTCAGGCCAAAATGCAAAAAGGACAGGGTAACTTGGATACTGGAACAATGGACCAAGTGCTCCCTAAAGCTAGGGGTAGCAAGGGAAAAATCCCTACCCACTATCCCTCCCTCTACAGATGATTCTCCTTCTGAGGAAGAAGAATTTCCTCCCTGTGCAGAACCTTCACCAGATGAGCAGGCAGCAGACACTGCTGAGCTTTTGGGTGGAGGGGGGCCTGCCAGGGAAGAGCTGAGTGTGGCAAAGCAAACCTGTCCCACATTAGAGGGTCTCAGACAGCAAGCTGTCAAACAGCAAAATGGGGATGTCAGTGACAGCCATAGAGTTTACAGGGAGGACAACCTCTTGTACACAGAGGCAAGGGACCCAAAACCTGGAGCAGCCAGTAGACTGGTCATTCCCCTGCAGTACAGAGGGTTCCTCCTAACTCTTGCACATGACATTCCTTTGGCTGGGCATTTGAGCCAGATCAAAACATGGGAAAGACTTGTCCCCTTGTTTCATTGGCCTAGGATGTCAGAGGACACTAAAGATTTTTGCAAGTCTTGTGTGACCTGCCAAGCCAATGGCAAGACTGGTGGCACTCCAAAGGCTCCCCTTATTCCACTACCTGTGGTTGGGGTGCCCTTTGAAAGGGTAGGGGTTTACATAGTTGGCCCCCTTGACCCTCCTACTGCTTCAGGCAATAGGTTTATCTTGGTGGTTGTGGACCATGCCTCAAGATATCCTGAAGCAATTCCTCTAAGGACCACTATAGCCCCTGCAGTGGCAAAGGCCCTCCTGGGAATCCTTTCCAGAGTGGGTTTCCCTATTGAGGTAGTATCAGACAGAGGTAGCAACTTCATGTCTGCATATTTGAAAGCAATGTGGAAGGAGTGTGGTGTTACCTACAAGTTTACCACTCCTTACCATCCACAGACTAATGGACTGGTAGAGAGCTTTAATAAAACTCTCAAAGGTATGATAATGGGACTCCCTGAAAAACTCAGGAGGAGATGGGATGTCCTTTTACCTTGCCTGGCTTTTGCTTACGGGGAGGTACCCCAGAAAGGAGTGGGCTTCAGCCCCTTTGAACTCCTCTTTGGACACCCTGTAAGAGGTCCACTCACTCTTGTGAAGGAGGGTTGGGAACAACCTTTAAAAGCTCCTAAACAGGACATAGTGGACTATGTACTTGGCCTAAGATCCAGAATGGCCGAGGTCATGAAAAAGGGCAGCAAAACCCTTCAGGCCAGCCAGGAGCTGCAAAAGCAATTGCATGACCAGAAGGCTGTTCTGATCCAGTACCAACCAGGACAGAAGGTGTGGGTATTGGAGCCTGTGACCCAAAGAGCACTCCAAGATAAATGGAGTGGACCCCATCTAATTGTTGAGAAAAAGGGTGAGGTTACCTATTTGGTAGACCTGGGCACTGCCAGGAGTCCCCTTAGGGTGATTCATGTCAACCGCCTAAAACCCTACTATGACAGAGCTGATCTCACCCTGCTCATGGCAACAGATGAGGGACAGGAAGAAGAGAGTGACCCTCTCCCTGATCTCTTCTCCACCACTGAAGCAGATGCTTTAGTGGAGGGAGTAGTTTTGGCAGATTGTCTGACTGCAGAACAGAAAGACAACTGCATCAATCTCCTTGGACAATTGTCTGACCTCTTTTCAATTGTGACAGGTACAACATCCTGGTGTGAACACACAATTGATACTGGAGACAGCCTGCCTGTCAAAAGTAAGATTTATAGGCAGCCTGACCATGTCAGAGACTGCATTAAAAAAAGAGGTGCAGAAAATGTTTGATCTGGGAGTGATTGAGCCTTCTGAATGCCCATGGGCTAGCCCAATGGTGCTTGTACCAAAGCCTCACACCAAAGATGGAAAGAGGGAGATGAGGTTTTGTGTAGATTACAGAGGTCTCAATCAGGTAACAAAAACTGATGCTCACCCTATACCCAGGGCAGATAAGCTCATTGATACACTGGCATCTGCCAAGTATCTTAGCACTTTTGATTTGACTGCAGGGTATTGGCTGATCAAATTGGCAGAAGATGCTAAACCCAAGACTGCATTTTTAACTATAGGAGGGCACTACCAATTTACAGTGATGCCCTTTGGGTTGAAAAATGCACCTGCCACTTTTCAGAGGTTGGTGAACACAGTCCTACAAGGGTTGGAGGCTTTTAGTGCAGCATATCTTGATGATATTGCTGTCTTTAGCTCCACCTGGGATGAGCACCTGGTCCACCTTTGGAAAGTTTTGGAGGCCCTGCAAAAAGCAGGCCTCACTATCAAGGCCTCAAAGTGCCAGATAGGGCAGGGGAAAGTGGTGTATCTGGGACACCTGGTAGGTGGGGAACAGATTGCACCACTCCAGGGGAAAATCCAGACAATCATGGATTGGGTTCCCCCTACAACTCAGACCCAGGTGAGAGCCTTCTTAGGCCTCACAGGATATTACAAGAGATTCATTAAAAACTATGGCTCCATAGCAGCCCCTCTTAATGATCTCACAAGTAAGAAAATGCCTAAAAAGGTATTATGGACAGTTAGCTGTCAGAAAGCTTTTGAGGAGCTCAAACAGGCCACGTGCTCTGCACCTGTCCTAAAAAGCCCATGTTACTCCAAGAAATTCATTGTTCAAAGTGATGCATCTGAATTAGGGGTAGGGGCAGTCTTATCACAACTGAATTCTGAGGGCCAGGATCAACCACTTGCTTTTATCAGCAGAAGGTTGACCCCTAGAGAAAAGCGTTGGTCTGCCATAGAGAGGGAGGCCTTCGCTGTGGTCTGGCAACTGAAAACGTTGAGGCCATACCTGTTTGGCACTCACTTTATTGTTCAGACAGACCACAAACCTCTACTTTGGTTAAACAAATGAAAGGTGAAAACCCTAAATTGTTGAGGTGGTCCATATCTCTACAGGGAATGGACTATACAGTGGAACATAGACCTGGGAGTACCCACTCCAATGCAGATGGACTCTCCAGATATTTCCACTTAGACAATGAAGACTCAAAAGACACAAAACTTGGACTGACGGATCACTGGACTGTGGGAGTAACTTGATTAGAGTTCCTGTGTTCCAGGGACCACGCTTCACCGGTCCTCTGGGTCCCCTCTCATCCTGAGGACCCAGAGGACCGGTGATGCAGTCTTTTGGTGCCTGTGTTAGCAGGGAGAAGATTCCGTCAACCTCCTATAGGAGGTCTCCTATAGTACCCTGGGAGGCCTAAAAAGGCTCTCACCTGGGTTTAAGATGTAGGGGGAACCCAATCCATGACAGTTTGGATTTTCCCCTGAAGTGGTGCAATCTGTTCTCCACCCACCAGGTGGTCCAAATAAACCACTTTCCCCCGCCCTATCTGGCACTTTGAGTCCTTGATAGTGAGGCCAGCCTTTTGCAGGGCCTCCAAAACTTTCCATAGGTGGACCAGGTGACCATCCCAGGTTGAGATAAAGACAGCAATATCATCTAGATATGCTGCACTGAAAGCTTCCAACCCTTGCAGGACTGTGTTCAACAACCTCTGAAAAGTGTCAGGTACATTTTTCAAACCAAAGGGCATTACTGTGAATTGGTAGTGTCCTCCAATGGTAGAAAATGCAGTCTTGGGTTTAGCATCTTCTGATAACCTAATCAGCCAATACCCTGCAGTTAGATCAAAAGTGCTTAGATACTTGGCAGAAGCCAGTGTATCTATAAGCTCATCTGCCCTGGGTATAGGCTGAGCATCTGTCTTGGTTACTTGATTGAGCCCTCTATAATCTACACAAAACCTCATCTCTCTCTTTCCATCTTTGGTGTGAGGTTTTGGTGCAAGCACAACTGGGCTAGCCCTGGGTCTTTGAGATGGCTCAATCACTCCTAAGTCCAACATTTTCTGCGCCTCTTGTTTAATGCAGTCCCTGACATGGTCAGGCTGCCTATAAATTTTACTTTTGACAGGCAGGCTGTCTCCAGTTTCAATTGTATGTTCACACCAGGATGTTGTACCTGGTACAAGTGAAAAGAGGTCTGAAAACTGACTTAAGAGATTGATACAGTTGTCTTTCTGTTCTGCAGAAAGACAATCTGCTAAGACTACTCCCTCCACTAAACCATCAGTTTCAGTGGTGAAGAGATCAGGGAGAGGGTCACTCTCTTCCTCCTGTCCCTCATCTGTTGCCATGAGCAGGGTGAGATCAGCCCTGTCATAGTAGGGGTTTAGGCTATTGACATGAATCACCCTAAGGGCACTCCTTGCAGTGCCCAGGTCTACCAAATAGGTAACCTCACCCTTCTTTTCAACAATGAGATGGGGTCCATCCCATTTGTCCTGGAGTGTTCTTGGGGTCAAAGGCTACAATAACCACACCTTCTGTCCTGGGTGGTACTGAATCAGGACAGCCTTCTGGTCATGCCATTCCTTTTGCAGCTCCTAGCTGGCCTGTAGGTTTTAACTGGCCTCTTTCATATACTCAGCCATTCTTGATCTTAGGCCAAGTACATAGTCTACTATGTCCTGTTTAGGAGCTTTTAAAGGTTGTTCCCAACCCTCCTTCACGAGAGCAAGTGGACCGCTTACAGGGTGCCCAAAGAGGAGTTCAGAGGGGCTGAAGGCAACTACTTTTTGGGGTACCTCCCTATAAACAAAAAGAAGGCAAGTAAACAGGAGATCCCATCTCCTTCTGAGTTTTTCAGGGAGTCCCATTATCATACCTTTGAGAGTTTTATTAAACCTCTCAACCACACCATTTGTTTGTGGATGGTAAGGGGTGGTGAACTTGTAGGTTACACCACACTCCTTCCACATTGCTTTTAGGTATGCAGACATAAAGTTGCTACCTCTGTCTGACACCACTTCCTTAGGAAAACCCATTCTGGAAAAGATTCCCAGGAGGGCATTTGCCACTGCAGGAGCTGTAGTGGTCCTTAAGGGGATGGCTTCAGGGTATCTTGTGGCATGGTCCACTACCACCAAGATAAATCTATTGCCTGAAGCTGTTGGAGGGTCAAGGGGACCAACTAGGTCAACCCCTACCCTTTCAAAGGGCACCCCAACCACTGGAAGTGGAATTAGAGGGGCCTTTGGAGTGCCACCAGTCTTGCCACTGGCTCGGCAGGTCACACAAGAGCGACAAAACTCTTTTGTGTCCTCTGACATATGAGGCCAGTGAAACAAGGGGACAAGTCTTTTCCAAGTTTTAGTCTGGCCCAAATGCCCTGCCAAAGGAATGTCATGAGCCAGGGTGAGAAGAAACTCTCTGTACTGCAAGGGAATGAGCAATTTCCTGGCAGCTCCAGGTTTAGGGTCCCTTGACTCTGTGTACAAGAGGTTGTCTTGTCCTATGGCTATCACTGACATCCCCATTCTGCTGTTTGACAGCTTGCTGTCTTAAACCCTCTAATGTGGGACAGGTTGGCTGTGCCACACTCAGCTCTTCACTGGCAGGCCCCCCTGCACCCAAAGGCTCAGCAGTGTCTGCTGCCAGCTCCTCTGGTGTAGGTTCTGCACAGGGAGAGGATTCTTCTTCCCCAAAAGGGGAATCTTCTGTATAGGGAGGGATAGTGGGCAGGGATTTACCCTTTCTACCCCTAGCCTTTGGGAGCACTTGGTCCACTGTTCCAGGATCCAAGTTTCCCTGTCCTTTTTGCTTCTTGGCCTGAGCCCTTGTCAAAGCACAAATATGCCCAGGAATGCCCAGCATTGCTGCATGAGCCTCCAACTCCACTTCTGCCCAAGCTGATGTCTCCAAATCATTGCCCAGTAAGCAATCTACAGGTAATTCAGTGGCTACCACAACTTTCCTTGGACCAGTAACCCCCCCAGTTGAGATGCACAACAGCCATGGGGTGGCTAAGAGTGTTGTTATGAGCATCAGTCAATTGGTATTGCTGACCAAGTAGGTTTTGATCAGAGTGGACCAGTTTTTCTATCACCATAGTTACTCTGGCTCCTGTGTCCCTGTAGGCCTCAACCTCAACACCGTTGATTAGGGGTAGTTGCTTGTACTTACCCATATTAAGGGGACAAGCAACCAAGGTGGCAAAGTCATGCCACCATCAGAGACTAAAGCAGCCTCTGTGGTCTCCCTAACAAGACCAACCCGAACTACATTGCCAATAGTGAGCCCAGCTACACCCTTGGATTGGCTATTAGTAGTAGACTTCCCACCACCACTGCTATTACTAAGGGCACTAGAGGTTGCAGTTGGGGGTTGTGGTGGTGGGAGGTTTGGTATTTTTCTTTGGACAAGTGGAATCACTTGTCCTATGGCCTTTTACTTGACATAAATAACACCAAGGCTTTTTCCGATTGTTTGAAGATGATTTGGACCCACCACCCCCAGAGGATTTCTGTGGGCCTAATGAAGATTCAGAATGTTTACTTTTGTCCCCACCCTTGTCAGAAGACTTGCCATCCCTCTTCTTGCCATCCTTGTCACCCCCTGTATGAACCTTTCTGTTCACCCTTGTTCTGACCCATTTGTCTGTCTTCTTTCCCAATTCTTGGGGAGCGGTCAGGTCAGAGTCCACTAGCTATTGGTGCAACAAATCAGACACACAATTGTTAAGAATATGCTCTCTCAGAATAAGATTATACAGGCTTTCATAGTCAGAAACTTTACTGCCATGCAACCAAACTTCCAAGGCCTTCACAGTCAACAAAATCTGTCCAGTCTTGAGAGGACTCTTTTCTGGTGTCTCTGAACTTAATCCTGTATTGTTCAGTGGTTAAGCCAAATCCATCCAAGAGTGCATCCTTCAAAACCTTGTAGTTATTGGCATCACTTTCTCTGACAGTAAGGAGCCTATCCCTACCCTTTCCAGTGAAAGATAGCCACAAGATAGCAGCCCACAGTGCCTTTGAGGGACCAACTGTACCATACAGGCCCTCTCAAGTGCAGCAAACCACTTATTAATGTCATCCCCTCCTTGTAAGGGAGGACTATCTTATGCAGGTTTCTGGAATCTTGCTCTCTAACAGGATTACTATCTGAAACACTGCTGCTGCCACTATGGGGTTCTAACCACATTATCTGTCTTTCCCTCTCTATGTCAAGGGATTCCCTGTCTAAGGCCAGCTGCTGCTGTTTAAGCTTCAGTCTGGTCTCTTCTACCCTCAGCTTTCTGAGTTCCCTTTCCATTAAGTTATCCTCAGGGTGGGAGGGTTGTGAATGTTTGGACACAGAGGCGATTTGGGAATTGGCAGATAGAGACCTGTCCCTAACTGGCTGGATCCTAGTAACCTGGCCTTTAGGAGTGAAAGATGCCCTACTAATGTGTGACCCTTTAACACTACCACCAGTGTCACTAGGTAGCCTGCTAGGGGGCAGGACTTTGTAAGGACCCTCCCCAGCATCTTCAGGGAACTCCTCTGAGTCTGACTGGAAAGCCTCCCTTTTTTCCACTCTCTCCTGAGGTAGGCTAGACTAGTTCTGGTCATCTTGTAAGAGCAGGTTGAAGAGAGACTCTTTTGTTGGATTCTTACCTATGCTTAAACCTCTATCCAGGCAGAGACACCTCAAACTTTTATAGTTTAAACTCTCATAAGTTGCTTGAACAATTTTGGGAGTGGGCTCTACTGAAGACATGACAGAAAAGGTTTAAGGACGGTGAGAGAAAAAGTTTTAGAACTTTAGAAAGCACAGAGAAAAACTTTTTCAAACTTTTGGAAAACTTTTAAAAGTTTTCAGAACTTTTCAGAAACTTAGTAAAAAGTTTTAGAGCAGAAAAGTAAACTGTTTTAGTTCAATGTACATATACGGAACTATATGGTATATGATTTTCTTATAAAAAGCACCAAATGACAAAGTGGTAAAGCAGTTACAAGTACTTATCCCAACGCTGCACCACCAATGTAGGAGGCTGGCCTGGTTTATAGTGGGTACCTTGTGGTACTTAACGGAAGGTGCCAGGAACTTCCCCTTTGTGAGAAGATGTCCCATGGTGTGCTGGAGGTTGCAGAAGTGTTTCCACGCAGAAATACCACAAACAAGCCTTGCTAGCTACAAGAGTCGCAGTTGAGGATTTTGGGTGCTGCTGGGGACCAGGAAGGACCAGTATGTCGCCCCTTGGAGGAGAAGACACAAGGGGCGCTCAGGAACTCAGACAGCCCCCGCAGAAGCAGACAGCACCCGCAGAAGTACCAGAACAGGCACTTAGAAAATCTGAGGACCGCAGTCGAGTCAGAGTCGAAAAGGAGGGTCCCAAGACGTCATGGGCCAACTCAGAGATTTGGGCAATGCAGAACGGAGTGCTGGGAACCCAGGCTAGGCTGTGCACAAAGGAATCCTTGGAAAAGTGCACAGAAGCCGGAGCTGCTGCAGATCACACGGTACACAGGATTACTGTCTGGCGTGGGGAGGCAAGGACTTACCTCCACCAAATTTGGACAGAAGAGCCACTGGACTATGGGAGACACTTGGACCCAGCTCCTGTGTTCCAGGGACCACGCTTGTCAGGATGAGAGGGGACCCAGAGGACCGGTGATGCAGAAGTTTGGTTCCTGCGTTAGCAGGGGGAAGACTCGGTCGACCCACGGGAGATTTCTTCTTGGCTTCCAGTGCAGGGTGAAGGCAGACAGCCCTCAGAGCATGCACCTGGTATTGTAAAAATGCAAAAGGTATTGTGGACAGCTTGCTGTCAAAAAGCTTTTGAGGAGCTTAAGCAGGAAATGTGCTTTGCATCTGTCTTAAAGAGCCCAAACTACTCAAAAAAATTAATTGTTCAAACAGATGCTTCTGAATTAGGGGTAGGGGCTGTATTATTACAACTGAACTCAGAGGGCCAGGATCAACCTGTTGCTTTTTATAAGCAGGATATTGACCCCTAGAGAAAAGCCGTTTGTCTGCCATAGGGAGGGAGGCCTTTGCTGTGGTCTGGGAATTGAAGAAGCTGAGATCCTACTTGTTTGGGAGTCCCTTCATTGTTCAGACAGACCACAAACCTCTATTATGGCTTAAACAAATGAAAGGTTGTGAGAAAGTAGCCTCTTTCTAGCCTTGTTACCCCCACTTTTGGCATGTTTGTGAGTATATGTCAGGGTGTTTTCACTGTCTCACTGGGATCCTGCTAGCCAGGGCCCAGTGCTCATCGTGAAAACCCTATGTTGTCAGTATGTTTGTTATGTGTCACTGGGACCCTGCTAGCCAGGACCCCAGGGCTCATAAGTTGGTGGCCTATATGTATGTGTTCCCTGGGTGATGCCTAACTGTCTCACTGAGGCTCTGCTAACCAGAACCTCAGTGGTTATGCTCTCTCTGCTTTGAAAAATTTGTCACTAACAGGCTAGTGACTAAATTTACCAATTCACATTGGCATACTGGTACACCCATATAAGTCCCTAGTATATGGAACCTAGGTACCCAGGGCATTGAGGTTCCAGGAGATCCATATGGGCTGCAGCATTTATTTTGCCACTCATAGGGAGCTCACACAAACCCTTGCACAGGCCTGCCATTGCAGCCTGAGTGAAATAACACATGTTATTTCACAGCCATTTTCACTGCACTTAAGTAACTAATAAGTCACCGATATGGCTAACCTTCACTTGCTGAAGGTTAGGTGGAAAGTTACTAGGTGTGAGGGCAGCCTTGCAATAGCAGAGGAGCCCCCACATAGTTCAGGGCCATTTTCCCAGACTTTGTGAGTACGGGAACACTATTACATGTGTGCACTACATATAGGTCAATACCTATATGTAGCTTGACAATGCTAATTCCGAATATGGCCATGTAACATGTTTAAAATCATGGAATTGTCCCACCATTCCAAATTTGGTATTGGGGAGCAAATTCCATGCATCCTGGGGGCTCCACCATGGACCCCCAGTACTGCCAAACCAGCACTCTGAGGCTTGCACTGCAGCTACAGCTGCTGCCATCTCACAGGCAGGGTTCTGCCCTCCTTGGGTCTGGGTAGGCCAGTCCCAGGAAGGTAGAACAAAGCATTTCCTCTGAGGGCAGGGTGTTACACCCTCTCCCTTTGGAAATAGGTGTTACAGGCTGGGGAGGGGTAGCCTCCCCCAGCCTCTGGGTATGCTTTGAAGGGCACAGATGGTGCCCTCCTTCCATAAACCAGTCTACACCGGTTCAAGGACCCCTTGTCCCCTGCTCTGGTGGAAAACTAGACAATGGAAAGGGGAGTGACCACTCCCCTGTCTATCACCACCCCAGGGGTGGTGCCCAGACCTCCTCCAGTGTGTCCCAGACTTCAGCCATGTTGCTTTGCAAGGTGTGGGGGCACTATGGAGGGCTCTGAGTGGCCAGTGCCAGCAGGTGATGTCAGAGACTCCTCCTGATAGGTCCATACCTGATATGGTAGCCAATCCCCCTCTCAGGCCTATTTAGGGTCTCTCTGTAGGAAAGTACCATCTTGCCTGGCATGTTACCCCCATATTTCACTGTATATATGTTGTTTTAGTCTATGTGTCACTGGGACCCTGCCAGGCAGGGCCCCAGTGCTCATAAGTATGTGCCCTGTATGTGTTCCCTGTGTGATGACTAACTGTCTCACTGAGGCTCTGCTAACCAGAACCTCAATGGTTATGCTCTCTCTGCTTTCCAAATTGTCACTAACAGGCTAGTGACCAATTTCACCAATTCACACTGGCATACTGGTACACCCATATAATTCCCTAGTATATGGTACTGAGGTACCCAGGGTATTGGGGGTCCAGGAGATCCCTATGGGATGCAGCATTTCTTTTGCCACCCATAGGGAACTCTGACAAGTCTTACACAGGCCTGCCACTGCAGCCTGGGTGAAATAACATCCACGTTATTTCACAGCCATTTACCACTGCACTTAAGTAACTTATAAGTCACCTATATGTTTAACATTCACCTGGTGAAGATTGGGTGCAAAGTTACTTAGTGTGTGGGCACCCTGGCACTAGCCAAGGTGCCCCCACATCGTTCAGGGCAAATGCCCCGGACTTTGTGAGTGCGGGGACACCATTACACGCGTGCACTGTACATAGGTCACTACCTATGTACAGCGTCACAATGGTAACTCCGAACATGGCCATGTAACATGTCTAAGATCATGGCATTGGGGGGACAATTCTATGATCCCCCGGGTCTCTAGCACAGAACCCGGGTACTGCCAAACTGCCTTTTCACGGGTTGCACTGCAGCTGCTGCTGCTGACAACCCCTCAGACAGGTTTCTGCCCCCCTGGGGTCCAGGCAGCCCTGGCCCAGGAAGGCAGAACAAAGGATTTCCTCTGAGAGAGGGTGTTACACCCTCTCCCTTTGGAAAAAGGTGTGATGGGCTGGGGAGGAGTAGCCTCCCCCAGCCTCTGGAAATGCTTTGATGGGCACAGATGCTGCCCATCTCTGCATAAGCCAGTCTACACCGGTTCAGGGATCCCCCAGCCCTGTTCTGGTGCTAGACTGGACAAAGGAAAGGGGGATGACCACTCTCCTGACCTGCACCTGCCAGGGGAGGTGCCCAGAGCTCCTCCAGTGTGCCCCAGACCTCTGCCATCTTGGAAACAGAGGTGTCTGTGGCACAGTGGACTGCTCTAAGTGGCCTATGCAAGCAGGTGACGTCAGAGACTCCTTCTGATAGGCTCTTACCTCTCTTAGTAGCCAATCCTCCTTCCTAGGTAGCTAAACCTCCTTTTCTGTCTATTTAGGGTCTCTGCTTTGGGGAATTCTTCAGATAACGAATGCAAGAGCTCACCAGAGTTCCTCTGCATCTCCCTCTTCACCTTCTGACAAAGGATCGACCGCTGACTGCTCAGGACGCCTGCAAAACCGCAACAAAGTAGCAAGACGACTACTAGCAACCTTGTATCGCTTCATCCTGCCAGCTTTCTCGACTGCTTCCAGGTGGTGCATGCTCTGGGGTAGCCTGCCTCCTCTCTGCACCAGGAGCTCTGAAGAAATCTCCTGTGGGTCGACGGTATCTTCCCCCTGCAACCGCAGGCAACAGAAGACTGCATCACCGGTCCTCTGGGTCCCCTCTCAGCACGATGAGCGTGGTCCCTGGAACTCAGCAACTCTGTCCAAGTGACTCCCACAGTCCAGTGACTCTTCAGTCCAATTTGCTGGGTACTGCAGAGTGCAGAGGGGAGGCAGGCTACCCCCAGAGCATGCACCACCTGAAAACAGTCGAGAAAGCCGGCAGGATGAAGCGATACAAGATTGCTAGTAGTCGTCTTGCTACTTTGTTGCGGTTTTGCAGGTGTCCTAAACAGTCAGCGGTCGATCCTTTGGCAGAAGGTGAAGAGGGAGATGCAGAGGAACTCTGGTGAGCTCTTGCATTCGTTATCTGGTGAGATCCCCAAAGCAGAGACTGTAAATAGCCAGAAAAGGAGGTTTGGCTACTTAGGAAGGAGGATTGGCTACCAAGACAGGTAAGAGCCTACCAGAAGGAGCCTCTGACGTCACCTGCTGGCACTGGCCACTCAGAGCAGTCCAGTGTGCCAGCAACACCTATGTTTCCAAGATGGCAAAGGTCTGGGACACACGGGAGGAGCTCTGGGCACCTCCCCTGGGAGGTGCAGGTCAGGGGAGTGGTCACTCCCCTTTCCTTTGTCCAGCTTTGCACCAGAGCAGGGCTGGGGGATCCCTGAACCGGTGTAAACTGGCTTATGCAGAGATGGGCACCATCTGTGCCCATCAAACCATTTCCAGAGGCTGGGGGAGGCTACTCCTCCCCAGCCTTCACACCTATTTCCAAAGGGAGAGGGTGTTACACCCTCTCTCAGAGGAAGTCCTTTGTTCTGCCTTCCTGGGCCAGGGCTGCCTGGACCCCAGGAGGGCAGAAACCTGTCTGAGGGGTTGGCAGCAGCGGTAGCTGCAGAGAAAACCCCAGAGAGCTGGTTTGGCATTACCCGCGGTCCATAGTGGAACCCGGGGGATGCATGGGATTGGCATTAGCTTTTGGGTACCTTGTGGCGTGGTCCACCACCACAAGGATAAATCTATTGCCAGAAGCTGTTGGAGGGTCAAGGGGGCCACCAATATCAACCCCTAACCTTTCAAAGGGCACCCTAACCTCTGGCAGTGGCATTAAGGGGGGCCTTTGGGGTGCCACCAGTCTTGCCACTGGCTTGGCAGGTGACGCAGGAGCTACAAAACTCCTTTGTGACTTCTGACATGTGGGGCCAGTGAAAATGTGGAATAAGCCTGTCCCATGTTTTACTGTGGCCTAAATGCTCAGCTAAAGTGATGTCATGAGCCAGAGTTAGGAGGAAATCCCTGTACTGAAGGGAGATGCCCAGTCTTCTGGTAGCACCAGGTTTAGGGTCCCTTCTTCAGTATAAAGGACATTATTCTCCCAATAAACTCTGTGTGTGTCAGTGACATCACCATTTTGCTTCTTGACAGCTTACTGTCTGAGGCCCTCCAATGCAGGACAGGTTTGCTGTGCCATATTCAGCTCTTCCCTGGCAGGCCCCCCTGCACCCTAAAGCTCAGCTGTATCTGCTTCCAGCTCCTCTGGTGTAGGTTCTGCACAGGGAGATAATTTGTCTTCCTCAAAAGGGGAATCATCTGTGGAGGGAGGGATAGTGGACAAGGGTTTGCCCTTCTTACCCCTAGTTTTTGAGAGTACTTGGTCCGTTATTCCAGTATCCAATTTTCCCTGTCCTCTTTGCTTCTTGGCCGCAGCCCTGGTAAGAGCAAAGATATGCACAGGAATGCCCAGCATTTCTGCATGGGCCTCCAACTCCACTTCAGCCCAAGCTGAAGTCTCCAAATCATCGCCTAGCAGACATTCTACAGGTAAATCAGTGGCTACCACAACTTTCTTTGGACCAGTACAACCCCCCCCCCCCCCACCCAGTTGACATTCACAACAGCCATGGGGTGGCTAACAGTGTTACTATGGGCGTCTGTCACTTGGTACTGGTGACCAAGTAGGTGCTGCTCAGGGGCAACCAGTTTTTCCATTACCATTGTGACACTGGCACCTGTGTCCCTGTAGGCCTCAACCTGAACACCATTAATCAGGTGTAGCTGCTTGTACTGATCCATATTAAGGGGACAAGCAACTAAAGTGGCAAGGTCAATGCCACCATCAGAGACTAAAACAGCCTCAGTGATCTCCCTAACTAGACCAACCCCAACTACATTACCTATGGTGAGCCCAGCTACCCTTTGATTGGCTATTAGAAGTGCTCTTCCCACCACCACTGCTATTACTAGGGGCACTAGTGGTTGTGGTGGTGGGAGGTTTGGTGTTATTTTTTTGGACAATGACTGTCAGTTGCCCAATGGCCTTTGGCTTTACACACATAACATCAAGGTTTCTTATCTTTGTGAGAAGAGGATTTGGATCTACCACCCCAAGAGGATTTGTGTGGGCCTGATGAAGACTCTGATGATTTTTTATCTTTGGCCCCACCCTTGTCATGTGACTTACCATCCTTCTTCTTGTCATTCTTGTCACCACCTGTATGAGCTTTTCTTGTTCTGACCCATTTGTCTGCCTTCTTTCCCAATTCTCGGGGAGAGGTCAGATCTGAGTCCACAAGATACTGAGGCAACAAGTCAGACTCACAATTATTCAAGATATGCTCTCTCAGAATCAAGTTATATAGGCTTTCATAGTCAGTCACCGTACTGCCATTTAACCAACCTTCTAGGGCCTTCACAGAACAGTCTACAATGTCTGTCTAGTCCTGTGATGACTCCTTTCTGGTCTCTCTGAACTTAAGTCTGTATTTAAGCCCAGACCATCTAAGGATGCACCTTTTAAGAATTTGATAATTATCCGCATCATCCTCTCTGAAAATAAGAAGTCTGTCTCTCCCCTTGCCAGAGAAGGACAACCAAAGGATAGCAGCCCACTGTACATGAGGGACCGTCAGAACTTTACAGGCCCTCTCAAGTGCAGCAAACCACTTGTAGATGTCATCACCATCCTTGTAAGGAGGGAAGGAGGGACAACTTTGTTCAGATTTCTAGAGTCAAATGAAGGTTCCCTAACATTTGAATTTCTAAAACTGCTGCTGCCACCATGGGGAACTAACCACAAACCCTGCCTCTCTTTCTCCACAGCCAGGGATTCCCTGTCTAAGGCCAACTGTTGCTGCATTAGCCTCGGTCTGGCCTCCTTTAACCACAGCTTTCTGAGTTCCCTATCTAGGGACTGGTCCTCAGGGTTAGAATTATGTGAAGCCTCTAAAACAGAGGTAACATAAGAGTGTGTAGAGGCAGATCTATCTCTAACAGGGGCCACTCTAGTGACATGGCTTCTAGGGGTGAAGGGAGCCCTACTTGTGTGTGAGCCCTTCCCACTACCAGTTATATTAGGGGGCTTATTGACAGATAGATCTGTGGAAGTACCCTCCACAGATTGTCAGTTTGCTCCTCTGAACCTTCCTGGTTGGAGACATCCTCTACCTCTTCCCCTGTCTTATCTGGACCAGTGCTGAGTCCCTGGTCATCTTGGAGAAGTAGATTTAAGAAGAACTCCTTATTGTGGTTCTTCCCAATCCCTAAACTTTTTTCAATAAAGAGACCCTTCAAACTTTTAAAGGTAAGAATTTCATATGTTGCTTTCTCAACTCTAGGGGTAGCATCCACAGAAGACATACTGAAAGAAAGAAATTTAGGAAAGTGAGTAAAATATTAGAAGAATAACAGAGTTAACCTTTTAGAGAAAAGAAGAAAACTTTTCAAGACTTTGTAAAAACATTTTCAAAGTTTTAAATAACTTTTAAGAAAGTTAGAAAATTACTACTAGCTATATATTATGTATGTTCTAAGTATTGGAGGAAGCTTTTCTTGTGAAAAGCACAGGTAACAAAAGTGGTAAAGCAATTGCAAGTACTTATCCCACCGCTCCACCACCAATTTAGGAGGCTGGCCTGGTTTGTAGTGGGTACCTTGGGTACTTACACCTTATACCAGGTCCAGTTATCCCTTATTAGTGAAATGTAGTAGTGTTCTGGCAGCTTAGGCTGATAGAGGTAGCTATAGCAGAGCAGCTTAGGCTGAACTAGGAGACATGCAAAGCGCATGCAATACCACTTATAGTTACACAGTACTTATACACAAGCAATGACAATACTCAGTGTTACCAAAAGTAAAGGTATTTATTTGGATGACACAGTACCAAAATATCTTAGAGACAATAATCCTTCTGGAGGTAATTATTATACACAGTATATACACTAGACACCAAAATTAGACAAGTAATTAGTCATAGAAGAGTGCAAACAACAGGAAATGCTATAGAATGCAAAGGGGGAAAATAGGTCTGGGGCAACACAAACCATAAACTAAGAAAGTGGAATGCGAATAACGAATTCCACCCTAGACAAGTGTAGTGTGTGCAGAATCGCTGGGAGAGTAAGAATACAGTAAAGGTAAGTAAACTCCCCCACCCCAGGCCCCAGAAAAGTATTAGTAAGGTGCTGCAAGTTTCCTTAGGACACACTACACCTCGTGATATGGATTATTGCAGTAACCAACCAAGTCTACAAACAACAACTGCTGGATTCCTGGGCCTGAAGACCTGCAAAAGAAGGGGACCAAGTCCAAAAGTCGAAAGAAGCTCCAGGAAGGACAGGAGCCCCTGCCAACAAAGTAGAGGGTGAAAAAGAAGAGTCCCCGGTTAGTTGAAGTCTGCAGGAATGCACCCTAGGAAGATGCCAGCGGGTTCCTGCATGATGCAAAGGATGTCCCACGACGTGAAGATGGATGCAGATGTGATTTTGTGTTGGAAGTTGCCAACAAGCCTTGGTTACAACAAACGTGCGTTTTGCATCAAAATGGCGCTGGATGGACCCCGGAGGGACCTGGAGGCCTCAACTCTGTGTGAGGACGGAGAGGGGGCTCTCAGCACTTTAGAGAGCCCTCGGGATGCCAGCTAGCACCCATGGGAGTCTCAGGACACGGGGACAAAGGAGCTGCAAAACACGGTTGGTGCAGCACAACAAAAGATGGTCTCACGCCACCAGAGACCAACTGAGCGAGTTCAGTGTCGCAGGACGGAGTGCTGGGGACCTGGGCCAGGCGCTGCATTAAGGAATTTTGCAAATACTGCACAGAGGCCTCAGGAGGTGAAGAAGACGCAGTACGCAGGGGTACCGTCGCTCTCAGGGAAGGCAAGGTCTTACCTCCTCCAAATTGAGTAAGCAGGACCTCAGGACAGTCAATGTCGATGGGGTACACCCTCTGTGTCCTTAGGAGCATGCTCATCGCTGTGAGAGGCGTCCAAGGGTACCGGTCGTCGTTTTGGAAGGTGCCTGCGTGAGCAGGGGAGTGACTCCGTCACCCCACAGGAGATTTCTTCGGTCCTTCTGGGGCAGGTTGAAGACAGAGAGTCCTCAGAGTGTGCACACCGTGGAAACTGTTGCAGTTGCTGGCTGGAGCTGAAGTTGCAGAGGTAAAGTATCCTTTGTGGATACTTTGTTGCTGTTATAGCAGTTCCTGGAGAAGGCTGCGGTTGATCCGAGGTCAGAGGATGAAGTAGTAGTTGCAGAGGATTCCTGAAGGAAACTTGCAAGCAGAATCTGAAGAGAACCCACAGGAGAGACCCTAAATAGCCCTGAGAGGGGGAATGGCTACCTTATCAGGGAAGGACCTATCAGGAAGGGTCTTTGACATCACCTGCTGGTACTGGCCACTCAGAGCCCTCCGGAATGCCCCTACACCTGGCAAAGCAAGATGGCTGAAGTCTGGGACACACTGGAGGAGCTCTGGGCACCACTACTGGAGTGGTGATGGACAGGGGAGTGGTCACTCCCCTTTTCTTTGTCCAGTTTCATGCCAGAGCAGGGGACAAGGGGTCCCTGAACCGGTGTAGACTGGTTTATGCAAGGAGGGCACCATCTGTGCCCTTCAAAGCATTTCCAGAGGCTGGGGGAGGCTACCTCTCCCCAGCCTGTAACACCTATTTCCAAAGGTAGAGGATGTAACACCCTGCTCTCAGAGGAAATGCTTTGTTCTGCCTTCCTGGGATTGGGCCGCCCAGACCCCAGGAGGGCAGAACCCTGTCTGTGAGGTGGCAGCAGCTGTAGCTGCAGTGCAAGCCTCGGAGAGCTGGTTTGGCAGTACCCGGGGTCCATGGTGGAGCCCCATGATGCATGGAATTGGGTCCCCAAACTCAGATTTGGAATGGGGACACAATTCTATGATCTAAGACATGTTACATGGCCATATTCGGAGTTACCATTGTGAAGCTACATATAGGTATTGACCTATATGTAGTGCGCACGTGTAATGGCATCCCCTCACTCACAAAGTCTGGGGAAATGGCCCTGAACCACGTGGGGACACCTTTGCTAGTGCAAGGGTGCCCTCACACCTAGTAACTTTGCACCTAACCTTCAGCAAGTGAAGGTTAGACATATAGGTGACTTATAAGTTACTTAAGTGCAGTGAAAATGGCTGTGAAATAACGTGTGCTTTATTTCACGCAGGCTGCAATGGCAGACCTGTGCAAGGCTTTTTCTGAGCTCCCTATGGGTGGCAAAAGAAATGGTGCAGCCCATATAGATCTCCTGGAACCCCAATGCCGTGGGTACCTAGGTACCATATTATAGGGACTTATAAGGGGGGTCCAGTGTGCCAATTGAAATTGGTAAGTGAAGTCACTAGCCTACAGTGACAAATTTGAAAGCAGAGAGAGCATAAGCACTGAGGTTCTGGTTAGCAGAGCGTCAGTGACACAGTCAAGCACTATACAGACACACACATTAGGCAATAAACTATGAGCACTGGGGTTCTGACCAGCAGAATCCAAGTGAGACAGGCAAAAACATACTGACATAGAGGTAAAAATGGGGGTAACATGCCAAGGAAGATTGTACTTTCCTATATATGGTGTCAGACACAATTCAGAGCTGGCATGGGGACTCTAACAAACTTAACAGCATTATCCCTTCTAGCTGAGAAGGCCAAACACATCAAGTGTTGACTATTTGCATGCTTCTTTGATCTTAAATCGGCCTTTGATTGAGTTCCTTGAGATCCATTTGTGGAAAAAGTTGGGAGATTGGGGTCTTCCTAGTGGCCTATTGAGGCCTACTGAGGCCAATCCTTAAATTACACTCAAGAACCTGGGCACAAGTCAAAATCGGTGAGGGCAGACAAGTTACGAACAAAGTTAAAACAGCGAACGGCCTTAAACAAGGATGTGTTTTACATCAAACACTTTTTATTTGATATCTTGCAGACTTAAATCAGGGCCATACCACTGGAAAATAGCCGCCCTCCCTTTATGGCTGCCGAAGCAATAGCTTGTCTAAAATATGCAGACAACATTGTCTTACTGACTCAAACTCCAGTCAGCTTGCGGGCAGAGCCAGTGTAGGAGGCTGGCCTGGTTTGCAGTGGGTACCTTGGGCACTTACACCTTAGACCAGGGCTAGTTATCCCTTGTTAGTGAATGTAGTAGTGTTCTAGCAGCTTAGACGTGCAAAGGTCATGCAATATCATTTATAGTTACACAGTACTCATACACAAGTAAAGACAATATTCAGTGTTACCAAAAATAAAGGTATTTCTTTGGGTGACACAGTACCAAAAACATCTTAGAGACCATGCTCCTTCTGGAGGTAAGTATTATACACAATATATACACTAGACTCCACAATTAGACAAGTAAATAATCATAGAACAATGCAAACAGTAAGAAATCCTATAGAAGTCAATTGGAGAAAATAGGTCTAGGGGCAACACAAACCATACACTAAAAATTGGAATGTGAATCACAAATTTCCCCCCTAGACAAGTGTAGTGTGTGCAGAATTGCTGGGAGAGTAAGAATACAGTAAAGGTAAGTAAATTACCCCACCCCAGAGCCCAGAAAAGCAGGATTAAAGTACTGCAAGTTCCCTTAGGATACACTAAACCTCGTTTATGGGATTTTGCAGCAGTCAACTAAGTCTGCAAAGAACAACTGCTGGATTATTGGACCTGAAGACCTGCAACAGAAGGTCACCAAGTCCAGAAGTCAAAAGAAGTTCCAGGAAGGACAGGAGCCCCTGCAAACCCAGAAGAGGGTGCAAAAGACGATTCCCTGGTTAGTGAAAGACTGCAGAAATGCACACTAGGAAGATGCCAGCGGGTTCCTGCATGATGCAAAAGATGTCCCACATCGTGAAGATCGTTGCAGCCGTGATTTTGTGTTGAAAGGTGCCAACAAGCCTTGGCTACGGCAAAAGTGCGTTTGTCATCGAAATGGTGCTGGATGGACCCAGGAGGGACCTGGGGGCCTCAACTCTGTGTGAGGAGGAAGAGGGGGCTCTCGGCACTTCAGCACCCCCAGAAGCTGCAGGATCCGGGTTCAAAGGAGGTGCAAAACACGGTTGATGCAGCACATCAAAAGAAGGTCCCACGCCGCTGGAGAACAACTCAGCAAGTTGAGCGTCGCAGGGTGGAGTACTGGGGACTTGGGCCAGGCTGTGCACAAGGGAATTTTGCAAAGAGTGCAAGGAGGCCTTAGGAGGCAAAGAAGACACAATACACAGGGGTACCATCGTTCTCGGAGAAGACAAGGTCTTACCTCCTCCAAATTGCATCAGCAGGACCTCAGTGTAGGAAAGTACCATCTTGCCTGGCATGTGACCCCCATTTTCAGTGTATGTATGTTTGTTTTAGCCCTTGTGTCACTGGGATCCTGCCAGGCAGGACCCCAGTGCTCCTTGTATGTGCCCTATATGTGTTCCCTGTGTGGTGCCTGTAGGAGGCTGGACTGGCTTGTAGTGGGTACCAAGGGGTACTTACACCTTGCACCAGGCCCAGGTATCCCTTATTAGTGTAGAGGGGTGTCTAGCAGCTTAGGCTGATAGAAAAGGTAGCTTAGCAGAGCAGCTTAGGCTGAACTAGGAGACGAGTGAAGCTCCTACAGTACCACTAGTGTCATATGCACAATATCATAAGAAAGCACAATACACAGATATACTAAAAATAAAGGTACTTTATTTTTATGACAATATGCCAAAAGTATCTCAGTGAGTACCCTCAGTATGAGGATAGCAAATATACACAAGATATATGTACACAATACCAAAATATGCAGTAATAGCAATAGAAAACAGTGCAAACACTGTATAGTCACAATAGAATGCAATGGGGGCACATAGGGATAGGGGCAACACAAACCATATACTCCAGAAGGGGAATGCGAACCACGAATGGACCCCAAACCTATGTGACCTTGTAGAGGGTCGCTGGGACTGTAAGGAAACAGTGAGGGTTAGAAAAATAGCCCACCCCAAGACCCTAAAAAGTGGGTGCAAAGTGCACCTAAGTTCCCCAAAGAGCACAGAAGTCGTGATAGGGGAATTCTGCCAGAAACAACAACACCAGCAATGCAACAACGATGGATTTCCTGACGAGAGTACCTGTGGAACAAGGGGACCAAGTCCAAGAGTCACGATCAAGTCGGGAGTGGGCAGATGCCCAGGAAATGCCAGCTGTGGGTGCAAAGAAGCTGCCACTGGATGGTAGAAGCTGAGGATTCTGCAGGAACGACAAGGGCTAGAAACTTCCCCTTTGGAGGATGGATGTCCCACATCATGAAGAGTAGTGCAGAAGTGTTTTAGTGCAGAAAGACCACAAACAAGCCTTGCTAGCTGCAAGGGTCGCGGTTAGGGTTTTTGGATGCTGCTGTGGCCCAGGAGGGACCAGGATGTCGCCAATTGCTTGAGGAGACAGCAAGAGAAGGAGCCCACTCAGAAGCAAGCAGCACCCGCAGAAGTGCCGGAACAGGCACTACGAAGTGGAGTGAACCTGAGCTCACCCGAAGTTGCACAAGAGGGTCCCACGAAGCCGGAGGACAACTCAGGAGGTCGTGCAATGCAGGTTAGAGTGACGGGGACCCAGGCTTGGCTGTGCACAAAGGAAATCCTCAAAGAGTGCACAGGAGCCGGAGTAGCTGCAAAACACGCTGTTCCCAGCAATGCAGTCTAGCGTGGGGAGGCAAGGACTTACCTCCACCAAACTTGGACTGAAGAGTCACTGGACTGTGGGAGTCACTTGGACAGAGTTGCTGAGTTCAAGGGACCTCGCTCGTCGTGCTGAGAGGAGACCCAGAGGACCGGTGATGCAGTTCTTTGGTGCCTGCGGTTGCAGGGGGAAGATTCTGTCGACCCACTGGAGATTTCTTCGGAGCTTCTAGTGCAGAGAGGAGGCAGACTACCCCCACAGCATGCACCACCAGGAAAACAGTCTAGAAGGCGGCAGATCAGCGTTACAAGGTCGCAGCAGTCATCTTTGCTACTTTGTTGCAGTTTTGCAGGCTTCCAGCGCGGTCAGCAGTCGATTCCTTGGCAGAAGGTGGTGAGAGAGATGCAGAGGAACTCTGATGAGCTCTTGCATTCGTTATCTAAGGAATTCCCCAAAGCAGAGACCCTAAATAGCCAGAAAAGGAGGTTTGGCTACCTAGGAGAGAGGATAGGCTAGCAACACCTGAAGGAGCCTATCAGAAGGAGTCTCTGATGTCACCTGCTGGCCCTGGCCACTCAGAGCAGTCCAGTGTGCCAGCAGCACCTCTGTTTCCAAGATGGCAGAGGTCTGGAGCACACTGGAGGAGCTCTGGGCACCTCCCAGGGGAGGTGCAGGTCAGGGGAGTGGTCACTCCCCTTTCCTTTGTCCAGTTTCGCTCCAGAGCAGGGCTGAGGGATCCCTGAACCGGTGTAGACTGGCTTATGCAGAGATGGGCACCATCTGTGCCCATCAAAGCATTTCCAGAAGCTGGGGGAGGCTACTCCTCCCCAGCCCTGACACCTTATTCCAAAGGTGTCAGGCCTGATTAATGTGGGGGCACCTTGGCTAGTGCCAGGGTGCCCACACACTAAGTAACTTAGCACCCAACCTTTACCAGGTAAAGGTTAGACATATAGGTGACTTATAAGTTAGTGCAGTGGTAAATGGCTGTGAAATAACGTGGACGTTATTTCACTCAGGCTGCAGTGGCAGGCCTGTGTAAGAATTGTCAGATCTCCCTATGGGTGGCACAAGAAATGCTGCAGCCCATAGGGATCTCCTGGAACCCCAATACCCTGGGTACCTCAGTACCATATACTAGGGAATTATAAGGGTGTTCCAGTATGCCAATATGAATTGGTGAAATTGGTCACTAGCCTGTTAGTGACAATTTGTACAGAGAGAGCATAACCACTGAGGTTCTAGTTAGCAGAGCCTCAGTGAGACAGTTAGGCACCACACAGGGAACACATACATATAGGTCACAAACTTATGAGCACTGGGGTCTTGGCTAGCAGGGTCCCAGTGACACATAACAAACATACTGAAAACATTGGGTTTTCACTATGAGCACTGGGCCCTGGCTGGCAGGATCTCAGTGAGACAGTGACAACACTCTGACATACACTCACAAACAGGCCAAAAGTGGGGGTAACAAGGCTAGAAAGAGGCTACTTTCTCACAGTGCCTAACTGTATCACTGAGGCTCTGCTAAACAGAATCTCAGTGTTTATACTCTCTCTGCTTTCTAAATTTGTCACTACAGGCTAGTGACTAAAATTACCAATTCTCAATGGCACACTGGTACACCCATAAAATTCCCTTGTATATGGTACTTAGGTACCCAGGGTATTCGGGTTCCAGGAGATCCCCATGGGCTGCAGAATTTCTTTTGCCACCCATAGGGAGCTCAGGCAATTCTTACACAGGCCTGCTACTGCAGCCTGAGTGAAATAACGTCCACGTTATTTCACAGCCATTTTTCTTAGTGTGTGGGCACCCTGGCACTAGCCAAGGTGCTCCCACATTGTTCAGGGCAAATTCCCCGGACTTTGTGAGTGCAGGGACACCATTACACGTGTGCACTACACATAGGTCACTACCTATGTGTAGCTTCACAATGGTAACTCCGAATATGGCCATGTAACATGTCTAAGATCATGGAATTGCCCCACCAATGCCATCCTGGTATTGGGGAGACAATCCCATGATTCCCCGGGTCTCTAGCACAGACCCGGGTACTGCCAAACTGCCTTTTCAGGGGTTTCACTGCAGCTGCTGCTGCTGCCAACCCCTCAGATAGGTTTCTGCCCTCCTGGGGTCCAGCCAGGCTTGGCCCAGGAAGGGAGAACAAAGGACTTCCTCAGAGAGAGGGTGTTACACCTTCTCCCTTTGGAAAAATGTGTTAAGGCAGGGGAGGAGGAGCCTCCCCCAGCCTCTGGAAATGCTTTCATGGGCACAGATGGTGCCCATTTCTGCATAAGCCAGTCAACACCGGTTCAGGGACCCCCCAGCCCTGCTCTGGCGCGAAACTGGACAAAGGAAAGGGGAGTGACTCCCCTGGGAGGTGCCCAGAGGAGCTCCTCCAGTGTGCTCCAGACCTCTGCCATCTTGGAAACAGAGGTGCTGCTGGCACACTGGACTGCTCTGAGTGGCCAGGGCCAGCAGGTGACGTCAGAGACTCCTTCTGATAGGCTCCTTCAGGTGTTGCTAGCCTATCCTCTCTCCAAAGTAGCCAAACCTCCTTTTCTGGCTATTTAGGGTCTCTGCTTTGGGGAATTCCTTAGATAACGAATGCAAGAGCTCATCAGAGTTGCATCTCTTCATCTCTCTCTTCACCTTCTGCCAAGGATTTGACTGCTGACCGCGCTGGAAGCCTGCAAAACTGCAACAAAGTAGCAAAGACGACTACTGCGACATTGTAACGCTGATCCTGCCGCCTTCTCGACTGTTTTCCTGGTGGTGCATGCTGTGGGGGTGGTCTGCCTCCTCTCTGCATTAGAAGCTCCGAAGAAATCTCCCGTGGGTCGACGGAATCTTCCCCCTGCAACCACAGGCACCAAAGAACTGCATCACCGGTCCTCTGGGTCTCCTCTCAGCACGACGAGCGAGGTCCCTTGAACTCAGCAACCCTGTCCAAGTGACTCCCACAGTCCAGTGACTCTTCAGTCCAAGTTTGGTGGAGGTAAGTCCTTGCCTCCCCACGCTAGACTACATTGCTGGGAACCGCATGTTTTGCAGCTACACCGGCTCCTGTGCACTCACCGAGGATTTCCTTTGTGCACAGCCAGGCCTGGGTCCCCAGCACTCTAACCTGCATTGCACGACCTCCTGAGTTGTCCTCCGGCGGCGTGGGACTCTCTTGTGCAACTTCGGGTGAGCACCGATTCACTCCACTTCGTACTGCCTGTTCCGGCACTTCTGCAGGTGCTGCTTTCTTCTTAGTGGGCTCTTTGTCTTGCTGGACACCCCCTCTGTCTCCTCACGCAATTGGCGACATCCTGGTCCCTCCTGGGCCACAGCAGCATCCAAAAACCCTAACCGCGACCCTTGCAGCTAGCAAGGCTTGTTTGCGGTCTTTCTGCACGGAAACACCTCTGCAAGCTTCTTCACGACGTGGGACATCCATCCTCCAAAGGGGAAGTTTCTAGCCCTTGTCGTTCTTGCAGAATCCTCAGCTTCTACCATCCGGTGGCAGCTTCTTTGCACCCACAGCTGGCATTTCCTGGGCATCTGCCCACTCCCGACTTGATCGTGACTTTTGGACTTGGTCCCCTTGTTCCACAGGTACTCTCGTCTGGAAATCCATTGTTGTTGCATTACTGGTGTTGGTCTTTCCTGCAGAATTCCCCTATCACGACTTCTGTGCTCTTTGGGGAACTTAGGTGCACTTTGCACCCACTTTTCAGGGTCTTGGGGTGGGCTATTTTTCTAACCCTCACTGTTTTCTTACAGTCCCAGCGACCCTCTACAAGGTCACATAGGTTTGGGGTCCATTTGTGGTTCGCATTCCACTTCTAGAGTATAAGGTTTGTGTTGCCCCTATCCCTATGTGCCCCCATTGCATTCTATTGTGACTATACATTGTTTGCACTGTTTTCTATTGCTATTACTGCATATTTTGGTATTGTGTACATATATCTTGTGTATATTTGATATCCTCATACTGAGGGTACTCACTGAGATACTTTGGCATATTGTCATAAAAACAAAGCACCTTTATTTTTAGTATATCTGTGTATTGTGTTTTCTTATGATATTGTGCATATGACACTAGTGGTGCTGTAGGAGCTTCACTCGTCTCCTAGTTCAGCCTAAGCTGCTCTGCTAAGCTACCTTTTCTATCAGCCTAAGCTGCTAGACACCCCTCTACACTAATAAGGGATACCTGGGCCTGGTGCAAGGTGTAAGTACCCCTTGGTACTCACTACAAGCCAGTCCAGCCTCCTACATTGGTTGTGCAGCAGTGGGATAAGTACTTTGCAACTACTTACCACTTTTGTCATATTGTACTTTTCATAAGAGAAAAATATACAAAACAAGTTCAGTGTATGTACACCTAACCAAAAAGTTTTGCTTTTCTTCTCTCACTTCTTTGCTTAAGTGCTGAAAAGTACCTCTAAACTTTCTAAAAAGTTCTTTAAAAGTTTTTAAAGTTTTTTTTCTGTTCTTTAAAAAGTTCTAAAAACCTTTTCTTTCTTTTTCTATCCCTTAAACACTTTCTAAAATGTCTGGCACAGGCCAAACTGTTGATCTGTCCAAACTTGCTTATGATCACCTTAGCTGGAAAGGAGCAAGGAGTCTCTGCATTGAAAGAGGTTTAGGGGTAGGGAAGAATCCATGTAGAGAACTGTTGGTTAATATGCTCATTGAACAAGATAAGACCAGAGTTGGCACTTCTGTTGAGAAATTAGCTGATGGTTCCCAATCTGACCCTGGGGCACCCCTAGCAAAGGATTTAGAAGGGAACCTTCCCAACCTGCCCATTAGCAGACCACCTAGCATAACTGGTACTGATGTGATTTCACACCACAGTAATAGTGTTATCTCACATCACAGTAAGAGTGTTCCTTCCCATGATAGTAGGAGTGTTACTTCTGTTAGCCAGGTTGTTAGAGTGCCATCTGTTAGGGACAGGTCTCCCTCTGTTCATTCTCACCATACTTCTGTGTCAAGGAATGTCCCACCCACCCACCCTGATGACAGAGTGTTAGAAAGGGAGCTTAATAGATTGAGAGTGGAACAATCCAGGCTGAAGCTCAAGAAGCAACAGCTGGATTTAGATAGACAGTCCTTGGAGATAGAAAGAGAAAGTCAAAAATTGGGTGTTGAAACCCATGGTGGCAGCAGCAGTATTCCAAATAGTCATCCTGCAAAAGAGCATGATTCTAGGAATCTGCACAAGATAGTTCCCCCTTACAAGGAGGGGGGTGACATTAACAAGTGGTTTGCTGCACTTGAGAGGGCCTGTGTTGTACAGGAGGTCCCTCAAAGGCAGTGGGCTGCTATCCTATGGCTATCTTTCAGTGTAAAGGGTAGGGATAGGCTCCTTACTGTTAAGGAAAGTGATGCCAATAATTTTAAAGTTCTTAAGAATGCACTCCTGGATGGTTATGGCTTAACCACTGAACAGTACAGGATGAAGTTCAGAGAAACCAAAAAGGAGTCTTCACAAGACTGGGTAGACTTTGTTGACCATTCAGTGAAGGACTTGGAGGGGTGGTTACATGGCAGTAAAGTTTCTGACTATGAAAGCCTGTATAACTTAATCCTGAGAGAGAATATTCTTAATAATTGTGTGTCTGATTTGTTACACCAGTACCTGGTAGACTCTGATCTGACCTCTCCCCAAGAATTGGGAAAGAAGGCAGACAAATGGGTCAGAACAAGGGTGAACAGAAAAGTTCATACAGGGGGTGACAAAGATGGCAAGAAGAAGGATGGTAAGTCTTCTGACAAGGGTGGGGACAAATCTAAAAATGAGTCTTCATCAGGCCCACAAAAACACTCTGGTGGGGGTGGTGGGCCCAAATCCTCATCTAATCAAAACAAAGAAAAGAAACCATGGTGCTATTTATGTAAAATAAAAGGCCATTGGACAACAGATCCCAGTTGTCCAAAGAAAAGCACCAAGCCTCCTACCACTACAACCCCTGCTGCTACACCTAGTGCCCCTAGTAATAGCAGTGGTGGTGGGAGCAAACCTACTAATAGCCAATCTAAGGGAGTAGCTGGGCTCACTTTTGGTAACTTAGTTGGGGTTGGTCTGATTAGGGAGACCACAGAGGCTGTGTTAGTCTCTGAGGGGGCTATTGATTTAGCCACCTTGGTTGCTTGTCCCCTTAACATGGATAAGTACAAGCAACTACCCCTAATAAATGGTGTTGAGGTTCAGGCCTATAGGGACACAGGTGCCAGTGTTACCATGGTAATAGAGAAACTGGTCCACCCTGAACAACACCTACTTGGTCACCAGTACCAAGTAACCGATGCTCACAACAACACACTTAGCCACCCCATGGCTGTTGTGAATCTCAACTGGGGGGGGGTTACTGGTCCAAAGGAAGTTGTGGTTGTCTCAGATTTACCTGTAGACTGTCTATTAGGAAATGATTTAGAGACATCAGCTTGGGCAGAAGTGGAATTGGAGGCTCATGCAGCAATGCTGGGCATTCCAGGGCATATTTTTGCTTTGACCAGGGCTTAGGCCAAAAAGCAAAAAGGACAGGGTGACTTGGATCCTGGAAGAATGGACCAAGTGCTCCCTAAAGCTAGGGTTAGTAAGAGTAAAACACTACCTACTATCCCTCCCTCTACAGTGGATTCAACTTCTGAGGAAGAAGCATTTCCACCCTGTGCGGAACCTACACCAGAGGAGCTGGAAGTGATGGATTTAGGCCAGATCACTGTACTGGGGGTGAATGTTTGACAATGTTCAGCATTCCGTCCATCACTTGTTGTTTTTGCTTTGTCGCCCTAAGTGGGAGGGGTATGCCCAGACGTGGGTCCCGTGCTTCCCATGCCACTGGATTCAAGCTAGCCTGGCTGATGAGGGGTGAAACCCCGAAACCGGTCCCAGGATGCTTGTTTCCAGTCCAGGGAAGACCTGGCCTAGCAGTTCGGGCTGGACTGTTGCCATGGGGAACAGGGTCAAGACTGATTTGCATATGGCTGGGTCCAAACTGGAATGGCATGGGCAGCAAAAAAACTATGGATTTAGGCCCAGATCACTGTACTGGGGGTGAATGTTTGACAATGTTCAGCATTCCGTCCATCACTTGTTGTTTTTGCTTTGTCGCCCTAAGTGGGAAGGGTATGCCCAGACGTGGGTCCCGTGCTTCCCATGCCACTGGATTCAAGCTAGCCTGGCTGATGAGGGGTGAAACCCCGAAACCGGTCCCAGGATGCTTGTTTCCAGTCCAGGGAAGACCTGGCCTAGCAGTTCGGGCTGGACTGTTCCCATGGGGAACAGGGTCAAGACTGATTTGCATATGGCTGGGTCCAAACTGGAATGGCATGGGCAGCAAAAAAACGATGGATTTAGGCCCAGATCACTGTACTGGGGGTGAATGTTTGACAATGTTCAGCATTCCGTCCATCACTTGTTGTTTGAGCTGGAAGCAGACACTGCTGAGCTTTTGGGTGAAGGGGGGCCTGCCAGGGAGGAGCTGAGTGTGGCACAGCATACCTGTCCCACACTAGAGGGTCTAAGGCAGCAAGCTGTCAAACAAGCAAATGGGGATGTCAGTGACTCTCACAGAGTTTACTGGGAGGACAACCTCTTGTACACTGAAGCAAGGGATACAAAACCTGGAGCTGCCAGGAGATTGGTGATTCCTCAGGAGTACAGAAAGTTCCTCCTAACTCTAGCCCACGGCATTCCCTTAGCTGGACATTTGGGGAAAATGAAAACTTGGGGCAGGCTTGTTTCATTGGCCTAGAATGTCAGAGGACACAAAGGAATTTTGTAAGTCCTGTGAAACCTGTCAAGCCAGTGGCAAGACAGGTGGCACTCCAAAGGCACCCCTTATTCCACTGCCTGTGGTTGGGGTTCCCTTTGAAAGGGTAGGGGTTGACATAGTTGGCCCCCTTGACCCTCCTACTGCTTCAGGCAATAGGTTTATCTTGGTGGTAGTGGACCATGCCACCAGATATCCTGAAGCAATTCCTCTAAGGACCACTACAGCTCCTGCAGTGGCAAAGGCCCTCCTGGGAATCTTTTCCAGGGTGGGCTTCCCAAAAGAGGTGGTATCAGACAGGGGAAGCAATTTCATGTCTGCTTACTTAAAGGCCATGTGGAAGGAATGTGGTGTGACATACAAGTTCACCACACCCTATCATCCACAAACAAATGGACTGGTGGAGGGATTTAACAAAACTCTCAAAGGCATGATTATGGGACTCCCTGAAAAACTCCGCAGGAGATGGGATATCCTGTTACCTTGCCTCCTTCTTGCTTACAGGGAGGTACCCCAAAAAGGAGTGGGCTTCAGCCCCTTTGAACTCCTCTTTGGACACCCTGTGAGAGGTCCTCTAACACTTGTTAAGGAGGGTTGGGAACAACCTTTAAAAGCTCCAAAACAAGACATAGTGGACTATGAACTTGGCCTCAGATCTAGGATGGCTGAGTACATGAAAAAGGCCAGTAAAAACCTTCAGGCCAGCCAAGAGCTCCAAAAGCAATGGCATGACCAGAAGGCTGTTTTGGTTCAGTACCAACCAGGGCAGAAAGTGTGGGTCTTGGAGCCTGTGGCACCAAGAGCACTCCAAGACAAATGGAGTGGACCCCACATAATTGTTGAAAAGAAGGGTGAAGTCACCTACTTAGTTGACTTAGGCACTGCCAGGAGTCCCCTTAGGGTGCTCCATGTCAATCGCCTGAAACCCTACTATGACAGGGCTGATCTCACCCTGCTCATGGCAACAGATGAGGGACAGGAAGAAGAGAGTGACCCTCTCCCTGATCTCTTCTCTTCCACAGAACAAGATGCTCTAGTGGAAGGTGTAGTTTTGGCAGATTGTCTTACTGCTGAGCAGAAAGACCACTGCATAAATCTCCTGGGTCAGTTTTCTGAACTCTTCTCTACTGTGCCAGGCACCACTTCTTGGTGTGAGCACACTATAGATACTGGAGACAGCTTGCCTGTCAAAAGTAAGATCTATAGGCAGCCTGACCATGTCAGAGACTGCATAAAGCAAGAAGTACAGAAAATGCTTGAACTGGGAGTGGTTGAGCACTCTGAAAGTCCATGGGCCTCTCCTGTGGTACTTGTACCAAAACCTCATTCCAAGGATGGAAAGAAGGAAATGCGGTTTTGTGTAGACTATAGAGGTCTCAACCAGGTAACCAAAACTTATGCCCACCCTATACCCAGGGCAGATGAGCTAATAGATACACTGGCATCTGCCAAGTATCTAAGCACTTTTGATTTGACTGCAGGGTACTGGCAGATCAAGTTATCAGAAGATGCAAAAGCAAAAACTGCATTTTCAACCATTGGAGGCCATTACCAATTCACAGTAATGCCTTTTGGATTGAAAAATGCACCTGCCACTTTTCAAAGGTTGGTGAACACAGTCCTGCAAGGGCTGGAAGTTTTTAGTGCAGCATATCTAGATGATATAGCTGTCTTTAGCTCCAGCTGGGATGATCACTTGGTCCACCTATGGAAAGTTTTGGAGGCCCTGCAGAAGGCAGGCCTCACTATCAAGGCTTCAAAGTGCCAGATAGGGCAGGGGAAAGTGGTTTATCTAGGACACCTGGTAGGTGGAGAACAGATTGCACCACTTCAGGGGAAAATCCAAACTATTATAGATTGGGTTCCCCCTACAACTCAGACTCAGGTGAAAACCTTCTTAGGCCTCACTGGGTACTACAGGAGGTTCCTTAAGAACTATGGCTCCATTGCAGCCCCTCTTAATGACCTCACATCTAAGAAAATGCCTAAAAAGGTATTATGGACAGCAAACTGTCAGAAAGCTTTTGAGGAGCTGAAGCAGGCCATGTGCGCTGCACCTGTCCTGAAAAGCCCGTTACTCCAAAAAATTCATTGTCCAAACTGAAGCATCTGAATTAGGGGTAGGGGCAGTCTTATCACAACTTAATTCTGAGGGCCAGGATCAACCTGTTGCTTTTATCAGCAGGAGGTTGACCCCTAGAGAAAAGCGTTGGTCTGCCATAGAGAGGGAGGCCTTTGCTGTGGTCGGGGCACTGAAGAAGTTGAGGCCATACCTGTTTGGCACTCACTTCATTGTTCAGACAGACCACAAACCTCTACTTTGGCTAAAACAAATGAAAGGTGAAAACCCTAAATTGTTGAGGTGGTCCATATCCCTACAGGGAATGGACTATACAGTGGAACATAGACCTGGGAGTACCCACTCCAATGCAGATGGACTCTCCAGATATTTCCACTTAGACAATGAAGACTCATCAGGGCATGGCTAGTCTTATTGTCCTTCGTTTGGGGGGGGGGGTTGTGTAGGAAAGTACCATCTTGCCTGCCATGTTACCCCCATATTTCACTGTATATATGTTGTTTTAGTTGTATGTGTCACTGGGACCCTGCCAGCCAGGGCCCCAGTGCTCATAACTGTGCCCTGTATGTGTTACCTGTGTTATGACTAACTGTCTCACTGAGGCTCTGCTAATCAGAACCTCAGTGGTTATGCTCTCTCATTTCTTTCCAAATTGTCACTAACAGGCTAGTGACCAATTTCACCAATTTACATTGGCATACTGGAACACCCTTATAATTCCCTAGTATATGGTGCCCCGGGTATTGGGGTTCCAGGAGATCCCTATGGGCTGCAGCATTTCTTTTACCACCCATAGGGAGCTCTGACAATTCTTACACAGGCCTGCCACTGCAGCCTGAGTGAAATAACGTCCACGTTATTTCACAGCCATTTACCACTGCACTTAAGTAACTTATAAGTCACCTATATGTCTAACCTTTACCTAGTAAAGGTTGGGTGCTAAGTTACTTAGGGGCATATTTATACTCCGTTTGCGCTGGATTTGCGTCGTTTTTTTTTAACGCAAATTCGACACAAAACTAACTCCATATTTATACTCTGGCGTTAGACGCGTCTAGCGCCAAAGTCCATGGAGTTTGCGTCACTTTTTAGCGGGGACACCTACTTTGCGTTAATGATATGCAAGGTAGGCGTTCCCGTCTAAAAAATTTACTCCGAGGCATGTGCGCCGTATTTACACTCCCGGGCAAAAATCACGCCCGGGAGTGGGCGGGTCAAAAAAAATGACGTCCAGCCGCTTTTGCGTCGTTTTTTAGCACCTGGTCAGGGCAGACGTTAAGGGACCTGTGGGCTCAGAAGGAGCCCAGAGGTGCCCTCCCATGCCCCCAGGGACCCCCCCTGTCACCCTTGCCCACCCCAGGAGGACGCCTAAGGATGGAGGGACCCATCCCAGGGAACATAAGGTAAGTTCAGGTAAGTAATTTTTTTTATTTTTTATTGTGGCATAGGGGGGCCTGATTTGTGCCCCCCTACATGCCACTATGCCCAATGACCATGCCCAGGGGACAGAAGTCCCCTGGGCATGGCCATTGGGCAAGGGGGCATGACTCCTGTCTTTGCTAAGACAGAAATCATTTCAATGGGGGTTGGGAGTTTAAAAAAATTATTTTGCCTCACCTTGACTTGCCCCATTTTTTGGCGCCCAAGCTCCATATTCCCCTACGCCGGCGCTGCCTGGTGCATGTCATTTTTTTTCACGCACACCAGGCAGCTCCGCCGGCTAACGCCGGCTAACGTCATTGAATAAATACGGCGCCCGCATGGCGCTTCAGAATGGCGTTAGCAGGCGTTAGATTTTTTGACGCACAACTGCGTTGGCGCAGTTGTGCGTCGAAAAGTATAAATATGGCCCTTAGTGTGTGGGCACCCTGGCACTAGCCAAGGTGCTCCCACATTGTTCAGGGCAAATTCCCCGGACTTTGTGAGTGCGGGGACACCATTACACGCGTGCACTACACATAGGTCACTACTTATGTGTAGCTTCACAATGGTAACTCCGAATATGGCCATGTAACATGTCTAAGATCATGGAATTGCCCCACCAATGCCATCCTGGTATTGGGGAGACAATCCCATGATTCCCCGGGTCTCTAGCACAGACCCGGGTACTGCCAAACTGCCTTTTACATGGGTTTCACTGCAGCTGCTGCTGCTGCCAACCCCTCAGACAGGTTTCTGCCCTCCTGGGGTCCAGCCAGGCTTGGCCCAGGAAGGCAGAACAAAGGACTTCCTCAGAGAGAGGGTGTTACACCCTCTCCCTTTGGAAAAAGGTGTTAAGGCAGGGGAGGAGTAGCCTCCCCCAGCCTCTGGAAATGCTTTCATGGGCACAGATGGTGCCCATTTCTGCATAAGCCAGTCTACACCGGTTCAGGGACCCCTCAGCCCTGCTCTGGCGCGAAACTGGACAAAGGAAAGGGGAGTGACCACTCCCCTGAGCTGCACCTCCCCTGGGAGGTGCCCAGAGCTCCTCCAGTGTGCTCCAGACCTCTGCCATCTTGGAAACAGAGGTGCTGCTGGCACACTGGACTGCTCTGAGTGGCCAGGGCCAGCAGGTGACGTCAGAGACTCCTTCTGATAGGCTCCTTCAGGTGTTGCTAGCCTATCCTCTCTTCTAAGTAGCCAAACCTCCTTTTATGGCTATTTAGGGTCTCTGCTTTGGGGAATTCCTTAGATAACGAATGCAAGAGCTCATCAGAGTTCCTCTGCATCTCTCTCTTCACCTTCTGCCAAGGAATCGACTGCTGACCGCGCTGGAAGCCTGCAAAACTGCAACAAAGTAGCAAAGACGACTACTGCGACATTGTAACGCTGATCCTGCCGCCTTCTCGACTGTTTTCCTGGTGGTGCATGCTGTGGGGGTAGTCTGCCTCCTCTCTGCACTAGAAGCTCCGAAGAAATCTCCCGTGGGTCGACGGAATCTTCCCCCTGCAACCGCAGGCACCAAAGAACTGCATCACCGGTCCTCTGGGTCTCCTCTCAGCACGACGAGCGAGGTCCCTTGAACTCAGCAACTCTGTCCAAGTGACTCCCACAGTCCAGTGACTCTTCAGTCCAAGTTGGGTGGAGGTAAGTCCTTGCCTCCCCACGCTAGACTGCATTGCTGGGAACTGCGTGTTTTGCAGCTACTCCGGCTCCTGTGCACTCACCAAGGATTTCCTTCGTGCACAGCCAAGCCTGGGTCCCCGGCACTCTAACCTGCATTGCACGACCTCCTGAGTTGTCCTCCGGCGGCGTGGGACTCTCTTGTGCAACTTCAGGTGAGCACCGATTCACTCCACTTTGTAGTGCCTGTTCCGGCATTTCTGCGGGTGCTGCTTGCTTCTGAGTGGGCTCCTTGTCTTGCTGGACGCCCCCTCTGTCCCCTCACGCAATTGGTGACATCCTGGTCCCTCCTGGGCCACAGCAGCATCCAAAAACCCTAACCGCGACCCTTGCAGCTAGCAAGGCTTGTTTGCGGTCTTTCTGCGGGAAAACACTTCTGCACGACTCTTCACGACGTGGGACATCCACCCTCCAAAGGGGAAGTTTCTAGCCCTTGTCGTTCTTGCAGAATCCTCAGCTTCTACCATCCGGTGGCAGCTTCTTTGCACCCACAGCTGGCATTTCCTGGGCATCTGCCCACTTCCGACTTGATCGTGACTTTTGGACTTGGTCCCCTTGTTCCACAGGTACTCTCGTCTGGAAATCCATCGTTGTTGCATTACTGGTGTTGGTCTTTCCTGCAGAATTCCCCTATCACAACTTCTGTGCTCTTTGGGGAACTTAGGTGCACTTTGCACCCACTTTTCAGGGTCTTGGGGTGGGCTATTTTTCTAACCCTCACTGTTTTCTTACAGTCCCAGCGACCCTCTACAAGGTCACATAGGTTTGGGGTCCATTCGTGGTTCGCATTCCACTTCTAGAGTATATGGTTTGTGTTGCCCCTATCCCTATGTGCCCCCATTGCATTCTATTGTGACTATACATTGTTTGCACTGTTTTCTATTGCTATTACTGCATATTTTGGTATTGTGTACATATATCTTGTGTATATTTGCTACCCTCATACTGAGGGTACTCACTGAGATACTTTGGCATATTGTCATCAAAATAAAGCACCTTTATTTTTAGTATATCTGTGTATTGTGTTTTCTTATGATATTGTGCATATGACACTAGTGGTACTGTAGGAGCTTCACCCGTCTCCTAGTTCAGCCTAAGCTGTTCTGCTAAGCTACCTTTTCTATCAGCCTAAGCTGCTAGACACCCCTCTACACTAATAAGGGATACCTGGGCCTGCTGCAAGGTGTAAGTACCCCTTGGTACTCACTACAAGCCAGTCCAGCCTCCTACAACAATCCAGGCAGTAGTGTCTGGTAAACTTGTGGAGAGATGCCCATGTTGCCGCCTGACAGATTTCAAGGACTGTAACTCCTCATACTAACGCAAGGGTTGCAGCTTTAGCTCGGGTGGAATGAGAGAGCAAATCCTCTGGGTTGCTTTTTGGACAGAGCATAACATCTTAATGTAGAGTACGACCCATCTAGAGATGGAGTGCGTGTCTTGGCAGCAGGGGTTCTCCTAAAATATTTGAACCAAATGCACACAGTCCCCTGCTAGCATCGCAAAGAGGCCAAAAAACACTATGCTGATTAAGGAACGTTAATGACTGCATGTGATTGAGAAAACGTATAGTGCAAAGAAGGTCCTGGTAGTGCTTAATGTTTGCAGATAGTAGTCATCCACACTTATACTTGTAACCTTGAACATCTGCATCACCACACTTTGTTTCACTATCTTTCTCTTGCCCCTTTACTATCCTTTTTCTGCCGCTTGCTCTCTCTTGCTGTGGGTCAGTGACAAAAGAAAAAGTGGTGAAGATTGTGGAATCAACACTTCGCACCAGCCTTGTTGTTTGGCAACCCCGGCATTGGGCATGACCTACTGGGGGCTACAAGAAAACCTTCCTGATCAGCATTTTTCCTTTATTTTTACACAACATGGAGAAGTGAGAGGAAGAGGGGAAGAAGGAGGCAGTTACGGCCAGAGCTGCTGACTTTAGAACTGGGAACCAAGTTCGAATTTCTGCATCCCCTCAACATCTTATGATTCTTGATAAATCTCTTAGGTTGGTCATTATGACAATGGCGGTGACTGTTAAAGTGGCGGTAACCCCACTAACAGGCTGGCAGTAATTACTGCCAAATTATGTCCATGGCGGTGATAACTCCCATAGACAGCCAATGTACCACACCAACCACCATGGTGTAAACACCACTGAACACGGCAGTAGCCATCAACAGCCAGGCAGAAAACAAGGTAAAGTCCACCATATTATGACATAGCAAATGGCCAGGATTTCCGGGGCGGTACTAACGCCATCAAAAGCCTGGCGGAAACAGAACACAGAAGACGAAAGACTCATCATCAGAGATACAGAGAAGAACAACGCCGCCATGGAACTGGAACTTCAAGTCTTCCCGATGCTCATCTACGCCATGGCTCACCTGGAACATCAACGACGACGACGTGAGTACAGCCGCCTAGCACAGAAGGGAGGGAGAAAAAGAAGAGTGATACAGACACGCACAACACACACCATACACACACACATACCATACACACAACCCGCTGCAGAGAAAAACCAGTCTCACTGGACACACGTCATAATAAAGCAAGGACAACATTTAGCCAGAACTGATAGTGTAATTTGTCCATGTGACAAGAGATATTTGAGTCACTGTTCAGAAAGGGCCATTGACCAATCCAAAGTACAAAAGGCCCACATGGCAAAAGGGCACATTCCAAGGTCCAACTTGTTCCGTGAAACAATATGCACTACACTGTGCAGGGGCATCATGTTGGGAATGGCCAGGCACCTCAGGGGGAAGGGGGTTTGGGGGCACCTCAGCTGAAGTGGGGAACTTGCCCACTGGTTCCGGAGGGGACTCCATGCCCATTTCTCTTTGCTTGGGAGTGCAAAGTCACAGTCACAGAGGTAGGGAACTTGCCCGCTGGTTCTGGAGGAGGCTCCATGCCCATTTCTCTTTGCTGGGGAGTGCAAGGTCACAGTCTCTGAGGTGGGGAACTTGCCCACTGGTTCTGGAGCGGGCTCCTTGTACTACACTCCCTGGAGGGTGGCAGACATGCCCTCTGCTGGAGGTGAGGGCTGCTGGGTCCCAGCTGGAGGTAAGGGCTGCTGTGTCCTAGCTGGAGGTGAGGGCTCCTTGCCCACTGCTGTTGGAGGGGCAACCCTGGCAGCCTCTGCTGGAGGTGAGGGCTCCTTGCCCATTGCTGTTGGAGGGGGGCTCTTGCCTCTCTTAGTTGGTGGAGTGGGAACCTTCCCTTTCTTGGGTGGTGGAGTGGCATCCTTTCTTCTCTTGGGAGGTAGAATGGGATCCTTCCCTCTCTTGGATGGTGGAGTGAGATCTTTCCCTCTCTTGGGTGGTGGAGTGAGATCCTTCCCTCTCTTGGGTGGTGGAGTGAGATCCTTCCCTCTCTTGGGTGGTGGAGTGAGATCCTTCCCTCTCTTGGGTGGTGGAGTGGGATCCTTCCTTCTCTTGGGTGGTGCAGTGGGATCCTTCCCTCTCGGGTGGTGGAGTGGGATCCTTCCCTCTCTTGGGTGGTGGAGTGGGATCCTTCCTTCTCTTGGGTGGTGCAGTGGGATCCTTCCCTCTCGGGTGGTGGAGTGGGATCCTTCCCTCTCTTGGGTGGTGGAGTGGGATCCTTCCCTTTCTTGCCTCTACAACTAGGAGGTGCCTCCACTGTCCCCGTGGACTGTTTGGCTGAGGTGCTGGGCTGGGTCGTTGTGACCCTGCTCTTACGGGCAGGACAGGAGGGTGGAGGGGTAGGGAAGAGGTCAAGTTTGGCAAGGAAAAGCTTCTTAGGGACGGTATGGCGGGATGAGGGAGGAGGGATTGGGAGTGGAGGTTGAGGGAGTGGTTGTTGGAGGTGTATGTCTGCTGGACTTGGGTGCAGGTGCATGGGCAGTGTGCTGATGTGAGGTGGATGGCTGTTGGGTGTCTGAATGCATGCGTTTGTGTCTCTTAGGAGGGGGGCAGACAGGGTGGAAAATGACACAGGGGACGCATAGATGTTGTGGAGGTGTCTGCAAGTGAGGTATGTGTGCTGCTTGGTGTGGTGATGGTGGTGGTTGCTGTTGATGCAGTGCATGCAGGTGTGAGTGCGGATGTGACAGTGAGAGAGGAGGAGAAGGAGGAGGGAGAGACTGTGGATGTTGTTGTGTGTGCAACTGTATGTTGTTTGTGTGAGTGCTTGTGGCCTGAAGTGTGCTGCCTGCGTTTGTCTGTGCCACTCTTGTGTGATGTTTTGTGTGCATGCTTGTCTGTATGTGTGCATGGGGTGGGTTGGGGTTGAGGAGATTGGGACTGGGAAGTGGTACGTGGAGGGGGGCTGTAGGAACAAGGACAATGGTTGCCATCAGAGAGGAGGCCAGAGCCTGGAACGATCTCTGTTGGGCCGCCAATCCACCGTGAATGACCTCCAGGAATGCACTGCATTGCTGCATCTGGGATGCCAGTCCCTGGATGACATTCACAATGGTTGACTGCCCTACAGAGATGGATCTCAGTAGGTCAATAGCCTCCTCACTGAGGGCAGCAGGGCTGACTGGGGCAGGGCCTGAGGTGCCTGGGGCGAAGGAGATGCCCACCCTCCTGGGTAAGCGGGCATGGACAACTCAGTGAGAGACTACTTGGAGGGTGGTGCTGGTGGGGGGGTGGCAGCTGTACCTGTAGCTGAGGTGGTCCCAGAGGTGTCCGCCACCACCAGGGATCTTCCATCGGAGGAGGAATCTGAGTCAGTGTTGTCTCCACCGTGGTGCTCCCCTCTCCCTCTGTCCCATTGGTCCTCTCAGCGTCGGTGGACTCTGCCTCCTGGGTGCTGTGGGATGCAGCTCCCTCTGTTGCCAGTGCTCCTTCTCCTCCGCCAGATGATACCAATGCACACATGGACAGGATGACAGAAGAAAAAAGGGGGGGGGGGAGAGAAAGGGAGCACTGGGTCAATTACGGCACCAACACCACAGATGGCATACACATTACCATCACACACAGGGATCAGGATTGAGCACCATGCATTGCACTGGCATTCCATTGGCTAGGTACCACAGCAAGATGTGAGCCAACCCCCACCAACTGCACCCCTCCTGGGAGTCACTAAGCCTTGTCTGACCTGGAATGCAACCTAGCTAGTTTACCAGATTTTGCAATGCGACCACTACCCTTGAGCTGGACCACGCTGCAATGTCTGACCTGGCATTAAGGGTGTAGGACGCTGGCCTGGCTTATAGTGGGTACCTTGTGTTACTTACACTCTTGGCCAGGTCCAGTTATCCCTTATTAGTAGAATAGAGGTGTTTCTAGCAGCTTAGGCTGAACTAGGAGACATGCAAAGCTCCTACTATACCACTTATATCATATAGCACAATATCATAAGAAAACACAATACTCAGAGTTACTAAAAATAAAGGTACTTTATTTTAGTGACAATATGCCAAAAGTATCTCAGAGGATACCTCACTTAGGAGGTAAGTAATATACACAAATTATATGTACACAAACCCAAAACAGGTAAGTAACAGTAAGAAAAATAGTGAAAACAATGTAGAATCACAATAGGATGCAATAGGTAGACATAGGCCTAGGGGCAACACAAACCATATACTCCAAAAGTGGAATGCGAATCACAAATGGACCCCAGGCCTATGGGAGATTGTAGAGGGTTGCTGGAACTGTGAGAAAACAGTAAGGGTGTCCAGAATACCCCACCTCAAGACCCTGAAAAGTAGGAGTAAAGTTACCCTACCACCCCAGAAAGACAGTCTAGTCAAGATAGGGGATTCTGCAAGAACCACAACTGCTACCAAAGCACTGAAGACGGATTCCTGGACCTGAGGACCTGTAAAGGAAGGGGACCGAGTCCAAGAGTCACGCAAGTGTCCGGGGGGGCAGGAGCCCACTAAACCCCGGATGAAGGTGCAAAAGGGCTGCCTCCGGGTGGAAGAAGTCAAAGATTCTGCAACAACAGAGGGTGCCAGGAACTTCTCCTTTGGTCAGAAGATGTCCCACGGCGTGCTGAAGGTTGCAGAAGTGTTTCCACGCAGAAATATCGCAAACAAGCCTTGCTAGCTGCAAGAGTCGCTGTTGAGGATTTTGGGTGCTGCTGGGGACCAGGAAGGACCAGGATGTCGCCCCTTGGAGGAGGAGACGGAGGGGGCGCTCAGCAACTCAGAGAGCCCTTGCAGAAGCAGGCAGCACCCCCAGAAGTACCAGAACAGGCAGTTAGAAGACCTGAGGACAGCGGTCGACTCAGAGTCACAAAGAAGGGTCCCACGACGTTGGAGTCCAACTCAGCGAGTTGGGCAATGCAGGACGGAGTGCTGGGGACCCAGGATAGGCTGTGCACAAAGGAAGTCCTGGAAAAGTGCACAGAAGCCGGAGCAGCTGCAAATCACGCAGTACACAGGTTTGCTGTCTGGCGTGGGGAGGCAAGGACTTACCTCCACCAAATTTAGACAGAAGGGCCACTGGACTGTGGGAGACACTTGGACCCAGCTCCTGTGTTCCAGGGACCACGCTTGTAAGGATGAGAGGGGACCCAGAGGACCGGTGATGCAGAAGTTTGGTGCCTGCGTTGGCAGGGGGAAGAATCCCAGATGGACCCACGGGAGATTTCTTCTTGTCTTCCAGTGCAGGGTGAAGGCAGGCAGCCCTCAGAGCATGCACCACCAGGAAACAGTTGAGAGAGCCGGCAGGATGAGGCACTACAATGTTGCTGGTAGTCTTCTTGCTACTTTGTTGCAGTTTTGCAGGCATCCTGGAGCAGTCAGCGGTCGATCCTTGGCAGAAGTCAAAGAGGGAAGTGCAGAGGAACTCTGGTGAGCTATTGCATTCATTATCTGAGGAATAGTCCAGAGGAGAGACCCTAAATAGCCCAGAAAGTAGGATTGGCTACTGAGAAAGGTAAGCACCTATCAGGAGGGGTCTCTGACGTCGCCTGCTGGCACTGGCCACTCAGAACTGTCCATTGTGCCCCAACACCTCTGAATCCAAGATGGCAGAGGTCTGGGACACATTGGAGGAGCTCTGGGCACCTCCTCTGGGAGGTGCTAGTCAGGGGAGTGGTGACTCCCCTTTCCTTTGTCCAGTTTCACGCCAGAGCAGGGCTGGGGAATCCCTGAACCGGTGTAGACTGGCTTATGCAGAGATGGGCACCATCTGTGCCCATCAAAGCATTTCCATAGGCTGGGGGAAGGCTACTCATCCCCAGCCCTTCACACCTATTTCCAAAGGGAAATGGTGTAACACGCTCTCTCAGAGGAAATCCTTTGTTCTGCCTTCCTGGGACCAGGCTGTCCAGGACCCAGGGGGGCAGAAACCTGTCTGAGGGGTTGGCAGCAGCAGCAGCTGCAGTGGAGACACCGGAAAGGCAGTTTGGCAGTACCCGGGTTCTGTGCTAGGGACCCGGGGATGCATGGAATTGTCCCCCAAATACCAGAATGGTATTGGTGTGACAATTCCATGATCCTAGACATGTTACATGGCCATGTTCAGAGTTACCATTGTGACGCTACATATAGGTATTGACCTATATGTAGTGCACGCATGTAATGGTGTCCCCGCACTCACAAAGTCCGGGGAATTTGCACTGAACGATGTGGGAGCACCTTGGCTAGTGCCAGGGTGCCCACACAATAAGTAACTTGGCACCTAACCTTCACCAAGTGAGGGTTAGACATATAGGTGACTTATAAGTTACTTATGTGCAGTGAAAATGGCTGTGAAATAACGTGGATGTTATTTCACTCAGGCTGCAGTGGCTGTCCTATGTAAGAATTGTCTGAGCTCCCTATGGGTGGCAAAAGAAATTCTGCAGCCCATAGGGATATCCTGGAACCCCAATGCCCTGGGTACCTAGGTACCATATAAAAGAGAATTATAAGGGTGTTTGTTGTAATTTAGTTCTAATATTTTAAGGTAGCAACATGTAATTACATATAGGCAGATTTTGTTAGATTAGAGGTTATGACATAATTAAATATAAGTGGTATGTTCCCCCCTCACCTTCCCTTTAGAATGGAATGCTCTGACTGTTAGGTAGAGGAGTTCACAATAGAATGTTGGGAAAGAGAGCTGAGAGAAGAGGAGATGTGAAGAGCTGATGAGGAGAAGTGGAGATGAGAATAAAGAGTGATTCTAAAGAACAATTGACCTCTTTTCATTATAACACTGGCGACGATTGGAGTGCTTAAGGGGGCACTTTCATCTCTACCCCTTGTGCTGCATCCTTATCAAAGTGACCACCATTTACTTAAGGTACTGTTATTCTTAATTAAATTACTGGATAATCTAGGATCGTCATAAGGATCATCCCGTTTATTCAACAAGTACTTTACTACAAAATGCAGCTATGCAGATAGCACTATTACTGATTTTTCAAGTCTTAAAATATTAAGCATAGTGTTGACAAAACAAAACGAAACCTGATATTGGCAAAGTTAATTTAGAAAGAAGCGCGTAAACCTATGTGGAATTATCATACTTATTCAGGAAGAAGTTATATGAAACCGGCAAGAAGAGTTCATAAGGTTAGCCTTTCAATTCAACAATAATTTTATAAGGAAAATAATATAAGGCACACATTATGAAAAGCGACCTTTTCTGAGTGGAAAGGTCAAGCAGACACAAACAATCACATGACAGATATTCCTGGAAGGAAAGGAAAATAAACGTGTCTTTTACCATCATTATTTCATGAGAGGCAAGCACACTTTATGAACAGCGACCTTCTCTGAGAGGGAAGGTCAAGAAAATCAATCTATTACACACAAGTATTTCATCTATGAGGATCGTATCTTTAAATAACACAAGTTAATAAGTTAATCGTCTATACTGACAATACTGCAAAATGAATAGGTGCTGAATCCACATGAAAATAAACGCGTCTTTTTCTGATGACATTTTATGAAAGGCAGCTCTGAAACGGAACGTTCGTATTATATTTAACCGTGTGGAAGCGCGCACAATTACATGAGGAGCATATCGCATTAACTTTTAATCCACAAGAGGTTGTACTTTGATAATTACATCAGCTTTAGTGGAGTTTTTGAAACGGTTGAGGATCATCTGTACTTCGGTTTCAAACGCAGTTTCACAGAATTGTCTTACTCCTGCAATTTGACCTGCATATTGTTGTGAGGCTGACAGGCACAGCATGAACGTTTAAGAAGCATTGGTAATGATATTAGCCTGTTGGTGGTAACGCTGACAGGCACAGCTCTTTCCTGCTTGTGGCATTGTGGGAAATTTATTGTTCTCAGGTCTTTTACTCTAAATCGCCCTACTGTTCTCAGGTCTTTTCCTCTAAATCGGCCGCAACACTAGACTGTGCATTTTCTTTAATGTCTTCATAAATATGCATGCAACTGTTACTATTTAGATTTAATAACATGTGATGATTGCTATATTTATTGTCTAACTTTTTAATGTTTATAGTTGCACTTTGAGAATACACTTGATAGTGCATAGTAATTGCTATATTTTATACATACATAACTATTTAAATCACACTATCCTTTAGAAATGGCTGCAGCAGGCATGTCCCAGCCAATTCCATTTTTAAATGAAACTGGAGAACCTAACATCCCATGGAAAGAATGGTTCAAAAATTTTGAATCATACTTAATTGCCATTGGTGGAGATAAATTTAACCCACTCAGGAAACAACACATATTGTTACACAATTTAGGGACGCATGGCAGAAAAAATTATGATACGTTACCTGAACCTGATTTTCCAGATGGACAAGTACAGGATGATTATGTCACCACATATACGAAATTGAAAAACAGTTTGGAGACAGAGTAAATGTGGTCTTAGAACGTCATAAATTTTTCTGTCGTTCCCAAGGCAAACAATAGAGTGTGACTAATTACGTTGCTGCTCTAAGAGGATTGAGTACATTATGGGGGTCATTCTAACTCTGGCGGGCGGCGGAGGCCGCCCGCCAGAGTTCCCCCCTCCAGAATACCGCACCGCGGTCAGAAGACCGCTGCGGTTATTCTGTATTTCCCGCTGGGCTGGCGGGCGACCGCCAGAAGGCCGCCCGCCAGCCCAGCGGGAAACCCCCTTCCCACGAGGAAGCCGGCTCCGAATGGAGCCGGCGGAGTGGGAAGGTGCAACGGGTGCAGTTGCACCCGTCGCGAATTTCAGTGTCTGCTAAGCAGACACTGAAATTCTTTGTGGGGCCCTCTTACGGGGGCCCCACGACGCCCCATACCGCCATCCTGTTCCTGGCGGGCGAACCGCCAGGAACAGGATGGCGGTATGGGGTGTCTGAATCCCCATGGCGGCGAGGATTCATGAGGGCAGCGGAAAACCGGCAGGAGACCGCCGGTTTTCCTGTTCTGACCGCGGCCAAACCGCCGCGGTCAGAATGCCCTGCGGGGCACCGCCAGCCTGTTGGCGGTGCTCCCGCCGACCCTGGCCCCGGCGGTCCTTGACCGCCGGGGTCAGAATCACCCCCTATGTAACTTCGGGAATCTTAATGACTCACTGATTCGAGACCAAATAGTCCGTTGTACTAGTAATGTAAACATTCAGGAAACATTACTACAAAAAAAATCTGATCTGCAGGAAGCAGTGGAAATAGCAAAATCCATTGAGCACACACAGCTATGTTTACAAGAAATCAGATCTCCATCTGCTTCTTCTGATCAAGTTGCAGAGATTAAGGTGAATGCAGAAGAAGAAAAAGTTATGGAAATTAAAACTGGAGGTAAACAATCTATAAAAACCACTAATCCTACAACAGAATTAAAATGTTACCGTTGTGGGAGCAGCACTCATTTGGCGAACTCTATCTTTTGTCAAGTCAGGACAGCCATATGTAGAAAATGTAATAAAAAAGGCCATTTACCAGAGTGTGTAGGGAGGTGTCTAAATTCGATCAACAATATGAGCATAAAAAGGTAGAAGATTCTCAAGAAGTTAAAAAGATCATACTGTAGGTTAAAAAGGAACAGGAAAATTATTTTAAATATCCTCAGTGTAATATTTCCCTTGATAGCAGTCCAGTAACAGTTTTCGCTGACTCTTGCTCACCCTTTACAATCATAAATGAACAGGATTTTAAAGGTATTGGTAAAGAAATGTCCGCCAGATTGTCAAAACCAGACATTAATCCCAAGAGTTATTACAAAGACGCCATCCCTCTTAAAGGGATGTTCAAGGCTTTAATATCATTTAAGGGTCGTACCGCTGTAGGGAAAGTTTATGTAGTTGAAGAAGGATCCAGTTCACTGGGTTGGCAGCATCAGAAGGAGTTGGGAATCAAACTGGATCCTAACAATCCAGAGCAAGTGCTGCTCATGGACAAAAATAACTCTAATGAGTTGATTTTCCTGGAATTTCCTGAGATTTTTACTGAAACGTTAGGTCTACTGGCAGGCTTCCAACATTAAATTAAATTAAAACCTAAAGCTAAACCGATAGTACATAAAACTAGACAGATTCCTCACTTACTTAGAGACCTTCTTAAAAAGGAATTTAAGAGACTAGAATCTCTAGGAATAATTCAACCAATTGAGAGTTCAGAATGGTTATCTCCCATTGTAATTGCGATGACATTAGGGTGTGCATTGATTTAAGAGATTTGAACAGAAACATTTGGGTGGAAAGACAACCACTTCCTGTTATTCATGAAATTTTAAGCACTATGTGGGAGGCAGCATGTTTTTCCGTGCTGGATCTCTCCAGCGCATACCACCAGGTTGAACTTCACCCAGATTCTAAATGGCTCACAGCTTTCACTACACCCCTAGGATCGTATATGTTCAATAGAATGCCATTCGGGCTTGCATCAGCTGCGGCAGTATTTTAAAAAATCAAGCAACGTGTTTTGGAAGATATCCCTAAGACTCTACATTTTCAGGATGACATTTTAATATATGGAGCAAATGTAGAGGTACATGATACAAACTTGAAAAAGTACATAGTAAACTAAAAATGGCGGGTTTGACATTGAGAAAAGATAAGTGTCAAATTAGAGTAGATTCAGTTGATTATTTAGGGCACACTATTTCTAAAGATGGGTTCAAACCTAAAACTTCACTAGTGGAAGCTAGTTAAGAAGGCAGAGGCACCAAAAAACAAGGAAGAATTAAAATCCTTTCTAGGCCGTGCTGAGTATATGACAAAATATGTCAAGGGATTCTCAGAGATATCATATGACCTAAGAGAGTTACTAAAAAACCACACACCTTACAAATGGATAGAATGTCATGAATCTGCATTCCAAAGGATTAAACAAGCCATTGTAACAGCACACCATTCCTGGGTACTTTCAATCATGAAAGGAAGACTATTCTTACTACTGACGCGAGCAAAAAAGGTTTGGGTGCTACTTTATCCCAAGTGGTTGATGGTAAGGAGAAAATTGTAGCATTTGTTTCTAGGGCTTTAAATAAGGCAGAATCCAATTACCCAGTAATTGAAAGAGAAGCTCTGGCTTGTGTCTGGGCGATAAAACATTTTAAATTCTTCCTCTGGGGTACACAATTTACTTTACGCACAGACCACAAACCACTAGTTAATGTTTTCTCTACAAAAAGTTTCTACAACTGTACACCTAGAATTGCTAGGTGGGTTTTAGGCCTGGAGAGCTTTTGTTTTAAGATTGAGTACCTACCGGGTAATAATAATTGTGCTGCGGATTTTCTATCTAGAGTACCGTTGACTATAAATGAAGAGTATGAGACCCCGGAATACCCAGTGATGGTTGTTTGTACTATGGCTATCAGTGAAGAAGAATGGAAGTTGGCTGATCATAAGGATGAATCCCTATACTTATTGAGAACATTAGCGAAGGAGGGATGGCCGGAATTTAGGAGGGATCTGGACGAAACACTAAAAAACTATTGGGAGGTTAGACATGAAATAAATGAAAACGGAAATTTTGTTTTAAGAAATGATAAGATAATACCACCGGCAGGTTTGATACACAAAATTATCAATCTGGCTCATGAAGGCCATTTAGGCAGGAGCCTCACAAAAGCTTGTGTTAGAGAAAGATATTGGTTTCCTAATATGGACTCTATGATAGAAAATGAAGTAAAAAATTGCATTAAATGTGCTTGTAGTGACAAAACTAAAATTATCTGTAAAACTCCTATATATCCTGTGGCTGTACCAGACAAGCATTGGACAAAATTGGCACTACACATCATAGGGCCTATCAACATGAAAGGTGTTGTCAAACATTTTGCTTTAGTACTGATTGATTATTACTCGCATTGGAGTTATGTAAAAATGGTAAGCCAAATCACCACTGAATCAGTTATAAATTTCCTTAAAGATGCTTTTGCTATGGAAGGAATACCCGCCACCTTGATCACTGACAATGGAGTTCAATTAACTTCATCAAAAATGAAAGATTTTCTTAACTCTTTAAACATACACCACCTCACTACAGCTCTATATTGTCCCAGGGCAAATGGTTTAGTCGAAAGGGCCAACCGCATGATTAAAGAGTGCATCCAGTTAGCTGGTGTAAACCAAATAATCATTGAAAATGCTATTCGAGACATGTTATGGGCGTACCATTCTACTCCAAATTCAGTTACAAAATGTTTCCATTTTCCGCTCTAAAGGGCAGGAAACCAAGTACCAAATTCTTCCCTTCATGGTTAGGTGGAGGAGGAAAAAGTGATGCCATAACTCCACAATTCAGACTTAGAATAGAAAATCATCAAAACAATTACAAAAAAAGATACGATACTAAACATGGTACTAAACAACAACGGTGGAAAGTGGGGGATAAGGTTTATGTTAAAAATCCTGTAAGGGGTTTTTGTCCGAATATGCGAGGCACTAAATTTTCCGGTCCTTTTGATATTGCCAAAATGAAAAACAATGTGGTTACGTTAACAAATGGTCAGTGTTGGAGTATGGACAGGATTGTCCAACAGCCATCAGCCCTCGTGAGAAGTGAAGAAAATTCCATGGAGAATGGCTAGAGTGAGGAGATTCAGCAGAGACGTGAAGTTGGTACAGAGAGTACCAATAGAACTTCTTTTAAATCATCGATGTAGTGTATGTCAAATTATCTATTGAATGTATATATTTAAGACATCAATGTAGGCATGTCAAATTATTATTGAATGTATATACTTTTGATCACTTTGTATATATTGTGTGTGGAAGGGAAGATGTGTTGTAATTTAGTTGTAATATTTTAAGGTAGCAACATGTAATTACGTATAGGCAGATTTTGTTAGATTAGAGGTTATGACATAATTAAATATAAGTGGTATGTTCCTCCCTCACCTTCCCATTAGAATGGAATGTTCTGACTGTTAAGTAGGAGTTCACAATAGAATGTTGGGGGAGAGAGCTGAGAGAAGAGGACATGTGAAGAGCTGATGAGGAGAAGTGGAGATGAGAATAAAGTGTGATTCTAAAGAACCATTGATCTCTTTTCATTATAACAGTGTTCCATTGTGCCAATGAGAATTGGTAAAATTAGTCACTAGCCTGCAGTGCCAATTTTAAAGCAAAGAGAGAGCATAAACACTGAGGTTCTGGTTAGCAGAGCCTCAGTGATACAGTTAGGCACCACATAGGGAACACATATAGGCCACAAACTTATGAGCACTGGGGTCCTGGCTAGCAGGATCCCAGTGACACATATCAAACATACTGACAACATAGGGTTTTCACTATGAGCACTGGGTCCTGGCTAGCACGATCCCAGTGAGAGAGTAAAAACACCCTGACATATACTCACAAACAGGCCAAAAGTGGGGATAACAAGGCTAGAAAGAGGCTACCTTCCTACAAAGGGGCACCCACTAATTGACACCCACCACCAGGATCCCATGCCACCTACCAATTATAGTTGTAACGCCCACTGTACTCACCCCCCCCTTGTGACTGCTGTGATGCCGTCAAGTGCCCATCTAGCTCTGGGTAGGCCACCGCCAGTATGCGGGCCATCAGGGGGGGGTCAGGTTCCAACGGGCACCCTGCCGTCGTTGGGAGGCCATCCCCAGCTGGGCCTCCGCAGTCTTCTGGGCCCAGCGTCTCGGGCCCTCCCACCTTTTCCTACAGTGGGTGCTCCGCCTGCTGTAGACCCCCAGTATTATTAGGGCGATCGACAGAACACATGTTGCGTTTGTCCCCCCCCGCCAGAATGAACAGGTTTCCACTCACTCAATGTGCAAATAGTGTGCCTGGTGGGCCAGCACATCTCCCATGTCACTGCCAAGTATCCTGGGTCGGTGCATGACGACTTCGTCCTGAGGAATAGCAGCATCCCAAATGTGATGGCACAACTACGGAGGCACAGGGTGTGGATAATTGGTGAGCCTGAGTCCCCACCCAATGTATGTCGGTTTATGCCTTCTGGTGTTAACCCCACAGCATTGTGTAAGGCTAATGTTTGTCCCTCAATACTTTCAGGTGACTATGGCAACCCAAACCTATTGTGGCTCCTGACCCCTGTGAGGAATTCCAGGACAAAGGGTGTGAATCATTATAATGATGCACATGGGCGAACCAGGAGAATTATTGAAAGGACCTTCGTCCCCCTGAACGGCAGGTTCAGATGCCTCCATCTACACAGGTGGATCCCTGTGCTACTCACACAAGAAGGTCTGCCCGATAGTATTGGCATGCTGCATGTTGCACAACCTGGTCCTCAGATGATATGTGCCTTATCTGCATGAGGAGGAGACTGGAAATGCCCCTGTGGCAGCAGTGGACCCTAAGGACAGTGAGGATGAGGAGGCAGAGGATAAGGATGTTGACAACAGAACATCAGTTATACGTCAATACTTCCAATGACACACAGGTGAGACAGTGGAACTGACCATTCCTCTGATTGTTGATGTTTTCTGCGTGGCTGTAGCAGGGTGGCATTCACTTCCTTTGCATCTCTACTTAATGTCACCTATGGCTCCTTATTTTGCAGATGTTGGGGAAATAACTGTGTACTGATGTGATGACTACAGACAGCTACAGGTCATTAAATGTGTACTATCACAGTGTTCAGATGATTTGCACATGATGTAACTGTTTCCATAAATGCACATTTTCATCACATAAAACACTTTCAATCAAGTTGTGTTCAAGGGTGTTTATTGTAGTGCAATTAATAGAAGGAATAGTGAAATGGAATGGGGTAATGGTAGAGGTAAGTCCAGGGTATTGGTCCAGTCTGTTTGTAGCACAGGTCCAGTGTTCAAGGGGCCATAGGAACGGGAGCAAAGGCAGTTCAAAGTGGACAAGGTGACAGGGTGGGACACAAGGGGGACTTTCAGAAGGGTCTAATTTCCTGGCAGTGGTCTTGGTCTTGGCAAGTGTCTCTGGCTTCTGTCTGGGTTGCAGGGAACGTTTGTAGGGTGGTTCAGCTTCTGCAGGGGAGGGGTGCTGGTGGCCTGTGGCAGGGCCTCCTGCCTGATAGCTGCAGCGGAAATGGTGGGCTGGTCAGTAGGCTGGCTAGTGGTAGGGGCCCGCTGGTGGGCTGTTCATTCCCTCATGATGTTGGCCATATCTGCCAGCACTCCTGCTATGGAGACCATGGTGGTGTTGAGGGCCTTCTAATCCTCCCTGATCCCCTGATGGTGTTCCTCCTGCAGCCACTTGTTCTCCTTCATGTTGGTTACGATCTGGCCCATCTTGTCCTGGGATTATTGGAAAGCCCCCAGGACATTAGTGAGTGCCTCCTGAAGAGTCAGTTCCCTGGTCCTGTCCTCCCCCTGGAGCACAGCGGTCCTCCCAGTGTCGCTGTTCCCCTGTGCCTCTGTCCCCTGAACAGTGTGCCCCCACTGCCACTGACCCCATGTCCCTGATTTTTTTGGCGGTGAGGTGTGGACTCGGGTCCCTGCACAGGTGGGCAAACTGCTGATTGACGTGTCCTTGGGACAGAGGTGTGGGGATGTTGGGTGGGTGCTGTGGTGTTGGATACTGATGGGGAAGGCTTTGTGGTGGACTGTGCGTGGGCTGGGGTGGCCGACTGCCCAGTGGTCCCTGAAGGGCCAGGTACTTCATCCAGATCCTGAAGTCCAGAGTTACTGTCATCAGAGGGGACATCTGTTGGGGGACTAGATAGTCGTGGCACCTCCTCGCTGCTGAGATTGGCTGGGGCACCTGTGCGGATGTTGCCCTGCCACCTTTGTTTGTGTATGGTGATGTATTGTGGGATTGTTAGTTCTCCATGCTGTGCATGCTTTGGTGATGGGTATATATGCAGAGCTGGGAGGGCTGTCCATGCATTGGTATAGCATGCAGGGCTTGGCATTAGGGTTAGTCAGATGTGTAGGTGCAGTGTGTGGGATGGAGTGGAGTGATGGGAGTGAGGGTGAGGGGGTGTGATGGCATGCAGGTATGGGGGGTGATGAGTAGTTAATATTGACTCACCAGTATACAGTCCAGCTACTCCAGTGAGCCCCTCAGGATGCAGTATTGCCAAGACTTGCTCCTCCCATGCTGTGAGCTGTGGGGGAGGAGGTGGGGGTCCACCGCCAGTCCTCTGGACGGCGAACTGGTGTCTTGCAGCCATGGAACATACCTTTCCCCGTATGTCGTTCCACCTCTTCCTGATGTCGACACTTGTTCTTGGATGCTGTCCCACTGCGTTCACCCTGTCCATGATTCTCGGACATAGCTCCATCTTCCTGGCAATGGATAACTGCTGTACCTGTGCTCCAAACCGCTGTGGCTCTACCCTATTTCCTTCACCATGACCCTCAACTCCTCATCAGTGAAACGGGGGTGCCTGAATGGGGACATGGCTGTTGTGTGTGGTGCAGAGGGTGTTAAGTGATGTGGGGGGTGCGTGATGGATATATGTCTTTGTGGTGTGTGTGTGTGTAGTTGTCTCAGTGGTTTTCGTGTTAGTCTTATGGCGATTATTGGTATTCGTAAAGGTTTGTGTGTAATGTGGGTGGGTGTTTTATAGTGCTATGGGTGGGTGGGTGTGGTGAGTGTATCAGTGCCAGGTGTGTGATTTTCATTTAGGCCAATGTGGTGTTGTTTTGTATTGGGGTGGCCATTCTGAGCGCGCCGGTGTGTACCACCAATGGTTTACCACCATTGAATGTCCCCTGTGGTGATTCATGGGTCATAATGTGTTGGGCATTGTTTTGTTGGTGTAATGGTATGGGTGTTCGTACAGACACTACCACTGATCTTTGGGCTGGCGGATTTGTGTATGTGACAGTATTCTGTCGGTTTTGTGTGTGTGTCATAATATGGCGAACGGATATTCATCGCAGCGGCGGTAAGCGGCATTTACTGCCAATGTCATAATGAGGGCCTTAATCCTCCCATTGTCTAAAAAAATTTATGTGAACTTGTAATGTAACTCATCACCAAGTAAAGTGCTCCGATACCTTGGAGTTGGAACGAGTTTGCGAGATAATAAAAATGCAAAATAAAAAAAAAAGAAATAGTACCTTTATCACAGCACATGCAGCAGATGTGCACTAATTAAAGTTAATCAATCTGTTCTTGGTCTGTGTGCCAGAGACAGAAAAGGAAGTGATGTAGAGCACATTCTGGCCAAGTAGGAGGCAATAAAGAAGTGTGACAATGATGCCAAAATATGGAAAGTGATGGGCAGGCAGCAAGCCCTTTATAGTATAAAATACCCTGCCCTACGTACAGCACAGCAAGTCCTAATGACACCGCTTCTAAGAGACACAATTTGTCACCAGGCACTTCTGAAAGGAACAGACCCTTCAACGAACAAGCAAGGCATTGCTCCAAGCCCACCAATCACAAAGAAAATAAGGGTTTTACTTTATACTGTTTCTAGTTCCCAAGCCAGATTCAAGGGGGGCTGGGGTATCATTCAATTTTGGATGTGACGTGGGAGAACAAGTTTGTGAAATATATATTATTCTCTCCACAGGGTTGACCGAGGGACGCTGTGGAGGAAATTGACTGCTATTGGGATGCCTGCTCATCTTTTGAGGCTAATAATTGCACCTTGCATTCTTTTACGTGAACACAGGTTTTGTTGGGAGGGAAGCAAGATTTCTCAAGTCGAGTGGAGACACATAACAGTTTAAAGCAGGAGTGCCTGTTTGCCCCTCTGCTTTTTTTGCTTTATATTCATGACTTGCCCCGGAGAGTTGGTCAGATAAATGGGGATCTGCCAAAATTAGGCCAAATGAATGTTGATTACCTCCATTACGCAGATGTCGTTATTTTACTGGATTTAACCACAATAGGTCTCCAAAGAAGTCTTTGCATGTCTGAGAAATACGTGAAAGAGCATTTTTTTTAAATAAACATATCTAAGAGCAAAGGTATGATTTTCGGAACAACAGGTTGTAGAATTGGGCAGAAATTAATTTGGTTTTTAGGGAATGTTAAGTTGGAAGTTGTGCAATTTTATTCATATCTTGGTAGAAATTTCTCAAGTAACTGCCTAAATAAGGAGCACATAAACCACTGCAAAAGTAAGGCGCTGTCTCAGGCCTCTGCTATTCACAGGTTGTATAAGAGCTGTAGGCAAAGGCATTTTGCATATGTCTTTTTGGTTTAAAGGGTAAAAAAAACTGTCTACACTGAGTTATGCCTGTGAAGTAATGGATGAGCTGCACTGGTCCATTTTTTTGAGAAAGTATATTGATGCATATGGCACCAAATGTTTAATCTGAATTCTTTGGCTTCTCCATCTGCCCTTCGGCTTGAATTTGGGCTATCTTCTACAACCGTGCTCGCTATAGCAGATGTCCCGAGGTAGGGGAACAGTCTCTTGGGTAGAGAAATGGGTTTTATTCGAGCAGCACTAAAAAAAAATCAAAATTTGAAGGGAAGAAGTTAACTTTATTCTAATTATACAAAAGCTCTGGAAATGTTTGTGATTATTAATTGTGGGGATTCTCCGTTCCCAAAACCTTTTTTAAAAACTTTGATAAAAAAATCTTTGTACACACTGAGTAGGAAAGGGGATATTGTATACCGGTCACAGAATGTAAGGAATGAGCTTGTAATGGAAAGTCAGATCTCTAATCGCCTATGGAATCTACCACATGGAGTAAGGAGAATTATTCTGCTGTTAACAATAAATCTGCTCACATTACAAGTTACTACAGGAATTTGAGAAAGCATACTGAAGGACGAGAGGTTCTGTGATCTTTGCCTGTCTCATGTTCAAGATTTAAATCATGTGTTGTGTGTATTGTCAGCCCTTCATTTAGCACATTGTCACTTTTTGGTGCCAATCTTCCTGAAATATATCATCATTTTGGCAGTTGCAGCTCGTCAGTGTGTGTTTGCTTTGCCAACCAAGATTTTTAAAGTTTTTGGAATGTGTTTTGATTTGCGTGTACATGAGTATTTATTTTTTTAACCTTACTTGTACTGCAGAATACAACAAATATTGGTATGCAAATGCAAGTTTTATTAAACATAATAATTAACATATTAAAGTAGGATGCTTGACAAACATTATGGCATTACTGCACTTTATTATTATGGTGGGCAGAATTGCTTATTCCATGCTTGCTGCTATTTGCTTGGTTGGCACTTTGGGGGTCATTACAACATTGGCGGTAAAAGCCGCTTACCGCCGTGCAGAAGACTGCCAACACACCGCCACGGCCGCGGAATACCGCCACTGCCATTATGACCCACAGCTCGGAATCTGCCAAAATCCAGACACCCACACAAGTCCACCACACCAAAGGTCAGTGATAAACTGGCGATAACAAAACCTCCACCGTCACTCCAACAGGAATACGCCCACACTATCACGACCCCCGAATCCACACGGCGGTCTTTCAACCGCGGTTTTCCATTGGCGGTACACACCGCAGCGCTCAAAATACACACTCTTACAAAACACATCCACATTGGACAATTCCAAATACACACACCTGATGCACATACACACACCACTCCCACACACCCAATACAATATAAAACACACACCCACATCACCCACAAACCCCTACGACAAAAAATGCGACAGAAGGCCAGAGAGACACACAACCAGAAAGAACAATAGCATCCACAGGCACTCAACACCATCACTCACACAACATCCAAGCACCTCACACAACACACCTCTAAATATCACCCCATGCATCACAACACACACCACCGCACACATCACCCACACCACCCCATGGCACCGCAAAGACACCCCAGGTTTTCTGAGGAGGAACTCAGGGTCATGGTGGAGGAAATCATCCGGGTAGAGCCACAGCTATTTGGATCACAGGTGCAGCACACCACCATAGCTAGGAAGATGGAGCTATGGCGAAGAATCAAGGTCAATCAGGGTCAACACAGTGGGACAGCACCCAAGAACTAGGGATGACATCAGGAAGAGGTAGAACGACCTACGGGGGAAGGTGCGTTCCGTGGTCTCAAGATACCAGATTGTGGTTCACAGGACTGGCGGCGGACCCCCACCTCCTCCCCCAGAACTTACAACATGGGAGGAGCAGGTCTTGGCTATAGTGCATCCTGAGAGCCTCGCAGGAGTAGCTGGAGGAATGGACTCTGGTAAGTCAAATCTTTATTACTTCATCCCGAACCCTACCTGCATGCTATCACATACCCCCATCCTTGCCCTCACCCCCAACACTCCAACTCCTCACATATGTCCCAATATCACAAACCACACATCCCAAACCCAAGCCCTGCATGTAACACAAAAGCATGGACACCCATCACCAAAGCATGTCCACTGCACATACCCATACACCCCCCTAAACCATTATCACACAAGGTCCCCCTCAAGAATGCAAGCACTGGGGTACAGGGTCACCCACCCATTGCACATTGCACACCATGGCACACACAGATGCAATAATCATGCTTTTAAACCCCTACAGGTAACCCCTACCCAACGTCACCGGACAGGAAGGTCCAGACATGTCCACTCCACCCACAGAAGAGCCCCACAGTGATGACAGCAGCTCTGTCCAACTGGATCTAGATGACAAGCCCGGCCCACCTGGGACCTCGAGACAGTCGGATCCCCCCGCACTGGCACAGGCCAATACAGAGCTTCCCCCCTCTGGAAACACCAGCACAGCACCCACCCAGCGGGCCCATACCTCTGTCCCCAGGACACGTCAAGCAGCAGTGTGTCCACCACTACAGGGAACCCAGGCTAACCCACCACCCCAACAAACCCAGGGACCTGGGGGCAGTGGTAGTGGGCACACAGTTCAGGGGGCAAAGGCCCAGGGAAACAGGGGAACTGGGAGGGCTACTGTGCGACAGGGGGAGGACAGGCCCAGGGAACCCACTCTCCACGAGGCCCTCTCCAACATCATGGGAGCATACCACCATTCCTAGGAGACGATGGCAATGGTACTGGCCAAGTTTCAGGAGACCCAGCAGCTGCAGGAGGAACAGTATTTGGGGTGCTGAAGGAACTCGTCAACACCAGGAGGGACACTGTGGCACAATAAGGGCACCCTGACACTAGCCTGGATGATGAACTGCCCACCACCTCCGCTGGCGCTAGTGGACAGGAGGCACCGCCACAGGACCACGACACCAGCACCCCACCCCCTGCAGATGGAGAACCACCCCGCAAACGGTCCCTGAGATCCAGGACAAAGACAGAGAGCAGTGCCAAGACCCCCGCCAAGAAATGAGACCACCCTGATTGTCATCCTTCTGTCTCACTTTCTCACCCTGTCCATCCTTCAACTGCCCCAGCTCCACTTCCTATGCCCCTTTGGACAATGCACCTGTGAGACTAATAGACTGGACTCTGCCATGGACATTCCTCCACCATCACCCCTGACCATTTTACAACCCCCTCCACTATTTAGCACTTAAATAAACACCCTTAAATCACAAAACAATCTGGAGTCAGTCTGATCTTTCGAAAATGTGTATTAGCAATAACAGTGGCAAAATGCTATTTCCAATGTAATGTCAACATACCTATGTCACACAGCTCTAGTCCATGCTGAAACAAAGCAGAGGTCACACAGTGGGACCCACATCTGTGAAATAGAAATGGAAAGTGACAACTCAGGGTCCATACACTGGGTGAAAATGACAGACAGATGAGAGGTAGAAGAATTAAATCAGATGTAGCAGGCAGTGTTGTCTTCTTACCTGTGTCTCACTGTAAGTATTGCTGGATCACCGTGTTCCTGTTGTCTATGTCCTCTTCTTCTGCTTCCTCATCTTCACTGACCACAGGCTCCACAGCTGTCACAAGACCTCCATCTGGACCATCCTCCTGCAGAAAAGGCACCTTTCATCGCAAAGCCAAGTTGTGAAGCATACAGCAGGCCACGATGATCTGGCACACCTTCTTTGGTGAGTAGAATAGTGAACCACCTGTCATATGAAGGCACCGGAACCTGGCCTTCAGGAGGCCGAAGGTCCTCTCTATAATCCTACTAGTTCGCCCATGTGCCTCATTGTAGCGTTCCTCTGCCCTTGTCCTGGGATTCCTCACAGAGGTCAGTAGCCATGACAGGTTGGGGTAACCAGAGTCACCTGCAAATGGTGAGGGACAACTGTTAGACACACACTAACTCTTAGGGACATCCCCAGACCCAGACACCTGGTCACACTGTTTTGGGTCCATGTCCTCAACTAATAGCCACACATGGTGCCTCTGGAGTTGCCCCATCACATAAGGGATGCTGCTATTCCGCAGAATATAAGCATCATGCACTGAGCCAGGAAATTTGGCATTCACATGAGAGATGTACTGGTCTGCAAAACACACCATCTGCACATTCATAGAATGGTAACTCTTCCGGTTTCTGTACACCTGTTCACTCCTGTGTGAGGGGACCAAAACAACATGTGTCCCATCAATGGCACCTATGATGTTGGGGATATGTCCCAGGGCATAGAAGTCACCTTTCACTGTAGGCAAATCCTCCACCTGAGGAAAAACGATTTAGCTCGGCATGTGTTTCTGCAGGGCAGACAACACTCTGGACAACACGTTGGAAAACATAGGCTGGGACCTCCCTGATGCTATGGCCACTGTTGTTTGAAAAGACCCACTTGCTAGGAAATGGAGTACTGACAGCACCTGCACTTGAAGGGGGATTCCTGTGGGATGGCGGATAGTTGACATCAGGTCTGGCTCCAACTGGGCACACAGTTCCAGGATTGTGGTACGATCAAGTCTGTAGGTGATAATTACATGTCGCTCCTCCATTGTCGACAGGTCCACCAGCGGTCTGTACACCGGAGGATGCCGCCATCTCCTCACCTGCCCCAGCGGACGTGCTCAATGGAGGAGAACAGCGATCAGAGAGTCAACCAACACTGAGGTACGTAAACACAACTTAATCGGAAAATGTTTTCAAATCGACATATGGCTGTATTAGTGTTTAAGCAAGGCCTAGATATGTGTGACGCAGTCAAAAATAATGCCATGTGGCCCCCAGAAATGGCGGGTGCCTGACCTGTAATGTGGGACAAGGGAATATGAGGTAACTGCGCTGGCGTTGTACACCGTTGCGGTAGGTGGTCGAAGACCGCGTCGCAATCCTGCATTGGTTAACATTGGACCCTATGGGTCCCAGGAGCCAATGACGATGTACGCCAGCGGTGATGTTACGCACCGCTGCGGACGTCACCGCCATTTTCTCTCTGTTCGATCACTTGATACCTGATCTTCGACAGGAGAGGACCTACACTGCAAGTGCTGCTGTGACCTCAGTCTGGAAGAGACAATGGCTCGTGTGTCTGGGGAAAGGGCCCCTGCTTTCAGCACGGAGGAGTTGGAGAAACTAGTGGATGGGGTCCTCCCCCAGTACACGCTGCTCTACGGTCCTCCAGACAAACAGGTGAGTACACTGTGAGCATGCTGTATGGGCAATGCCTGTTTGGAGTGGTGTGGATGAAAGATGGGGGGGGAGAATGAGGCGTGCATGAAACGACAGTGAGTGCATGTGCGTCATGGCAAGGGTAGGGATGCAGGCCAATGACTGTGACAGTGCGGACGGTTATATCTTCTCCTTTTCCCCTGTACTATTCCTGTAAGTCAGCGCCCACCAGAAGAAGGATATTTGGCGTGCCATCGCCAAGGAAGTCCGGACCCTGGGGGTCTACCACAGATGGAGCACCCACTGCCGGAAAAGACGGGAGGACATTCACCGCTGGAGCAAGAAGACGGTGGAGGCCCAGCTGGGGATGGCCTCCCAACGTGGGAGGGGTGCCCGTCTCACCATGACCCCCCTGATGTTCCGGATCCTGGCGGTGGCGTACCCGGAGTTGGATGGGTGCTTGAGGGCATCACAGCAGCCACAAGGGGGTGAGTACACTCTCATTCAGCTGATTCAGCTCGCATTGTAGGTGTCTGGATGGGGGAGGTGGGCTGTGGTTTCCCTAGGCCAGGGGGAGTTTAGTAGGCAAGGTCCCTTCTTAAGGCAGGCCCTGTGGCACCCAACCCCACCTGTGTACAGAGCCAACTACACCTAGTCAGGCTCCTATGACATCCATGTGTGCAGCAATCGGGCATAGTCTTGTAACCCATGTCCCTGTGATTGATTAGGGAACTCCAAGTGCACAGCGTAGTGCAGGGGGCTTCTGTGTCTGTAATGTCCGCCAACGGTAGCGGTATTGGATGCACTCAACATGTCTTTCTTCGGTCTTTCCCCCCCTTTTTGTGGTCTCCCTGTGCTTGTGTGCATTAGCATCATCAGGCGGAGGAGCAGTGGCACCGGAGCAGGAGGGAGCTGCATCCCACATGGCCCTGGAGGGCGACTGTAGGAAGTTGGCTCTGTATGCACTATTTCAAAGTGAGGAATAGTATGCACAGAGTCAAAGGGTTCCCCTTAGAGGTAAGATAGTGGCAAAAAAGAGATAATACTAATGCTCTATTTTGTGGTAGTGTGGTCGAGCAGTAGGCTTATCAAAGGAGTAGTGTTAAGCATTTGTTGTACATACACACAGGCAATAAATGAGGAACACACACTCAGAGACAATTCCAGGCCAATAGGTTTTTGTTATAGAAAAATATATTTTCTTAGTTTATTTTAAGAACCACAGGTTCAAATTCTACATGTAATATCTCATTTGAAAGGTATTGCAGGTAAGTACTTCAGGAACTTTGAATAATCACAATAGCATATACACTTTTTACATAAAACACATTTAGCTGTTTTAAAAGTGGACACTGCAATTTTCACAGTTCCTAGGGGAGGTAAAGTAATGTTAGTTCTTGCAGGTAAGTAAACCACCTACGGGGTTCAAATTGGGGTCCAAGGTAGCCCACCGTTGGGGGTTCAGAGCAACCCCAAAGTTACCACACCAGCAGCTCAGGGCCGGTCAGGTGCAGAGTTCAAAGTGGTGCCCAAAACGCATAGGCTTCAATGGAGAGAAGGGGGTGCCCCGGTTCCAGTCTGCCAGCAGGTAAGTACCCGCATCTTCGGGGGGCAGACCAGGGGGGTTTTGTAGGGCACCGGGGGGGACACAAGCTCACACAAAAAGTACACCCTCAGCGGCACTGGGGCGGCCGGGTGCAGTGTGCAAACACACGTCGGGTTTCCAATGGATTTCAATGGGAGACCAAGGGGTCTCTTCAGCGGTGCAGGCAGGCAAGGGGGGGGCTCCTCGGGGTAGCCACCACCTGGGCAAGGGAGAGGGCCTCCTGGGGGTCACTCCTGCACTGAAGTTCCGATCCTTCAGGTGCTGGGGGCTGCGGGTGCAGGGTCTTTTCCAGCCGTCGGGATTTTAGAGTCAGGCAGTCGCGGTCAGGGGGAGCCTCGGGATTCCCTCTGCAGGCATCGCTGTAGGGGCTCAGGGGGGGGCAACTTTGGTTACTCACAGTCTCGGAGTCGCCAGAGGGTCCTCCCTGAGGTGTTGTTTCTCCACCAGTCGAGTCGGTCTCGCCGGGTGCAGTGTTGCAAGTCTCGCGCTTCTTGCGGGGATTGCAGGGGTCTTTAAATCTGCTCCTCTGGATACAAAGTTGCAGTCTTTGTTGAACAGGGCCGCTGTTCTCGGGAGTTTCTTGGTCTCTTGGAAGCAGGGCAGTCCTCTGAGGATTCAGAGGTCGCTGGTCCTGGAGAAAGCGTAGCTGGAGCAGGTTTCTTTAGAAGGCAGGAGACAGGCCGGTAGGACTGGGGCCAAAGCAGTTGGTGTCTTCTTTCTTCTTCTGCAGGGGTTTTCAGCTCAGCAGTCTTCTTCTTCGGTAAGTTGCAGGAATCTAAATTCTTAGGTTCAGGGGAGCCCTTAAATACTAAATTTAAGGGCGTGTTTAGGTCTGGGGGGTTAGTAGCCAATGGCTACTAGCCCTGAGGGTGGGTACACCCTCTTTGTGCCTCCTCCCAAGGGGAGGGGGTCACATTCCTATCCCTATTGGGGGAATCCTCCATCTGCAAGATGGAGGATTTCTAAAAGTTAGAGTCACTTCAGCTCAGGACACCTTAGGGGCTGTCCTGACTGGCCAGTGACTCCTCCTTGTTATTCTCATTATCTCCTCCGGCCTTGTCGCCAAAAGTGGGGCCGTGGCCGGAGGGGGCGGGCAACTCCACTAGCTGGAGTGCCCTGCGGTGCTGGAACAAAGGGGGTAAGCCTTTGAGGCTCACCGCCAGGTGTTACAGTTCCTGCCTGGGGGAGGTGATAGCATCTCCACCCAGTGCAGGCTTTGTTACAGGCCACAGAGTGACAAAGGCACTCTCCCCATGTGGCCAGCAACATGTCTTGAGTGTGGCAGGCTGCTAGAACCAGTCATCCTACACGGGTAGTTGGATTAGGTTTCAGGGGGCACCTCTAAGGTGCCCTCTGGGGTGTAGTTTACAATAAATTGTACACCGGCATCAGTGTGCATTTATTGTGCTGAGAAGTTTGATACCAAACTTCCCAGTTTTCAGTGTAGCCATTATGGTGCTGTGGAGTTCGTGTTTGACAGACTCCCAGACCATATACTCTTATGGCTACCCTGCACTTACAATGTCTAAGGTTTGGCTTAGACGCTGTAGGGGCACAGTGCTCATGCACTGGTGCCCTCACCTATGGTATAGTGCACCCTGCCTTAGGGCTGTAAGGCCTACTAGAGGGGTGACTTATGTATACTGCATAGGCAGTGTGAGGTTGGCATGGCACCCTGAGGGGAGTGCCATGTCGACTTACTCGTTTTGTCCTCACCAGCACACACAAGCTGGCAAGCAGTGTGTCTGTGCTGAGGGAGGGGTCCCCAGGGTGGCATAAGATATGCTGCAGCCCTTAGAGACCTTCCCTGGCATCAGGGCCCTTGGTACCAGGGGTACCAGTTACAAGGGACTTACCTGGATGCCAGGGTGTGCCAATTGTGGAATCAAAATTACAGGTTAGGGAAAGAACACTGGTGCTGGGGCCTGGTTAGCAGGCCTCAGCACACTTTCAATTCAAAACTTAGCATCAGCAAAGGCAAAAAGTCAGGGGGTAACCATGCCAAGGAGGCATTTCCTTACACAACCCCCCCCCCTCCCCCCAAACGAAAGAGGATGAGACTAACCTTTCCCAAGAGAGTCTTCATTTTCTAAGTGGAAGAACCTGGAAAGGCCATCTGCATTGGCATGGGCAGTCCCAGGTCTGTGTTCCACTATAAAGTCCATTCCCTGTAGGGAGATGGACCACCTCAACAGTTTTGGATTTTCACCTTTCATTTGCATCAGCCATCTGAGAGGTCTGTGGTCAGTTTGAACTAGGAAGTGAGTACCAAAGAGGTATGGTCTCAGCTTCTTCAGGGACCAAACCACAGCAAAGGCCTCCCTCTCAATGGCACTCCAACGCTGCTCCCTGGGGAGTAACCTCCTGCTAATGAAAGCAACAGGCTGGTCAAGGCCATCATCATTTGTTTGGGACAAACCTGCCCCTATCCCATGTTCAGAGGCATCTGTCTGCACAATGAACTGCTTGGAGTAATCTGGAGCTTTCAGAACTGGTGCTGTGCACATTGCTTGTTTCAGGGTGTCAAAGGCCTGTTGGCATTCTACAGTCCAGTTTACCTTCTTGGGCATTTTCTTGGAGGTGAGTTCTGTGAGGGCTGTCACAATGGATCCATATCCCTTCACAAACCTCCTATAGTACCCAGTCAAGCCAAGGAATGCCCTGACTTGAGTCTGGGTTTTTGGAGCTGCCCAGTCCAGAATAGTCTGGATCTTAGGCTGGAGTGGCTGAACTTGGCCTCCACCTACAAGGTGTCCCAAGTAAACCACAGTTCCCTGCCCTATCTGGCATTGGATGCCTTAATAGAGAGGCCTGCAGATTGCAGAGCCTTCAAAACCTTCTTCAGGTGGACCAGGTGATCCTGCCAGTTGGAGCTAAAGACAGCAATATCATCAAGATAAGCTGCACTAAAGGACTCCAAACCAGCAAGGACTTGATTCACCAACCTTCGGAAGGTGGCAGGGGCATTCTTTAAACCAAAGGGCATAACAGTAAACTGATAATGCCCATCAGGTGTGGAGAATGCTGTCTTTTCTTTTGCTCCAGGTGCCATTTTGATTTGCCAGTACCCTGCTGTTAAGTAAAAGGTACTTAAGAATTTGGCAGCACCTAATTTGTCTATCAGTTCATCAGCTCTAGGAATGGGATGGGCATCTGTCTTGGTGACAGAATTAAGTCCTCTGTAGTCCACACAAAACCTCATCTCTCTCTTTCCATCTTTGGTGTGAGGTTTGGGGACTAAGACCACTGGGCTAGCCCAGGGGCTGTCAGAGTGCTCAATTACTCCCAATTCCAGCATCTTGTGGACTTCCACCTTGATGCTTTCCTTAACTTGATCAGACCGTCTGAATATTTTGTTTTTGACAGGCATGCTGTCTCCTGTGTCCACATCATGGGTACACAGGTGTGTCTGACCAGGGGTTAGGGAAAAGAGCTCAGCAAACTGTTGCAGGACCTTCCTACAGTCAGATTGCTGTTGGCCAGAGAGGGTGTCTGAATAGATCACTCCATCTACTGAGCCATCATTAGGGTCTGATGACAGAAGATCAGGGAGAGGCTCACTCTCAGCTTCCTGATCCTCATCTGTTACCATTAACAGATTCACATCAGCCCTGTCATGGAAGAGCTTAAGGACGGTTCACATGGATCACCCTCTTGGGGCTCCTGCTTGTGCCCAGGTCCACCTGGTAGGTGACCTGACTCTTTCTCTCTAGCACTGGGTAAGGGCCACTCCATTTGTCCTGAAGTGCCCTGGGAGCCACAGGCTCCAGAACCCAGACTTTCTGCCCTGGTTGAAATTCAACCAGTGCAGCCTTTTGGTCATACCAAAACTTCTGGAGCTGTTGGCTGGCCTCAAGGTTTTTACTTGCCTTTTCCGTGTACTCTGCCATCCTTGAGCGAAGGCCAAGTACATAGTCCACTATGTCTTGTTTAGGCTCATGAAGAGGTCTCTCCCAGCCTTCTTTCACAAGAGCTAGTGGTCCCCTTACAGGGTGGCCAAACAGAAGTTCAAAGGGTGAGAATCCTACTCCCTTCTGAGGCACCTCTCTGTAAGCGAAGAGCAGACATGGCAGGAGGACATCCCATCTCCTTTTGAGTTTTTCTGGGAGCCCCATGATCATGCCCTTTAATGTCTTGTTGAATCTCTCAACAAGGCCATTAGTTTGTGGATGATAGAGTGTAGTGAATTTATAAGTCACTCCACACTCATTCCACATGTGTTTCAGGTATGCTGACATGAAGTTGGTACCTCTGTCAGACACCACCTCCTTAGGGTAGCCCACTCTGGTAAAGATACCAATGAGGGCCTTGGCTACTGCAGGGGCAGTAGTCGACCTAAGGGGAATAGCTTCAGGATACCTAGAAGCATGATCCACTACTACTAGGATGTACATATTTCCTGAGGCTGTGGGAGGTTCAAGTGGACCCACTATGTCCACACCCACTCTTTCAAAGGGGACCCCCACCACTGGAAGTGGAATGAGGGGGGCCTTTGGATGTCCACCTGTCTTACCACTGGCTTGACAGGTGGTACAGGAGACAAAAAACTCCTTAACTTTCTGGGACATATTGGGCCAGTAGAAGTGGTTGACTAGTCTTTCCCACGTCTTGGTTTGTCCCAAATTCCCAGCAAGGGGAATATCATGGGCTAAGGTCAGTATGAACTCTCTGAACTCCTGAGGCACTACCACTCTCCTAGTGGCACCAGGTTTGGGATCTCTTGCCTCAGTGTACAGGAGCCCATCTTCCCAATAGACCCTATGTGTTCCAGTTTTTTTGCCATTGGACTCTTCAGCAGCTTGCTGCCTAAGGCCTTCAAGAGAGGGACAGGTTTCTTGCCCCTTACACAACTGCTCCCTTGAGGGTCCCCCTGGGCCTAAGAGCTCAACCTGATAAGGTTCTAACTCCATAGGCTCAGTTCCCTCAGAGGGCAGAACTTCTTCCTGAGAAGAGAGGTTCTCTTTTTGTTGTTGTGTTGCAGCTGGTTTCCCAGCTGACTTTCCTTTTCTCTTGGTAGGCTGGACCCTTTTTCCAGACCCCAGCTCTACTTTTTCACCCTGTGCCTTGCACTGTGCCCTTGTCTTGACACACACCAGTTCAGGGATACCCAGCATGGCTGCATGGGTTTTCAGTTCTACCTCAGCCCATGCTGAGGACTCCAGGTCATTTCCAAGCAAACAGTCTACTGGGATATTTGAGGAGACCACCACCTGTTTTAGGCCATTGACCCCTCCCCACTCTAAAGTTATCATAGCCATGGGATGTACTTTAGTCTGATTGTCAGCGTTGGTGACTGGATAAGTTTGTCCAGCCAGGTATTGACCAGGGGAAACCAGTTTCTCTGTCACCATGGTGACACTGGCACCTGTATCCCTCAGGCCTTCTACACTTGTCCCATTAATTAAGAGCTGCTGCCTGTATTTTTGCATGTTAGGAGGCCAGGCAGCCAGTGTTGGCTAAATCCACCCTACCCTCAGAGACTAATGTAGCTTCAGTGTGACACCTGATTTGCTCTGGGCACACTGTTGATCCCACTTGGAGACTGGCCATTCCAGTTTTAGCTGGAGTGGAGTTAGAAGTGGTACTTTTCTTGGGACAGGCCTTGTCTCCAGTTTGGTGTCCAGGCTGATTACAGCTACGACACCAGGCCTTTTTGGGATCAAAGTTTTTACCCTTGTACCCAAAATTGGTTTGTGAAGAGGCTCTGGGCCCACCCTCCTGTGCAGGTTTTTGGGTGCCTGTAGAAGACTCTTTACTATTTTTGTTTTTGGATGTCTCAACACTCTTCCCCTGGGGAGGCTTTGTGACCCCTTTCTTTTGGTCACCCCCTGTGGAAGTCTTGGTCACCCTAGTCTTGACCCAATGGTCCGCCTTCTTTCCCAATTCTTGGGGAGAAATGGGTCCTAGGTCTACCAGATGCTGATGCAGTTTATCATTGAAACAATTACTTAACAGGTGTTCTTTCACAAATAAATTGTACAGCACATCATAATTATTTACACCACTGCCTTGAATCCAACCATCCAATGTTTTCACTGAGTAGTCTACAAAATCAACCCAGGTCTGGCTCGAGGATTTTTGAGCCCCCCTGAATCTAATCCTATACTCCTCAGTGGAGAATCCAAAGCCCTCAATCAGGGTTCCCTTCATGAGGTCATAAGATTCTGCATCTTTTCCAGAGAGTGTGAGGAGTCTATCCCTACACTTTCCAGTGAACATTTCCCAAAGGAGAGCACCCCAGTGAGATTTGTTCACTTTTCTGGTTACACAAGCCCTCTCAAAAGCTATGAACCATTTGGTGATGTCATCACCATCTTCATATTTAGTTACAATCCCTTTAGGGATTTTCAACATGTCAGGAGAATCTCTGACCCTAGTTATGTTGCTGCCACCATTGATGGGTCCTAGGCCCATCTCTTGTCTTTCCCTTTCTATGGCTAGGATCTGTCTTTCCAAAGCCAATCTTTTGGCCATCCTGGCTAACTGGATGTCCTCTTCACTGGAGTTATCCTCAGTGATTTCAGAGATGTTGGTCTCTCCTGTGAGGGAAACAGCATCTCTGACTATTATATTTGGAGTCAGGGCTTGAGCAGCCCTGTTCTCCCTAAGTAGGACTGGAGGGGGGGAATTTCCCTCCAAGTCACTATCTTCATCCTCTGTGTTGCCATCCTCAGAGGGGTTGGCTCTTTCAAACTCTGCCAAAAGCTCCTGGAGCTGTTTGGAAGGTCTGGGGCCCATTGTAATTTTCTTTATTTTACAGAGTGACCTTAGCTCCCTCATCTTAAGATGGAGGTAAGGGGTGATGTCGAGTTCCATCACATTCACATCTGTACTAGACATTATGCTTCTAAAAGTTGGAATGCTTTTTAAGAATCTAAAACTAGTTCTAGGTTCTAATTCAAACTTTCACAAACTTTTAAACTCTAAAAGAAATGCTAACAGGATCTAACACAAGGCCCTAGCAGGTCTTTTAAGAATTTAGAAAAATAGCTCAAATTGCAAAAATCAATTTCTAATGACAATTTTTGGAATTTGTCGTGTGATCAGGTATTGGCTGAGTAGTCCAGCAAATGCAAAGTCTTGTACCTCACCGCTGATCCACCATTGTAGGAAGTTGGCTCTGTATGCACTATTTCAAAGTGAGGAATAGTATGCACAGAGTCCAAGGGTTCCCCTTAGAGGTAAGATAGTGGCAAAAAAGAGATAATACTAATGCTCTATTTTGTGGTAGTGTGGTCGAGCAGTAGGCTTATCAAAGGAGTAGTGTTAAGCATTTGTTGTACATACACACAGGCAATAAATGAGGAACACACACTCAGAGACAATTCCAGGCCAATAAGTTTTTGTTATAGAAAAATATATTTTCTTAGTTTATTTTAAGAACCACAGGTTCAAATTCTATATGTAATATCTCATTTGAAAGGTATTGCAGGTAAGTACTTCAGGAACTTTGAATAATCACAATAGCATATATACTTTTACATAAAACACATTTAGCTGTTTTAAAAGTGGACACTGCAATTTTCACAGTTCCTAGGGGAGGTAAAGTAATGTTAGTTCTTGCAGGTAAGTAAACCACCTACGGGGTTCAAATTGGGGTCCAAGATAGCCCACCGTTGGGGGTTCAGAGCAACCCCAAAGTTACCACACCAGCAGCTCAGGGCCGGTCAGGTGCAGAGTTCAAAGTGGTGCCCAAAACACATAGGCTTCAATGGAGAGAAGGGGGTGCCCCGGTTCCAGTCTGCCAGCAGGTAAGTACCAGCGTCTTCAGAGGGCAGACCAGGGGGGTTTTGTAGGGCACCGGGGGGGACACAAGCTCACACAAAAAGTACACCCTCAGCGGCACTGGGGCGGCCGGGTGCAGTGTGCAAACACACGTCGGGTTTCCAATGGATTTCAATGGGAGACCAAGGGGTCTCTTCAGCGGTGCAGGCAGGCAAGGGGGGGGCTCCTCGGGGTAGCCACCACCTGGGCAAGGGAGAGGGCCTCCTGGGGGTCACTCCTGCACTGAAGTTCCGATCCTTCAGGTGCTGGGGGCTGCGGGTGCAGGGTCTTTTCCAGCCGTCAGGATTTTAGAGTCAGGCAGTCGTGGTCAGGGGGAGCCTCGGGATTCCCTCTGCAGGCGTCGATGTAGGGGCTCAGGGGGGGGCAACTTTGGTTACTCACAGTCTCGGAGTCGCGGGGGGGTCCTCCCTGAGGTGTTGTTTCTCCACCAGTCGAGTCGGGGTCGCCGGGTGCAGTGTTGCAAGTCTCACGCTTCTTGCGGGGATTGCAGGGGTCTTTAAATCTGCTCCTCTGGATACAAAGTTGCAGTCTTTGTTGAACAGGGCCGCTGTTCTCGGGAGTTTCTTGGTCTCTTGGAAGCAGGGCAGTCCTCTGAGGATTCAGAGGTCGCTGGTCCTGGAGAAAGCGTCGCTGGAGCAGGTTTCTTTAGAAGGCAGGAGACAGGCCGGTAGGACTGGGGCCAAAGCAGTTGGTGTCTTCTTTCTTCTTCTGCAGGGGTTTTCAGCTCAGCAGTTTTCTTCTTCGGTAAGTTGCAGGTTCAGAGGAGCCCTTAAATACTAAATTTAAGGGCGTGTTTAGGTCTGGGGGGTTAGTAGCCAATGGCTACTAGCCCTGAGGGTGGGTACACCCTCTTTGTGCCTCCTCCCAAGGGGAGGGGGTCACATTCCTATCCCTATTGGGGGAATCCTCCATCTGCAAGATGGAGGATTTCTAAAAGTTAGAGTCACTTCAGCTCAGGACACCTTAGGGGTTGTCCTGACTGGCCAGTGACTCCTCCTTGTTATTCTCATTATCTCCTCCGGCCTTGCCGCCAAAAGTGGGGCCGGGGACGGGCAACTCCACTAGCTGGAGTGCCCTGCGGTGCTGGAACAAAGGGGGTAAGCCTTTGAGGCTCACCGCCAGGTGTTACAGCTCCTGCCTGGGGGAGGTGATAGCATCTCCACCCAGTGCAGGCTTTGTTACAGGCCACAGAGTGACAAAGGCACTCTCCCCATGTGGCCAGCAACATGTCTCGAGTGTGGCAGGCTGCTAGAACCAGTCAGCCTACACGGGTAGTTGGATTAGGTTTCAGGGGGCACCTCTAAGGTGCCCTCTGGGGTGTAGTTTACAATAAAATGTACACCGGCATCAGTGTGCATTTATTGTGCTGAGAAGTTTGATACCAAACTTCCCAGTTTTCAGTGTAGCCATTATGGTGCTGTGGAGTTCGTGTTTGACAGACTCCCAGACCATAAACTCTCATGGCTACCCTGCACTTACAATGTCTAAGGTTTGGCTTAGACGCTGTAGGGACACAGTGGTCATGCACTGGTGCCCTCACCTATGGTATAGTGCACCCTGCCTTAGGGCTGTAAGGCCTACTAGAGGGGTGACTTATCTATACTGCATAGGCAGTGTGAGGTTGCCATGGCACCCTGAGGGGAGTGCCATGTCGACTTACTCGTTTTGTCCTCACCAGCACACACAAGCTGGCAAGCAGTGTGTCTGTGCTGAGTGAGGGGTCCCCAGGGTGGCATAAGATATGCTGCAGCCCTTAGAGACCTTCCCTGGCATCAGGGCCCTTGGTACCAGGGGTACCAGTTACAAGGGACTTACCTGGATGCCAGGGTGTGCCAATTGTGGAATCAAAAGTACAGGTTAGGGAAAGAACACTGGTGCTGGGGCCTGGTTAGCAGGCCTCAGCACACTTTCAATTCAAAACATAGCATCAGCAAAGGCAAAAAGTCAGGGGGTAACCATGCCAAGGAGGCATTTCCTTACAGCGACACAACGGAGTCAGAAGCCACCAGTGGGACGGAGGGTGAGGGGTGCTCCACGTTGGGGACAGGAGCTGAGACCAGCGACACGGACTCTCCCTCTGATGGGAGCTCCCTTGCGGTGGCGGGCCCCTCTGTGCCCCCCCGCATCTACAGGTACAGCCGCCACCCCCCACCAGCACCGCCCTCCCAGCAGCCCCTCAGCGTTTGCCCCGTGGCCGCTCACCCAGGAGGGTGGGCATCTCCTTCGCCCCAGGCACCTCAGTCCCTGCCCCTGTCACCCCTGCTGCCCTCAGTGAGGAGGCCATTGACCTCCTCAGGTCCCTCACTGTTCGTCAGTCTACCATTTTGAATGCCATCCAGGGTGTAGAGAGGCAGTTGCAACAGACCAATGCATACCTGGAGGGCATTCATTCTGGTCAGGCAGCCCATCAGCGAGCTTTTCAGACTCTGGCCTCAGCACTGATGGCAGCCATTGTCCCTGTCTCTAGCCTCCCCACTCCAACTTCCTCCACCCAAACCACTATACCTCAGCCTATCCCAAGCACACCATCAGACCAGTATGCACACACCTCAACACACAAGGGAAGCTCAGGCAAACATAAGCATCACACATCCCACAGGCACTCACGCAAGCATCATACACATACAGACATACCAACAGCCACTGCCTCCACTGTGTCCCCCTCCTCCTCATCTCCATCCTCCCTCCCTGTCTCGTCTCCACTCACACCTGCATGCACTACATCGTCAGCCACTACCTCAATCACCAGCACACTCCGCACACGTGCAGTCACCACCCCCACTACCATTCACACATCCCCTGTGTCCTCTCCCAGTGTGTCTGTGAGCCCACCTCAACTCAAGGTACACAAACGCAGCCACACACCCACCCAACAGCCATCCACCTCACGACAGGCTCCAGCCCATGCACCTTCACCCAAAGTCACCAAACGTACACTTCCTACAACCACTACCTCTTCCTCCACTCCCAAACCCCCTCCATCTACCCTTCCCAGTGTGTCCAAAAAAACTTTTCCTGTCCAACCTTGACCTCTTCCCCTCACCTCCCCCACCTCTTCAGTCTCCTAGGGCCCGCCTCTCTAGGTCCCAACCCAGCGCCTCAGCCACAACATCTGCGGGAACAGTGGTGCCAGTAATAACCTGCTCCTGGAGTGCGCCAGGCATAAGGGCAGCCAGTGTGCAAAGCAGCCAGAGTACGGACAGTCCCCCACCTCAAAAGCAAAAAAAGATGGCCAGTGCCCGGCGGGAGAGAGGAAAAAAATTGCACCGCTGCCAAGGACACTGCTGCAACAAGCACTGCAGACAGGACACCGCCACCACCAGCACCGCTGAACAGGACACCGCCGCCACCAGCACCGCTGAACAGGACACCACCGCCACCAGCACCGCTGAACAGGACACCGCCGCAACAAGCACTGCAGGCCAGTGAGCGCCAAAGATTCCGACGCTACTGAGGCCGTCAAGAGCAGGATGAAGCACTCTGGGCACAAAGCCCCCTCCAGAACCAGTGGAATATCACATCCACTACCTCAGTCCTTGGCAGGATGAAGCACTCTGGGCACAAAGCCCCCTCTAGAACCCGTGGTGAATCACATCCACTACCTCAGTCCTTGGCAGGATGAAGCACTCTGGGCACAAAGCCCCCTAGCGGAACCAGTGGAGACTGTTATCCACTTGAGAGACTGTGGCTTTGCACTCCCCAGGATAATGCAGTGGGCAAACCAACCACTTGAGAGACTGTGGCTTTGCACTCCCCAGTATAATGCAGTGGGCAAACCACCCACTGGAGAGGCTTGAGAGACTGTGGCTTTGCACTTCCCAGGATAATGCAGTGGGCAAACCAACCACTGGAGAGGCTTGAGAGAATGTGGCTTTGCACTCCCCAGGATAATGCAGTGGGCAAACCACCCACTGGAGAGACTTGAGAGACTGTGGCTCTGCACTCCCCAAGATAATGCAGTGGGCAAACCACCCACTGGAAAGACTTGAGAGACTGTGGCTTTGCACTCCCCAGGATACAGCAGTGGGCAAACCACCCACTGGAGAGACTTGAGAGACTGTGCCTTTGCACTCCCCAGGATAATGCAGTGGGCAAACCACCCACTGGAGAGACTGTGGCTCTGCACTTCCCAGGATACAGCAGTGGGCATGGAGCCCCCTCGCCCTCGTGGATCTGGTGTTGTGCACTCATCCGGCTGAGGTGCCGCCCCTTCCCTTCCCCCTGAGGTGCCTGTTTTTTTTCTATCTGATGCCCCAGCAGTGTTCTCTCCGTCTTGTTCGGGTATTGAGTGTGGGCCTCGCCCATGCATTTTGTGCCCAGTGGTCCACGGACTATGATGATCGAATACCTTGGACTTGTATTCTTGGTGTATATATTTGTTTATAGTGTGAATATCTTTATATATGTATATATTTTTGATTATTGTATTTGAATATATTACAATTGTTCAACTCATTTCCTTTTGTCCTTGCATTCTTCCAGGGGAGGTTGGGGGTTGTTAATGTAATGTATCAACATGTACTTGTGTGTGTGTTGTGGTGGGTGGGAGTGGGAGTGTTGCGTGTGTGTGTCACTGTTTTTTCCCTCCCCCTCCCCTGTGTTGTAGGTGCAGTACTCACTGTGGTCTTCGCCGCCATCTTTGTTGTTCCTGGTAGAGGAGCAGGAAGATAAAGGCTGGAAGAATCTGGAGCTCGGGTTCCATGGCGTCCTGATTCCTCGTGGGGTGTGTAGAGGTGAGCGTTTTCCCTTACAATTCCTGTTTCCGCCGTGTTTTTGTTAGCAGTGAATCCGCCCCCGAAAAGGTGGCAGATTGGACAGTTGTAATAATGTGGGCGGTACATTGTCTTCCGCCTGTCTGTTGGCGGTTACCGCCACGGTGTTTGTTTGTACCGCCGTGGCGGTCGGAGTGTTAAAGTGGCTGTCTATGTTGGCGGCTTCCCCCACGGTCGTGATTCCAATTTTTTTACTGCCGGCCTGTTGGCGGTTTTATCGTCGCTTTAACACCGACCGCCAGGGTTGTACTGAGGGACATAATTTTCTGATGCGCAGAGGCAGCTGGTGTTCAAGGGCTAAGGGGCTGCACCCTAGCCTTTTCTGGCCTCACTAGTGAAGCATATATTTAATTACATGATGAAAGTAAAACATTTTCTGCACAACATTTTCCGAGTGAAAGTTGTGCACTTTCAAAAGCCCCACTGCACCTCCGTGAGTATGTGGCTGAAAGCTGCACAGCAGGGCTGACAGGGCATGCCCACGCAAAGCCCTTACGCTTTCTCAGAATGCAGTGACGTCCCTGGCTTATCTCCTCCTCCACCAGAAGCCCTGATAGTAAACAGCCTGGAGCGTTTTTAGTTCAGCCCGGGTTTCTGAAAACTTCATGCCACTCCGATATTATTATCCACTTTTTCCTATATACTCAAATGGTGGTGTGTGATCAGAAGGGTCTACGTACAAGAGGTCACATTTTATTAAAAGAATGTGGCATTGTGCAAAGAAAATCCCCTTTTCCTGCATTACAAGCAGTCTGTGGCAGAGAAATGGAATAAATACAATAAATAACTCCATCCAGGGCTCTCTGGGAGACAGGAGTGTGACCTGAAGACCTCAAGTCATAAATATGCCAAAGACAACCCTGCACACAAGTAAGTTGGAGCTCTATCTTTTTTACAAACAATATGAAAAAAATCTGTTCTCTCAGCTCTCCTCTCCCTTCCCTTCTCTGCCTCTGTAGGTGATTTCCTCTCTCAAAGGCATTAATAGTTCCAGTAATTTATCATGGCTAGTTATGCTTGTTTTATTTCTTCTGCAGACTAATGACGTGATATGTCATATTAAACATGTAATCTGCAGCTCAAATAAACGTGTAGCTTTTATCACTGAAACTGCTGGATACTGCATGGGTGAGGCAATGTGTGTTTGTTTGAATAAGTGTTTGCAGGGCTTGACTGAGTGGCTGAGAAAATGTGGGTGTCTATATATAAGAGTTGTGTGAATGGCAGTGGATGACAATGTGGATGAGTAAATGGGCAGGTGACCAAGTGCCATGGGTGAGTAGGTGAATGGAGATACATGGGTAGTGAGGCTCACTCACAAGGCGCAATTCCGTCTTGTATTTGTGCCCCACCACTGCTTTCAGTCACCAGCCACCACTGCTCATGCGTACTTTTTAATCTTGTGTATTTTAATATTGAGTGTACTGTTTCTGTATTGTGCTTTAGCATTGAATGTAATCGCTTAAATAGCATGCTTTGAGTATTTGCACTATTTAGTCTTTTGCACTTATAGCAGAGTACTGCATTTAGCACTGATATTGGGCATTTGTATTTTGTAAGGATGTGCACAGTCTTCTTTATGGAATTTTCTATTGGAGCCGCTATGTGGTGGTGAAGATAAGGAAGTATTGTTGTATTTGTTATGTTGATCCATGCCTAAACATAATAAGTTATTTAATTGCAAACGATACCATTCTAAATGGTTAATCTACAGCAGAAAATTGCATAGAGAAAAGTAAAGGAAACTGATTCTGAGTAAAATGGTGGTGGGGCTAGAGAGTGTGTGGGCGGGGTCAAAGACATGGCTAAAAAGAAGAAAATATTCTGTAACTATTATGTTGCCCTTTCACCTATAGGTAAATGCATATAACAGATAACGCACACACTTTAATTGAAAAATAAATGCAACGTAATGAAAATGTCACTTACCCAGTGTACATCTGTTCGTGGCATTGGTCGCTGCAGATTCACATGTTGTGCACAGTCCGCCATCTGGTGTTCGGTCAGAGTGTTACAAGTTGTTTTTCTTCAAAGAAGTCTTTCGAGTCACGAGACCGAGGGACTCCTCTTCTTTGCTTCCATTGCGCATGGGCGTCGGCTCCATCTTAGATTGTTTTCCCCGCAGAGGGTGAGGTAGGAGTTGTGTGTGTTAGTAATAGTGCCCATGCAATGGAATGAATAAGTATGTACAAATTAAGGTAAAGTAATATATATATATACAAATGTACAGATGTTGAAGATAACTTCCGACGGCTACAGGCTCCCGGGGAGGCGGCTGGGCACATGTGAATCTGCAGCGACCAATGCCACGAACAGATGTACACTGGGTAAGTGACATTTTCAGTTCAATGGCATCTGTTGCTGACGATACACATGTTGTGCATAGACTAGTAAGCAGTTATCTCCCCAAAAGCGGTGGCTCAGCCTGTAGTAGTGGAAGTAGTCTGAAACAAAGTTCTCAGTACGGCTTGACCTACTGTGGCCTGTTGTGTGGATAGCACGTCTACACAGTAGTGTTTAGTAAATGTGTGAGGCGTGGACCATGTGGCTGCCTTACATATTTCGTGCATTGGAATATTTCCTAGGAATGCCATGGTAGCGCCTTTTTTCCTGGTTGAGTGTGCCCTTGGTGTAATGGGCAGTTGTCTCTTTGCTTTAAGATAGCAGGTTTGGATGCACTTAACTATCCATCTGGCTATACCTTGTTTTGATATTGGGTTTCCTGCATGAGGTTTTTGAAATGCAATAAACAGTTGTTTTGTTTTCCTAACCTCCTTTGTTCTGTCGATGTAGTACATTAGTGCTCTTTTGACATCTAATGTATGTAGTGCCCTTTCAGCTACTGAATCTGGCTGTGGGAAGAACACTGGTAACTCTACCGTTTGATTTAAGTGGAACGGTGAAATAACCTTTGGTAGGAATTTAGGATTGGTTCTTAGTACCACCTTATTTTTGTGTATTTGGATAAAAGGTTCTTGTATTGTAAATGCCTGAATTTCACTTACTCTTCTTAGAGATGTGATGGCAATGAGAAATGCAACTTTCCAGGTTAAGAATTGTATTTCACAAGAATGCATGGGTTCAAAAGGTGGTCCCATGAGTCTTGTCAAGACAATGTTAAGGTTCCATGAAGGAACTGGTGGTGTTCTTGGTGGTATTATTCTTCTTAGGCCCTCCATAAATGCTTTAATGACGGGTATCCTAAACAGTGAAGTTGAATGAGTAATCTGCAGGTATGCAGATATTGCTGCAAGGTGTATTTTTATGGAAGAGAAGGCTAGGTTTGACTTTTGTAAGTGTAGTAAGTATCCCACCACATCTTTTGGGGATGCGTGTAATGGATGAACTAGATTATTATGGCAGTAGCAAACAAACCTTTTCCATTTGCTTGCGTAGCAGTGTCTAGTGGATGGCCTTCTAGCTTGTTTTATGACTTCCATACATTCTTGAGTGAGGTTTAAAAGTCCGAATTCTAGGATTTCAGGAGCCAGATTGCTAGATTGAGCGATGCTGGGTTTGGATGCCTGATCTGCTGTTTGTGTTGTGTTAACAGATCTGGCCTGTTGGGTAACTTGACATGTGGTACTACTGACAGGTCTAGTAGTGTTGTGTACCAAGGTTGTCTTGCCCATGTTGGTGCTATTAATATGAGTTTGAGTTTGTTTTGACTCAATTTGTTTACTAGATATGGAAGGAGAGGGAGAGGGGGGAAAAGCGCATGCAAATTTCCCTGACCAGTTCATCCATAGGGCATTGCCTTGAGACTGTCTGTGTGGGTACCTGGATGCGAAGTCTCGGCATTTTGCGTTCTCCTTTGTTGCAAATAGGTCTATTTGCGGTGTACCCCAAATTTTGAAGTAAGTGTTTAGGATTTGGGGGTGAATCTCCCATTCGTGGACCTGTTGGTGATCTCGAGAGAGATTGTCTGCTAGTTGATTTTGGATCCCTGGAATAAACTGTGCTTTTAGGCGAATGTGGTTGTGAATCGCCCATTGCCATATCTTTTGTGCTAGGAGACATAGCTGTGTCGAGTGTGTCCCCCCTTGCTTGTTTAGGTAATACATTGTTGTCATGTTGTCTGTTTTGACAAGAACGTATTTGTGGGTTATGATGGGTTGAAATGCTTTTAGCGCTAGGAATACTGCTAGTAATTCTAGGTGATTTATATGCAGTTTTGTTTGATGTACGTCCCATTGTCCTTGGATGCTGTGGTGATCGAGGTGTGCTCCCCACCCTGTCATGGAAGCATCTGTTGTTATTACGTATTGTGGCACTGGGTCTTGGAACGGCCGCCCTTTGTTTAAATTTGTACTGTTCCACCATAGAAGCGAGATGTATGTTTGGCGGTCTATCTACACCAGATCTAGAAGGTGACCCTGTGCATGTGACCATTGTGATGCTAGGCACTGTTGTAAGGGCCTCATGTGCAGTCTTGCGTTTGGGACAATGGCTATGCATGAGGACATCATGCCTAGGAGTTTTAAAACCACTTTTGCCTGTATTTGTAGTGTTGGATACATGGCCTGTATGACCTTGTGAAAATTTTGAACCCTTTGTGGACTCGGAGTGGCTAATCCTTTTGTTGTGTTGATTACCGCTCCTAAGTAGTGCTGTATTTTGCACTGCGCAATGTTTGATTTTGTGTAGTTGAGGGAGAACCCGAGTTTGTAGAGGGTTTGTATGACATACTCTGTGACTCTGTGTGTTGTGAACACTTTGTTAACGAGATGGTCTTGATTAGCCAATCGTCTAGATAGGGGAATACGTGTATTTGCTGCCTTCTGATGTGTGCGGCTACTACTGCTAGGCATTTGGTAAACACCCTTTGTGCGGTTGTTATACCGAACGGTAAGACTTTGAATTGATAGTGTATTCCCTTGAATACAAACCTTAGGTATTTCCTGTGCGAAGGATGTATCAGTATGTGGAAATACGCGTCTTTGAGATCTAAGGTTGTCATGTAATCCTGTTGCTTTAGTAGTGGTAACACTTCCTGTAGCGTGACCATGTGAAAGTGGTCTGATTTGATGTAGGTGTTTACTATTCTGAGATCTAAGATTGGCCTCAGTGTTTTGTCCTTTTTGGGTATTAGAAAGTACAGTGAATAGACGCCTGTGTTTATTTCTGTACATGGTACCAGTTCTATTGCTTCTTTTTGCAGTAGTGCTTGAACTTCTATTTCTAGGAGGTCTAAATGCTGTTTTGACATTTTTTGTGTTTTGGGTGGGATATTTGGAGGGCTCTGTAGAAATTCTATGCAATAACCATGTTGGATAATTGCTAAGACCCAAGTGTCTGTTGTTATATCCACCCATGATTGATAAAACTGACTTATTCTTCCCCCCACTGGTGTTATGTGGAGGGGTTGAGTGACCTGTAAGTCACTGTTTGGTTGTTGGGGTTTTGGGGCTTTAAAATTTCCCCCGGTTTCTCGGGAATTGTCCTCCTCTGTACTGGCCCCGAAAACCTCCCCTTTGGTACTGTCCCTGGTAGGTAGACGGTGTGGATTGTGAGGTGCTGGCTTGTGTGGCCTGACCCCGAAACCCTCCTCTGAATGTTGTTTTACGGAAGGTGCCGAAAGTGCCTCTGCTCTGCGGGGAGTAGAGCGCGCCCATGGCCTTGGCTGTGTCAGTATCCTTTTTCAGCTTCTCAATCGCCGTGTCAACCTCTGGTCCGAACAATTGTTGTTAGTTGAACGGCATGTTGAGTACCGCTTGCTGTATTTCTGGCTTAAAGCCAGATGTTGCAACCATGCGTGCCTTCTGATGGTAACTGCAGGGTTTATTGTTCTTGCAGCTGTGTCCGCTGCATCCATAGAGGAGCGTATTTGGTTATTGGAGATGTTTTGTCCCTCCTCAACCACTTGTTTTGTCCGCTTCTGAAATTCCTTGGGTAGATGCTCGATGAGATGCTGCATCTCATCTCAATGGGCTCTGTCATAGCGCGCTAGGAGCGCCTGAGAGTTGGCGATGCGCCACTGGCTGGCAGCTTGTACAGCGACTCTTTTCCCAGCTGCGTCGAATTTTCGGCTTTCCTTATCCGGGGGTGGTGCATCGCCCGATGTGTGTGAATTGGCTCTTTTGCGAGCTGCTCCTACCACGACTGAGTCTGGTGGCAGTTGAGAGGTGATAAAAGCAGGGTCTGTGGGAGGTGCTTTATATTTCTTCTCTACCCTTGGAGTGATTGCTCTACTCTTGACGGGGTCTTTGAAGATTTGCTTCGCGTGCCTTAGCATTCCCGGAAGCATAGGCAGGCTTTGGTAGTTGCTATGGGTGGAGGAGAGGGTGTTAAAAAGGAAGTCATCCTCGACAGGTTCTGTGTGTAACGGCACGTTGTGGAATTCTGCTGCCCTAGCTACCACCTGCGCATACGCTGTGCTGTCCTCGGGTGGTGATGGCTTGGTAGGGTATGACTCTGGGCTATTGTCTGACACTGGTGCGTCGTATAGGTCCCAAGCATCTTGGTCATCTTGGCTCATGGTGGTGTGAGCCGGTGAATGTGACGGAGTTTGTGCCGGTGATATTTGAGTTACATGTGGAGGAGAGGGTGGCGGAGTTGCTTTCTTTGCCACCTTTGCTTGTGGTGTTAGTTGTTCAGTTTGGAACTCTAGTCTCCTTTTTCTCTTGATTGGTGGAAGAGTGCTAATCTTCCCTGTTCCACTCTGGATGAAGATCCTCTTTTGTGTATGGTCTACATCAGTAGTCTGTAGCTCCTCTTCAAACCTGTGCTTAGGCATTTGAGAGGACAATGAATGTTCCTCTGAATATGAGCCGGTAGTGGTTTCGGTTGCTGGTTGTTTTGGCACCGAAACTGTGTCCTTTTTTGTTTTCGGCTCCGAGGCGAATCTCTTCTTTTTCGGAGTCGAGCCTTCTCGGCGTCGATCATCCTCGGTGCCGCTGTCTCTGCGTCGAGCAGCGTCGGCTCCGCCTTCTCGGCGTCAATCTTTTTCGGCAACACTTTCTCGGTCCCGAGAGTGTTGCGTGCCTGTGTCTCGACCCGAGTCGGACGATCTGGGCACCAGTTCGGCCTTTTTCGGTGCCGATGGACGGTCACCTTTATGGGTCGAGCCATGGCCAGTTGGCAGTGGCGTCCCCTGTGCCTTGTCTATTTTCTTGTGCTGTGTGCTTTTCGACGTCTTACTCACAGTTTCGTCGACGTCGAATTCATCTGAGTCCGTTTCATGGATGGAGAAGGCTTCCTCCTCTTCTCCTTGTTCCTCGAACTCTCGGTGTTCTGTCGGCGTGGACGCCATCTGTAGTCTTCTGGCTCGACGGTCACGGAGCGTTTTTCGGGACCGGAACGCACGACAGGCCTCACAAGATTCTTCTTTGTGCTCGGGCGACAGGCACAAGTTACAGACCAAATGTTGGTCCGTATATGGATATTTACTGTGGCATTTAGGACAGAATTGGAACGGGGTCCGTTCCATCGGTGTCGATGTTACACGCGGTCGGGCCGACCAGGCCCCGACGGGGGATCGAAATTACCCCGAAGGGCTACCGGAGCTCTTCACGATTCGGTGTCGATTCTAACTATCCCGATCCCGAGCGAAACAATACCGACGTAATTTTTCGAAGTTTTGACTATCTTTCCGTCCCGAAACCCGGAGCGAAAAGGAACACGTCCAAACCCGAGGGCGGAAAAAAAACAATCTAAGATGGAGCCGACGCCCATGCGCAATGGAAGCAAAGAGGAGGAGTCCCTCGGTCTCGTGACTCGAAAGACTTCTTCGAAGAAAAACAACTTGTAACACTCCGACCCAACACCAGATGGCGGACTGTGCACAACATGTGTATCTGCAGCAACAGATGCCATCGAACATACATCTATGGCACATTTTTTTTCTGGTTGGAAAGCTTGGTTGGTTAATGCAATCACTTCAGGCGTCTGTGGGATATAATATGAAGGTCACCAATTAGTTCCCCTGTGCACCAACTAGGGGTCAAGTGACTTTTATTTATTGTGCTGAGAGGAACACTCCGGTGACAGAAAACACTTTCAATATGGAGGTCATTATTTTAAAATATGTAGTACACACAGTATAGGATTGATTGCACACAGTATAGTCTGTCGCAAAAAATATTTGGGCTTAAATTTTACAGTGCTTTCAAAAGTTATGTTGTCAGTAATATGATAAATGTACCTGATGCAAACCCTTTTTATAGGTTTCAGTTAAAATGACAAATTGTAGATTCTACGAATTAAAGAATATACTGGCTTTCAAGCAGCATTACGATTTGCTGATTAAACAATTGCACACATATACATTTCTTTCAGATGCAATGCCCAGGAGAGAAGGCTTGTTTCTTCTTTAGCTGCCTTTCCCTTTTGTCTCTTAACAGTAGAGCAGACTCATCTTCTCCCCTTCCAACCAGCGATGACTCAACCGCTCATAACATTTGTTTTATTAATTAAAAATATGGGAACTGTTTTGCTCAAATTAATAAGGCTTGGGAATGTCATTCCACTGCCCACTTCGATATCTGCTCTACAGTTATATCATTCCTTTGATTGCTTTGGGAGGCTATTTAGTGATTGTAGACAGAAAGATATTTATTTTCATATCATAATCCAGCCATCAAGTTAAAAATGTTAACAGTTTGCTGTGGAAAATCATCACAATCATTTCAGAGCTCTTTCATTGGGTATAATCAGCACCCACAATCTTTACTGGTGACGTTGCTTCTTTACTTATAGAAGAAATTCAAACACTCCCTTACCCGAACAACAGGCACATATCGCTGCTCTGAAAGCCTGTAACCAGCTGAAAGAATTTAGATGCCTATTAGACATGCAAAAGCCTCAACATTCACCAGCTCAGGGACGACATTTCATTGGTACAATTTTTTCAATGAATTTAGGGGCAATGTTTCTTCTGGAAAACTGAAGACTTTGCCTTCAGTCTCACTTGACACATCTGTTATCACTGCTCAAGTTCCTGCCAGAGATTAGGAGTCAAAGGATTTATGGCTTTATAGAGTACAGTCGCCCCCTAGGTCTGTTTAAACCTCAAGTCTCTGTTAGCTCATCTGGTAAAACACTGGTGTGCAATTTGTTAAAACTACAGTGTCCAAATGACTGTACCATTGGCCATTTCACAGTCATTTGGCCTGGAGGTTAATTTCAAAACATATCCAAACATGAGTTTTTTATCCCTTCAACTTCTAATAATAATTGCGACAAATGAAAGTCAGTTGGGTTGGGGAGTGTAGGAGGCTGGCCTGGCTTGTAGTGGGTACCAAGGGGTACTTACACTCTGTACCAGGTCCAGTTACCCCTTATTAGTGTAGAAGAGGTGTTTCTAGCAGCTTAGGCTGATAGAAGGTAGCTATAACAGAGCAGCTTAGGCTGAACTAGGAGACATGCAAAGATCCTACTATACCACTGGTGTCATATGCACAATATCATTAGAAAACACAATACACAGATATACTAAAAATAAAGGTACTTTATTTTTATGACAATATGCCAAAAGTATCTCAGTGAGTACCCTCAGTATGAGGATGCCAAATATACACAAGATATATGTACACAATACCAAAAATATGCAGTAATAGCAAAAGGAAGAAATGCAAGCAATGTAAAGTTACAGTAAATTGCAATAGTAGCACATAGGTATAGGGGCAACACAAACCATATACTCCAAAAGGGAATGCGAACCACAAATGGACCCCAAACCTATGTGAGCTTGTAGAGGGTCGCTGGGACTGTAAGAAAACAGTGAGGGTTAGAAAAATAGCCCACCCCAAGACCCTGAAAAGTAGGTGTAAACTGCACCTATATTCCCCAGAGAGCACAGAAGTCGTGATAGGGGAATTCTGCAAGGAAGACCAACACCAGCAATGCAACCAAAGTGGATTTCCGGACCTGAGTACCTGTGAAACAAGGGGACCAAGTCCAAGAGTCGCGACAATGTTGAGAGTGGGCAGATGCCCAGGAAATGCCAGCTGAGGGTGCAAAGAAGCTGCCACCGGATGGTAGAAGCTGTGGATTCTCAAGAACGAAGAGGGTTAGAAACTTCCCCTTTGGAGGATGGATCCCTTCAACGTTGTGAAGAAGCTTGCAGAGGTGTTCCCACGCAGAAAGACCGCAAACAAGCCTTGCTAGCTGCAAGGGTCACGGTTAGGGTTTTTGGATGCTGCTGTGGTCCAGGAGGGACCAGGATGTCGCCACTTGGATGAGGAGACAGAGGGGGCGCCCAGCAAGTCAGGGAGCCCTCACAGAAGCAGGCAGCACCCGCAGAAGTACCGGAACAGGCATTTGGAAGAGGAGTGAACCGGAGTCCACTCGAAGACACAAAAGGGAGTCCCACGACACCGGAGGACAACTCAGAAGGTTGTGCACTGCAGGTTAGAGTGTCGGGGACCCAGGCTTGGCTGTGCACGAAGGAAATTCTGGAAGAGTACACAGGAGCCGGAGCAGCTGCAAATCACGTGGTACGCAGCAATGCAGTCTAGCGTGGGGAGGCAAGGACTTACCTCCACCAAACTTGGCCTGAAGAGTCACTGGACTGTGGGAGTCACTTGGATAGAGTTGCTGAGTTCCAGGGACCACGCTCGTCGTGCTGAGAGGGGACCCAGAGGACCGGTGATGCAGTCTTTTGTTTCTTGCGGTTGCAGGGGGAGGATTCCGTCGTCCCACGGGAGATTTCTTCAGAGCTCCTGGTGCAGAGAGGAGGGAGGCTAACCCCAGAGCATGCACCACCAGGAAACAATCGAGAAGGCGGCAGGAGAAGCGATACAAGGTTTCAGTAGTCGTCTTTGCTACTTTGTTGCGGTTTTGCAGGCGTCCTGAGCAGTCAGCGGTTGATCCTTTGGCAGAAGGTGAAGAGAGAGATGCAGAGGAACTCGGATGAGCACTTGCATTCGTTATCTAAAGAATTCCCCAAAGCAGAGACCCTAAATAGCCAGAAAAGGAGGTTTGGCTACCTAGGAAGGAGGATAGGCTAGTAACACAGATAAGAGCCTATCAGAAAGAGTCTCTGATGTCACATGCTGGCACTGGCCACTCAGAGCAGTCCAATGTGCCAGCAACACCTCTGTTTCCAAGATGGCAGAGGTCTGGAGCACACTGGAGGAGCTCTGGGCACCTCCCCTGGGAGGTGCAGGGGAGTGGTCACTCCCCTTTCCTTTGTCCAGTTTCGCGCCAGAGCAGGGCTGGGGGATCCCTGAACCGGTGTAGACTGGCTTATGTAGAGATGGGCACCATCTGTGCCCATCAAAGCATTTCCAGAGGCTGGGGGAGGCTACTCCTCCCCAGCCCTGACACCTTTTTCCAAAGGGAGAGGGTGTAACACCCTCTCTCTGAGGAAGTCCTTTGTTCTGCCTTCCTGGGCCAGGCCTGGCTGGACCCCAGGAGGGCAGAAACCTGTCTGAGGGGTTGGAAGCAGCAGCAGCTGCAGTGAAACCCCGGGAAAGTCAGTTTGGCAGTACCAGGGTCTGTGCTAGAGACTCGGGGGATCATGGAATTGTGACAATTCCATGATCTTAGACATGTTACATGGCCATGTTCGGAGTTACCATTGTGATGCTATACATAGGTAGTGACCTATGTATAGTGCACGTGTGAAATGGTGTCCCGCACTCACAAAGTCCGGGGAATTTGCCCTGAACGATGTGGGGGCAGCTTGGCTAGTGCCAGGGTGCCCACACACTAAGTAACTTAGCACCCAAGCTTCACCAGGTGAAGGTTAGACATATAGGTGACTTATAAGTTACTTAAGTGCAGTGGTAAATGGCTGTGAAATAGCGTGGACGTTATTTCACTCAGGCTGCAGTGGCAGGCCTGTGTAAGAATTGTCAGAGCTCCCTATGGGTGGCAAAAGAAATGCTGCAGCCCATAGGGATTTCCTGGAACCCCAATAACCTGGGTACCTTAGTACTATATACTAGGGAATTATGAGGGTGTTCCAGTATGCCAATGTGAATTGGTGAAATTGGTCACTAGCCTGTTAGTGACAATTTAGAAAGCAGAGAGTGCATAACCACTGAGGTTCTGGTTAGCAGAGCCTCAGTGAGACAGTTAGTCATCACACAGGGAACACATACAGGGCACACTTATGAGCACTAGGGCCCTGGCTGGCAGGGTCCCAGTGACATATACACTAAAACAACATATATACAGTGAAATATGGGGGTAACATGCCAGGCAAGATGGTACTTTCCTACAATGACAATATGCCAACAGTATCTCAGTGAGTACCCTCAGTATGAGGATGCCAAATATACACAAGATATATGTACACAATACCAAAAATATGCAGTAATAGCAAAAGGAAGTAATGCAAGCAGTGTAAAATTATAATAGATTGCAATAGGAGCACATAGGTATAGGGGCAACACAAACCATATACTCCAAAAGTGGAATGCGAACCACGAATGGACCCCAAACCTATGTGAGCTTGTAGAGGGTCGCTGGGACTGTAAGAAAACAGTGAGGGTTAGAAAAATAGCCTAACCCAAGACCCTGTAAGGTAGGTGTAAAGTGCACCTACAACCCCCAGAGAGCACAGAAGTCATGATAGGGGGATTCTGCAAGGAAAACCAACACCAGCAATGCAACAAAAGTGGATTTCCGGACCTGAGTACCTGTAAGACAAGGGGACCAAGTCCAAGAGTCGCGACAGTGTCGAGAGTGGGCAGGAGCCCAGGAAATGCCAGCTGAGGGTGCAAGGACGCTACCACCGGATGGAAGAAGCTTGGTGTTTTGCAAGAACGAAGAGGACTAGCAACTTGGAGGATCGATATCCCATGTCGTGAAGAAGCTTGCAGAGGTGTTCCCACAGAGAAAGACCGCAAACAAGCCTTGCTAGCTGCAAGGGTTGCGGTTAGGGTTTCTGGATACTGCTGTGGCCCAGGAGGGACCAGGATGTCGCCACTTGGATGAGGAGACAGAGGGGGCGACCAGCAAGTCAGGGAGCCCTCAAAGAAGCAGGCAGCACCCGCAGAAGTACCGGATCAGGCACTTAGAAGAGGAGTGAACCGGAGTCCACCGGAAGTCAGAAAAGGGAGTCCCACAACGCCGGAGGACAACTCAGAAGGTTGTGCACTGCCGGTTAGAGTGTCGGGGACCCAGGCTTGGCTGTGCACAAAGGAAATCGTAGAAGAGTGCACAGGAGCCGGAGCAGCTGCAAATCACACAGTACCCAGAAATGCAGTCTAGCGTGGGGAGGCAAGGACTTACCTCCACCATACTCGGACTGAAGAGTGACTGGACTGTGGGAGTCACTTGGACAGAGTTGCTGAGTTCCAGGGACCATGCCCGTCGTGCTGAGAGGGGACTCAGAGGACCGGTGATGCAGTCTTTGTTGCCTGCGGTTGCAGGGGGAATATTCCGTCGACCCACGGGAGATTTCTTCAGAGCTCCTGCTGCAAGAAGGAGGCAGGCTACCCCCAGGGCATGCACCACCAGGAAACAGGCGAGAAAGCCGGCAGGATGAAGCGATACAAGGTTGCAGTAGTCGTCTTTGCTACTTTGTTGCGGTTTTGCAGGCGTCCTGAGCAGTCAGCGGTCGATCCTTTGGCAGAAGGTGAAGAGGGAGATGCAGAGGAACTCTGGTGAGCTCTTGCATTCGGTATCTGAAGAATTCCCCAAAGCAGAGACCCTAAACAGCCAGAAAAGGAGGATTGGCTACCTAGGAAGGAGGATAGGCTAGTAAGGAAGGTAAGAGCCTATCAGGAGTAGTCTCGGACGTCACCTGATGGCACTGGCCACTCAGAGCAGTCCAGTGTGCCAGCAACACCTCTGTTTGCAAGATGGCAGAGGTCTGGGGCACACTGGAGGAGCTGTGGGCACCTCCCCTGGGAGGTGCAGGTCAGGGGAGTGGTCACTCCCCTTTCCTTTGTCCAGATTCGTGCCAGAGCAGGGCTGGGGGATCCCTAAACCAGTGTAGACGGCTTATGCAGAGATGGGCAGCATCTGTGCCCATCAAAGCATTTCCAGAGGCTGGGGGAGGCTACTCCTCCTCAGCCTTCACACCTATTTCCAAAGGGAGAGGGTGTTACACCCTCTCTCAGAGGAAATCCTTTGTTCTGCCTTCCTGGGCCAGGGCTGCCTGGACCCCAGTAGGGCAGAAACATGTCCGAGGGGTTGGCAAAAGCAGCAGCTGCAGGGGAGACCCCGGAAAGGCAGTTTGGCAGTACCAGGTTCTGTGCTAGACACCCGGGGGATAATGGAATTGTCTCCCCAATGCCATTTTGGGGTGACAATTCCATGATCTTAGACATGTTACATGGCCATGTTCGGAGTTACCATTGTGACGCTGTACATAGGTTGTGTCCTAAGTACAGTGCACGTGTGTAATGGTGTCCCCGCACTCACAAAGTCCGGGGAATTTGCTCTGAACGACGTGGGGGCACCAGGGCTAATGCCAGGGTGCCCACACACAAAGTAACTTTGCACCCAACCTTCACCAGGTGAAGGTTAGACATATAGGTGACTTATAAGTTACTTAAGTGCAGTGGTAAGAGGCTGTGAAATAACGTGGACGTTATTTCACTCAGGCTGCACTGGCAGGCCTGTGTAAGAATAGTCAGATCTCACTATGGGTGGCAAAAGAAATGCTGCAGCCCAAAGGGATCTCCTGGAACCCCAATACCATGGGTACCTCAGTACCATATACTAGGGAATTATAAGGGTGTTCCAGTATGCCAATGTGAATTGGTGAAATTGGTCACTAGCCTGTTAGTGACAATTTGGAAAGCAGAGAGAGCATAACCACTGAGGTTCTGGTTAGCAGAGCCTCAGTGAGACAGTTAGGCATCACACAGGGAACACATACATGGCACACTTATGAGCACTGGGCCCTGCCTGACAGGGTCCCAGTGACACATAGACTAAAACAACATATATACAGTGAAATATGGGGGTAACATGCCAGGCACGATGGTACTTTCCTACACAACACCCCCCCCCTCCCCCCCAAACGAAGGACAAAAAGACTAGCCATGACCTGATGAGTCTTCATTGTCTAAGTGGAAATATCTGGAGAGTCCATCTGCATTGGAGTGGGTACTCCCAGGTCTATGTTCCACTGTATAGTCCACTCCCTGTAGAGATATGGACCACCTCAACACATTAGGGTTTTCACCTTTCATTTGTTTTAGCCAAAGTAGAGGTTTGTGGTCTGTCTGAACAATGAAGTGAGTGCCAAACAGGTATGGCCTCAACTTCTTCAGTGCCCAGACCACAGCAAAGGCCTCCCTCTCTATGGCAGACCAACACTTTTCTCTAGGGGTCAACCTCCTGCTGATAAAAGCAACAGGTTGATCCTGGCCCTCAGAATTGAGTTGTGATAAGACTGCCCCTACCCCTAATTCAGATGCATCAGTTTGAACACTAAATTTCTTGGAGTAACATGGGCTTTTTAGGACAGGTGCAGTGCACATGACCTGTTTGAGCGCCTCAAAAGCTTTCTGACAGCTAGCTGTCCACAATACCTTTTTAGGCATCTTCTTGGAAGTGAGATCATTAAGTGGGGCTGCAATGGAGCCATAGTTTTTAATGAATCTCCTGTAATACCCAGTGAGGCCTAGGAAGGCTCTCACCTGGGTCTGTGCTGTAGGGGGAACCCAATCCATGATTGTTTGGATTTCCCCCTGAAGTGGTGCAATCTGTTCTCCACCTACCAAGTGTCCCAGATAAACCACTTTCCCCTGCCCTATCTGGCCCTTTGAAGCCTTGATAGTGAGGCCTGCCTTTTGCAGGGCCTCCAAAACTTTCCACAGGTGGACCAGGTGATCATCCCAGGTGGAACTAAACACAGCTATATCATCCAGATATGCCCATTGAGAATGAGAAGTCCCTAGGTGGCACTTCATCTGAGAAGTTAGTAGATAGCTCACACTCTGACTCAGGGGAACCCCTTGAGGGAGGTGTACAGGGTTCTCTTCCAAATCTGCCCCTTAGCAGACCACCTAGCAATGCTGGTAGTGTCGCGTAGGCTCTCATTATCCTAAATGAGACTACTGGAGTTTTGGGTATCAGGGTCGTTCTTGGTGTGGGGGACAAGTCTAACCCACGGAGAAGGATCCCTGTCACCCTCAATCCGGTTTTGCTCCGGCTAACTAGCAGTGCCTCATCCCTCCCAAGGGGAAGGGATGATTGGGCAGCCGAGCGCATGACATCATAGAGCTTCTCAGGGAAGTCGTGGTCACTCAGATCCCAACCAGCTCTCTCATACACAGTGTGGTCTCATATACAAATGACAAAGGCAGTTTAAGTTTTATAGATTGATTTAATAAAACAACTGCATTTTAGATAACACGGTGTGAGCCGCAATAACCAGAACCATACAACACAGTAGGATTGAAATAGTAACGAGAAGAGTGAAACATAAGAATAACACTATCATAGTGTTAACAGATTACGTTCTCTCTTACTAAATTATATTTTGAGCACAGCATGTTAAGCTCTAAGCCTGCCTGTCAGATTCCCCGAGGGGGGGATATCACCCCTCATACCTGAGCAAAGGCCTGTGATCTGGATCAGCATCTGCAACAGGGCAGTCAGCGTCTAGTTGTGGTTCCCTGGTCGGAATCTCCCTCTTACTTGTATTAGGACTAGGAAGTGTTTTTATAACTAACATGTCGATGTGCTAACAAACGTCCCTACGTAAGAATGTGTATCGTCTACAAACCCAAAGACTAAACTCCTACCACGTCTATCGGCAATGTACCAGACTATATCCTTGACTGAAGCACAGAGTGAGCAAGAATGTATTATTTGAGAACTGCGGTGCTGAAGTAGGCTAAACAGTGTGATATAAGCAAATAAAACAAGACCGTGAAACTGGCTATTGAAAAATAACAGTACGAAGCTTAATAAAACGCATCTAGAGCAAAGTGCACAGAGGCCCAATGCTTTAAGCAAACGAATAAAATGCATCTAGGGCAAAGTGCACAAAGGCCTAATGCGTTAAGCAAACGCGCAAAGCCACATAAAAATGGCTACACTACACCCTCCCCTTGTCGGTAGAAAGTGGTTCTAATCGAAGCATAATAAAAAAATTAAAAAATGCCCTATGTAAAAATTCTACAAAAACATGTATTTCGACAAGTCCAGAGGACACCAAAGCACAAAAAACCCAAATTTAAAACTAAGCATGTGACTTAAGAGCCAAATTCATATAACTGTCAATTTTGAACAAATTCAATTCAAATGAAAGTCACGGAAAGCAGGATATTCTCCACTTCGGCAGATGACAAGACCGGAAAATCCACGCCAAACATTATCAGGGAGCAGGTGTGTTCCAAAGCCCCAGAATCCTCCAAGACGGCAACCCGTGCAGGGCCAATGAACGAGTTAATATCAACTTCCTCCAGGAAGGGTATCTCGTAAACAGCCTCACGAAGCAAACGCAGCCGCAGTGCGCATGTCTGGGAATGAGCCCTTACCGGGAACATCAACAGATCAGCATCAACCACTGGGGGGTGCTGCAGTGAGAGACAGATGTCTAATGAATGTTCAAAAGAACACCAAAGGCACCGAAACACGGGCTGCACACAATCCAAAACTGGTCTGAATGACTGAGACCAGTCACATTCTAAATGTTCTAGCAGTGTTGCTCCGAAGTGCTGCATCATGCGTTCACGACACAGCTGCGCTGATGGGAGCGCCCACATTCGGTCTTGTTGCGGTGGGACAGCCATTGCGGAAAAACAACAGCAATAGCAAAACACCAGCCAATAAAGCCAAAGTTATCGGAAATCCTCCAAAAATGCTTCCGAAAATAGAATGAATAGCCAAAGGTATCAAACCAAATATTGAAGAGAAGGTGCGAGCAAAACCAGCACCTACATCTTTGAAAAAATTTGCTAGTCCAGCCGTGCTGGACACATTAAATATACGTCCCACGAGTTCACCAAAGTGGCTCGGAAAGTTGGTATTTAACAGGGACTGTATTTCTGCTGATGACCTTGCCACCTGAAGTGCGTAGGTCTCGCGTACAGATGTAAGGGCCACATGCTTTTGAAACAATAGAGCCTTTAGTCGACTCAACTTGTCGAAATTCACCTTGGAAGTAGCAATGTGAGGCCAGATATCTGCCACCTCCCTTAATTTAGTGGGGGGAAATAACACATTCCCACAGCAAGTAACGACCTTGGTGACCAAAACTACGTAAACTATTCCGGCTCGCATGCCACAACAGTCTTCACTATTGAGGAGGACGTAGCTGCTGTTTGAAAGCACCTGGAATGTGTTCTTAATCAAGGGGACTGGAACTCCCTTCAGATAGCAAGCCAAATTTGCAACCAAGGCATTACACGCCCCATGCAAGGACAGCTGCTTACAAACCATTGAATGGCTGACAGAAGTCTTGCATTCACTACCGCTAAGAAAAACCTCTCTCATGCCATTAAGACATCTGTATAAGAAGGGAAGCTCCCACACCTCATGTATATAACTGTCTCCCAACCTTTCATATCTGCCCACCGGAATATGTTTCAAACAAGAAATGAATTGTAGTGTGGAAATAGGCAGATTAATAACCCCGTGTATTAACCACTCAGCTGAAGGAATCTCCGCCATGTAAAAGGCAATCTCTCCAATTTTTCAATGTTTAACATAACATAAGTCGCCTCCTTTTTTGCCATCAGTTGTTGTTGACATGTCAAATTAAAGGAAAAAAATGTCTCCCTGGCTCTGATGTGCTGCCACGGAACGCGACCCGCCTTCAGTGTCTGAAGTGTCCATCCCAACTGCATAATGGACCTTGTTTGACTTTGTCCATGATATAATGAAGACATGTCAGAACGGATAATGTCTATAGCAGAAGAAACAATGTTGTCAATGGTATATATACGGTCGGACAGTGTGTGAATTCCATTATCCACAACAGCCAAGGCTTTATTAAAATTTTCCTGATCTATCTGCCTTAACCGGGCCGCAGCCTCCTGTTGGGAAAGTTTCCATATTTCATTTTATACTTCGTATAAAAAACGTTTCCTACGTGGTGTCTTCCGTCATGGCAAAAAATCTTGCAAGTCAGTGTGATTAGACAGGAGCGTGAGATGTGTCTTAACTGCATCTAGCGTGGATGATTTTAACCACTGTTCACATAATTTCCCCCCGCTATATGTAGTAATAATGTCTGCATGTTCAGGTGATATGTAGCGAGGGTCTGCACTACTTGTCCTGAAACCCCCTGAGGAGGTGACAAACCATTGATGACACCCACTGGTGTCTATGGGCCACAATAACCACCCACCCTGACGTGTCAATGAAGTGTTAAATGTACCATTCTGGACCCAGTCTGTAAATTTACTAAAAGTGGCATTTATGTATTTCTGCCAATCTTTCATTTTGGTAGGGACAGGTATGCTAGGCATATTCAATTCTCTAATCGTCGCTAAGCCCAAACAGCTAGTCTGTTGCACAGTGTAATTTCAAAAAATCATTTGGACAGGAATGAGACATGCTCTAAACAATGTTTCTCTACCCTGTCTGCCAATGTTTTGTTCCCCAAACACTTTTCAAATCAACATTTTTTGACCAATATTCATAGCCCTCAACCGACAGTCGGGAAAGAAAAGAATTTGAATATAGGAATTTCGTATTAGTCAACAATATTTGCTTATCTGTATCCGGAGTTAATTTAAAATAATATGACTTAGCATTTGTTTGATGATGCCCAGAAAAATACGCAAATTTATCAGAATATGTTTTAGAACTCCCTTGCGGGGGAGTCGGGCAATGCTCCCATTGCGTGTAGTCAAATATTGTCTTTGGACTACTGGCTTTATGAATAAAGTGGTGCCCATAATAATTGTAACAAAACATGTCACCATAATTATCTTTAAACTGGTAAACATCTTCATTCTCATAGACAGTATAATATTGTAACTCGGTCATCATAGAATCAACTGTCTTCATGTCCCAATCATCAGATACAATGCCTGTTATTACTATATCATTCATTGATAATTTTAGAACATACAGTATTTGAATTATCTCAGTGGGACCATATATATCAAACATTACTCTATCCCACACAATCCCATCCGGAATTGGCACAGCAGAAATGTTCACAAAGGACAAGTCTCTTCGAACCTTATGTGATGAAAAATGTGGCTTCAACACCTCCTCCACCTGTTCAACCGGTGATCTCTCAGGAAGAAAATGACCATGTATTAACAGAAAAAAGGTAACAACAAACCCTATCCACTGAAAAAAGCCATCAGAGTCATGAAAAGCCACAGATAGTTCCAAGGAAAAACAAAATACGTATCTCTAAGCCAATACAACAGCTTACGTGGACCTGGGTCAGGTGTCGAAGAGGACAAAGAGTCCGATAGACCATCGTCGTTGGTGTTAAAGCACCCGGAGGCAGTTCTTGCAAAAGGGGCCGCCGTAAACAAAGGAGTAATAGGTGTCTCTCACAGTGGTACACAGTGTAGATAACACTACCCGCAACATCAGCAGTCACAGTGACTCGATCAAATGTTTCCAAATTATTTGTCGTCAGTGGAACTATCGTAAGATCATCTTCCACCCTCCCCAAGCTCGGAGAGGCAACAGCGTTGGTGTAAATCACTTGGAGCGGAACATCTTCCCCAGTAGTGAGAGGGATTCGGGAACTACTGGGCGTTCCTCTTGGTCTGCTGTGCAGAATCGGCCACATGTTGTAACTTGACATTGTCAATGCAGACAAAGCGATTTTCTTTGGCACCTGGCAACGGCGGTTAAATCACAGTTCGTGTTCCGTGTATTCCCAGCACAGGGACTGGTGCTCGATAAGAAGGGCCAAATTCTTTTTTAACTGCAACCTTTTCACGCACAAGATCCCCAACTCTGGGAATCCAACCAGTGGGCATCACTGGCACATCCTTAATTCCTGTGGAGGCAGCACTTGTAGAAGAGTTATCTTCACGGAACTGTTGTAAGTCCTGCAAAACAGTGACATGATCATTTATGTCAAAAGGCGTTTCCGCCGCCTCCACACCAGGACCATCTAGATCTGGAACAAACATTTGTGTCCCGAACAGGCACTCATATGAAGTACGACCCCCCAGGGACCTTCTAGGCAAGTTATTTAGTGCTCTCTGTATTCCATACAGGTGGGTTAGCCAACTACGACCCGTACCTAATACTCTAGCCGTTAAGGATTGCTTTAAATCGCGATTTAAACGCTCCACAACAGAATTTCCCTCGGGATGAAATGGAGACGAGAACTGGAGCTGGACCCCCAACGAAGCCATGGCGTCCCTGAATGCCTTTGAGGCAAAAGCAGGGCCCTGGTCCGATTGAACGCCGCAACTGCATATGTACCGACAAAGATACGCAAATCTTTAATAACAGTTCGAGCGTCAGCCGAACGTTGTGGCCATACCCACACAAATCTGGAGCAAGAATCTACAGCCACCAAGATATATTTGTATGCACTGTTTGGTGTCAGTGGACCGCAATGGTCCAAGTACACACATTGTAATGGTCTATTTGATATTAAGAGGGGCGCAGGCGGCGGGTGCTTAGCCGTTGAAACTTTAATTTGTTGACAGATGTCACAACAAAGGACATACTGCTTTGTCTCCTTATAGAGACCGGGCCACCAGTAACACGCCTGTAACAGTGAAATTGTGGCGGGCACGCCAGCATGTGCAGATGCCGCCCCCTCACGCACTGCAGTAATCAATTGAGGTCGTACAATTTTATTGGGCATCTCACGTACGCCTACGCCTGGTATTGTAACCTCAGCATTCAGCATACTACCCATTGAGTAATGATATTTAGTTGGAAATCCTTTAGGATAAGGCGTGCCATCAACCGTAGCTTTTATGGCTGCCAAAATCTCTGTGTCTGGTTTGGAACGCGAACGTGTAACTGCGGCCACAGTGGCTACTGCCATTGCCGATTTCGCGGCTTCATCAGCCAAAGTATTCCCAGCAACGTGTATTCCAACGAGCTGGTGTCCAAGAGTGTGTACAACATGGACTTTAGGTAGCGTTTCCTTCAGGTCTGCTACCTTCGCCCACAGCAGTCTGTGCTTTATGGTGTTGCCCTTTAAATCTCTGAACCCATTCAACCGCCAGTAATGCAAATATTCATTAAAAGACTGGCCACAATAATATGAATCACAAACAAGCAGTGTAAACTGTGCCGGATCCGTATGTTCCAAGGCCAGCAATAAAGCTTTCAGCTCAGCCAACTGTGCCGTACAGTCCCCCAATGATTGTGTATAAGTATGTTGAGGGCAGAACTTCTCCCCCTCCATATGGCCGCTCACTACTGCACATGCAGCAGAATATTGGTGTTTTGTTAAATTAAGTTAAATTTGTAACCAATTTTGGCAAACCCTACAACAATGCGGGCTACCCGTCTTAAATGTTGTAGTAACTCGTCATCTGTGAGATATATATCATCGACATATGACAATGCTTCAGGGTCCAACGCGTGCAAAATTTCAGTCACACAAGCCGAAAACAGTCCTGGGCTATTCTTATACCCCTGAGGCAATCGACAGAATTTTTTCTGAGAGCCAAACGCACTAAAGCTTGTAAAATCCCTGCTTTCGGGTGCTATATTCTGGCAGAAGAAACCATTTGAGATATCCAAAGTTGTTTTGTACTTTTTCCGCACAATGTTATTCATTAGTGCTGCGCTATGTGAATTTTGTATAGCATATGTACGTGTATGTCCGTTCAAATGTCTGTAGTCCAACACTATTCTATAAGAATGGTCCGGTTTAGCTACAGGGAATAAGGGATTATTCATCGAAGAGACACAGGGTTCAATTACTCCCTGGTACTCTAATTGTGTAAGTATGTCCCTCACTGATGCCCTTGCTTCATGTTTTATGGGATATTGCGGTTGTGGCTGAGGTTCGCCTTTAATCGGAATTACATGATACGGAGAATCCCTATCCCACCCCACGTGATTTCTATATAAGGCAGGTGCTTGGGCTAGAGCCCATTTGATGCTATAGGACTCTGCGAGTTCCCCCGGAACAAGTGGTGAGAATGAAGGTTTAATAACCTCCTCCCCAACTGGAGAGCTGCGAACAAAGTCAGGTGGCCAATCCTGTTCGGCCAGCAAAATGTCATATATCTTGACTACACGATCCCAAAAGATAGCGTTTATAGTGCGTTCAATGTCTCCCTCCAATTGTAAAGTTACCGTATATACCCTATCGGGATCAGAGACGCACATATCTGCTGTTTCGACTTGTATGAAGTCATCAGTTGCTTTCACCTCCAGATGCTCTAGAAGATTCTGGCGAACTATTGTGACCTCTGCCGCGCTGTCTAACAGTGCCAGTGCCCATGTCTTGTTCTTCAAGAGAACTCTCTTCCTGTGTGGCATGTCTAACTGAGACTGCCGCCACCTTTTTCTTTTTAAACTGTTGTTTCTGTTGGATCGTTTTCTCTTCCATCTTGACAGAAACCTCCGAAGAGCATTGTGATTCCTGTCTCGGTTTCACGTACTCTGTCCTCCGCTCTGACCGCCCACCTCTCTCATTTCTCTTTTCCGATGAGTCCTGAAAGGAACGAGATTGGTGTGTATCAGTGTATTGATATCTATCAGGTGTCTTTAAATTATCCCTATTTCTGAGATTATACCTAGTCTGCGGGGTCTCTGGTCTTGGAGATTCTCCCCTTTCTTTTTTAGGTGTCTGTTGTTTTTTCTCCCAGCGCTTTTTGTTACCCTCAGGTTGCTGTTTAGTAGTGTCTTTACTAACTTTCCCTTGAAACTGTGGTTTCTGTGGTCTAGCCCCTAGGCTATCTCGACCGATACTGGAACATGTTTCCGCTATTATTTTAGGCAGTTCCCGCTCCTGATCTAGTTGCGGGATGTCACAAAGACGCATACGCACCGCTAGTGCTACTGCCTCCCCTTTTAGATTACTCAATATAATTGAGGAAACCGTGGCAAAATTGACCATCAGTTACATTCCCAAATCTAAGGCTGGGGCAGCCCCATATTCATCCTGAATTTGTTTAAGCACTTCCGGTAAGTTAGCCAATGTTGGTGTACCGTGTGCTGTCGTGTAGAGCGCGGCAAACACCGTGCCCCATGTATTACAATGTTCCACTGTAGGAACCATTCCAAACTGTAAACACATTGTTAATATCCTATGTTTATCCTGAGGTCCCGTATGGGGAAATACTGCCTCCATCGTATTCATTTTTTTGCGCCAACCAAAATGGAGTCTCCTCCCGTTTGGCTGGAACTTTACCCATGATAGAGTGTACAGTCGCCGGATTTATACCTGGAGCGACTGCATGTTGTTGCGCTGGAGCAGCACGCGCTGGGTTTGTATTTAGTGTCTGCATCACAAACTGTACTAAGCGTCTATATGTAGCCGTTAAGTCTGTACATAAACGACGAACTTCAGCCACCGCCATGTTTGCAACCGCTGGATGTGGTGTATATGTGGCCAATAAAGGCCAGGTCGGACCATCATTACTTAGTGGACCCAACCTAACCGGTAATATTGTATGGGGTAGGGGGCCATCAAGCCAATTATTATTTTCTTGATAAGATAGAGGTATCTCCAAATATGCGTACGCCCTGTATTGTCCAGGCGCATTCGCAATCGTATAGGTGTGAAATGTATTTGAATTCCCATCAGCTGCTGGAAATGTGACACAAGAGCAAAAAAGTTCTGTTCTATAAGCTGCATGGGCGGCCACCACAAATGTGACTGGACCCCCCTGGTTCGTAAGACCAAGTGCAAGCAAATGCTCTGTGAGTGGTTGCCGCATATTAAGTGCTATTTGTATTGCCTGGGGATTCGCCATTATGAAAACAGCAACGGTTCAGAGAAGGCACACCAGAAACAGGGTCTTTTTCCTTTCAGAGTTCAAGCTTGAACAACCATCCGCTATAACTAGGATTTACCTATATCGCGGTGGCGGAAGTCCTCAGTGCCACGGACGTCTCTGTTAAAGGAAGCGAGGAATCATTGTAATATATGAGACCGAGAGAGACAGGTGGACCCAAAAATTAGAGCCAGACCAATCGTTGGAGGCGCCATGTCGTGCAGGCTCTCATTATCCTAAATGAGACTACTGGATTTTTGGGTATCAGGGTCGTTCTTGGTGTGGGGGACTAACTCTAACCCACGGAGAAGGATCCCTGTCACCCTCAATCCGGTTTTGCTCTGGCTAACTAGCAGTGCCTCATCCCTCCCAAGGAGAAGGGATGATTGGACAGCCGAGCGCATGACATCATAGAGCTTCTCAGGGAAGTCGTGGTCACTCAGATCCCAACTAGCTCTCTCATACACAGTGTGGTCTCCTATACAAATGACAAAGGCAGTTTAAGTTTCATAGATTGATTTAATAAAACAACTGCATTTTAGATAACAAGGCGTGAGCCGCAATAACCAGAACCATACAACACAGTAGGATTGAAATAGTAACAAGAAGAGTGAAACATAAGAATAACACTATCATAGTGTTAACAGATTACGTTCTCTCTTACTAAATTATATTTTGAGCACAGCATGTTAAGCTCTAAGCCTGCCTGTCAGATTCCCCGACGGGGGGATATCACCCCTCATACCTGAGCAAAGGCCTGTGATCTGCATCAGCATCTGCAACAGGGCAGTCAGAGTCTAGTTGTGGTTCCCTGGTCGGAATCTCCCTCTTACTTGTATTAGGACTAGGAAGTGTTTTTATAACTAACATGTCGATGTGCTAACAAACGTCCCTACGTAAGAACGTGTATTGTCTACAAACCCAAAGACTAAACTCCTACCACGTCTATCGGCAATGTACCAGACTATGGGGGTCATTCCGACCTTGGCGGGCGGCTACCGCCGCCCGCCAATGCGGCCGCACTCACGCGGCCCCCATTCCGACATTCCCGCTGGGCCGGCGGGCGCAAACCAAGTTTGCACCCGCCGGCCCAGCAGGAATGAGGCCGCAACACAGGAGCCGGCTCCGAATGGAGCCGGCGGTGTTGCGGCCATGCGACGGGTGCAGTTGCACCCGTCGCGCTTTTCACTGTCTGCTATGCAAACAGTGAAAAGCTGGCCGGGGCCCTGTTAGGGGGCCCCTGCCAGGACCCCAGGACACCCCATACCGCCAGCCTCTTCCTGGCGGATTATCACCGCCGGGGCAGAAACGGCAGAAAACCGCCGGCCCCGGCGGTGCGACCGCGGCTTTACCGCCGCGGTCAGAATAGGGAAGAAAGCACCGCCAGCCTGTTGGCGGTGCTTTCAGTCATTATAGCCCTGGCGGTCTCGGACCGCCAGGGTCAGAATGACCCCCTATATCCTTGACTGAAGCACAGAGTGAGCAAGAATGTATTATTTGAGAACTCCGGTGCTGAAGTAGGCTAAACAGTGTGATATAAGCAAATAAAACAAGACCGTGAAACTGGCTATTGAAAAATAACAGTACGAAGCTGAATAAAACGCATCTAGAGCAAAGTGCACAGAGGCCCAATGCTTTAAGCAAACAAATAAAATGCATCTAGGGCAAAGTGCACAAAGACCTAATGCGTTAAGCAAACGTGCAAAGGCTACATAAAAATGGCTACACTACAGTAGTAATAGAGGCTCTCATCATAGTAGGGATGCTTTTGTTCCTGGAGGCCAGGTTGTTAGAGTGCAAGCTGTTAGGGACAGGTCTCCCTCTGTTGAATCCAATATATCTTCTGTGTCCAAGCAATATACACAAGATATATGCACACAATACCAAAAATATGCAGTAATAGCATAAGGAAGTAATGCAAGCAGTGTAAAGTTACAATAGATTGCAATAGGAGCTCATAGGTATAGGGGAAACACAAACCATATACTCCAAAAGTGGAATGCGAACCACGAATGGACCACAAACCTATGTGAGCTTGTAGAGGGTCGCTGGGACTGTAAGAAAACAGTGAGGGTTAGAAAAATAGCCCACCCCAAGACCCTGTAAGGTAGGTGTAAAGTGCACCCACAACCCCCAGAGAGCACAGAAGTCGTGATAGTGGGATTCTGCAAGGAAAACCAACACCAGCAATGCAACAACAGTGGATTTCCGGACCTGAGTACCTGTAAGACAAGGGGACCAAGTCCATGCAACAGTGTCGAGAGTGGGCAGGAGCCCAGGAAATGCCAGTTGAGGGTGCAAGGAAGCTACCACCTGATGGAAGAAGCTTGGTGTTTTGCAAGAACGAAGAGGACTAGGAACTTCCTCTTTGGAGGATGGATGTCCTACGTCGTGAAGAAGCTTGAAGAGGTGTTCCCACGCAGAAAGACCACAAACAAGCCTTGCTAGCTGCAAGGGTCGCGGTTAGGGTTTTTGGCTGCTGCTGTGGCCCAGGAGGGACCAAGATTTCGCCACTTGGATGAGCAGGCAGAGGGGGCGCCCAGCAAGTCAGGGAGCCCTCACAGAAGCAGGCAGCACCCGCAGAAGTACCGGATCAGGCACTTAGAAGAGGAGTGAACCGGAGTCCACCCGAAGTCAGAAAAGGGAGTCCCACGACGCCGGAGGACAACTCAGAAGGTTGTGCACTGCAGATTAGAGTGTCGGGACCCAGGCTTGGCTGTGCACAAAGGAAATCCTGGAAGAGTGCACAGGAGCCGGAGCAGCTGCAAATCACGCGGTACCCAGCAATGCAGTCTAGCGTGGGGAGGCAAGGACTTACCTCCACCAAACTTGGACTGAAGAGTCACTGGACTGTGGGAGTCACTTGGACAGAGTTGCTGAGTTCCAGGGACCACGCTCGTCGTGCTGAGAGGGGACCCAGAGGACCGGTGATGCAGTCTTTTGTTGCCTGCGGTTGCAGGGGGAAGATTCCGTCGACCCACAGGAGATTTCTTCAGAGCTCCTGGTGCAAGATGGAGGCAGGCTACCCCCAGAGCATGCACCACCAGGACACAGGTGAGAAAGCCGGCAGGATGAAGCGATACAAGGTTGCAGTAGTCGTCTTTGCTACTTTGTTGCGGTTTTGCAGGCGTCCTGAGCAGTAAGCGGTCGATCCTTTGGCAGAAGGTGAAGAGGGAGATGCAGAGGCACTCTGGTGAGCTCTTGCATTCGGTATCTGAAGAATTCCTCAAAGCAGAGACCCTAAATGGCCAGAAAAGGAGGTTTGGCTACCTAGGAAGGAGGATAGGCTAGTAAGAAAGGTAAGAGCCTATCAGGATGGCACTGGCCACTCAGAGCAGTCCAGAGTGCCAGCAACACCTCTGTTTCCAAGATGGCAGAGGTCTGGGGCACACTGGAGGAGCTCTGTGCACCTCCCCTGGGAGGTGCAGGTCAGGGGAGTGGTCACTCCCCTTTCCTTTGTCCAGTTTCGCGCCAGAGCAGGGCTGGGGGATCCCTGAACCGGTGTAGACTGGCTTATGCAGAGATGGGCAGCATCTGTGCCCATCAAAGCATTTCCAGAGGCTGGGGGAGGCTACTCCTCCCCAGCCTTCAAACCCATTTCCAAAGAGAGAGGGTGTTACACCCTCTCTCAGAGGAAATCCTTTGTTCTGCCTTCCTGGGCCAGGGCTGCCTGGACCCCAGGAGGGCAGAAACCTGTCTGAGGGGTTGGCAGCAGCTGCAGTGGAGACCCCGGAAAGGCAGTTTGGCAGTACCCGGGTTCTGTGCTAGAGACCCGGGGGATCATGGAATTGTCCCCCCAATGCCAGAATGGCACTGGGGTGACAATTCCATGATCTTAGACACGTTACATGGCCATGTTCGGAGTTACCATTGAGATGCTGTACATAGGTAGTGGCACTCACAAAGTCCAGGGAATTTGCCCTGAACGATGTGGGGGCACCTTGGCTAGTGCCAGGGTGCCCACACACTAAGTAACTTTGCACCCAACCTTCACCAGGTGAAGGTTAGACATATAGTTGACTTATAAGTTACTTAAGTGCAGTGGTAAATGGCTGTGAAATAACGTGGACGTTATTTCACTCAGGCTGCACTGGCAGGCCTGTGTAAGAATAGTCAGATCTCCCTATGGGTGGCAAAATAAATGCTGCAGCCCATAGGGATCTCCTGGAACCCCAATATCCTGGGTACCTCAGTACCATATACTAGGGAATTATAAGGGTGTTCCAGTATGCCAATGTGAATTGGTGAAATTGGTCACTAGCCTGTTAGTGACAATTTGGAAAGCAGAGAGAGCATAACCACTGAGGTTCTGGTTAGCAGAGCCTCAGTGAGACAGTTAGTCATCACACAGGGAACACATAAAGTGCACACTTATGAGCACTGGGGCCCTGCCTGGCAGGGTCCCAGTGACACATAGACTTAAACAACATATATACAGTGAAATATGGGGGTAACATGTCAGGCAAGATGGTACTTTCCTACTGGGAGCAACTCTAGAGATCATCATCTTTACAGTCAATGGTCTCAAGTCAAACAAATGTAATGCTCGAACTGGAGGGAGCCATCTGCCATTCTGTGCTCTCTCCAAGCGTTTTCTTCTCTAATTCAGGGAAAACAGTCAGCAATGATAAAGACAATTAGGTGGAAAAAGCACATATCAATTGGGAGGGTGGTACCAATGCCCCGGTTCTAGGTCAGTTTTCCCAGGAGATTTACCCTTGGGCAGAGCAGCCTTAATTTTGTGGACAGAAATTAGATAGAAAATCATCTGAACAGGGGGTTTCCGTCATCTGTGAATTGCCATCTTTAAAAAGAGGCTTTTCACATCACTGTATATCAGTTTGAGTCACAGTGGCTAGATCTATTTGTCTCCAATGAGACAGCTCTTCACCCTTGGTTCAGCTCAGATACTTTGTCTTGGGAAGTCTCGGCAAGTTTGGGGCCCTGTCTCTCCCTCTCCTCCTTCCGAAGGTGCTGAGGAAAATTTGGGAGGAAGCAGAGTCTGTGATACTAGTTGCCCACTTCTGGCCTTGCCAACAATGGCTCGCTGCTATCCTCAATTATGGCAGCTCCACCTAGTTTTACCTTTCTCTCAACGCATTTCCTCAACAGTTTCCTGTGCTATCCCAATAAGTTCTTCCGTGCCTTGGACCCTATACATGGATATTGAAAGGGAATGGCTTCAGCTCCAAGGTTGTTCCAGAAATGCTGAAGCTTACCCATCACCCACTTGAGCCTGTTAAAACAAACACTGGTTACATTTTGAGAGATGGTCAAGATCAAGGAGCTTGAAACACAACATTGTGTGATCTGATCGTTTTGAGAGGTGATTTCTCAAAAGGTCTAGCTCCCTGTGTCTTGGAAGCCCAGTGGGCAGCATTCAAGGATTTAGAGTGCCTTAAAGATCTTTGAGGAAAAAAAAAATGTTTCTCTATACGCCTAGGGTGTCTTCGAAACAGAAGTTGTAATGTACACTCCCAGATCCTGCCCTGCTTCTTCCCATAGTATTAAAGGACTCACAAGGTTTGAACTTTTTTCTGCTTATTTATCTTGGTTATCAGCTACAGTGACTTTACTGCTAGCTATTATGTCTGCTCAAGCACACTGGATGCGCTAGGTACCTTACCCATTTCCCATCTTTACATTCATTTTTTTCCCTGATAAAGTAATTCTTACACCCAGCTCAAGTTTCATATCAAAACATTTGTTATTTTCAAACCAAGAATTTCCTGCCTCAAAATGAGTCCGATACTAAACAAGTACCAGAGGATTCCAGAGCTTGTCTGATTTATTTAGAAAGGACAGAATAGTTTCATTTTCCTCAGCTTTGCTAAATTTATACATTTGGCATTCAAGGGAAAAACTATTTACAGTGTCTTGGCGCAGATGGGTGAGATTAGCCATATTCAAGTCTTATTCAGTTCTAGATCAAGAGATGCATACAGGAATTCAATATTGTACAACCAGAGATTCATCAACTTAATAGGCAGCAGTTAAATGAGTTCCTCTTCAGGAAATTTGTAGGGCTGCAACTAAGACCCACCCGAACCCTTTTGATACTCCGTGCCTAAGCTCCAGCTCTCAACCAGCTGGACTGGTCCTCTTACGGACCTTCGTCCCTGCTGTCACTGTTGTTGCTGCTACTGCTACTCCTCCTCCTTTTTCCTGACATATTTACCTGTTTTTCTGTGTTCTCCCTCTGCGGGACTTTCTCTTGCCCCTTCTACCTCTTACCACCTCTCTCTCCATCTAATTTTACTTTCATCTCTCATCATGTCATTACTTTTTTACTCCGTTCTGCCCTGTTCCTTCTTGCGCCTTTCAACTCGATTTTCTTATCTTTTTTTTTATTTGGCTCTACGTTTTGCTGCGTTCCGCCCTGTGCCTCTTTTGCTCCATTTGACACTTTTTCTTGATATGTCTCTACCTTGTACTGTCTCGCTCTCTACATTTTTGTGCCATTTGACTCTACTTCTCAACTTTTTCTCCACTTTTACTATATTTCCATTCCATGCTCCTCATATTCTCCTCTTTTACTCAACTCTGCCCTGTGACCCTTTTGCTGCCTCAACTGCCATCTCTGCCCTTCCCCTGTGCTCCTGCCTTCCGCACCTCCTTCAGCCTCCCACTGCTTCTTACCTTCTCTCCTGTGGCTTCCCGAGCTACTTCCACTCTCCTGGACCTAATTAATGGCACCCACAGTGCTCCCATGCAGCAGGTGTACCACTGGTGTTTCGAAGCCAAGCCAGTCTGCGCCTGGACCATGCCCAGCAGCACAAACACTGATCCAGTCACCCTCTGCAGCTACCGCGCTCCACCTGCTCCACCCAGGGTGCTGCCAAGACAGCTGCTGCCACTCCACACCTCATTCCACAGTAGGCCCTTTCACCTTCCACCACACACCTGTACTCACCACCCACACATGAACACACCACACACAACCTCCGTACCACAGCAACTCACCTGCATACTCCTCAACACATGCTCGCACGGCAAACACACCACCAAACTCTGGGACTTCATCGACATCCACTCACTTTTTATCAACAAAACCCAGCATCGGGTACCACAGCCATTCTGACAAGATACAAGATCATACACGGGGATGGACTTCACAAGCCTGGCGGAGGACTGGTGATCATCCACTAGAACATATCAACTGTGCTACACTAACAGACCCTCACCCTCCTTCATGGAACACATGCACATCAAGCTACAGACATACGAAAGAACCACAATCAAACGAACCCTCGCACACCAACTGCACGGACCAGCTTCAGCCACCTCATCACTGACCTCATTGCCCCGTCTCTATCAGTTCCTAAGACTTCATTCTCCTGGGAGACCAAAACTTCCACCTAGACGACCTTACAGACCAGAACTGAAAAGAGGTGCTTGAAAGCCTGCAGAACATTAGACTCGCACAGCTCATCCAGGGCCAAACGTACAACGCTATGAACCCTATCTTCTCCTCTAGCAATAAGGTGAAATTCAGCCACACCACCCCACCCACACAGACCATTCCACTGTGCACTTCCACATCTCAACACTGCAACCCACCCCACCGGAAAAACCCAGCACACCCAGACGCTGCTGGAAGAACGTGACAGTAACAGACTGGCTCAACATACTCCATTGCAACCAGCTGGATAACTTCAACAAACTAGATAACAATATAAGAAAAATTTAACAGTTGGATCACAGACTGAGCAAACATCCTCACATCTAGCAAGAACACCAAACAAAAAAAGAAACGACAAGCAAGCCAGTTGGTACGATGATGACCTCAGAAAATTCATGCGTTTCTGTCAGCAATAGGAGAGGAAATGGAGAGCCAGCGGAGACACCACTGCCAGAACCACCTATAAGGACACACTCAAATGCTACCACTATCCGCTGAGAGAAACAAAGAAAAGGGCCCTGATCCTGAGAATAGAAACCAGCTCCAACAACAGCAAATAACTATTCTCTGTCGTAGAAGAATTCTCCAACCCAGCAGCCGCAACAAACACTATCGCCCCCTTACAAGAACTCTGCAAAGGCCTCTATGACTTCTTCCATGACAAAACCTCCAAGATCTATAGTAATTTCATTCACCAGCCCAACCAATCAGACCTCATCGGACACCTAACAACCACCACTGAGGACTACCACTTGATGGACTGAAGCCCACTCACCAAAGAGAGCATAGACACAATCCTGAAGATGTCCACTTAAATCTACAATCTAGGAGAAACCGTGATCAGTGACGCTCTCACATTCATCATTCACACCTGCACCAAAACTGCTATTTTCCTGTAGAGCAGGAAGCACACCTAGGTCAAAGCCCTCCTCGAGAAATCATAAGCAGACCACAGCAAACTCAGCAACTACCAACCCATCTTGCAGCTATGTTCCCAGTCAAAGTCAAGAACAAAGTGATCAACAGGCAACTTTCCAGCCACTTTGAGGTCCACTAACTTCTGAACAGCTCTCAATCAGGCTTCCACCAAAACCTTGGCACTGAAACTGCCCTCACTGCAGCAACAGAAGACATCAGCACCATCCTCTACCAAGGACAAATTTCAGCATTCATCCCACTCGACTTCTCCACAGCCTTAAACACTGTTTCCCACCCCATGCTCATCACAAGACTACAAGACAAAGGAATAAAAGGACCAGCGCTCAAATGGATAGCCTCATTCCTCACAGGAAAAACCCAAAGTGTAAGACTCCAACCATTCAACTTGGAGCCCAAGGAACTCATCTGGGAATCCCTGCAAGGCTCATCACTCAGTGCCACTCTCTTCAACATGTACAGGACATCGCTGACCAACATCATCAAGTTGCACGGAGTCCGAATCGTCTCCTATGCTGTCAACACGTAGCTTATCTTATTTCTAACTGACAAAACCACCACCACCAAAACCAAATTTGCAAACTGCATGATCAATGTGGCTACCTGGATGCGTGAAAACTGCCTGGAGCCCAACACCGACAAGACAGAAGTAATGCTCTTCGTAAACAAGAGCTCACCCTGGGATTCCTCTCGGTGGCCCAAGGAGCCAGGTCTGACACTCACCCCAATGGGCCACACCAGAAACCTAGGTTTTACCCTGGACAACAAACTCACCACGGCATTGAGACAAATGCTGTCACCTTCTCCTGCTTCCACATCCTACATATACTGCGGAAGATGTTCAAGTGGCTCCCACTGAACACCAAGTGCACCATCATGCAGGCCCTCATCATGAGGGGACTGGACTATAGCAACATAGCCTATCCAGGAATCTCAACCCACCTACCCCGCAGACTTCAAACCACCCACAATGCCGCTGCCAGACTCGTCCTCAACCTTCCTCATCAGACCCACATAATACCGCACCTCTGAGAGCGCCACTGCCTCCTCATCCAAAAAAGTTCAAAAAAATTCAAAGAGCTGCACAACATAGGACCCACTTACCTTAACCACTGCCTACATTTCCATCAACTCGCTAGACAACTACGATCAGCATCACCATCACTTGCCCACACACCCCACATCCACCGAAGCAGAACTGGAGGTCTTTTGTCCTCATTCATAGCAACAAAGACCTGGAACAACCTCTCCCCAATACATCCGAGCCTCCTCCTGGCTGTAAGAGTTTTAGAAAAAGGCTGAAGACTTGGTTGTTCAACTATTCAGTATCCATGCGGGACCTGAAGAGACATCCTGTAACTTAGGCTCTTTCTCACTCCTACACACCTGCTCAGAGCCTGGATATCCTCATGGATGACAAGCCGCACTCTACAAATCAACTTACCATAGCGCAAAGTAACATGACAGTGTTGTTTAGATGTTTTTGTTCACTTCCATTTTTCTTTTAATCAAGATTTCTCACCTACGGTCAAATAATTTTCCTTTGAGCCGTCCTTTTTTCGTTCAATTTGAGTGGAATTAGTAAAATGGGTAAAGAGGTAATAAAGTAATTACTTGTAATCTACATTACTCTGAGTTCGAGCTTTCTTGCTCCCAGCTGTGCTCCCCACTTACTTTTTTGGACTCCTTTTTTTACTTTTCATTTTCCAAATTTCATTCACTTTGGTACAAGCTGTCCCTTCCTGGGGGTGTGTGTCTAAGAATATAGAGGTCATGGCAGGAATTTGCTACATCACGGAAAAGGAAGAAAGACCTGGGTGATTTTAATGGAAAAGTCATTCTGTGGTGTTGTATTTACTGGGGTAGTCTGTCTCGGAAGATGGGACACCTAAATTAAGCAAGGACTGAGACAGGGAAAACTTAGACTTAGAGTAACGAAGAAATCATAACTGTTAGAAACACAAGTTTGCTTTTATGTTCCTTCAACTTTAAGTTGTGGACAACATTTTCCACTGAGAAACAGGGAAACCACTAATTGTTTAAGCTTTAAGGTATTTCAATTGTAAAGATCAAGCACTAAAATGAAACAACTTTGTCAGCACGGTTTACTATTAAAATTCCTATCTCACAGTAACTAAACAGAGAGCACCTATGAGAAGAGATTGTAATGATCCAAAATGTAGAAGAGGCATTCCTAAGGGTTTCTTAATAGTGTGAAAAATGAAAGACAAGCACTAGCCAGCATTACCAATTCTTCTCTATAAATATTTGCCTGAATTAATGGAATCACAAATTAAGGCGGCATTTAGTGCGAGGTGTACATTCCTCTAGGGAAACAAGACTGCACCGGATAGTTAGAAAAGATTAGAAGAAAAATAACTTGAGGTCTGCAAGTAATGAGGCGCCAAGTTAAAGTTTATGAAAGTCTTTCGACGCATTCATCATTGTAAACAGAGCACTTCATTTGGTTAAAGACTATATTTGCGAGTTCAGTTATGGAAGTAAAAAAAAAAAAAGAGTGTGACTTGCCCCACAACTGAGTTCGTTTGATGTCAGCAGTGACAATTTGTGCAACCATGAATTACTAATCATCAGTACGAAATATTCCCTTCCATCAAAAAAACTTTGTTAGGCCATTGCTGTGGAGTATTTTAAGGTCAGTCCATTCGAGCAAAGTAACACATGGTCACGGACTACAAAATGTAATTTCAACGCTTGAAGTTGTCCTTATAAACAGTCACGATTTCGGGTGCCCTCAATTTAAGAAACGCATAGTGAAAATCCTGAAGTCATCCACAGTGTAACCTTTTGAAAGACTATGCTGTGCCTGCAAGTAATCTGTTGGAAACAATTGTTTTGGTTGCACATAAAAACACGGTCAGAGATCAGTGCTGTATGTTGCGTCTCAGGAATATGTCATGCATGTAATCCCAAAATCTCCCCTGCTCAGTCTCGTTCTGACGAAGCATGGCACCGAGAGCTTCAGCCTGGTCAAGGCTCTGCCAATAATCCTGTAGCCACATCTGCTTCCAACTGAAACAAAATAAAAAAAACTTTTAAGAACAGAAAACAGCGGTGAACAGTGCAATAATTAGAAAACAATGAAGAGCGTGCACTAAGTTCTGTAGAGCAGCAGGGTTCTTAAACTTTTTTTAGTTCCATACATTTTATTTATTTTTATAGAACATAAAATCATGAGATTTCAAATAGCTTTGCTAGTTGGTTTCGGACTGAAGACCAAAATGAATTCAGGAGGGGGCAGCTAAAAAACACCTATGCACCCGATTGCCCACGGACAAGATGCAGCTCCAGCATTTGTGTAACCTGTCGAGTGCAGGAAATTCACTGTGAAGTATTTTGATTGCACGCGTGAAGAGGCAATTTTGTTGCATACTGATGTTTTCCATATTTTCAACCAACTTTCCTATTTGAGGTAGTCAATGTCACCGGGATCCAAATGTTTGGACCATTTCGCTTGTAGCGGCGAGTTTAGTGTTGGTGGGGGTTTGGAAAGGAGTTTATATTTTTTTTTAAGCCATATGATCTTATGAGTGCTATGCGAACAGATGGGAGATAATAGAAGGTTGAACACAGTGATTTAAATTAAGTATTAAGTGTAGGAAAGTACCATCTTGCCTGGTATGTTACCCCATATTTCACTGTATATATGTTGTTTTAGTCTATGTGTCACTGGGACCCCGCCAGGCAGGGCCCCAGTGCTCATAAGTATGTGCCCTGTATGTGTTCCCTGTGTGATGCCTAACTGTCTCACTGATGCTCTGCTAACCAGAACCTCAGTGGTTATGCTCTCTCTGCTTTCCAAATTTGTCATTAACAGGCTAGTGACTAAATTTACCAATTCACATTGGCATACTGGTACACCCATATAATTCCCTAGTATATGGTACTGAGGTACCCAGGGTATTGGGGTTCCAGGAGATCCCTATGGGCTGCAGCATTTCTTTTTGCCACCCATAGGGAGCTCTGACAATTCTTACACAGGCCTGCCAGTGCAGCCCAAGTGAAATAACGTCCATGTTATTTCACAGCCATTTACCACTGCACATAAGTAACTTATAAGTCACCTATATATCTAACCTTCACCTAGTGAAGGTTGGGTGCAAAGTTACTTAGTGTGTGGGCACCCTGGCACTAGTCAAGGTGCCCCCACATTGTTCAGGGCAAATTCCCCGGACTTTGTGAGTGAGGGGACACCATTACACGTGTGCACTGTACATAGGTCACTACCTATGTACAGCGTCACAATGGTAACTCCGAACATGGCCATGTAACATGTCTAAGATCATGGAATTGTCACCCCAATGCCAGAACCCGGGTACTGCCAAACTGCCTTACCAGGGTCTCCACTGTAACTGCTGCTGCTGCCAACCCCTCAGACAGGTTTCTGCCCTCCTGGGGTCCAGGCAGCCCTGGCCTAGGAAGGCAGAACAAAGGACTTACTCTGAGAGAGGGTGTAACACCCTCTCCCTTTGGAAATAGGTGTGAGGGCTGGGGAGGAGTAGCCTCCTCCAGCCTCTGGAAATGCTTTGATGGGCACAGATGATGCCTATCTCTGCATAAGCCAGTCTACACCGGTTCAGGGATCCCCCAGCCCTGCTCTGGCGTGAAACTGGACAAAGGAAAGGGGAGTGACCACTCCCCTGACCTGCACCTCCCAGGGGAGGTGCCCAGAGCTCCTCCAGTGTGTCGCAGACCTCTGCCATCTTGGAAACAGAGGTATTTGTGGCACACTGGACTGCTCTGAGTGGCCAGTGCCAGCAGGTGACGTCAGAGGCTCCTTCTGATAGGCTCTTACCTCTCTTGGTAGCCAATCCTCCTTTCTAGGTAGCCAAACCTCATTTTCTGGCTACTGAGGGTCTCTGCTTTGGGGATCTCACCAGATAACGAATGCAAGAGCTCATCAGAGTTCCTCTGCATCTTCCTCTTCACCTTCTACCAAAGGATCGACCGCTGACTGCTCAGGACACCTGCAAAACCGCAACAAAGTAGCAAGACGACTACTAGCAACCTTGTATCGCTTCATCCTGCCAGCTTTCTCAACTGTTTCCAGGTGGTGCATGCTCTGGGGGGTAGCCTGCCTCCTTTCTGCACCAGGAGCTCTGAAGAAATCACCAGTGGGTCAACGGAATCTTCCCCCTGCAACCGCAGGCACCAAAAGACTGCATCACCGGTCCTCTGGGCCCCCTCTCAGCACAACGAACGTGGTCCCTGGAACTCAGCAACTCTGTCCAAGTGACTCCCACAGTCCAGGCTGGCCTGGTTTGTAGAGGGTACCTTGGGTACTTACACCTTACACCAGGTCCAGTTATCCCTTATTAGTATAATGTAGTAGTGTTCTAGCAGCTTAGGCTGATAGAGGTAGCTATAGCAGAGCAGCTTAGGCTGAACTAGGAGACATGCAGAGCTCATGCAATACCACTTATAGTTACACAGTAATAATACTCAAGCAAAGGCAATACTCAGTGTTACTAAAAATAAAGTTATTTATTTGGGTGACACAGTACCAAACATATCTTAAAGACAATACTCCTTCTGGAGGTAAGTATTATACACAATATGTACAATAGACACCAAAATTAGATAAGTAAATAGTCATAGAGCAATGCAAACAAAAGGAAATGCTATAGAATGCAATGGGAGAAAATAGGTCTAGGGGCAACACAAACCATATACTAAGAAAGTGGAATGCGAATCACGAATTCCCCCCTAGACAAGTGTAGTGTGTGCAGAATCGCTGGGAGAGTAAGAATACAGTAAAGGTAAGTAAATTACCTCACCCCGGAGCCCAGAAAAACAGGAGTAAAGTACTGCAAGTTTCCTTAGGACACACAACACCACAGGAGAGACCCTAAATAGTCCTGAGAGGGGGATTGGCTACCTTATCAAGTATGGACCTATCAGGAGGGGTCTCTGACATCACCTGCTGGCACTGGCCACTCAGAGACCTCCAGAGTGCCCCCACAGCTTGCACAGGAAGATGGCTGAAGTCTGGGACACACTTGAGGAGCTCTGGGCACCACCCCTAGGGTGGTGATAGTCAGGGGAGTGGTCCCCTTTCCTTTGTCCAGTTTCGTGTACAGAGCAGGGGACAGGGGGTCCCTGAAGTGGTGTAGACTGGCTTATGCAAGGAGGGCACCATCCGTGCCCTTTAAAGCATTTCCAGAGGCTACCCCTCCCCGGCCTGTAACACCTATTTCCAAAGGAAGCGGGTGTAAAACCCTGCTCTCAGAGAAAATGCTTTTTTCTGCCTTCCTGGGACTGGGCTGCCCAGACCCCAGGAGAGCAGAACCCTGTCTGTGAGGTGGCAGCATCTGTAGCTGCAGGGCAAGCCTCAGAGAGCTGGTTTGGCAGTGCTGGGGGTCCACGGTGGACCCCAATACCAGATTTGGAATGGGGGGGACAATTCCATGATCTTAGACATGTTTTATGGCCATATTTGGAGTTACCATTGTGAAGCTACATATAGGTATTGACCTATATGTAGTGCACACGTGTAATGGCGTCCACACTCACTAAGTCTGGGGAAATGTCCCTGAACTATGTGGGGGCGCCTTTGCTAGTGCAAGGGTGCCCTCACACTTAGTAACTTTGCACCTAACCTTCATCAAGTGAAGGTTAGACATATAAGTGACTTGTAAGTTACTTAAGTGCAGTGAAAATGGCTGCGAAATAACGTTTGTGTTGTTTCACGCAGGCTGCAATGCCAGGCCTGTGCAAGGGTTTTTCTGAGCTCCCTATGGGTGGCAAAAGAAATGCTGCAGCCCATATGGATCTCCTGGAACCTCAATGCCGGGGGTAAGTAAGTACCATATATTAGGGACTTATAAGGGGGATCCAGTGTGCCAACTGAAATTGGTAAATGAAGTCACTAGCCTACAGTGACAAATTTAAAAGCAGAGAGAGCTTAAGCAATGAGGTTCTGATTAGCAGAGCCTCACTGACACAGTTAAGCACTTCAAAGACACACACATTAGGCCATAAACCATGAGCACTGGGGTCCTGACCAGCAGGATCCCAGTGAGACAGGCAAAAACATACTGAGATACAGTTAAAAATGGGGGTAACATGCCAAGAAAGATGATACTTTCCTACCAGAAGCACCTGACTTGGCCCCAGCTGTAGGAGGCTGGCCTGGCTTATAGTGGGTACCTTGTGGTACTTACACTCTGTGCTAGGTCCAGTTATCCCTTATTAGTAGAATAGAGGTGTTTCTAACTGCTTAGGCTGATAGAAGGTAGCTATGGCAAAGCAGCTTAGGCTAAACTAGGAGACATGCAAAGCTCCTACTATACCACTTATATCATATAGCACAATATCATAAGACAACACAATACTCAGAGTAACTAAAAATAAAGGTACTTTATTTTAGTGACAATATGCCAAAAGTATCTCAGAGAATACCCTCACTTAGGAGGTAAGTAATATACACAAGTTATATGTACACAAACCCAAAACAGGTAAGTAACAGAAGAATAGTAGTGCAAACAATGTAGAACACAATAGAATGTAATAGGGAGAAATATGCCTAGTTGCAACACAAACCATATACTCCAAAAGTGGAATGCGAACCACAAATGGACCCCAGTCTAGTGTAGTGTGTAGAGGGTCGCTGGGAGTGTAAGAAAACACTAAGGGTGTCCAAGATACCCCACCCCAAGACCCTGAAAAGTAGGAGTAAAGTTCCCCTTTGGAGGATGGATGTCCCACGTCGTGAAGAAGCTTGCAGAGGTGTTCCCACGCAGAAAGGCCGCAAACAAGCCTTGCTAGCTGCAAGGGTTGCGGTTAGGGTTTTTGGATGCTGCTGTGGCCCAGGAGGGACCAGGATGTCGCCACTTGGATGGGGAGACAGAGGGGGTGCCCAGCAAGTCAGGGAGCCCTCACAGAAGCAGGCAGCACCCGCAGAAGTACCGGGACAGGTACTTAGAAGAGGAGTGAACCGGAGTCCACCCGAAGTCAGAAGAGGGAGTCCCACGACGCCGGAGGACAACTCAGAAGGTTGTGCACTGCAGGTTAGAGTGTCGGGGACCCAGGCTTGGCTTTGCACGAAGGAAATCCTGGAAGAGTGCACAGGAGCCGGAGCAGCTGCAAATCACGCGGTACCCAGCAATGCAGTCTAGCGTGGGGAGGCAAGGACTTACCTCCACCAAACTTGGACTGAAGAGTCACTGGACTGTGGGAGTCACTTGGACAGAGTTGCTGAGTTCCAGGGACTACGCTCGTCGTGCTGAGAGGGGACCCAGAGGACCGGTGATGCAGTCTTTTGTTGCCTGCGGTTGCAGGGGGAAGATTCCGTAAACCCACAGGAGATTTCTTCAGAGCCCCTGATGCAAGAAGGAGGCAGGCTACCCCCAGAGCATGCACCACCAGGAAACAGGTGAGAAAGCCAGCAGGATGAAGCGATACAAGGTTGCAGTAGTCATCTTTGCTACTTTGTTGCGGTTTTGCAGGCGTCCTGAGCAGTCAGCGGTTGATCCTTTGGCAGAAGGTGAAGAGGGAGATGCAGAGGAACTCTGGTGAGCTCTTGCATTCGGTATCTGAAGAATTCCCCAAAGCAGAGACCCTAAATAGCCAGAAAAGGAGGTTTGGCTACCTAGGAAGGAGGATAGGCTAGTAAGAAAGGTAAGAGCCTATCAGAAGGAGTCTCTGACGTCACCTGATGGCACTGGCCACTCAGAGCAGTCCAGTGTGCCAGCAACACCTTTGTTTCCAAGATGGCAGAGGTCTGGGGCACACTGGAGGAGCTCTGGGCACCTCCCCTGGGAGGTGCAGGTCAGGGGAGTGGTCACTCCCCTTTCCTTTGTCCAGTTTCGTGCCAGAGCAGGGCTGGGGGATCCCTAAACCGGTGTAGACTGGCTTATGCAGAGATGGGCAGCATCTGTGCCCATCAAAGCATTTCCAGAGGCGCGGGGAGGCTACTCCTCCCCAGCTATCACACCTATTTCCAAAGGGAGAGGGTGTCACACCCTCTCTCAGAGGAAATCCTTTGTTCTGCCTTCCTGGGCCAGGGCTGCCTGGACCCCTGGAGGGCGTAAACCTGTCTGAGGGGTTGGCAGCAGCAGCAGCTGCAGTGGAGACCCCGGAAAGGCAGTTTGGCAGTACCCGGGTTCTGTGCTAGAGACCCGGGGGATCATGGAATTGTCTCCATGATCTTAGACATGTTACATGGCCATGTTCGGAGTTACCATTGTGACGCTATACATAGGTAGTGACCTATGTATAGTGCACGCGTGAAATGGTGTCCCTGCACTCACAAAGTCCGGGGAATTTGCCCTGAACAATGTGGGGGCACCCTGGCTAGTGCCAGGGTGCACACACACTAAGTAACTTTGCACCCAACCTTCACCAGGTGAAGGTTAGACATATAGGTGACTTATAAGTTACTTAAGTGCAGTGGTAAATGGCTGTGAAATAACGTGGACATTATTTTACTCAGGCTGCACTGGCAGGCCTGCGTAAGATTTGTCAGATCTCCCTATGGGTGGCAAAAGAAATGCTGCAGCCCACAGGGATCTCCTGGAACCCCAATACTCTGGGTACCTCAGTACCATATACTAGGGAATTATAAGGGTGTTCCAGTATGCCAATGTGAATTGGTGAAATTGGTCACTAGCCTGTTAGTGACAATTTGGAAAGCAGAGAAAGCATAACCACTGAGGTTCTGGTTAGCAAAGCCTCAGTGAGACAGTTAGTCATCACACAGGAAACACATACAGGGCACACTTATGAGCACTGGGGCCCTGGCTGGCAGGGTCCCAGTGACACATATACTAAAACTACATATATACAGTGAAATATGGGGGTAACATGCCAGACAAGATGGTACTTTCCTACAGGGAGGTGATTCCAAAATCTGATCGAGGCTTCAAGGTGAGCGGCAACTGCCACCATGTTAAGGTTATAGTTACATTCTGCAGTATGATCCACCTCTATGCCCAGGTAGCAGAAGTGACCACATTCTTAACTGAGTTCTGCAGCTGGGAGAGCAGCAGTGTCCACCCACACCAGGCCTGTGCTTTGGGAAGAGGACGGTCTTCTGGCGGTTAATGTGTAGGCCTCCCCGAAGGCCGTCATTATCTCTAACAATGCAGTCGTCGATCATTCTGGGTGTGTGACGTATAGTAATGCGTCGTCCACGTAGAGGGAGATGTGAGTGCACCCCGCCTCCATCATGATGCCCCACCGAGCCACATTTGCAATCGGATTGCCAGGGACTACATTGCCAAGCCTAAGAGCAGAGAAGATAGTGGACATTCCTGCTTTGTGCTTCACCCTATGGATATGCAGTCCGAGACTGTAATGCCATTGCGGACCCATGCCAGCGCTGGGCTAGAGAAGTCGGATCCATGAGATAAATACTGGGCCCAGGCTCATCCTCTGTAAAACCTCCCAGAGGTAATCCCAGCCGAGGGTACTGAAGGCCTTTTCAATATTAAGCACTAACACAGCTGTCTTCAGGTCGGTGCCCGTCACTGAATGGAGCACATGGGAGAGTCTCCGGAGATACATGTGTGTTCCCCTACATGACATTAACGCACATTAGTCCTTGTGGACAAGGTGGGTCACCACACAGCCCAGGCACATCTCCGGGGTCTTAGCCAAGATTTTAGTAGCAACTCCCAACATGGATTGGGGATGGTGAGAACTGGGATCCATTGAATCTTTGCCAGGTTTTGGGAGCATGACAATCTGGGCCTCCTGTATGGATCGTGGTAGGGAACCAGTGAGTTGGGAATCCGGAAGGGTCTTCAACAAGTGGGCAGCAAAAGGTCAGCTAACATTTGATAATATTCCAAGGGAGCCCATCCGGACCTGGCGCACTGCACAGGGTAATGCCTCTGATAACCTCACGAACTTCATCCAGCTGGACGTCGCCCTTGAGACCCTGTCTTTGCACCTCCATGCATTTGGAGGCTCCAGGTCATCAAGGGACCCCCCCCCGTCGCTGCAGAGGAAGCCCGAGCTCACCCTCTAAACAGAGGCCAGATGTTCCTCCATTAGCAAATTCATGCAGGCCTGTGTATTAGCCACCATACCATCTGGGCATTGCAGCAAGAGTATGAAAGGGGGAGGATGCTCCTCTTTAAAAACCTGGTCCGAAGTCTCCCTTTTTTATCTCCCTTCCAGTGCAGCAGCTGCCGGTATTCAAGTCTGGTTAGGCAGTCCAGTCTGTCCCAGATTTCCCTTTCTCGACGCTGTGCAGTCAACAATGACTTGAGGTGCACCCTGGTCCCAGAACTCAAACACTGAAGGTCAGACAATTCCCACTCTAGGTGTCATTTTGTACCACCAATCCTCAACAAACACTCTCCGTCAATAACTAGTTTCAGAGTGTCCCATTCTAGGCCTCTCTGAGTGGCGGGCATCTAATTTATATCTAAGTACCCAGCAGTTACTTTGCAGAGCTCCTCACAAAACAATGTGTTGCTCAGAGTCTCCGGCTGGAGACACCAGAGGTGGACCTGCTGTCTCTTGGTGAATTCCACCTCTGGTTGAGTTCCGCCCGCCTCCCACTTCAGCAGGAACGAAGCAGTCCAAAAGGAACCGACCAAAAATCTGGTCACCAGCCGCCACGTCACCAGAGACCAAGAACCTGTTGAGCAGGCTACATGTCTTGTGTGTAGGGACGGAGTAGGCGTATTCCCCAGTTTTAAGGTGGGTCTCACACCATATATCTAAGCAGTGCAGGCGTTTCATCACCGCTAGTAGAGCAGTTGTTATGTGTGGTTTAGTATGCAGCCTTGGGGAGTGTCTATCTAGCTGGCTGTCAAGCACAAAGTTGAAATCGCCAGCCCTCGTAGAGGTGTGCCAACATAGGGGACTAATTCCCTTTCCAATTCCAAGTAGAAGCCACTGTCATCCACATTCAGATCATAGAGCAGGCATACTTCCACACCATCTAGCAGGTCATGTACCAGGAGACATCTCCCCTCAATATCTGCTTTAAAGCCTTGAATCCGGAAAGGGACCTGCAGAGCCACCCAAGCAATCACCATGCGAGCATATTTAAAGTATGTGGCAGAATATATCTGTCCTCTCCATTTCTTTTGCACCTCGTGGACCTCAGCCTGCACTAAGTGTGTTTCATGCAACATCACCAAGCCTGTGGAGATAAGTCTGTACTTTATATCTCTTCATGTAGGAGTTGAGCCTGCGAACATTCCATGTTATAAATTTACAGGGTACCATTATCCCGTCGTATCCAACCCTGCTCCCCCTCATTCCCTGGATCATCTCTGCCCCATAACCACACCAGTGCTGCTGCCGAATTCACTTAGCAACTTTAAACAGAAAGTCAACAACTTGTGCCTCCCCAAACGATCCTGCTGCCCTCAAGCCCACGCTATTGAACAGTCAACCCACAATCACCTTCCGCCCCTGAGCAACGAGGGGGAGGCGAAAGGAATTTTGAGAGCAGAATAGAAAACTAAACAGGAATATGTAATGTCTTTAAAGACCATGGCCCCAAATACTCACTGAACCCTCTCACTCTGCCACACAACCAACTAATACTCAGGCACCAAAGGGATGATGTGCATCAGTGCCTACCGCAGCAAGACTTGGCCAAACACTGCCCTGGCCACTCACACCGACTCTTCTTCACAGCTGTGGAATCAGTGCAACGGCCCAAACCACACCGCCTGACACACAATGCACCCACCACTCACGATCATTCACTGACTCCATGATCCAGTGGGAGGGTGGCTGTGTCCATTTGTCTCACACCCATCATGTGCTCCTGATCCACCGCCCATTACCAATACGATGTAAGTGGTCAAATATAAGTCTCATGTCCAGGACCATGGTTTTTTACTCGCTGCTCCAGATCGGTCAGGCACCGCCATCTCTACAGTCCCTCTCATGGTATCCGCCATCTGCCTAGCCACTTCAGGTCTCCCTGGTCACCGGAGTCTCCTCCACGATATCAGCGATATTCTGTTCGGAGTTAGAGGTGGTTACCAACTCTATGAGCGCTCTCGTCTCTGCATGTTCACATTTCTGCCTTTTAAGGTCCAGAGGGGGTGTCTGTGTCTTCTCACACCCCGACCCATGAAGCTCAGGGTTCAGGGTGCCATCTCAGTGGACCACCATGCGTTGGGAAGACTGGGAGGGTCAACCACATAGCTGATTACGCCTCCTTGCTGGCCTTGTGGCATGAGTCACTGGGGCCCATTCCCCAGTAGTGCGCAAGGAAGGGCTGAAATCCGTCCGTCTCCACACACTTCAAGCCAGTCCCAGGTTGCCTTCAGAGTAGTAAAGAAATGCAGTAGGTCAGTGTGGAGCACTTTCAGTTTGGTTGGTAGAACAGCATATAGCAGAGGCTCGTTAGCTCCAGTTTTTGCTCACCCCGCCAAATGACATCTGCATCTGTTGCACCAAGAGGGTGTAGACTGGAAAGATACAGGTTGTGTGATTCTCGAACGTTGGATCACCAAATTGAAGGACAGCACGGAGCGTGGTGGGGACTGCACTGGTGGCAGTGGGGCAAGGGCTTGATGAGCTTGCTCAACAACAAATACGGAGGACAGTGCAGCCGTAGGGAGAGCATTCTTAATCCAAGGTGATTGGTCCTCGACTCCCTCTGGAGGCGAAAATTGCACTGCTGAGAAAGGTACTCCGCATCCTTGACCCTGCACTCCATGGCTGCTGTTTTGGCAGAGAGGTCAGTTAGAGCAGCCCTCAAGGCAGACACTTGGCTTTGCAGTTCAGATCAATGTTGCTCCGTGGTCAAGGTTTGTTCTGCCACAGTCCGCCAGTCAACCCTAACGAGTTCAAAATACAGCATCTATTTTGACCTGAACCTCTGCGCTGGATGCCTTTATAGGAGACAGTATTTGCACATCAGAGAGGCCATGCTGTTCCTCTTGGTCCCTTGGCGGCCTTCCCCTCTCATAAGCACTCCAGGAGCCGTGAATTGGTCTATTTATGTCTGTTGCACTGCCCTTTGACGTCTGTCGTTCCCCATGATGCTGGCACACCAGGCAGGAAGAGAAAAAAGGGAGGTGGGCCACTAAGAAGTGCAAGACACTGGATTCTCAGGAGGCAAGTCAGCCCCTGGCGTCACCTGGTTCGTACCTCCAGTAGGACCTTAAGAAGGCGTTTCGTGGAATACTGGGGTTACTGTCTGAATGATCGGTGAAGGGGTGGCCGGCACCCTGTCGCTTATGTAAAACCCAGGGCGTCACACTGAGGAGCCAGGTGCACTCCAGCGAACGGAGCATAGCCGCAAGCACTAGCTGCAGATCCTCATCTGGAGCCCAGCTGTGTTTTGAGTACCAGTGCATTGCGGCAAGCCAGACAGGCAGGCCTGTAGACTTCAGGTACACAGAAAAGCGAGGCAGACCAGGCAGAGGACAGGCCAATCACTGGGCACCTGGCAGGTCACATAGTACAGTGCGCCATCCTAAGGAGGGGTCGGGGACATTAGGCAGACTCGTCGCCATCCCCATAGCGTGACAGCCTATTGCTCCTTAGCCATCCATCTCTGGCATGGAAGAAGGCATGTGGAAGTCCACAGCTCGAGACACACTTACGCACCACTAACACCGCTAGGCTCCAATGTCTCTCCCCCAGCTAGTGCATCAAGTTGTGGGCGGCGCAGCATAGCTGCATTTCAGGAGGAGAGTGTCATCCTGAATGTCCCCCTGCACCGCAAGGAGTGCTCCGTAAGGGCCAGTGCACTTACATGAAGCCGGAGCCCACTGAGAGCAAGGAGGCTTAGACTCAGCCCTTGGAGGATGTCTCGGCTGGCGCACCAATGCTGCATTATTCAGGTCTGGGCTGTGGCCAGCTCCCTGTAGTGCCAGGGCGCATAGGAGCCGAAGGACCTCCAAGCCCAATTACAAAAGGATCATTGTGCAGGAAAGCGCCTCCAGGAATTTCCTGCAGCATCTGGATCTAGGTGCAAAGGCCGGCACCAAATGTAGTCCCTCAGCTGCCGCCCCGGGGATCAGGGTGGGTCCGGCCAAAGAAAGAATGTGTCAGGTGGCACAGGGCCCTTAGGAATCAGAGAAGGTCAGCGCGCTCCCAGCTCCATCACCGCTCTGCAGCGTCCGCACTGCACTGCACCACCACATGGGGGGGCTAGTTACTGGGACAAGCCTTGCAGGGGGATCCTCTAGGACAGGGTGTTTCAGTCCTCGAGCAACCATAGAGGGGCTCATCTGCCCAGCACTCGGCCTACGTAATCACCACAGCGCCACATGAGCTCATTAGTGCGGCAAGACTGATTTGCCTCAAAGTAGCCACAGGCTGCAGCATCAGCCGCCACTGTGGGTTCTGCAGCCCAGCAGAGAAGTCGGGTTGATTTTCAGGGCTATACACGCTTCCCCTCCAGCAAAGGCAGACTAGATGTGGAGCAATTTTGTGCGAGTGGTTGGGTAGGATTAAATTAGGACAATGCTTAGGCCGGCCACAGAGCTCGTTAGAGCACGTCCGCTGCAGCTGCAATCTTGGCCACGCCCTGGCATTTAATATTGTCATTGTTAAGTCTCTAAGGTCTTCACAGATTCCAGCAAATTAAACCTGAAGTAAATCAGTGTTTGTTTTGGTGATTTGGGTTATTTCCTACACCATGTTTAGTTTTTGTAGACTAATGTCTGGTGTGGAGGAAGACTCTAGTTTCTCTTTCACTGGGGACTTAGCAACCGTAGGAGATTGTTTTGAGCCTTTCAGATCAGCTTTTGTTTCCTTCTCTTTCGTGTTGGATTCCCTGAGATTCATCATAGATGTAGGCTGTAGGTCGAAGGTAAGACTACGAGTATGTTGGTCATTTTGATGGGTAGCAGATCGCTTTAGTGGTTGTAGGCATGAGGACTGTGGCTTATGTCCGTGTCTGAGACCACCAGTTGTATTGGTATCAAAGCTCTTGCAAACACAGGTCACATGTCACATTGGCGGCTCACAGACTGCAAGTGACACCTCAGGCCCCAGAAGGTGGTGTCTCAGGTGCACAGATGAGGCGAAACGGACAGACCCAATGTACTATGTGGCATCTGCAGGCACTGGAGTGCTGCCACTTGTCTCTTCAGAAGCCGAAGACCCCGTCAGTGTCATACATTGTAGGGGCATCATATTAGGATAAGGACTACTGTGGTCCTAAGAGAGAGCCGCCATCCTGCAGCAAAGTTGAGAATTATCGCAGAGATGCAGCAATCCGAGGCAGTTGTGGGGTCTGGAGACTCATAGGTCCTCTCTCTAACTTCCTAATGCTTTTGCCTCATGATTCCTTAATTTGGGCAACTCTGTAAGTGCATTCAGACCTTAAGCATGCAGAGGCTCGCTGAAGCTTAAAAGCAAGCCGCCATCTTCTCCATGTGCCAATCCATGCCCTCACCAGCGGTTCTTAATCTTTTGACTTCTGTAAACCTCCACTGAATCATTACTGGAATCCTAAAACCCTCACTGAGTCATTATTGGAAGCCAGGACCCCAAGCATCAGCATTTTAGGATTTGAACCTTAAGACCATACACAAAAATATAGACATGTATGCACCAAACAAATGCTCACGTATTGAATTATTTTGCTTAGTTCACAATCAAACATAAAAAGCGTTTTCAAATGTTTAATTCTTTGTCTTTATCTGTATATACTTGACTAATTTTGATTTATTCATTTTAATACTAGTAGGCTTCATGGACCAATGGGGATCCTCAGACCACAGGTTTGGAACCACTACTGTAGAGCACCCAATGCTACTGTGATCCTTCTGAGTCAACAGTGGTGTAACATAGCCGCTGTGGTGTTGTGGGCCTGAGCTCCAGGAGGCCCCCTTAGCTCAGTACCCTGGCCTGAAAGATTTGAGTCAGTAGCTTGCAGGTGGGCCCCCTCAAGTAATGCGAGTCAACCGTGATAAACACTGTGACGGAATCGCCTATTAGTAGTAAGTCAGCATAAAGCCTTTGTGTCTTGAGTCTGCCACTAAAAGATCCTCTGACTTTGATGAACACGATGACTGTAACATCTCAAATTAAACCGGTTCTTAGACGCTAAAGAATAATCCCAAGTCATTTAGATTCAAAGGAGACGGTCTACTATTATCAGTGCACAAAGAGGTGTACAGGAACCCAGTACCCAGTAAAATACTAGTCACTGACTGGTTTGTTGCAGAAAGGAGGTTACACTTTTCTGAAACAGTCATCTTTTGTAACCAAACCTAGAAATTTCCAAGCTCTCATGCATTCTATATTTCTGTAAGTCTCCTGTGATGGGTATAATGGTTATGGATAATCTGAACTATTCAAATGCAGATAGCTAGGCCCTGCAAGTGGCAAATAAAAAAGAATACAGCCTAGAATGCTGTAGGCAATTAGGTCATTGCTCTTAAATAGGAAATTCAAACAACAAAACACAAAGATGCACTATCAGGTCCCTAAATAAAAAATCTAGGTGAGGGCACTTTTAATTTGTAATATTGTTTGCAATCTGAAGAAAGAGGGACGGATTTAAAAGTCAGTGGACGGTTAACTCCGTCACAACTGTGACCGATATCCCATTCTCTGAATTCTAAATCCCAAAGGTTATATTGGGATTCAGATTTCAGCATGGGATATCCATCACCACTGTGACAGAGTAACCAGTCTGCTGGGTTCTAAATCAGACTCCAAGTTACTTAACTTATGTAATGCCTTTTCTGGCACAGACTATATCTAGCCACAAACTCTTCACCTTCTGAATATTGCCCAGGCTTCAGACTCAGCACTGATGCTGTTTCACTCTGAAGAGGACATGTGGGACATATATAGGCATTACTCCCGCATGCTGGTGTCAGCTGCTTTCGAGGCCATTTGAGTCCTCTGACTGAGAGCCCCAAAAGCAAACTGGTAGACATTGTGCAGAATCCTAGGCTTGGGATATTATTAATGATTAGAGTCCAACCACACAACATAGAGGATGGGAGGGTCTGTGAGGAATCTGTAGCTAGACAGATTATCTACCAAAAAAGAGCATTAACGAAGGTAAGTAATTTGCTCTTCTGATAGAGACTTCTAGCTGCAGATTCCTAACCTTTTGAACTGATACCAAAGCAATATCTATTCCAAAGTAGGGCTGTTTATGTATTCAAAACAGAAGATCCTGCAGGCTGAGTGGGCAAAATGTCCCTCTCTGCAAACCTGACTGCCTAGGCAGTAATACTTTGTTAAGATGTAGATGGAAGCCCACATAGCTGCCTGCCTGACACAAAGGTAGCAGCTTTGGCCCTGGTAGAATGAGAATGCAGTCCTTTCAGGGGCTGCTTCTTTGCCAAAATGTAGCAGAGCATAATGCAGTGCAGGATCTAGCGAGAGATAGCTCATCTGCACTGCTCCAAGACCTAATCATCCAACCAGTGGTCTTTGGTATGATCCATGCAGAAGCTGAGCAATGTCCTGGGGCCCAATCAATTAAGTCTCTTCTCCTTAGAGGGGTGAGGCAGAGCATAGCATGCCAGCAGGATGATGGTGGGACCCTTGTGAAACCGCATCACAACTTTTGACAGGAAGCATGCCTAAGTCTGCAGTACCAGTTAGTCTTGAAAGAAGGAAGTGTACAGCGGTTGACACAAAGAGCTCACTTACACGCTGTGCAGAGGTGATAGCAAAAAGGAATATAGTTTTGATAGTAGGGAGCCGTAAAGGACAGTTGTGAAGCAGCTCGCATCGAGATCACATCAGATAAGTCAGGACCAGATTAAGGTCCCACTGGGACATGACAAAAGAAGGGGGAACAATTTGCAGCCTTTTCAAAAATTGCATCGCAACCATGGACTTAAAAGATGAGGGCTGATCTGGCAACCTTAAGAAGGCTGAAAGATAACCCTTACCTGTGATGAAAGCACAGCTGGGCAAGTGACAGAACAAATAACTGAACATCAGGTAACTTGGCCAGGAGGGGATCAATCTGGAATATGCCAAACCAAGCTACAAATCTGTTCCAACGACAGGCGTATACAGTTTTTGTTGAGGGGCACCTAGCTGCCAAGATGACATCAACCACCTCAGGAGGCTGGTCAAAGTGGTTCAGCTGTTGCCGTTCAATCTCCACGCATGAAGGTGGACATTGAAAAGGACTGAGGGCAGAACCATGCCCTGTTGCTAAGACAGCAGTTCCTCCTGAAGGCATTGAGGGGATGGAGGAAGGTGAAATGGAGAAGAAAGAAAGGCTATGATATATCCCTTATGAATAATCTGTAGGACCCACCGGTCTGACATGATCGCTTGCCAGCCTGGTAAGACACAGGATTCTGTGTTCTACCAAGAGGCTCTGATCTTGCAAGGGCATGCTAAAGAGGTTCCACATGTGGGGCCCCAGGGCTTGCAGTAGGTTGGGCAGATTACAGATCTTGGCCACAGGGGCGGTTTGAACCACGGCCTCTACTGCAAAACTGTTGGGTTCCCTAAAGGGGTCAGATGGGTTGGCTGTAGGGGAAACCTTGGCAAAAAGTCACAAAAGAAGCGGTTGAACTGTTGAGGATGGGAGACGGGATGAAAAAACGCTGAGCGAGCAGTAGCCCTGCTCTCCTTAAAGGACATGAGAGCAGAATCATCAGCTTTTTGTTTTAAAAGGTGATTTTTATCAAAGGACATGTCAATGAAAGAGGACTGGACATTGCTGGAGAATCCAGTCGATCGCAGCCACGCACTGGCAAGTAGCAACGCTGGTGCCTAGGCTCACCAGTTGAAATTGGTAGAGTCCACACCTAAACGATATATAAACTTGACAGCATCACAGAGGGAAAGTCTTTAGGCACCTCAGTGAGGGCTTGTGGCACAGAATCTTAAAGAGTGTGTGTTCCAATAAACAGCTTGTGATCGGAAGTCCAACCTGTTCGAAGAAAAAAATACATTTGCAGAATGTTTCCACTCGCTTAGATTCCCTATCAGGGGGAGTGAGGGAAAATGTGTTTGGATTACAGTGGCTGGTGGAAGCCTGCATCACTAGGCTTTCTGGCAAGGGATGGTGCAAAAGAACAGCTGGGTCGTCAAGGGCAGGGTAAAGGCACCCAGAAATGTGTCTAATTGCTGGGCGGGGTGGGGGCTTGGGCTAGAGTAAGGTTTGGCCCAAGCCTACAATAAGGTATCAGTCAGCTCCTCATTACAGGGAAGAATGGGATCAGAAAATGTTTGCCCCAGCTGGAGGACCTATGTCAGAACATTAGTTTTAACATCCTACTCCTCTGGGGAGCAAGAGGTCAAGTATTTCGGCTGTCATACGCATCATCATGGTGTAGGAAGTGGATTGCTCGTCCTGGTCAAGGGGAGAAAAAAATACATCTCAGTGGAGGTAGCGGGCCAACTAGCCATCTGAAAGTCCTCATGCCATTGTCATCTTTGTAAGGCTCATCAACTGGGTCACAGTTATTATCAGATACAGTCCCAAAAAAGGAATGCAAAGAGTGCTGTTGAGCCTGTGGTAATTCAAGTGGGTGCACAATGTTGGTCAATGTAGACTGGTGTCAGAGAGTCCTTATGCCTTGAAACCTGATGTTTTAGGGGGTGGCATCCCCTTGTACACTGTAAGAAATTTTGTATAAAATACTGAGGTAGGTGTCTCAGTGAGACAATGAGAGAGCTGCAGGTCCATGTTTAGTGCTGTGTTAAGAAAGGAACTGTTGTCAGCATGCATGAGTGGTACCTATATAGGCCCCGCACGTCATTTGAGGAGTGGAATGGAGTCAGTGCAGAGCCGCAAGGTGCCACCTTCGGGTGTGCAAAGGTACTGCTGAAAAGTTCCTGGATCCAGTCTGATTCCTGGGGGATATTCAAAAGGCAAGGAATCTCGGGCTAGAAGTCACTATCAGAAAATGCTTCTTTAAAGCTTATTAGTTCTGTTTTATAAAGTGTCTGGCCAAGTACGCTGTGTATGACAAAGATCTCCTTCCTGCCACACTTTTCAAATGATTAATTCTTTGGAATGCACTTCCAAGAAGTTCAGAACCCTCAGTAAAGGGTAATAGTGTAATTGATGTAAACTAAGCATCTAAGCCATACTAGGCGTATGATTGTGTATGATATATATATATATATATATATATATATATATATATATATATACTGCAATTAAGGTACATAGTATGTGTCTGTGGACTCAGAGGGAGGGGACCCAGAGTAAGGGGACAGTGTTTAACAGTGTAAGGCCATAGCTTGAGAGCTAAATGGGCACTGTGATATTGTGAGACACACATAGATGTACCCTACATACCCAAAAATGGCAGTGCATATTTCTTACATGAAACTGCACCATCTACATTTTCAGTGTCAAAATGCTTACACTCTGGAGTGTATTATTTCTAGAATAGTAAATGTCCACTTCATGCAAATCAATGGAGGAGAAAACGGGTGGGTGGTGAAAGGATTTTGCTAGTTGTGCTGTGCTGGTGTTGGACTCTGGTTATGTGTTTGTTGTTGTTTTGTGTGCTGCTTATAGTTTTTGTGTTCAAAGGTTTGTGTTGTTTTATTTTGGGTGTCTCACTGTAATTTTGTTTAGTAATGTTGTTGTGGTGTTTAGATTTATTTTTGTTATGTGGGAATTTGTGATATTGTGTTGAGATGTGCTATGCTGCATTGTGTGAAAGCTCAGTCATTGTGAAGTGGGTTTGAGTACTGCTATAGTGTTGTACTATTATGTTGTGCTTCTGTCCCGTTGTGGTGTGCCATTCTGCAGTGCTGCTGTGTTAACATGTTCCCTCATACTGTTGCCTGTGTGACTTTAAAAGAAGTTGTGTTTTATTAAGCGTTGTACTTTTATGTTGTTGTTTTTGGGTGTTCGATGTGTTTATGCCCATGTTACCAAAATGTTGCTGATGTCCCTTAGGACATAGGCAGAACAACCAGTAGACAAGTAACCATGAATTGACCAATCAAGGACCAGTGAAAAGAAATATGTAGTCACTAAAGCACACTGTTAAGAACTGAGCTATGCTACTGACTCTAAACCACAGAACTTACCCAGTTACGCTTCGTCACAAACTCAAAATATGTCACCCACCACATTTTTCTCTAGTCTGGGATTCCTGTCCCAGAGAAATGGTGTATGAAGCTTGGCTGGCGGCAAGAGTTATGTGGTATATTGTGTGTGTGGCTAACCATTACTGACAAATTTCAGTGGTTTTGTGCATCTGAGCAAGAATTGCAACTCAGATTTTACTTGTTTTTTTCAGTAAACTTCTAAGTTAAAAAAAATATATAATTCACTTTATTGTCAATTTCCACTGTGTAAGAGAGCTAGCAGCAGGAACTGGCCTGTGGCCAGGCAGTGCAACTAAACCAGAGCAAGCTACCAAACCCTGCTGCACACGGCCTTTGGCCACGCCAAGCACCCAACTTTCAGCCATGAGCAGTGTGCATCGCCTACAGCCCAACTACCTAACCAATGCAGGCTGCCATCACCTGCAGTGCACAGCCTTTAGCTATGAGCAGCACTGGATTGCTCATGAGCATGGAAGGCCAGGCCCAATGCCAAACCAGGCACCTGGGGCGCCAGCCCCTTCTAAACATGTCCTTTATCTATGCAAAGGAGGTTTTTTACTTTTTTCTCCCCCACACGAAAATTATTGGCCCAGATTTTTAATTGTTATTTGTAGAGAAAGCTTGCAATGTTAATTTTAATGATTATTGATTATCAGTACAAAATAGTGTCTTTTTGCCGCTCACACAGCTCACATAATGTAGCCATGACATTGAATGAAAATCTATTTTGTGTCTTTCTCGTCCATTTTTCCATGCTTCTGGTTGTCCCCCAACACAGTCTTCGGTTTGGGCACCTTTCATGGTGTCTCAAGTGGCAGCAGAATTTTTTTCCCACACTGCCAACTTACCGCCGCCGTGGCGCATATCCATTCACCATATTATGACACACACACACCAATCCGTCAGCATTCAGCCACATACACAGATCCGCCAGACCAAAGGTCAGTGGTAAACTGGCGGTATCAAAACCCACACTGTTACGCCATCAGAACAACGCCTACTACAGGTCTGGATAACCAGAGTCACCTGCAAATATTGAGGGACAACATTTAGCCACACACTATCCTATATGGCCCACAACATACCCATACACCAACATCTACTGGGTGGGAACCAGGGCTCACCCATTAGCCACACCCTGTGCCTCTGTAGTTGGGCCATCACATTTGGGATGCTGCTATTCCTCAGGACAAAGGCATCATGCACCAACCCAGGATACTTAGTATTTACGTGGGAGATGCACTGGTCCGCCAAGCACACCATCTGCACATTCATGGAGTGGAAACTCTTACGATTCCTGAACACCTGTTCATTCTGCTGGGGGGTGGGGCAAATGCAATATGTGTTCCATCAATTGCCCCAATTATTTTGGGAATATGTCCCATTGCATAAAAACCGGCCTTCACTGTGGCCAAATCCTTAACCGGGGGAAAACAATGTAGTTGCACATGTGTTTTATCAGGGCAGACAACACTCCTGTCAGTGGGCTTGGCAGCAGGAATTTCACAGCCAATGTTCTCAAACGTGCTGTCACTTGGAAAGAAGCAGTTGCCAGGAAATGGAGTACTGATAGCACTTGCACAAGAGGGGGGATCCCAGTGGGGTGACGGATAGCAGATATCAGGTCAGGCTCCAATTGGGCACACAGCCCTGTGATTGTGGTCCTGTCAAGTCTATACGTGAGGATAATGTGCCTGTCCTCCAGTGTTGCCAAGTCCCCATCTCCTAGTCATCTGCAACAGTAGGAATCTAAGGGACAAAAGAGGGAGGAGCTGGTCACAAACTGAACAATGGAGTTACAACAGTAGTTTGCATCCTGTAAACATGTAATGGGTCAGTGTGATTTGTCCAGTATGTGCTAATATCTCTTATGACGCAGCATTATTCCAGGGCCTGCCACCTCCTCCCGAAATGACATCCGCCTGTCCTGTGTGGAGGGACAGGTGGAAGTGAGGTAATTCCACCGACATGCGCCATTGCAGGAGGCGGTCGGGAACCACTGTGCAACTCCTCATTGTTTAACATGGGCCCTATGGGGTACAGTGGCCAATGGTGATCTACGCAGACTGTGATGGTATGCACCGCCGCGGACGTGACTGCCATTTTCTATCATTTTCCTCACTTGCTACCTGACCTTCCATAGGAGAGGACTGCATGTGCTGCTGTGACCTGTGTCTGGAACCTACCATGGCCCGTGTGACCGGGGAAAGGGCCCCAGCCTTCACGACAGAGGAGTTGGAGAGACCGGTGGATGGGATCCTACCCCAGTACAGACTGCTGTATGGGCCTCCAGACCAACAGGTGAGTACACTGTGGGCACAATGCATGTGGCATGAATGCATAGAGTTGTGCGTGTGAAGGCCTCGTGTAAGGGGGGTGGGTGATGTCCTCTTGGCAGCGTACAGGTTGTGTGATGGGCCATGTGTATGGCAATGGTGATGGGAACGGGTATGGTGGGCCATATGAGTAACAGGCAGGACTGTTTGTCTAATGGTATTTTCCTATGTGTATTGCCTCTGCAGGTCAGCGCCCATCAAAAGAAGTCTATATGGCGTGCCATCGCCAATGAGGTACGGACCCTGGGGGGTCTATGGCAGGCGGAGCACCCACTGTCTCAAACGGTGGGAGGACCTGAGATGCTTGGCACGGAAGACGGCAGAGGCCCAGCTGGGGATTACCTCCCAACGAGGAAGGGGTGCCCGTCAAACCCTGACCCCCCTGATGGCCCCCATACTGGTGGTGGCCTATCCAGAGCTGGATGGGTGCTTGAGGGCATCACAGCAGCCACAAGGGGGTAAGTAAAGTGCCCATCATTACAACTTAAGCATGGTAGGGTGGTATCCGGGTGGTGGATGTGTGTCAGTGGGCGCCCCTAGGCCAGGATTGACAATGCAGCGTAGGTCCCCTGGTGGCTAGGGTTCTGAAGGGATAATCATGCTACCTAGCTCGTAGGCATCCACTACTGGTCAGGGCTGCGTGGGTCCCAGGTGTGCTGCATTTGGCAGTGTGTGCCCCTCCCTATGCCTTGATGGCTAGCAATTTCTCTGGTAGTGCAATGCATAGTGCATAGAACTGTTCCCTGTGTTTGAGTGTGCTATGTACGCCAACAGTGGTGTTGGTTCAGCCATTGACCCAGTGTATCCTTTGTCTCTCTCCCACCCTTTCTTGTTTTGTCCCCCTGTCCTTATGTGCATTAGCATCATCTGGCGGAGGAGCAGAGGGACCGGTGACAGAGGGAGATGCATCCTATAGGACCCAGGAGTCAGAGTCAACCGACGGTGAGGGCACCAATGGGACGGAGGGCGAGGGGAACACCACGGTGGAGACTTGAGGGGACACTTCAGACACAGATACCTCCTCCGATGGAAGCTCCCTGGTGGTGGCAGACACTTCTGTGACCACCCCAGCTACAGGTACAGCCGCCACCCCCCATACCAGCACCGCCCGCCCAGCAGCCCCTCATCGAGTTGCCCATGCCCGCTCACCCAGGAGGATGGGCATCTCCTTCGTTCCAGGTACCTCAGGCCCTGCCCCAGTGAGCCATGCTGCCCTCAGTGAAGAGGCTATTGACCTCCTGAGATGCATCTGTGTAGGGTAGTCAACCATTGTAAATGCCATCCAGGGGCTGGCAGCCCAGATGCAGCAATCTAATGCATTCCTGGAGGGCATTCACACTGGATTGTCGGCCCAACAGAGATCGATCCAGGCTCTGGCCTCCTCTCTGAAGCAGCCATTGTCCCTGTTTCTACCATCCCCCCTCCAACTTCCACTGCCCAGTCCCATTCTCCTCAACCCCAACCCATCCGAGGCACACATACAGACGAGCATGCACACAAGACAACACTCAGGAGTGTCACAGGCAAACACAAGCACTACACTTCATCCCACAGGCACTCACACAAACACCATCCAGTTGCAAACACAACAACATCTACTATTTCCACTGTCTCCCCCTCCTTCCCCTCCACCACCTCCCTCCCAACCACGTCCAAACTCACACCTGCATGCACTACATTATCATCCACTACCAGCATCAGCCCACCAAACAAAACACACACCTCACTGGCAGACACCTCCACAACATACATGCACAAGTCCCCTGTGTCTCCTCTCCATCTGTGTCTGCCCCCTCCTAAAGTACACAAACGCAAGCACTCAGACACCCAACAGCCATCCACATCCCAACAGCCATCCACATCCCAACAGCATACAGCCCATGCACCTGCAGCTAAATCCAGCAGACACCTCCAACAACCACTCCCTCATCCTCCACTCCCATTCCTTCTCCCTCTTCCTGCCCAAATGTTCGTAAAAAACTGTTCCTATGCACCATTGACCTCTTCCCTACCCCTTCCCCTCACGTCCTGCACGTATGGCCAGGGTATCACGAACCCAGACAAGCACCTCAGGGAAAGGAACCTGCCCCAGCAGGAGCCTGCACCCACCCATGGTGGAAAGGGATCCAGGCCACATGTACTGAGGGGAAGGAGCCTGCACCAGCCAGCCTAAAGGGGAAGGAACCTGCAGCAGCAGGCAGGAAGAACAAGGAGCCTGCAGCAGCAGGCAGGAAGGGCAAGGAGCCTGCACCAGCAGGCAGGAAGGCCAAGGAGCCTGCACCAGCAGGCAGGAAGGCCAAGGAGCCTGCACTAGCAGGCAGGAAGGCCAAGGAGTCTGGACCAGCAGCTATGAAGGAGCCCCCACCACCAACCATGGTTGTGCATCCGTCCGAGGGTGCAGGGGATGTGCAGGAGCCTCCCCCCACCAGCAGCACCACCACTGTGCATTCTTCCGAGGGTGCAGGGGATGTGCAGGAGCCTCACCCCACCAGCAGCACCACCACTGTGCAGCCGTCACTGCCGGCAGGCGCAATGTAATCGTGCCTCCATGGGCTGCTGTGCGGGCTGCCCCCTTCAGAACCAGTGGGCAAGACACCCACTCGAGAGACTGTGGCCTTGCACTCCCCAGGATCAAGCACAGGGCAGGTTGCCCCCTCCAGAACCAGTGGGCAAGACACCCACTCGAGAGACTTTGGCCCATCACTCCCCAGGATCAAGCACAGGGCATGCTGCCCCCTTCCAGAACCAGTGGGCAGGACACCCAAACGAGAGACTGTGGCACATCACTCCCCACGATCAAGCACAGGAAAGGTTGCCATCTCCAGGACCAGTAGTCTTGTTTCATCTCCCGGCAGAGGTGCCCCCCCCCCATCCCCCTGAGGTGCCTGCCTATTTGCCAACTGATGCCCCTGCAGTGTTCTCTCCATGTTAAAGCAGGTGAAAAGTGGGGCCTTGGACTTTGGCCTGTGGCCATGTGGCCCACGCAAATTGGGGACCGGACTGTGTCCCCTTTTCTATAACTTTGTATATATCTGTTATATTGCCTAACTTATTATTTCTGTGTTGATCTTATTACAAACACTTTGGCGAAATCGTTTTGTCTTTGCATTTTTCAGCCGGTTTAGGGGGGTAACTTGTTTTCTTGTGCATCTGGTTGTGTGTGTTGCGTGTGTGTGTAACTCTCGTTCCCCCCCCCCCCCCCTTGTGTGCTAGGCGGCTGTACTCACCGTTGTCATCTTCGCCGGCGTAGCTGTTCGTGGTGGAGCAGAACGTAGAATATAATCGGAAAAACATGCCGTTCAGGTTCCATGGAGGCGTGGTTCTTCTCTGTGTCTCCAATAGTGAGTCCTTTCACTTCCTTGCAGTGTTTCCACCAGGCTTTTGATGTCATTGGTACCGCCCTGGAAAAGGTGGCGGATTGTCTGGTCATAATATGGTGGGTGGAACATTGACTTCTGCCGGGCTGTAGGAGGCTACCACCGTGGTGCCTGTTGTTTCCGTCCTGGCAGTCGGTGTGGACATTGGCTGTCTTTCAGGGAACTTTCCGCCATGGTCATAATTTGCCGGTAGTTACCGCCAGTCTGTTGGCGGTATCACCGCCCCTTTATCACCGACCGCCAGGGTCGTAACGAGGGCCTTAGTTTTTATTTTAAAATTTCAAAAAACAATCTCCTTCATCAGCCAATTACTTTTGAGAAAAAATACAAATCTTCAGGATTCACAATTTACCAAAGTGCAAGCCCAACAGTTCTAATTGCATGCCAAGTTTTGTGCAGGTCCATTCAGCAGTTATTGCTGTAGTTGCAAGCTAAAGTTCTCATGGGAGCTATAGGACAACACAATACTTTTTGACCTCCCCCCCTCCCTTTAACTTTTATTCGCCTACAGCAGAGGTTTTCAAACTGTCTGATACCCCCAAAGAGAGCAAACGAAAACGCATGGAGGACTCTGTAGTCGACCTAGGTGCTTTTGACAGGCTCAAGAGAGCCTTTCTCAGCCACGGTCACGTCTTAGGGTTAAAACCCCCAGCCATCCCCCAAAGCGTGGACCTCAGAGGGGCATCTGCCTAGTTTTCTGCCCTAGGGGAGCCCCATGGATGGTGCGATTCTCTGCAGGCCTCCGATGGCCAGACCTGGCACCCCTCCGCCGCCACACACACAATCAACGGTAATCACATCCCAGGTTAAGGTACCGTTGTCACGGGGTCAGATATGCTAAACCTATCGGCGGACTGGGCGCTGGTAGAGAAAGTGGCCATCTATGTGGCAGAGCAACGTAGAAGCTAGAACTACGCAACTGCCTGCAGACGGAGTGCCCCGTACGTCCCTGGACATCAAAGTGACGCTCACTCAACTCCGGAGATGGATGCCTGGATGGCCACCATCCTGGCCAAGTACATCAAAGACCCGAAGAAGAGGACAGACCGCTCCTGCTACTCCTGTCAGGATAAGCTCCTCTGGCCACTTTTCCTAGATATTAGATTTGGCCGAGAATGCCAAGGTGTCTGGTCTTCCCGGAAGCTTTGTCAGGTTGGACCCAGCGGGCCGCATATTCCTTGCAAATACCAACTGCACCATCCCCATGGAGAGGCATAGGTCCCTGCTAATAAAGACAGACCCTAAACTGGGGGACCTAGCAACCTCAGAGGCAGGCCCCATCGCCCAGGGGGGACTATTCAGGGACCCTCTTCATAAGGGAGCTAGGAAAATTTGTGGCCACATTCAACTCCCTGAATAAGGCTCAGGCATCCATAAAACGCATTTTCACACCCAAGGTTTTAACTGGGGTGGTCTTGGCAGAGGATGCTCAGCCTGCCAATCCCAATACCAAGCCCTTCTCCAGAGGTTACAGTGCTAGACGAGGGCAATGACATGACCCTGCTAAGTTCAGGATCTCTACCTCAACAAGGGATAGCCCTGCCTATGAGGCTCCAAAGGGATCTCCAGGGACAACTGCAGCCACAATTCTTCTCAAGTTGAGTGTGCATTCCTTCTTGCAGGTGTGACTGGGTGGCAGATGGGCAGTTTTTGCTCACAAGTAGGGGTCAATTACATTGAACGTCTGGGTTCTTGAAACAATCCAGGGTTTCCGGATAGAATTCTTTGAGTCCCCGTGCCAAATGTTTCATCCCCACCCCTTTCCTTCTCCAAATCGGACGATGCCCTAGTGGCGGCGGAAGTCAAGGATCTTCTCTTAAAAAAGCCGTTACACAGAACTTTCCCTCACCCCACCGGATTCCTCAGAAATCTCTTCCTTGTGGAGAAGGCAGACAGGGGCCAACCTCAAGGAGTACAACGAGTGGTTGATCTTCTGTCACTTCAAAATGCAGGGTACTCACCTCCTGCGGGACATTCTGAGACTCTGGACTGGCTTGCATGCCTGGACCTAATGTACACATACCACACAATCCCGGTCTAGCCTCCACACTGTCGCTTTCTGCAGATTCAGTGGCAAATCCAGACTTTCAAGTTCACGACTCTCCTGTTCAGGTTGTCATCAGTGCCATGGTGCTTTACTAAGGTCACGAAGACAGTGGTAGAACACCTCAGAGCCAGGGGCATGCATTTTGTAGTTTACCTGGCTGTCATTCATCCTCCTCATGGACCAATGTCCAATGAAGCTGTTCAAACTGTTGCAGATAACTGTCGACCTCTTGGAGTCTCTTGGCTTAATCATCAACGGTAACAAATCCGTCCTGTCACTCAATCCATCTTCTTCCTGGGGTTCGTAGTGGACTCTGTCAAGGCCACATTGAGTCGCCCCTCTCAAAAACGGTCCAAAACCAAACAAGAACTACACCGAACTGTGGACAAACCGTCCACATCTCTCAGACACATTGCACGAATAGTGAGGCTCCTCTCGTCTTCCATACAGTCCATCTTTCCTGGACCTCTACACTATTGGGCCCTAAAATACCTGAAAGCTTTTAACCTTCGGTAAGGACTCTCCTATTCTCAGACGGTCTCCTTATCGGATGAAGCCAGAGAGGAGATGAGATGGTGTGTTGCCTACATGGAAGCATGGAATGGGCGGGCCATCTTCAGATCACAGTCGGATCAGATTATCGGATCTGATGTCAGTGGCAAAGGCTGGGGTGTGTGATGTGGGGAGTTCTCTAAATGAGGAAAATGGTCCTCTGCTGATAAATTCCTTCACATCAACTGCTTCGGACTGACAAGGGTTCATTTGTGGTGAAGTGCTGGATGAAGGACATGATTCAATGCTGCATACTCCTAAAGATGGACAACGTGACAGGGTCCGATATATCAACCACCTGGGAGGCATGAGATCCTGAGCGCTCTCAAACTTGTCAGGAAGAAATTAAGGAATTAAACTTATGGATGTTACTAAGGTTTGAACATCTTAAAATCATTAATGATTTACTTTATATTAATTTGCTATAAATAAGTCCCTCATTGGCATCTTTACCTTATTTCATTTAAACCCAAGCCCACAAGAGCGTACTGGGTTGCCCTTTTATATTTACCAGTTTTAGCGCAGACTTTTTTTGTTTGGACACATTTTCATTGGATTAATTCCTTATGGATTTTACTAAAATTTGAACATCTTAAAATCATTAACAGTTTACTTTATATTAATTTGTTATAGATAAGTCCCTTGTTGGCATCTTTTCCTTATTACAAAGGTGTTTGGGGCGTTCTCTGTGAGAGGGGCAATGGCATTCAAGGCGTTTTCCTTGGGGGCACGCCTGAAGGATATCATCAACGAGGAAGACTGGTCATCAGACTCTGCATTTAAATTATTCTATTTTAAATCAGTCCCTAACATTGTAGCACTGGTGTGGATAAGCTTTGAACTAGCGTAATCCTTGCTTCCTGTCCTGGCATAAAATTAAACATTTCCTAACTACTGTAATAGACATTTTCGATTCTATTAAGGACATGGAGGCTAGGATTAGCCTACTCCCCGCTCCATGGTCATTTTTTCCACCCAGCAAGACAGAGACTATGCTTGTTACATGTGAGTATGTCATCCTCATTACAGATGAACATGTACCACTTATATAATTAATATCCTAATGTTAGTGTTACTGTCTCTGCATATGACGTTTAACTCTTTACTTGTGTTTCCTGGATAGTAATCGTACATCTGTTTTCCACTGAACCAGGCTTTTCTAAACAAGAATTAGGGTCAGGTTTGGTCGCAGGAAGGAAGAGGAGGCAGGGATGTCTTCAAGCAAGGATAAAGGGGAATGTTGCCTTCTGATTGGATGGGCTCAGTGTTCTTTTTTTCCCAGTGGTTCAAGGAAAATGTTGTTTGGTTATTATTGTGCTATAATAAGGCTGCTGTAATAATAGAAGTGAAGAAAGAACAGTTCAATCCTCACCTCCGTGTCCTTAACAGAACTGAAACTTTCTGCTATGATAGCTAGGACATTTTTCATTAAGTAGCAATGGAGGAAAAAAATATGCAGCAGGGTACACTAAAAGATGCAGAAAGAAAAGGTAAATTATGTGGATTAATGAGGCTCAGTTGGTGATAGTATTACTTTATTTTTTGTCATTTATTCACATGGTAACACTGTCTGGATAAAGATTTCACCTGATGTGTACCAGTTAAATACCCAAACAGAGCACTAAGCAATAAAACGATGACCAGTAAAACTTTTGCGAAGGGCTTTCTATTGTGCTGGGATACATGTTGCAACGTTTTTATTAACGTTTGATCCATCTGCGCTAGAAACACATTTTTCTTAAAATCCTCAGTTTACATAGCAGATAACAGATTAAGTGGTAAATGCAGAAAATCCATAATCATGCAGAAAACACTAGAGCCACACAATCACATAATTCCAGTGGAGTATAATATTGGCTGCTACAAAATGATTCAGTGTTTAAGATAAAACAAGGGCTTTCGCGTACCACACCAGGGGTTTGGCATTCCTATAGCCGGACGCCCTGGGCATAGTGTTTGGGTCAAGGACAACAGGTTTTCATATTTAGTTTGTCCTTGGGACAAGTAGGCCCATTCCCCTGCAGCACAAACCCTTTGGCTGCCAGTTTAGAGGGAAGGGAACTGTTTGCAGTTGAAGTAATATTTGTGCTTCTAAGTTAATGCAGGTCGAACTATTAATGGTTCATTAATACAAAGCCTTTATTATTAGCATGAGCACTGTAAATAAATGTTGTAAGCTCTTACTGCACTACTGTCAGTGGTAACAATAAAACAATGTGTACACACGTTTGAAAAGTTTAATAATATGAGGTTACGTATAATGCTCCCAGAATGTTCTCTGATTGGATGCAAATGTTTGCAGAAGCTTCTACGAAGGACTGTTGATTCTTTGCTTTCAAAATAAAATGTTCAGAAAATCATTGCGACTAGGAAAATAAAAGGTTTAGCTAAATTACTGTGAAATGTTAGATGCCATTTCTTTGAAGCATCATTTAGTACAATGTGTTTATGCACGCTAGTATTCCTAGAAAATCAGTATAACCAGTTTCAAAAACACTATGGGAAACATGAAAATAAACAAGCATTGGCAAAGCCACACGATCGGAAATTGGTAGCCAGTCTTTTAGTTTTGTCAATGCATGTCTTGTATTGACATTGCTTTTGTAAAACGTTATTGTTAGGGGAGCTGCCAGGCTCTCACCATTGTAACAAACATTGAAAAAACAGAAAAATATTTTTTGCTCTTAAAAAGCTCATATTGCCACATTAGTTCCTGGCGCTGAACAAAACTACTTTGTGTGCCAATATGCTCTTTGTGAAAGAGCAGAATGCTATAACACAGTAAAGCCAGCTGATAGATGGATTAAGAGAGAAATAGAGTTTTAATAAAAACAAAAGGTCTTGGTTGATGCCAGACCTAATTAGTGGCCCAATTCTTTATGTCACAAAAGTGCATCCATGGTATTTGTCTTTGAATTCATGCAGAATTATGACTTTCTTGAATTCACAAGTATTTACAGAAGTATACCAGGAAATCATACTCCTAGAAAATATTTGTGAACTGTATTTTAGCACGAGCAAATATGTATGTGTAGATTTGCTCAATGAAAATCTGTTGAGCATTTCCAAGTTCACTTTCCTTCCAACCACTTTTTTCCCAACCTTTGAAGATCTTCTATTTCTGCTTTTATCAGGATTAAATGTCCACCCTTTCTCCGTATGGGAAAAAAATAGAGAAGAGCTGGTGAAAATCCTTAAATCATGAGAGTTAGTAGGTTTGCACAGACTCACAGGCATTCCAACACTGGAATTATTGCTTACAGCTTCATCCATCCCTAGTATGTAAATCTGCGGAAAGGTGGGAAAATAAGTAGATTGCTAGTATACAAGCCATGGTATAGTATTAGCCCTGGCATAATCAGCAAGGGTGTTAACAGAGCTCTTATAAAATGGGATTGCTGGCAAAATTTGCCGCCACACTCCATGGTTCCAAAGGGGCAAGTAGATTTTCTTTTTACAAAACAAGTAGATTTATGAAGCAACCTGTCCCATGGACAAGTATATACTTTAATTATCTCCATGCCCCTGCAAATTTTAGTAATATGCAATCAGAATGTACCTAGTGCAAAGATTTGTTGAGGTCCATTAACAGGATGCTTTCAAAAATTGTGCATTGGCACAGGGACCCAGAATTGTAAGGGGCCCACTGCATCACAATTATGACTGATTACACAGGAGGCATGTGAGCTCACTTTTTCTAGCATTAGGGTTGAGGGTACCATTGCTGAAAAGAGACGGGAAACATGTGAGAGTTCCTTTTTTTCTGAAAGGGACAGAAAGTATGTTTCAAGATTTGAATGATGGTGGGGAAGGGATGAAAGAGGCAGAGGAGACAGTCTGCTACTCAGGACCCCAGCTATTATTAGCTCAGCCTGTGCCGTTGCATTATGGCCCAGGAGTGTGAGGGCCACACAGCACCCCAATTACAGGCAGTAGTGTTTTGGTCAATTTCTTTTTTTGTTGATGTATATGTTCTTATAGGAAAGTACCATCTTTCTTGTCATCTTACCCCCAAGTTCTGCCTGTTTGTCAGTGTGTTTTGCCTGTCTCACTGGGACCCTGCTAGCCAGGACTCCAGTGCTTATAGTTTATGGCCTAATGTATGTGTTGTCAGTAGTCCTTAACAGTGTCACTGAGGCTCTGCTAATCAGAACCTCAGAGCTCATGCTCTCTCTGCTTTTAAATTTGTCACTGTAGGCTAGTGACTCCATATTCCAATTCCGATTGACACACTGGACCTCCCTTATAAGTCCCCAGTATATGGTACCTAGGTACCCAGGGCATTGGAGATTCAGGAGATACTTATGGGCTGTAGCATTTCTTTTGCCACCCCTAAGGAGCTCCTTCAAACCTTTCATCAGGACTGCCATTGCAGCCTCAGTGAAATAGTGCACACACTATTTCACAGCCATTGTTCACTGCACCAGGTACCTTATAAGTCACCTATGAGACCCTCACGGGTGAGTAGCGTGCTCTATAAGTCTCTTTGATTGATTGATTGATATATGTCTAACCTTCACTGACTGAAAGCTAGGTGCAAAGTTACTGTGTGTGAGGGCTCCCTTGCACTAGCAAAGGTGCCCCCACATTGTCGAGGGCCAATTCCCCGGACTTCGTGAGTACGGGGATACCATTATAAGCGTGCACTATATATATGGCACTACATATATGTAGCTTCATAATGGTAACTCCGAATATGGCCATGTGAGTTGTCTAAGATAATGGAATTGGCCCCCCCCAATCCAAATTTGGTATTGGGGAGCCAATACCATGCACCCTGGGGGCTCCACCATGGACCCCGAATTCTGCCAAACCAGCTCTCTGAGGCTTCCACTGCAGCCCCAGCTGCTACAACCTTAAAGACAGGTTTCTGCCCTCCTGGGGATTGAGCAGCTCAATTTACTTACCTTTACTGTATTCTTACTCTCCCAGCGATTCTGCACACACTACATTTGTCTAGGGGGGAATTTGTGATTCGCATTACACTTTCTTAGTATATGGTTTATGTTGCCCCTAGACTTATTTTCTCCCATTGCATTCTATAGCATTTCCTATTGGTTACATTGTTCTATGACTATTTACTTGTCTCATTTTGGTGTCTAGTGAATATATTGTGTATAATACTTACCTTCAGAAGGAGTATTGTCTCTAAGATATTTTTAGTACTGTGTCACCCAAATAAATACCCTTATTTTTGGTAACACTGAGTATTGACTTTTATTGTGTATACGTACTGTGTAACTATAGTGGCATTGCAGGAGCTTTGCATGTCTCCTAGTTCAGCCTATGCTGCTCTGCTAGCTACCTCTAACAGCCTAAGCTGCTAGAACACTGACTACATTTCACTAATAAGGGATAACTGGACTGGTATAAGATGTAAGTACCTAAGGTACTCACTACAAACCAGGTCAGCCTACTTTCCCTTGAAATAGCCACAAACGTTCCCACTAACATGCAGTTTTACTGATAAAAGTATATAGTGTACAAATAATGTTGTGGAAATTGGGTTTCTGAAAAGTATTTATCATTTGTGTATCATCAAATGTTCTGACTTGTGTTCATCCTATTAAATCTTTGTTTCCATCACACAGAATTACAAAAGATGTGCTTATCTATCTACTGAAATATATTTTGAAATATGTGTACAGTTCATGTACAAGCTATTTAAATGTGTGTTAGAAAAAAATCAGACATCCTACAGCCTTTTATTTCACACTTGTCATACAGCATAGTTCACTTTACAGAGGGGAAAGAAGTAAACTCCAACATCCTGAATAAAATAAGCAGCTAATTGTGAGAAGACATAAGCTGACGTGTCCTCTGTCTTTCAACACAGAGCAAATGTGACAAGATAAAAACAAGATTTAAAGGCATCTTTATTGATCATACACTTTCCAAAAGTGAACAGAAGACCTGTTCTTTGCCCGCTCACCACAGGGCGCCAGTATGCCCTAAAACTAACTGCTATTAAACTTAATATACCTGTACAACAGAAAAACATAATTCATAATTAATGCACGCGTCCCGTTAGATGAACCAACCACCTCCTATGCACAGCCTATAATGAACAATTTATGAATAGCAGACCTCATGTGACCAACCAACCTGACATGCATGGGCAAGCATCTGCTCCATTTGGTCTTCACCCTGTGAACAACTCTGCATGAAGAACTTCCTCCCTTCAAGCCCCTACTACACACTGCCATTGCTATGTACTGAAGCCTTCAGAGATAGCCAGACTCTCATGGGAACCTGATATGGGTAGGAAATGACCACCTGTGAACAGTGATTGACCTGTCAAGAACCTCTCCAGTGGGAGCCTACTACCACTAAACATCCAGGGCTCCTTATGTGGTGGGCAACTACTCAGTGTGCAGTGTTGTCACTCCTATGCACAACTGCTCATGGAGAGCCCACTCCCTCTAGATACTCACGCCCCCTTTGGAGGCCAAGCACCTAATACGTAAACCCTTGCCCTGAAACAAACCTTTTGTGGATAGCCAACTTCTCATGGATAATTAAAGAGAGATGGGTCAGTAAGTCCCTGCCATGCACGGTCATCTTGTGTGCAACCATTCAAGGAGAGCTCACTCCCTTCAGACAACCAAAACCCATTAGGCGGCAAAGCATGTTGTAAAAGGTAATGCCTATCAGCACTTCAAAGACGACAGAAAATTGAGTATAAGTGTAGCTTGGTGCCTCCAGTACAAAAAGCATATAACAATCTGCTACATTCACTGAGTGATGTCATCAATTATGTTGAGAGTTATGTCACGGAACAATTCATGAATGATCAGTGATGTAATATGTAAGAACATAAGCAGGGCATGTCAGGGCCGCAAGTTATTGTTAGCTAGCAAAACTATAAATGACGAATTTCCCTGTTTCTTGAGGTTTAAAAAGCCATTCTATGAACGTACTCGCCCCCAAACTATAACATGAGTTTATCATTTGGGCGTTTTCAATATACATGCACAAGGCAGGGAAAATAAATGGGGCTCAGTAACACATTATTTGAGGAAATATTCTAATAAACATTCATGCGTTTATTACTGAAGTGGAAAGTTCAAAGTTGAGTTGATTACCATTGTTCATCACAATTGATATAAGTTAAAACCTTTTACTGCATCACAGTAGCCCAAAAGTGGATCTGATAAAGCAACCTGCAAGACGTCGTCCCTGAGCTTCAGCCTTCGGAGCCAACCATGCCTACATGTACCAACATGGCTTCATTGACATTCTATGAGTTTCAAAAACTGCAAGCTTATCTACTATCTTCACATGAAAGAACATAAAATACACCATTACATTCTGATTCAGGAAAAGCTTTCTCTATTAATGGAACTAAAACAACTACATCACCATGATAGACCTTTGAATGAAAATAATAATTCAATAAATTATGATGATTGCACATCAAAGGGTCCAGCAAGATACTACTAGGGAGAAAATTAAACTTCCATCACAATACAGTCTGACTTTGGAAAACCACACAGATAATAAAGCCCCTTCCATACTAAAGGATCATGATAATGTTTGATATTATTTTGAATGAAATTAAAGAGGGAATTGTTACAATAAAAGACTGCAACAAAGCTAAAGGATTGTCTTGACATATTTGATGATAAACTTTCTCAAATTTCCAATTGCATTGATGAACCAGAACAAAGTGTCTCAGACACAGAGAATGTCTAGGGGACTAAGAATGAGGAATTACCACTGGGACCAGAAAAGCAGCTGCATCACTCTGTAGAGGACTTAGAATGAGGACTTACTACTAGGACCAGAGAAGCAGTTAGCAGCACTGTCTGTAGGATTAATAATGAGGAGTTACCACTGGCACCAGAGAAGCAACTGTTACACTGTTTAGAGGACTAAAGAATGAAGAAGACTGAAAGTGGATGAGCATGTGTCACAGACGGTGCAAAATTCGTACACAGAGCCTGTTATTTCTAAAACAGCAGTAGAGGGAAATGTGGCTTGGAAAACATCAATTAAGTATACCCGAGCAGAGGCACAAGATCGAAACCTGAAAGCTTTGGTGCCTTTCTAAACAGCCGTTTTCACTGGTGTGGTGTGAACACATTGCTATGGACAACCAAAAGGACACTAAGGCTGCGAAGCCCAGACAGAAGGAGGGGCCATCACATGCTTTAACAGGAGGAAGAGTGAACACGCGTGAATGTAATGTGATGGCCAACAAAAATGTTCACTTAGTGAAATTGCCTGGGAGGAAAGTAAGCACACAAAGGAGGGACAGTTAGAAAAATGCACTAATAAAAAGGAAGCAATTAAGACAAGCACAACAAAGAACTAATGCCACTTTTGCAGACAAGGCATGCGCGTTGCCGAGGCTCAACTTAAAAAGAACAGCACACATTTTCAACTACAGAGGCTGAGATGTTAACCTCGAGGATGTGAGAATGAAAGAATGTCTGCAATACGAAAATTCCACCATCAGAGTTTTTCCAGACTTTCAATTTAAAAAAAAAGCAATGGCTGAGACACAGCTTTGGTGAGATGACAAAGGCCCTAGGGGAAAGGGAAATTTTGTATAAGCTTCCGGCTTGACTGTGGATTGTGGTGAAGGAAAATATGGCATTTCAGGACACCAAATGAAGCCTGAAAGAAATGGAAACAGGCAAGATCGACACAGGAAGGAGGCAGGCAAGATAGAGTTAACTGACCAGGGACTGATAAGCCATGATGGAGGCTCATCAATCCCGATAGCCCCGGTCAAAGAACTGGTGCCCAACACCCATGTCACTCTGCAATGGCGAAAGGAATGGAAAATAAGGGAGAGAAAGAAAACTACTGTAGTAAAGCTGGAGAGAGAGGACTAAAGCAACAGCACCGGAGTCAATCCATATCATAAATAAGGGGAACAACGAGGTTGATACAATTAGTGACCCAAGCCACTAAGCCGACCAGGCAAAGACATTGACTAAAACCTGAAAATACTAAAAGGGACACCACAGCCTACATTGTTTAAAGGATTATGGATGGCGGTGTACAAAAATACTGAGTCTAAAGTGGGATCGTGAAATCAAGGGAGACAACTCAAAGAAAAGCTAACTTAAAGCTTTAATTTTCTACAGATTGGGTAGACAGGCACTCTGCACCTTGTCGATGCAGACACTTTAGAGCTTGAGATCCAGGGCAGTGGGAGGTAGGTGGTGCAAGAGGGAGGGAGTTATGTTGACGGTTTGAGTTTGTTGAACTCACTTAGGGAAAACAAGCAACTAGAAGGAGGACACCAGTGAGTACCATAACAAGCATCAGCAAAGCCAATGGGTTTTACCTATGAGAGAGCTATTGGCTTTGACAATTCTTTTTAGACATGCTGCTTTGCAATATGGCTTGAGGTAAAGGAAAAAAGCGCCATGATGAGGCCAGAATTGAATGTGTTCTACAGCTGTTTATATATATATATACATATACACACACAATTTTTTTTTCTTTCAGCCATGTTGCACAGCTACCTGAGCTACTATGGAACATATCTAAAAAACAATGACAAAACCAATACATCTCACATTAGCAAAACCTGTTGTCATTGCTAAAGTTTGTTATATGCAGTGATGTGACAGAGGGCATGGGGTCCCTGATGTGCCAGCTTTGAAACTGGGGAACCAAGTTACAGTCTTGGCGTCAGCTCAATATTCTGTGATTCTGGGCAAATCACAATCTCCCAGTGCATAGAAAAATAATGTGAAAAGTAACTGGTGCTCATGTAAAGCACTCCAAAACCTTAGGGTCGAGTTCATGCAATATAAAAAAACTGCAAAAAAAAAAAAAAAGTCAAGCTGTCAGAAGACGACTACACAAATTATATATAATATGGGAATGGCCCTTTGGTTGGAAACAATCTTATGACAATGATCCCTTGGGATACCGTGGGTGCTCCTGGCTAACAGACTTGTCCCACTGCCACTCCTGAGGAGATATATATAACAGGGTGGGAACAGCGCAATCTCACAGTACTTCCATAATTTGAGGTCGGTGCCCCCTTTCTTTGCACGGTGAAACTGCCACAAGGCCACTTACCAGCACAGCAGAGGTGGGTGGGTGGGAGGTAAAGGGGGTGGGGGGGGTGGGGGCGAGCGAAGGGCAGAGTCCAGACTGGCAATGGCGGTGAGGTGGAGTGTGAGTGCCAACTGTTTCGAGGGTAGGCAATCCTACCCTAAGCACTGGTCACACCAGAGCATCAGTCACTGCTGCCTTTGTTTCTCTGTAATCAGCTGATGCCCGAGTAAAGAGTGCAACGGTCAGAGAGGGAAGAGCCTGTGGAGCACGACTTATCCATTCCTTCAGACTGCCATTCACTAACAATGAAAGATATTTTGAATAGCACAATGAAATCTTGCGTTTAAGTACATAAATGTAAACATCATTGTGCTAACTTTTTTTGCTCAATGTCGTGCCATGTAAGTATGCAAGTTTAAAATTTACAACTCTAAGATGGGTAATTTGTGGTCGTGAAAATAATCAACTTTAAAGTTTCTTCAACAAATGCACATCTTGGAGTCAGAGACTGCACTCTTAACAGCTGCTGTTCAAGATGGCCATTAGAAGGATGACAACGTATGCAACACAGTTATGAGACACCTACGTCATTGTGACTTCCTGGATGTATATGGTATGATACTTTTCACCATTTCTTTTTATAAAAATAAAATACCCTGAAGAAATCAATCACACAACTGAACATGAAGAAATAAAGATTTCTTGTTTTTTTAAAGGTATGTGAGGGAAGTGCTAAGGAAGGGGTGACCTTCCAGTAATGAGAGGACACTTCACAGACAGCCTTGTTCATGTTGTGTCAAAGCCCTCGGAAGCAACAGAAAGCCCCCCTTTTGTGCTATACACAGAGTTTTCTGAGCAACAAAAAAGCAGCAGGGAGTGGAATGGGGAAAGGAACTGAGTAGGGGGTGGGGGCGCAAGCAGCGATGAGAAGAAGATGATGGGGGAAAGTGGGATTTGTGCAAGCGAGAGACTACAGACACATACGCTCTCAGTGCATGTTCAAAACTAAATTAAATAATGTGATGACATTATCAAAGTATATTCACCACATAGTAGCCAGATTTGGTTCCACCCGGAGCGGAATGGGGAAAGCAACTTGGCAGGGAAGGGGCAAGCAGCGCCAGGAGGAAGGTGGTGAGAGGGACAGGAGGACTGCGCAAGAGAGGACTGCTGACCCATGCACTCTCAGTGTCAAGTTCAAAAGTAATTTTTTTTTAAAAAGGAGTACCTGCTGACCAGTGAATAGACACTGTCCAATCTCTACCACCCAGAGGAAAAACCAGAAGAGCTGGAGGAAGGCGGAGACCAAGAGGAGATGATGACCAATGGGAAGCAAGGAAAAATGACTCACGTGGGAGCCAGCCAATTGTAAGTAAAGAAGTACTGACCGATTGGGAGCAAGCAAACGAGACCTAAATGGTAGCCAGCCCATGGTACATAGAGCGACGTGGAATCAGAGAAATGGGTGGGCTTTAAGTCCCTTTTAAGATTTATTTTCTTTTATACGATAGATTTTGCAAGCTAGGTATAGGAAAGTACCATCTTTCTTGGCATGTGACCCCCATTTTTACCTGTATGTCAGTATGTTTTTGCCTGTCTCACTAGGATCCTGCTTTTAGGCTAGTGACTTCATTTACCAATTTCAATTGGCACACTGGACCCCCATTATAAGTTCCTAGTATATGGTACCTAGGTACCCAGGGCATTGGGGTTCCAAGAGATCCTTACGGGCTGCAGCATTTCTTTTGCCACCAATATGGAGCTCAGACAAACCCTTTCACAGGCATGCCATTGCAGCCTGCGTGAAATAGTGCACACATTATTTCACAACCATTTTCACTGCACTTAAGTAACTTATAAGTCACCTATATATCTAACCTTCACTTGCTGAAGGCTAGGTGCAAAGTTACTAAGTGTGAGGGCACCCTTGCACTAGCAAAGGTGCCCCCACACAGTCCAGGACCAATTCCCCAGACTCTGTGAGTGCGGGACGCCATTACATGCGTGCACTACATATAGGTCAATACCTATATGTAGCTTCACAATGGTAACCCCGAATATGGCCATGTAAGGTGTCTAAGATCATGGAATTGTCCACCCATTCCAAATCTGAATTGGGGAGCCAATTCCATGCATCCTGGGGGCTCCACCGTGGACTCCCAGTACTGCCAAAACAGCCTTCTGAGGCTTGCACTGTAGCTATAGCTGCTGCCACCTCACAGACAAGGTTCTGCCCTCCTGGGGTCTGAGCAGCTCAGTCCCAGGAAGGCAGAACAAAGCATTTCCTTTGGGAGGAGGGTGTTACACCCCCTCCCTTTGGAAATAGGTGTAACAGGCTGGGAAGGGGTAGCCTCCCCCAGCCTCTGGAAATGCTATGAAAGGCACAGATGGTGCCCTCCTTGCATAAACCAGTAAACACCGGTTCAGGGACCCCCATTCCCTGCTCTGGCACGAAACTGGACAAAGGAAAGGGGAATGACCACTCCCCTGTCCATCACCACTCCAGGAGTGGTGCCCAGAGCTCCTCCAGTGTGCCCCAGAGTTCAGCCATCCTGTTTTCCAAGGTGTGGGGACACTCTGGAGGCCTCTGAGTGGCCAGTGCCAGCAGGTGACGTCAGAGACCCCTCCTGATAGGTTCATACCTGATAAGGTAGCCAATTCCCTTCGCAGAGCTATTTAGGGTCTCTCCTGTGGGTTTCTTTTCAGATTCTGCTTGCAAGTTTTCTTCAGCAATCCTCTGCAACTACTACTTCATCCTCTGACCTTGGATCAACAGCAGACTGCTCCAGGAACCACTGCAGCAGCAACAAAGTATCCACAAGGGGTACTTTTTCTCTGCAACATCAGCTCCAGCCAGCAACTGCAACAGATTCCACGGTGTGCATGCTCTGGGGATTCCCTGTCTTACCCTGCACCAGAAGGACCGAAGAAATCTCCCGTGGAGTGACGGAGTCACTTCCCTGCTCTTGCAGGAACCTTCTAAGTCGACGACCGGTTCTCTTGGACTTCTCTCCTGGCGACGAGTGTGCTCCTTAGAACACAGGTGGGGGACCCCTTCGACAGATTGTCCTAAGGTCCTGCTGTCCAAATTTGGAGGAGGTAAGAGCTTGCTTTCCCCGTTAGTGACCGTACCCCTGTGCACTGCGTCTTCACCTCCTGAGGCCTATGTACACTATTTGCAAGAACCCTTCGTGTACAGCCTGGCCCTGGTCCCCAGCACTCTATCCTGCGACGCTCAACTCGCTGAGTTGTCCTCCGGCGGCATGGGACCCTCCTTTGAAGTGCTGCACCAACCGCATTTTGCACCTCCTTTGTCCCCGTGTCCTGGGACTCCCGTGGGTGCTGTCTGGTTGACTGAGGGCTCTGTGAAGTGCTGAGAGCCCCCTCTTCCTCCTCACACAGAGTTGAGACCCCCAGGTCCCTCCTGGCTACAGACAGCAATACTTTGATGCAAAATGCGACTTTGCCGGAACCAAGGCTTGTTTGACGAATCCAGCGCCGAAACTCGCCTGCATCCAACATCTCTTCGTGGGACATCCATTGAATCACGCAGGAACCTGTTGACATCTGTCTTGGGTGCATTTCTGCAGACTTCGTCCAACCGGGGACTCTTCTTTTTCACCCTCTTCTAGGTTGGCAGGGGTTCCTGTCCTTCCTGGAACTTCTTTCGACTTCTGGACCTGGTCTCCTTCCTTTGCAGGTCTTCAGGTCCAGGAATCTACCATTTGTTATTTGCAGTCTTGCTTGGTTCTTGCAACAACTCTAATCACGACTTGTAGTGTGTCCTAAGGAAACTTGCAGTACTTTACTCCTACTTTCCTGGGGCTCTGGGGTGGGGTACATTATTCACCTTTGTGGTTTTCCTACTCTCCCAGTGAATCTCTACACACTACACTTGTCTAGGGGGGAATTTGTGATACGCATTCCACTTTCCTAGTATATGGTTTGTGTTGCCCCTAGACCTATTTTTTCCCATTGCATTCTATAGCATCTCTTCTTGTTTGCACTATCCTATGTCAAATTACTTACCTTATTTTGGTGTCTAGTGTATATATTGTGTATACTACTTACCTCCAGAAGGAGTATTGCCTCCAAGATATTTTTGGCCTTGTGTCACCCAAATAAACTACCTTTATTTTTGGTAACACCGAGTATTGTCTTTACTTGTGTATAAGTACTGTGTAAATATAAGTGGTATTGCATGAGCTTTGCATGTCTCCTAGTTCAGCCCAAGCTGCTCTGCTATAGCTACCTCTATCAGCCTAAGCTGCTAGAACACTACTACATTTCACTAATAAGGGATAACTGGATCTGGTGTAAATACCCAAGGTACCATCTACTGTAGGAAAGTACCATCTTGCCTGGCATGTTACCCCCATATTTCACTGTATATATGTTGTTTTAGTCTATGTGTCACTGGGACCCTGCCAGCCAGGGCCCCAGTGCTCATAAGTGTGCCCTGTATGTGTTCCCTGTGTGATGACTAACTGTCTCACTGAGGCTCTGCTAACCAGAACCTCAGTGGTTATGCTCTCTCTTTGCTTTTCAAATTGTCACTAACAGGCTAGTGACCAATTTCACCAATTCACATTGGCATACTGGAACACCCTTATAATTCCCTAGTATATGGTACTGAGGTACCCAGGGTATTGGGGTTCCAGGAGATCCCTATGGGCTGCAGCATTTCTTTTGCCACCCATAGGGAGCTCTGACAATTCTTACACAGGCCTGCCACTGCAGCCTGAGTGAAATAACATCCACGTTATTTCACAGCCATTTACCACTGCACTTAAGTAACTTATAAGTCACCTATATGTCACCTATATGTCTAACCTTTACCTGGTAAAGGTTGGGTGCTAAGTTACTTAGTGTGTGGGCACCCTGGCACTAGCCAAGGTGCCCCCACATCGTTCAGGGCAAATTCCCCGGAATGAGTGCGGGGACACCATTACACGCGTGCACTATACATAGGTCACTACCTATGTATAGCGTCACAATGGTAACTCCGAACATGGCCATGTAACATGTCTAAGATCATGGAATTGTCACCCCAATGCCATTCTGGCATTGGGGAGACAATTCCATGATCCCCTGAGTCTCTAGCACAGACCCGGGTACTGCCAAACTACCTTTCCCGGGGTTTCACTGCAGCTGCTGCTGCTGCCAACCCCTCAGACAGGTTTCTGCCCTCCTGGGGTCCAGCCAGGCTTGGATCAGGAAGGCAGAACAAAGGACTTCCTCAGAGAGAGGGTGTTACACCCTCTCCCTTTGGAAAAAGGTGTCAGGGCTGGGGAGGAGTAGCCTCCCCAAGCCTCTGGAAATGCTTTGATGGGCACAGATGGTGCCCATCTCTGCATAAGCCAGTCTACACCGGTTCAGGGATCCCCCATCCCTGCTCTGGCACGAAACTGGACAAAGGAAAGGGGAGTGATCACTCCCCTGACCTGTACCTCCCAGAGGAGGTGCCCAGAGCTCCTCCAGTGTGCTCCAGACCTCTGCCATCTTGGAAACAGAGGTGCTGCTGGCACACTGGACTGCTCTGAGTGGCCAGTGCCAGCAGGTGACGTCAAAGACTCCTCCTGATAGGCTCTTACCTGTGTTGCTAGCCTATCCTCCTTCCTTGGTAGCCAAACCTCCTTTTCTGGCTATTTAGGGTCTCTGCTTTGGGGAATTCTTTAGATAACGAATGCAAGTGCTCATCAGAGTTCCTCTGCATCTCTCTCTTCACCTTCTGCCAAAGGATCGACCGCTGACTGCTCAGGAAGCCTGCAAAATCGCAAAAAGTAGCAAAGACGACTACTGCAACCTTGTATCGCTGATCCTGCCGCCTTCTCAACTGTTTTCCTGGTGGTGCATGCTGTGGGGGTAGTCTGCCTCCTCTCTGCACTAGGAGCTCTGAAGAAATCTCCCGTGGGACGACGGAATCCTCCCCCAGCAACCGCAGGCACCAAAAGAACTGCATCACCGGTCCTCTGGGTCCCCTCTCAGCACGACGAGCGTGGTCCCTGGAACTCAGCAACTCTGTCCAAGTGACTCCCACAGTCCAGTGACTTTTCAGTCCAAGTTTGGCGGAGGTAAGTCCTTGCCTCCCCACGCTAGACTGCATTGCTGGGTACCCCGAGATTTGCAGCTGCTCCGGCTCCTGTGCACTCTTCCAGGATTTCCTTTGTGCACAGCCAAGTCTGGGTCCCCGAAACTCTAACCTGCAGTGCACAACCTCCTGAGTTGTCCTCCTGCGTCGTGGGATCTCCTTTTGTGACTTCGGGTGAGCTCCGGTTCACTCCTCTTCGTAGTGCCTGTTCCGGCACTTCTGCGGGTACTGCCTGCTTCTGTGAGGGCTCCCTGTCTTTCTGGGCGCCCCCTCTGTCTCCTCACGCAAGTGGCGACATCCTGGTCCCTCCTGGGCCACAGCAGCATCCAAAAACCCTAACCGCGACCATTGCAGCTAGCAAGGCTTGTTTGCGGTCTTTCTGCGTGGGAACACCTCTGCAAGCTTCTTCACGACGTGGGACATCCATCCCCCAAAGGGGAAGTTTCTAGCCCTCTTCGTTCTTGCAGAATCCACAGCTTCTACCATCCGGTGGCAGCTTCTTTGCACCCTCAACTGGCATTTCCTGGGCATCTGCCCAATCTCGACTTTGTCGCGACTCTTGGACTTGGTCCCCTTGTTCCACAGGTACTCTCGTCCGGAAATCCACTTTGGTTGCATTGCTGGTGTTGGTCTTCCTTGCAGAATTCCCCTATCACGACTTCTGTGCCCTCTGGGGAATATAGGTGCACTTTACACAAACTTTTCAGGTTCTTGGGGTGGGCTATTTTTCTAACCCACACTGTTTTCTTACAGTCCCAGCGACCCTCTACAAGTTCACATAGGTTTGGGGTCCATTCGTGATTTGCATTCCACTTTTGGAGTATATGGTTTGTGTTGCCCCTATACCTATGTGCTCCTATTGCAATCTATTGTGACTATACATTGCTTGCATTACTTCCTTTTGCTATTACTGCATATTTTTGGTATTGTGTACATATATCTTGTGTATATTTGCTATCCTCATTCTGAGGGTACTCACTGAGATACTTTTGGCATAATGTCATAAAAATAAAGTACATTTATTTTTAGTATATCCGTGTATTGTGTTTTCTTATGATATTGTGCATATGACACCAGGGGTATAGTAGTAGCTTTACATGTCTCCTAGTTCAGCCTAAGCTGCTTTGCCATAGCTACCTTCTATCAGCCTAAGCTGCTAGAAACACCTCTTCTACACTAATAAGGGATAACTGGACCTGGTACAGAGTGAAAGTACCCCTTGGTATCCACTACAAGCCAGGCCAGCCTCCTACATCTACAAACCAGGCCAGCCTCCTACACAAGGTGAAACCTAAAAACCTAGGGATAAAGAAACAGTGCAGTGCTAAGAAAAGACAGGCATGCACACCAGACACAATAGTGCACAATACACATGAAAATACGATCCTGGAATGTTAATGGGCTGCAAGGTAAAATAAAGTTTATCATCCAATACTTGAAGAGACACCACCTTAGCATCCTTATGGTGCAAGAGACACACCTTAAAGGGAATAGTTACAAAGCACTAAAGAGGAACGGTCATAAAGTGTTGGCCCACTCAAGATTCACAATTGATTCCAAAGGAGTGGGGGTAGTGGTCCGAAAGAAGATACGATTTACCCCATACATAAAAGGACAGACACACAGCTATTATTTAGCGCTCACCAGTAAGTGGGACAGAGTAACAATCAAACTTTGCTCAGCATATATACCACCTAGGCTACAAACCACTGCTTTACTAACCTCAGGAACTTCTGCTGGAATTACCACAGCACTGCTTACAGGAGGAGACTTTAGTCCAGTGGTCGATAAAGAAATGGGGGAGAAAAGGAAAGGGGGTGGAGTAAAGGAAGAAACAGAACCCTAGAAAATCTCTTGGATGCCATGGGCCTTTATGACATCTGGAAGGCATTTAAGTTATGGGAGATAAACAGAAGGGGTCCAGTGATCTGGCTGATAAATAAAACATGGGATAATTTCCTCCCCTCACAATGCAGGCTATATGAAATAGGAAACAAATCAGGTAAATTATTGGCATGGTTGAGACACAGATGGCAAAGCAGGAACTGGGTAGCCAAGATCAAAACAGAATCGTAGGAGAGCATCTTGGGTAACAAGGAGGTTGCCAAGACATTCTCAAACTAATACCAACAATTACCTAGGTCAACTAGCAGCTGCACTGTATAATGAAGTCAGGGAAGGGGGACAGAATCACTGACTGACAAGTGGTTCTCGACCACTGCTGAAAGTCTACTGGATATCGAAAGGCTTTGGTAAGACAACATAATGTTTGTTTCTTCAAACTATAAAACCAATAAAATTATTTAATTAAAAAAAAGAATGAAACAAGAAGAACTGGAAAATCACCTGCAACAATCTAACATGTTATACATATTTGAGAAAGTAAGAAAGACAATGATTGATACAAGTTTTTTTTTATAGAGAATTTGATTAAAACTTATGATCCCCCCCCAGATTTCAGTGATTATGAGAGTTTACCAAATTCTAGCTCAGTCAACAAATCATTCAAAGTACCCTCAAACTATACTGGTAAATGTTTCTAACTAAAAAAATCAATGAATAGATTTTGTTGAAGGCTATATCTTCTAAAGCTTTCAAAGTTGACAATATGTTTGATTTTTATATCTTCTCTCAAATGACTATTTAGACCAAACATATATTCAAAGAATTCAGGAGCATGATTCTTCTATTTAAATATGCAGGGTTTCAGGCTTCCTTTGTAGGACATGCCAATATGAGAGTACTATCTAAAGACAATTTGCTGTCTTCACTGAATTAAAAGAAGAGCACCAATGTCTCAATGAAATTAATGAGAATCCCTCTAGATGAATAAGAATATCATACATATTGTAACCACTAAAAATACTGCTTTATGGCGATGAAACAATCCAATTTGGCCAAAAAGCCACAGGTGCTGATCCATTGCACCAAGAGGGAGACTGGAGATAGCTTCCAATGGCATCAAGAGAGCAGGACTGCTGTCAGTGCACAAATGGGGGCAGAGGGGCATCAACTGGGCATGAGGCTAAATAGAACGGCACATTTGGTGGTATGGTAGTTAAGGGATTAGCAATCAGATATATATATATATATATATATATATATATATATTTTTTTTTTTTTTTTAATCAAGAAACTAATTTCAAGAGCAGTAATGCAGAAATCCGGACCCCTGCATGGATATCGCACAAGTATATTCTAACACTCATTCACTAAGATTTAGATCAAATTCAGACCCCTACATTAACTAATGAACAAAGTGCAACAATTTAATAAAGCTATCTCCTACTCTGAATTAACATTAGTGCTAGAAACTTTACTAAAAGAAGTCTGTGATAATGACAGTTTGAATCAGTAACTTTACATGTTATTCTCTGAAAAATTAAAATAGGTTTCAAGTGCAAAATTCGATGATATTTTGAAGGCTGACTTAATTCCAAGGTGCTTTTCTGATGCGACAGTAATTCGCTTTTTGAAAGAGATAGAAAAAGGAGATCCACGTTCTCACAGGCCGGTAAATCTTTTAAACCTAGATTACAAGATACTCGCAAACATTCTCCAGCTACCCCTACAATAAACAATTCATGAAAATCAAAGTGTTTCATTATCATCAATTAACTTTATTCGGTACAAAAATAGACCATAAAAGACATCCAATAAATACAAACATACATATTTCATGATCATTAGATAAAAACATTATTGATACGTATTTCGAATTCCGAAAGCAGCATATATAAAATTTAACACAGCCTGTATTATATCTACATTTCCCAAACTGTGTAAATAAAAATAAGCAGGCTGAGTAGTTCTAATACTTTTAGATAAAAATAACGGATGTAAAAACCTTTTACTTGGAGTATCATAAAAAGTACAAAAGAGTATGAAGTGCAGAGTACTTTGGGATGTCTTTCCATCGCAACAACATGGTGGAAGATTCTTAAACCAAGTTCCACGAGTAGGAAATGCTACCAGGTAATGTAATGTATTTAAACGTAACCTAGTAAGTAAAAACCTATGTCGCTCTAGGCTAACAGTAGTCAGATATAACATCGGGTGAAGTTGCTGTATCTGGTTCCTCGCCTGGACTCTATTCGTGGACAAAATCGGCTCCAGGTCATACATTTTCTGCCAGTATATTTCCTTTACCTTTTTGATATCCCGCTTTGTCAGAAGGTCCGGCTTTGAAAAGAACTCCCCTAGTCCTAATAAGAGAAAAGAGGAGTGGACATATCTGAGCCACAGTATGTCCAATGATCGTGATAGTAAAAGACAATCCTGTATCACCCTTCTGCATAAAAAAGCTTCTGGTTTGGACCAAATTTGTATCCATAATAATATGGGTTGGTGCTTTATATAGCTGGATATGCATCTCAGGATATGCATCTCAGGCCTAATTCTTCGTGACAAAACATTACTGAGGTTGATTGCGGGACTGCTAATAGCCTCCTTAAAAACTTATTTTCTATAATCTGGAGGCTCGAGCATTCTGCATATCACCAAACCCCAGCTCCAAATGTCGCAATAGAGAGAAATTTGCTGGAAAAGATAGTCATCATCTCTTTTACAGGTCTGTGTCACAACTTTTTTGCAAATCTAAAAACTGCTTCTATGGCTTTCTGGAATTGTATTGAACGTATGTTTACTAAACATTTCCAATTAAAATCTACATCAATGGGAACCCCCAGATACGTGAAATGTGGGACCTTAAGTATTTCTTCCCCATCCAACACAAATTGTGTAGTTTTTGCTAACTTTGGCCCCGTCTTCATCACAAATGACTTAGATCTATTGATTTTGAAACCAAGGGTTCCGATGAATGTATTAAAAGCATTCAATAAAACCTGAAGACCATTTGCTGTCCTTGAGATGAGTACGGCATCATCCGCATACAATAATACTGGAATTGGGGAGTTATTAATAAGAGGCAGATCCTTCCCCGATTCACAGAGAAATTTCTCTAGCCCATTTATATAAAGAAGAAAAAGAAAAGGGGCCAGCACACAACCTGGTCTAACCCCCTTTAGTGAAGGGAACTTCTCTGTTAAACCACCCTCCTGAGGATAGCGAACTCGAGCCGAAGTACAAGCATGAAGTCTACTAAGTAGAACAATAATGTCTTTGTCGACTCCCATATTTAACATGACCGTCCACAGTTTCTCTCTATTGAATGTGTCGAAAGCACAGGACAGATCCATAAATGCTAAATGTATACACCCATTTTTGACTTTCGTTCATATTTTTGGACTATGGGAGTCAGATTGAGTGTTTGTTCTACTATGCCCAGCCCAGGCCGAAAGCCAAATTGGGCCTCTGAAAGACAATGAGATTCAGTTGCCCAGTTTTCCAACTTATTTAAAATCACTCGACCTAAGATTTTAACTGAGCTGTCCAATTGAGAAATTGGTTGATAACATAAAGGATCTGCCCTATCCCCCTTCTTAAAAATCAGGACGATAATCGCCTCTTTCCACGTGTCTACTAGTGGACCTGTCATGACAGATCTCAGAACATCAGTGAGCAATGGCCCCCAAAAATCTGGAAGCGCTTTATATAAATCAGCAGGAATTTTGTCTGGACCAGGGGCTTTCTGAGAAGGACAATCTTGAATAGCCTGTTTTACATCGGCTACACTTATAGTATTACTGAAGGCCGCACTGATTGAAGCATTTCCTATTATCATAAGGCAATTCGTATCATCTTGTTGGACATTGTTCTCCATTGCAAAAGATTTGAAAAATAATTCACCCAGGTTTGAGCTGGAATGACAGTATCCATAGTCATCCCGTGCTTGTCATTCAACAATGGAGAGTTAACCGCTTGCCAGAATGCGGTTGTATCTTTATTTTTACTTGCTTCAATCAGTTCCTCCCAGGCAGACTCACTTAATTCAGCCTTCCTCTTAGCAAGTGCTTCCTGATACCTTTCTTGCAGTTTTACTTGCTTGTCGATCTTGAGGAGATGCATTGATTATTTTCTTTAAGTTTTTTAGGGATAGAGTACATGCATGATTAAACCATCGAGGGCCACGTACTTTGTTAGTGCCCGGGCACTATAGTTTTTCAGCCATGTACTTTGTTAAGGAGGAGAATGCATGAACAATTTCATGGGGGGCATATCTTCACTCAAAGTTTTCATAACATTTGTTCATTTGTTCTGTATTAGATCTTTAAAAAAGCTATTACTATCTATTTTTCCCCATTTAATTGTAAGGCCTTTTCGGGCTGAGAACTTCATGTCTGGGTGTCGTTTCTGTATTCTCAAGTCGCTCTTCAAACCCAAGCTTATTTCAATAGTTAGAGGGTTGTGATCACTAATACAAGTCGGCGTCACCCTAAACTGCCTGACAAAGGGGATTAATTCTCTAGAATAAATAATGAAGTCAATGATAGTATGAGCATTTCCTCTTATAAATGTCGGTACCCCTCCTAAAACAGATATAGGAAAAAGCAGAGAATTAGCTGCTATCACACTGTTAAGAGCATTCCCATAAGGAGATTGTTTAAAGTGTTGAATAGGACAATCATTTTCATTGAGGAGCCCACAACAATCTAAATACTCCGACTCACATAGATGAGCCTTAAAATCACCAATCCATATTATTCTTAGGTCCTTTTTACTATTATTTGTTGCCTTGTGTATTATCATCTCGAAGTTGCCAACCACACTAGTGTCCGAATTGTCAAAGGTATTGTTATAATAATTAATCAACAGTATGTCAAATGGTTCTGACAATTTCAAAAATAGGGCCAGGAAAAAAGGGGATGTGCCCACAACACGCACATTCACCCCCCTTGCCATTACTGATACAAAAGTGACCAGACCTCCCTTAGCCCTACCCATGGAGGCCTTAGTTGCAAGGGCACGATATGTGGTATAGCCATTAATATATGTAGGCTCCATAAGCCAAGTCTCTTGGCAACAGATAAAAAGATTCTCTGTCACTAACTTTAGCCAATCAGGGTTTCCCATTTTTGATTTGATTCCTGCCACATTCCAGGAAATAGTCCCCGAAACTGTTGTATCGTGTATGTCAGAGGCTCCCTTAGATTGCAGAGAGGACTGATGCAGTGTATTTAACTTCGGAGTCCCCTGTAAGGGTGGCCCAGTTGCTAATGGTCAGTCTAACTGGTCTAAAGAGGCCAAGGGCTCAAATCTATTAGACAGCGTCAGGGTGGTATCAAGTGGTTTAGAGACAGCAGAGTGACTAAAATTCTGATTTCCAGGGTAAATGGTATCAGATAGACAGGTCTTGGGTGAAGAAAGAATAAACTTGGATAATCGCTGTGCTCTTGTAGACCCTGCAGGTAGCGTTAAAGTTGAAAAGTGATGGTGCAAGGCATTAACTATCCAGGGACTCCTAAAATGTATACTTATGCAGTCCCCTTGTGAGGACTCGGGGGATAAACCAACCCAGGGGACTCTTTTTACAGTTAAAATGTCCTTGCAAAAGTCTCCCCTTCTCCCCGAAGCTTTCCTACCCAGTGCGTCACTTTATTTAACAATGATGCACGTGACTGATAATGCAAATTTCTTAGTATGGGAACATTTTCAAAAATTAAAATATAGGGAGCACATGCCGACGGGATCCTTGGGTAAGTTGTTTGGGTTCTTATAGTCACCTGGCCCTCAGAGTCCTCCCGCTTATCTATATCCCACCGAGAATGTGCATTTATAGAATTTTGTGTTACCACAAGATTCGAGGGCTTAGAAGCTAAATTCTGGACGGGATCAAAGTTTTTTATTTACTGGCAAGACAGATTACGACTAATACCAATGTTTTAATAGACACAATTGATTACTTTTACACAAGTTCAGATAAAGCTCCTTTTGTAGTGGGAAATGGAGAAAAGGCATTTAACCCTGAAAGTTGGAATGCACTATTTTTGATTTTGCTAGAATTTGAATTTTCATCCCAATTCACACAGGCCTTAAATAATGTGTAATATAGAGCCATAACCAGTCAATTCAAGACAAGCTGGTAAAATTCACATTACTAAAGGTACTTGTCAAGGGTGTCTCATGTCTCTGATGCTTTTCAAGCTCTTATTGAACTACTAGCAATATCACTTCAAGCACATAACTGGAGAAAACGGGTAAATACTCGAATGACTGAACTACAACTTTATACAGACAATTATGATATATCTTATATCTGAAAGCTGATAAGGATTATAACTACTTTAGACAAAATTTAAAAAAAAACATAAATATTAGAGGTTATAAGAGTAACCACCATAAAACCAAAACAATTTTATTCAACACTACTCTACAGATTAGCTTGAACAGAAGTTATGTCCCAAATCGATTTATAAGATATCTGGATAGACATTTTTTGGATAATTATGCTGATATCTTTAGACTGAATTAAGTTACAATTATCAATAAAGTTCAACCTTTGTTTAAAAGATGACAGACTCCAAGATTCTCTATTGCTGATTGTGTACCATTATTAAAAATATCTATACTTCCCCCATATATTTGTTATGCAAGCTTGAGCTTGCTGTAACTTATAAGTTAAATTATTTTCTGAAATGGAACAAATACTTTAAACCTTTATATGGAAAGATCAGAGCTCCCGAATTAAATTATCCAGGCTATAGATCAATAAGGAGTATGGCCGACTTGCTCTGACGAACTTTAGACTTTATTACTTAGCGGCCTCTACGAACATGCATACTCACTTGAATTGTGAGGTATAATAATACGAGATTATGATAACTGTATCTTCAATTTAATGTTAATGAACAATCTGCTAACTTACTCATATTTATTAACTCACAGATGTTGAAACAAGATCATATACAAGAAAACCCATATGAACTCTAGAAGGAAAAGTACATTTTTCTGACTTCTGAACATCTGCGATTCATGTATTATCTTAAGGGAATACATAGGTGTGGGCTTAGTCTTGAAATCAGTGCAATCAAGAAATGGGGTGAAATTAGGTTTAAAATAGTTAACAAGTTTTTTACAGATGAGACTTGAAAAACATTAAATCAAATTGGGGCTGTTGTACTAGAAATTAATCATGATATCGGATCTCTTTTCATCAAATAAAATTTTGGTCAAAGGTACATTTGAACTGCATCAAGAGCTATTTATAAATTATAGTCAGCGTACTATCTGTTTAGTAAGTTCCTCGGCTGTTAACATAGAATTTTCAAAACAAGATACTCATGACAAATGGTAAACTGATCACTTTAACAAAAGAAGTTGAGGTTAAGATCTATCACAAATGTAGTTAGAAATCCCATTTCAGTATGGAATCCTTTTGAGGAGCTTACTTTCAATGCATGGACTATTATGCTGAATTGAGGTTTTATTATTCACCTAAGCGCTCTAAAAATATCTATCTAAACACTTTGCTATTTTATTTTAGATTACAAAACAACAAAGTTGGCGGCTGGTGGCATGTAGTAGGTGCTTGCCCAAACATTTCCTTTTTTTCTGGAGGTATTCTCTAGTTTATAAGTTATAGGTGGGAACAATGTATTAGTTTATACTGATGTAAGCAGTGATGCACATTATAGACATATATAGACTTGTTGCAAGTAATGTTTGCTTATAACAACGCCGATCTCTTTCATTTATTCCTGGGCTTGGCTTTCAAAAATCGCTTGATGCAATTGGTAAATGCCTTATCTTAGTCCCGCCGTGAGGCGGTTTTTGTCACGCCTTGCAGACTGCCCCATTTACATGGATTATTGCGCAATTGCCGATTTACTTCAGCGTGGGCGAACTATTTTTTTTGTCACTCCCCTTCGTGCTGCATGGGAGCCATGGCACTCCTAGAGTGAACAGGCACAACAGTGTTAATCCAATCGGCAGTATTGGAGCACTGGTCATATTGTTCACAGTCACCTAATAAGAGTTATTTCTTGTCGCTCTCCTCTTAAAGCACTTGAAATTGGTAAATGCTTTCAATAAAACAGAAATCCTCAGAGCGAAAGCTTCTCTCTCGGCACAGCGGGAGAGCAGATATTGAAAAATATTCACTGCACTTGGGAAACTTGTACCATAATGCTTTGCAGGGCATTACTTTCACAAAACATATCTCCCATAACTCAGTCTGTGGTGGTCATAGGACAATGGGACCACTACCAAAACGTTCACAACAATGTACTCTTTTTGTCTAGGGCATCTCTGGGTACCCACACTAGGTTAGTTGGAACCCCAAAATAATAACCCCTCCCACCATTCAGTATCTTTTTAAGCGTTCTCATGGCTGGAACTTTTGTTTTGTAGCTGGGAATAGCTTGTGTTTTAAAGGCTTTGTTTTTTATATCAGTGCTATATGCCTGCTATCCATAAAAATGTGTAATGCACTATGCCCTTTAGGAGCTAAACATATGTTTACACTGCATTATTTAATGCCATTTTATTTGTGTGTGGTTATGCCCTCTAGGGGCTAACTATATATAGTTACATGGCCGTGTTTCTTACAAATGCTAGTTTCACTGTTGTGTTCTCTAGGGTTGTTCTAAGCATTACTGTCATATCAACATATTAAAAAATTGATGGAATGAACATGTGGCCCATATTGCTTTGCAGGGCATTACTTTGACAGAACATTTTTGCTCACAACTCTAAGTCTGTGGTGGTCCAAGTACAAAAGGACCACCTTCAAAACACTGACCATGATATGCTCTTTCTGCCTATATCATCTCTGGGTCCCCACACTGCGTTAGTGGGAACTTTAAAATAATAACCCCTACCTTTCATTATCTTTTTAAGCTCTCTCATGGCTGGAGCTTTTGGTTTACAGCCAGTAGAAGTTCTTTTATGGGCCTTGTTTTCAACATCATTGCAATAGGCCTGTTAGCCTTGAAAATGTATAATGCACTATATCCTCTAGGGGCTAACTATATGGTTACACTGCATTACTTACTCCCATTTCTATCATGTGGTTATGCTCTCTAAGGGCTGACTGTACATCATCTCTGGGTCGCCACACTAAGTTAGTCAGACCCCAAAATAATAACCCCTCCCACCATTCAGTGTCTTTTAGGCTTTCTCATGGCTATAACTTTTGTTTCACAGCTGGGAGGAATTTTGTTTTAAAAGCTTTGTTTGTAATATCATTGCAGTAGGCCTGTTAGCCCTAAAAAAGCCCAATAGGGGCTATGTATATGGTTACACTGCATTACTTTCTCTTGTTTTTTTCATGGGGTTATGCCCTCTAGGGGCTAACAATATGGTTACATGAACATGTTTCTTACAAATGATATTTTTGTTATGGTGCCCTTTAGGGGCTGTTTTGAGCATTACAGTCTAATGCCAAAACTGTATTTCTGATAAAGGTTTATATTATAACTTTATGTTTTAATAATCCCTCCTTATTACAATCATGGCCATGATTCAGGACTACTTAACATCCCTATTACACTATGACTGAACACTCTGGATATGTTTGGATGACCATTCTACTTTATTTCTCCTCTGTGGCTGTTGCAGAATTGTGTTAGCCATCCAGCAACTCTGATTGTGGGGTGGTGAAAGTAGAATTCTACTGGAATTAGCATTGCAGATTTAAATTGGGATGCTAAATGGCAACATGTTAATGTTTTGCTGCAGATAGAGGAACAGGGTAAATGGAAGTGCTTTAGTTATATGCAGGGCCACTAGAATTATATGGCTGGAAAAGACAGAATTATGGGGCGTGGGTGACCAATTGATGTGGCATGAAAAGTCCAGTTATGAATGTACAATCCCGATAGTTCTAACTCTAACTCAAGCAAATGCAATACCTATTGCATTGCAAATGCTTGTTGTGATTTGGTATAAATCCATCCAGTAGTTTTAGAGATACTGAAGGTAAAACAAATTTGTATATCTAGAGAGGCAAATCCTCCTCAAATCAACCTACTACAGATTTGCGGATCCACCCACTTCAGCAAGGCTTCACTGGTCCGCAGCAACCGAAAAGGAAAGATGTGGCTGCTATTTTATGTATCTAGGAATGGTCCCTGTGGCTGCAATGTGAGCTGCAATTTATTCGAAGAGGTCAGGGCAGATGTTCTCTGAGGCTATGTTTGTGTTATATATTTTCCAAAATTAGGTATGATGTACAAAGAATTACCTACAACAGTTTTTTTTGTCATGTGCGATATTGGCGGATTGTCACAAAATTACATAGGGGCTGGCTGAGCCCTGCATCAGAGCCGCAGATCCCACTGCGCATTAAAAAATATATACAGGGAGTGCAGAATTATTAGGCAAGTTGTATTTTTGAGGATTAATTTTATTATTGAACAACAACCATGTTCTCAATGAACCCAAAAAACTCATTAATATCAAAACTGAATATTTTTGGAAGTAGTTTTTAGTTTGTTTTTAGTTTTAGCTATGTTAGGGGGATATCTGTGTGTGCAGGTGACTATCACTGTGCATAATTATTAGGCAACTTAACAAAGAAAAATATATACCCATTTCAATTATTTTTCATTACCAGTGAAACCAATATAACATCTCAACATTCACAAATATACATTTCTGACATTCAAAAACAAAACAAAAACAAATCAGTGACCAATATAGCCACCTTTCTTTGCAAGGACACTCAAAAGCCTGCCATCCATGGATTCTGTCAGTGTTTTGATCTGTTCACCATCAACATTGCGTGCAGCAGCAACCACAGCCTCCCAGACACTGTTCAGAGAGGTGTACTGTTTTCCCTCCTTGTAAATCTCACATTTGATGATGGACCACAGGTTCTCAATGGGGTTCAGATCAGGTGAACAAGGAGGCCATGTCATTAGATTTCCTTCTTTTATACCCTTTCTTGCCAGCCACGCTGTGGAGTACTTGGACGCGTGTGATGGAGCATTGTCCTGCATGAAAATCATGTTTTTCTTGAAGGATGCAGACTTCTTCCTGTACCACTGCTTGAAGAAGGTGTCTTCCAGGAACTGGCAGTAGGACTGGGAGTTGAGCTTGACTCCATCCTCAACCCGAAAAGGCCCCACAAGCTCATCTTTGATGATACCAGCCCAAACCAGTACTCCACCTCCACCTTGCTGGCGTCTGAGTCGGACTGGAGCTCTCTGCCCTTTACCAATCCAGCCACGGGCCCATCCATCTGGCCCATCAAGACTCACTCTCATTTCATCAGTCCATAAAACCTTAGAAAAATCAGTCTTGAGATATTTCTTGGCCCAGTCTTGACGTTTCAGCTTGTGTGTCTTGTTCAGTGGTGGTCGTCTTTCAGCCTTTCTTACCTTGGCCATGTCTCTGAGTATTGCACACCTTGTGCTTTTGGGCACTCCAGTGATGTTGCAGCTCTGAAATATGGCCAAACTGGTGGCAAGTGGCATCGTGGCAGCTGCACGCTTGACTTTTCTCAGTTCATGGGCAGTTATTTTGCGCCTTGGTTTTTCCACACGCTTCTTGCGACCCTGTTGACTATTTTGAATGAAACGCTTGATTGTTCGATGATCACGCTTCAGAAGCTTTGCAATTTTAAGAGTGCTGCATCCCTCTGCAAGATATCTCACTATTTTTGACTTTTCTGAGCCTGTCAAGTCCTTCTTTTGACCCATTTTGCCAAAGGAAAGGAAGTTGCCTAATAATTATGCACACCTGATATAGGGTGTTGATGTCATTAGACCACACCCCTTCTCATTACAGAGATGCACATCACCTAATATGCTTAATTGGTAGTAGGCTTTCGAGCTTATACAGCTTGGAGTAAGACAACATGCATAAAGAGGATGATGTGGTCAAAATACTCATTTGCCTAATAATTCTGCACTCCCTGTATACACACACACCCACTCACAGTACCACACAGACACTTTCACACCCACTCACAGACCCAGACAGACATTCTCACACCTACACACTCTCATACCCACTCACACAGATACTCACACCCACTCACATACCCAGACAGACACTCACACCCACTCAGACACCCAGACAGACACTCTTACACCCACTCAGACACTTTAGACACCCACTCACAGACCCATAAAACCTGATCTTACTTTAAAATTTCAGGAAAGTATCATCCCTATCTTTCTGGAAGTAGCCAACCTTTCGATGAGTACCGCAGAAGTACCAGCTTTCTGGAAACATGCCAAGGTTATGCCTCTTTTAAAAAGGCCATCGCTAGACGCTACTCCACCTGAAAACTACCATCCCATTTCCCTCTTGTCTTTTTTATCCAAGGTGGTGGAGAAGCATGTGAACAACCTCCTTAAAATAAAATCTAGAACAAAATCAAATGCTTGATGTCTCTCAGAATGGATTTCGACTGTCTTATAGCAGTGAAATGGCTCTTTTAACAGTCACTGAAGCCCTTTGTAGGTCCATAGATGCCGGCAAATCCCAGGTTCTGATCCTTTCAGATTTAAGTGTGGCATTTGATACAGTCTCCAATGCAACCCTACTATTAGGCCTTTCTGAATTGGCAGCACAGGGTAAACCATGTCCTGGTTTGCCTAATTTCTAAAAGAGCGATTCTTTCAAGTGATTTCCCCCCCTTTTGTGTCATCCCACAGAACATTGGTGCACGGTGGTCCTCAGGGTTCGAAGGTTAGCCCTACCTGTAGGAGGCTGGCCTGGTTTGTAGTGGAAACCCAGGTCCAGTTATCCCTTATTAGTGAAATGTAGTAGTATTCTAGCAGCTTAGGCTGATAGAGGTAGCTGTAGCAGAGCAACTTAGGCTGAACTAGGAGGCATGCAAAGCTCCTGCAATGCCACTATAGTTACACAGTACTTTTCTCTGGAGTGACCAATAGTGGGCGGAAAATTTGGGTTCTCCCTCTGATTTCAAATCAGTGCTGCAAAAGCCTAGGGATACATATGGATAACTGTCTATCCTTCGAAACACAAATCAAAATGCTAGCCAGTCATTGTTTGGCATTCTCAGGAATCTTAAGCTCATTTTGGGCTGCTTTTCACACCAACTGATCGTGCAATCCTTGGTTATCTCGTGACTTGGCAACTGCAACCTCCTCTATCTGGGTATAAGAATATTTGCCTGCAGGTCAGTCAAAATGCTGCTGAAAGACTTCGGTTTTCCCTCCCAAGTTCTGTAAGCCTCCCACCTTTTTGTCAAGCTCCATTTGCTGTCTATCGAAAAGTGTACCAAATTTAAGGCACTATGTATTTCTCACAAAACTTTATACAAGGAGCTCCCAGCCTGTCGACTCGGATGAATTTCCTCACGCACAATAGAGCACTTTGCTCTGCTGATTTAAATTTGGTCTATGTCCCCGCTACAGTAGGGCCACAATGGGAGGCTGCTCTTTTCGTGTCTTAGCTTTAACCCTCTAGAATTCTATGACACCAAACAAAAGGAACATTTAGGGCCATTTTTTATTCTGGAAACAGGTGAAATCCTGGCTGTTTTTTAGCTACGCTACAGTTCGGCATCTTACTCGTGCCATTTCTCACCTGTGACTAGCACAGGGAGGCCACTTTGGGGGTATCAGTGAGTTAGAAATGTTCATAACATAACTCAGATACACCCACTCAGAGAACCACACACTCACACACCTACTCACAGACCCACACTCACTCACAGATCCTATTAAGACATCTCACAGACCCAAACAGACATTTTCACACCCACTCGCACACCAGCACACTCTCACACCCATTCACATACCCAGACACTCTCACACCCACTCACAAACCCACTTAGACACTCACACTAACTCACTTACTCAGATAGACAAACACCCACTCACAGACCCACTCAGAGACCCACATGGAGACTCACATCCCCCTTCACACCCACTCAAACACACGAACATTGTAGGAAAGTACCATCTTTCTTGGCATGTTACCCCCATTTTTACCTGTATGTCAGTATGTTTTTGCCTGTCTCACTGGGATCCTGCTGGTCAGGAACCCAGTGCTCATAATTTGTGGCCTAATGTGTGTGTTGTCAGTAGTGCTTAACTGGGCCACTGAGGCTGTGCTAACCAGAACCTCAGTGCTTAAGCTCACTCTCCTTTTAAATTTGTCACTATAGGCTAGTGAGTTCATTCACCAATTTCAATTGGCACACTGAACCCCCTTATAAGTCCCTAGTATATGGTACCTAGGTACCCAAGGCACTGGGGTTCCAGGAAATCCTTATGGCATATCGTTTGCAAGCCATAAGGAGCTGAGACAAACTTCTTTCACATGACTGGCATTGCAGCCTGCATAAAATAGTGCACACACTTTTTCACTGCACTTAAGTAACTTATAAGTCACCTATATGTCTAACCTTCATTTACTGAAGGCTAGGTGCAAAGTTACCAAGTGTGAGGGCACCTTTGCACTAGCAAAGGTGCCCCCACGCAGTCCAGGGACCAATCCCCGGACTTTGTGAGTGTGGGGACGCCATTACACACGTGCACTACATATAGGTCAATACCTATATGTAGTTTCACAATGGTAACCCCGAATATGACAATGTAAGGTGTCTAAGATCATGGAATTGTCCCCCATACCAATTGTGGTATTGGGGAGCCAATTCCATGCATCCTGGGGGCTCCACCATAGATCCCCAGAACTGCCAAACCAGCTCTCTGAGGCTTGCACTGCAGCTACAGCTGCTGTCACCTCACAGACAGGGTTCTGCCCTCCTGGGGTCTGAGCAGCTCAGTCTCAGGAAGGCAGAACAAAGCATTTCCTTTAGGAGGACGGTGTTACACCCTCTCCCTTTGGAAATAGGTGTTACAGGCTGGGGAGGGGTAGCCTACCCCAGCCTCTGGAAATGCTTTGAGGGGCCCAGATGGTGCCCTCCTTGCTTAAGATAGTCTACATCGGTTCAGGGACCCCCAGTCCCTGCTCTGGCGCGAAACTGAACAAAGGAAAGGGGCGTGGCCACTCCCCTCTCCATCACCACCCAAGGGGTGGTGCCCAGAGCTCCTCCAGTGTGTCCCAGACCTCAGCCATCTTGTTTCCCAAGGTGTGGGGACACTCTGGAGGCCTCTGAGTGGTCAGTGCCAACAGGTGACATCAGAGACCCCTCCTGATAGGTCCATACCTGATAAGGTAGCCAGTCCCCCTCTCAAGGCTATTTAGGGTCTCTCCTGTGGGTTTCTCTATAGATTCTAGTTGCAGGTTTCCAGCAGGAATCCTCTGCAAGTACTACTTCATCCTCTGACCTCAGATCGACCGCAGACTGCTCCAGGAACAGCTGTAACAGCAACAAAGTATCCAGAAGGGCTACCTTTCCTCTGCAACTTCACCTCCAGACAGCAAATGCAACAGTTTCCATGGTGCGGACGCTCTGGACACTCCCTGTCTTCACCCTGCACCAGAAGGACCGAAGAAATCTCCTGTGGAGTGATGGAGTCCCTTCCCTGCTCTTGCATGCACCTTCTAAGTCAACGTCCGGTTCTCTTGGACTCCTCTCCTGGCGACGAGCGTGCTCCTTGGAACACAGGTGGTGAATCCCTTCAACACAGACTGTCCTAAGGTCCTGCTGTCCAAATTTGGAGGAGGTAAGAGCTTGCTTTCCCCGTTTGCGACAGTACACCTGTGCACCCCGTCATCTTCACCTCCTGAGGCCTCTGTGCACTATTTGTAAGAATCCTTTGTGCACAGACTAGCCCAGGCCCCCAGCACTCAATCCTGTGATGCTCAACTTGCTGAGTTGTCCCCGGCGGAGTGCGACCTTCTTTTGTAGTGCTGCAACAACAGCAATTTGCACCTTCTTTGTCCCCATGTCCTGGCACCTCCGTGGGTGCTGCCTTGTCATCTGTGGGTTCCCTCCAGTGTTGGGAGCCCTCTATGCCTCCTCACTCTGAGTTGAGGCCCCCAGGTCTCTCCTGTGTCCAGGCAGCGCCACTTTGATGCAATCTGCGACTTTGCTTGAACCAAGGCTTGTTGAACGAATCCAGCGCCGAAACTCGCCTGCATCCAACATCTCTTCGTGGGACATCCATTGCATCACGCAGGGACTCACAGCCATATTTCTTTGGTGCATTTCTGCAGTCCTCTTCCAACCGTGGACTCTTCTTTTGCATCCTTTTCTAGGATGGCAGGGCGTCCTGACCTTCCTGGAAATTCTTCCGACTTCTGGACTTGGTCTCCTCTCTTTGCAGGTCTTCAGATTCAGGAATCCACCAGTTGTTGTTTGCAGTCTTTCTTGGTTCTTGAAATAACTCTAATCACAATTTGTAGTGTATCCAAAGGAAACTTGCAGTACTTTACTCTTACTTTCCTGGGCTCTGGGGTGGGGTACTTTACTTACCTTTGTGGTTTTCCTACTATCCCAGCGATTCTCTACACACTACACTTGTCTAGGGGGAATTTTTGATTCGCATTCCACTTTCTGAGTGTATGGTTTATGTTGCCTCTAGACCTATTTTCTCCCAATGCATTCTATAGCATTTCCTATTGTTTGCAATATCCTATGTCTAATTACTTACCTTATTTTGGTGTCTAGTGTATATATTGTGTATAATACTTACCTCCAGAAGGAGTATTGCCTCTAAGATATTTTTGGCCTTGTGTCACCCAAATAAACTACCTTTATTTTCGGTAACAGTGAGTATTGTCTCTATTTGTGTATAAGTACTGTGTAACTATAAGTGGTATTGCAGGAGCTTGCATGTCTCCCAGTTCAGCCTAAGCTGCTCTGCTACAGCTAGCTCTATGAGCCTAAGTTGCTACAACACTACTACATTTCACTAATAAGGGATAACTGGACCTTGTATAAGGTGTAAGTACCCAAGGTACCCACTACAATCCAGGTTAGCCTCCTACACACACCCAGACACCCTCACTCACAGATTCACTCGCACACCCAGGCACTCACATACCCAGACACTGCCACACCCACTCACACACCCAGACACTCTGACACCCAGTCACAGACCCACACATACACTCACATAAACAGTCACAGACCCACTGAGACACTTATACACCCACTCTGTGACCCACACAAACACACACACTGACTCAGACCCACAGACTGTAAGACATCCACTAACAGACATCCACTCAGACCACAGATACACTAACACACCCACTCACAGACACACACATTCACTTATACGTCACAATTTGAGTGATGAACCCACTCAGATATTCAATGAAGCATCATTTAGTGTTGTTGGTGTGTACTGGATGAGTGCTTTTGGTTTGTGAATCTACGACGGACTGCAGATCCGCATGAGATTTAATAAATTTGGAATTGAAAAAATAAATCTGATCTTAGTAAAAGGACTGGCTCTAAAAAGATCTATTGTGTTTATGATGTGTAGATAATAACTACAGCTAAAACTGGATGCAGTCTTTCAAGTTCTGGAGGAACATTCATTTGCCTTTCTCTATCAAATGAACAAATATATATGTGTGTGTGTGTGTGTGTTTATTATATATATATATATATATATATATATATATATATATATATATATGGAAAATGTCACTTACCCAGTGTAATTCTGTTCGTGGCATTAGTCGCTGCAGATTCACATGCTGTGCACAGTCCGCCATCTGGTGTTAGGCTCGGAGTGTTACAAGTTGTTTTTCTTCGAAGAAATCTTTTCGAGTCACGAGACCGAGGGACTCCTTCCATTTCGACTCCATTGCGCATGGGCGTCGACTCCATCTTAGATTGTTTTCCCCGCAGAGGGTGAGGTAGGAGTTGTGTATGCTAGTAATAGTGCACATGCAATGGAGTGAATACGTATGTACATAATGAAGCTTAAAGTAATATATTTACAAATGTACAAATGTTTAAAATCTACTTCTAAACGGCTACAGGCTGCCGGGGAGGCGGGTGGGCGCATGTGAATCTGCAGCGACTAATGCCACGAACAGATGTACACTGGGTAAGTGACATTTTCCGTTCGATGGCATGTGTAGCTGCAGATACACATGCTGTGCATAGACTAGTAAGCAGTTATCTCCCCAAAAGCGGTGGTTCAGCCTGTAGGAGTTGAAGTTGTTTGAAATAATGTTCTTAGTACAGCTTGACCTACTGTGGCCTGTTGTGCAGTTAACACATCCACACAGTAGTGCTTGGTAAATGTATGAGGCGTAGACCATGTTGCTGCCTTACATATTTTGTTCATTGGAATATTTCCTAGAAAGGCCATGGTAGCACCTTTCTTTCTGGTTGAGTGTGCCTTTGGTGTAATAGGCAGCTCTCTCTTTGCTTTAATATAGCAGGTTTGAATGCATTTAACTATCCATCTAGCAATGCCTTGTTTTGAAATTGGATTTCCTGTATGAGGTTTTTGAAAAGCAATAAATAGTTGTTTTGTTTTTCGAATTAGTTTTGTTCTGTCAATGTAATACATTAGCGCTCTTTTGATGTCTAATGTATGTAGTGCTCTTTCAGCTATAGAATCTGGCTGTGGGAAGAACACTGGTAATTCTACCGTTTGATTCGTTCGTAGGACTATTTTATTTTTGTGTATTTGAATAAATGGTTCTTGTATGGTAAAAGCTTGAATTTCACTCACTCTTCTTAGAGATGTGATGGCAATTAAAAACGCAACTTTCCACGTTAAGTATTGCATTTCACAAGAATGCATGGGTTCAAATGGTGGACCCATGAGTCGTGTTAAGACAATATTGAGGTTCCATGAAGGAACAGGTGGCGTTCTTGGTGGTATAATTCTCTTTAGGCCTTCCATAAACGCTTTTATGACTGGTATTCTAAATAATGAAGTTGAATGAGTAATTTGCAGGTAAGCTGATATTGCGGTAAGATGTATCTTTATGGAAGAGAAAGCTAGATTTGATTTTTGTAAATGTAGTAAATATCCTACTATATCTTTTGGAGATGCGTGTAATGGCTGGATTTGATTATTTTGGCAGTAATAAACAAATCTTTTCCACTTATTTGCGTAGCAGTGTCTAGTGGTAGGTTTCCTAGCTTGTCTTATGACCTCCATACATTCTTGTGTGAGGTCTAAGTGTCCGAATTCTAGGATTTCAGGAGCCAAATTGTTGGATTTGGATGTCTGATCTGTTGTTTGTGTTGTGTTAACAGATCTGGTCTGTTGGGTAGTTTGACATGAGGTACTACCGAAAGGTCTAGTAGTGTTGTGTACCAAGGTTGCCTCGCCCATGTTGGTGCTATTAGTATGAGTTTGAGTTTGTTTTGACTCAACCTGTTTACCAGGTATGGAAGGAGCGGGAGAGGGGGAAAAGCGTACGCAAATATCCCTGACCAGTTCATCCATAGAGCATTGCCTTGGGATTGGTCTTGTGGGTACTGGATGCGAAGTTTTGGCATTTTGAGTTTTCCTTTGTTGCAAATAGATCTATTTGAGGTGTTCCCCAAATTTGAAAGTACGTTTTTATTATTTGGGGGTGAATCTCCCATTCGTGGATTTGTTGGTGATCCCGAGAGAGATTGTCCGCTAACTGGTTCTGAATTCCTGGAATAAATTGTGCTATTAGGCGAATGTGGTTGTGAATCGCCCAATGCCATATTTTTTGTTTAAGGAGACACAACTGTGTTGAGTGCGTCCCTCCCTGTTTGTTTAAGTAATACATTGTTGTCATGTTGTCTGTTTTGACTAGAATGTATTTTTGGGTTATTATGGGCTGAAATACTTTCAGCGCTAGAAATACCGCTAACAGTTCTAAGTGATTTATGTGAAACTGTCTTTGATGTATGTCCCATTGTCCTTGGATGCTGTGTTGATTGAGGTGTGCTCCCCACCCTGTCATGGAAGCATCTGTTGTTATGACGTATTGTGGCACTGGGTCTTGGAAAGGCCGCCCTTGGTTTAAATTTATACTGTTCCACCATAGAAGCGAGATGTATGTTTGGCGGTCTATCAACACCAGATCTAGAAGCTGACCCTGTGCTTGTGACCATTGTGATGCTAGGCACTGTTGTAAGGGCCGCATGTGCAACCTTGCGTTTGGGACAATGGCTATGCATGAAGACATCATGCCTAGCAGTTTCATTACCATTTTGACTTGTACCCTTCGTTTTGGGTACATGGCCTGTATTACATTGTGAAATGTTTGAACCCTTTGTGGACTTGGAGTGGCAATCCCTTTTGCTGTGTTGATTGTCGCTCCTAAGTATTGCTGTGTTTGACACGGCATAAAGTGTGACTTTGTGTAGTTGATCGAGAAACCTAGTTTGTGGAGGATTTGTATGACAAATTTTGTGTGCTGTGAACACCGTTTTAGCGTGTTGGTTTTGATTAACCAGTCGTTTAAGTACGGGAACACATGTATTTGCTGCCTTCTGATATGTGCAGCTACTACCGCCAGGCATTTTGTAAAAACTCTTGGCGCAGTTGTTATTCCGAATGGCAACACTTTGAATTGGTAATGTATTCCTTGGAATACGAACCTTAGGTATTTTCTGTGTGAAGGATGTATTGGTATATGGAAATACGCATCCTTTAGGTCTAGTGTTGTCATGTAGTCTTGTTGTTTTAGCAGTGGGATTACGTCTTGTAATGTAACCATGTGAAAGTGGTCTGATTTGATGTAGGTATTTAGTGTTCTGAGATCTAGTATTGGTCTCAGACTGCCGTCCTTTTTGGGTATTAGAAAGTACAGTGAGTAAACTCCTGTGTTTCTTTGTAGATTTGGTACTAATTCTATTGCTTCTTTTTGTAACAATGCTTGAACTTCTAGTCCTAGAAGGTCTATATGTTGTTTTGACATACTGTGTGTTTTCGGTGGGATGTGTGGAGGGAATTTGAGAAATTCTATGCAATAACCATGCTGGATAATTGCTAAGACCCAAGTGTCTGTTGTTATTTCCTCCCAATGTTTGTAAAATTGGCTTAGTCTCCCCCCAACATTGTGTTATGTGATGGGGTTGTGTGTCTTGTAAGTCACTGTTTATTTTGAGGAGTTTTGGGGCTTGGGAACTTTCCCCTATTCTTCTGGAATTGGCCTCCTCTATATTGCCCCCGAAAACCTCCCCGCTGATATTGGCTCTGGTAAGTGGGCCTTGCTTGTGATGTTGTGGTTTCTGTTGGTTGACCTCGAAACCCTCCCCTAAAAGGTGTTTTACGAAAAGTGCCTCTGCTCTGCGGGGAGTAGAGTGCGCCCATGGCTTTGGCTGTATCAGTGTCTTTCTTGAGTTTTTCAATAGCAGTGTCGACTTCCGGCCCAAACAACTGCTGTTCATTAAAGGGCATATTTAGCACGGCTTGTTGAATTTCCGGCTTGAACCCTGAAGTACGCAGCCATGCGTGCCTTCTTATTGTTATTGCAGTGTTTACTGTCCTTGCAGCCGTATCTGCTGCATCCATTGAAGACCGTATCTGATTATTTGAGATAATTTGTCCTTCTTCTACCACCTGTTGCGCCCTTTTCTGGAACTCTTTGGGTAAGTGTTCTATGAAATGCTGCATCTCATCCCAATGAGCTCTATCATATCTTGCCAAAAGTGCTTGTGAATTGGCAATGCGCCATTGGTTTGCTGCTTGTGCTGCCACCCTTTTGCCCGCCGCATCAAATTTGCGACTCTCCTTGTCTGGAGGTGGTGCGTCCCCTGAGGTATGAGAGTTCGCTCTCTTACGAGCTGCCCCGACAACTACTGAGTCTGGTGTCAATTGCGTTGTAATATAAACGGGATCTGTTGGCGGTGGCTTGTATTTTTTCTCCACCCTTGGAGTTAGGGCTTCGCCTTTAACTGGATCTTGAAAGATCTGTTTTGAATGTTTTAGCCTTCCTGGGAGCATAGGTAGGCTTTGGTACTGGCTATGGGTGGATGATAGGGTGTTAAACAAAAAATCATCCTCAATTGGTTCGGAATGCAAGTTGACGTTGTGAAAAGCAGCTGCTCTTGCGACCACCTGTGTGTAAGATGTACTGTCCTCAGGTGGCGAGGGTCTTGCAGGGTACGAGTCTGGGCTGTTGTCTGATACTGGGGCGTCGTAAAGGTCCCATGCATCGGGATCATCCTGACTCATTGTAGTATGAGCTGGGGAGTGCATCAGTGGTGGAGTTGTTACTGGTGATGCGTGTATTGATGGTGGTGGAGACGGTGGTGGAGTTGTTTTCCTTGCCACTTTTGCCTGTGGCTGCTTGTCCTTTTGTTGAAAGGCAAGTTTTCTTTTTATTTTAATTAGGGGAAGAGTGCTTATCTTCCCTGTGTCCTCATGAATGTGGAGCCTTCTTTGTGTATAGTCTAGTTCTACAGCTTCAAGTTCCTCTCCGAATCTATGCTTTTGCATTTGGGAGGTTAATCCTTGTTCCTCTGTGTAGGAACCTGTTTTCGGCTCCGAGGCTGGATGTTTCGGGACCAAAACCTTTTCGGATGTCTTTTTAGGCTCCGAAGAAACCTTTTTTATTTTCGGCGTGGTGTCTCGGTGCCGAACTTCTTTGGTGCCGCTGTCTCGGTGCCGAATTTTTTCGGAGCCGCTGTCTTGGGTCCGAGGTTGCTGTGTGGCGGTATCTCGACCTGAGTCGGATGACTTCGCCACAAGCGTGCCCTTTTTCGGTGCCGATGATCGGTCACCTATTTTTCGGGTTAAGCCATGGCCTGTTGGCGGTGGCGTCCCCTGGGCTTTTGTTGACTTCTCGTGAGTCTTATGTTTCGACGTCTTACTCACGGTTTTTGGCGTTTCTTCGGCCTCGATCTCTTCCGAGTCCGACTCGTGGACGGAGAAAGCTTCTTCTTCCTCCTCGAAACGCTCTTATCCTGTCGGTGTCGACGCCATTTGCAATCTTCTGGCTCTTCGGTCTCTTAATGTCTTTCTCGACCGAAACGCTCGACAGGCTTCACAAGTAACTTCCTTGTGCTCGGGAGACAAGCACAAGTTACAGACCAGATGCTGATCCATATACGGATACTTGTTATGGCATTTTGGGCAGAAGCGGAATGGGGTCCGTTCCATCAGCCTTCAAGTCACGTGTGGCCGGGACGACCAGGCCCCGACGGGGGATCGAAAAAACCCCTAAGGGCCACCGGAGCTCTTCAGAATTCGGTGTCGATTTGTTCTAACTAACCCGATACCGAACGCAAACAATACCGACGTTTTTTTCCGAGATTCTAACTAACTTTCCGACCCGAAACACGGAGCGAAAAGGAACACGTCCGAACCCGATGGCGGAAAAAAAACAATCTAAGATGGAGTCGACGCCCATGCGCAATGGAGTCAAAATGGGAGGAGTCCCTCGGTCTCGTGACTCGAAAAGACTTCTTCGAAGAAAAACAACTTGTAACACTCCGAGCCCAACACCAGATGGCGGACTGTGCACAGCATGTGTATCTGCAGCTACACATGCCGTCGAACATATATATAATTTATTGTGCTATATAGAGCCCATGTTGTGTTCTCGGAGGAATGCTGAAACTGCTTTAAAACATGTTCCCTTGATTTGTCTATCTGTGGACAGAGTTCACTTGACCACTTCCAATTTTGCCTTTGGCAAATGTTGGAAAATACCAAGACAGTGTGTGGGAATAGAGCTAATACTTTACCAAAGGTATCTTTCATTAGGATTTCCAGTCCTACGCCAATAACTTTGCCCAGGTCTTTGCCACCACAGTGCACAATCATGAGGTCTGAATGTTGGCAATCCATAATGCTTTCAACCAAAGGGAGTAATTGATGGCACTTTAACCCTCTTGGCCAACTCAAGTAATATCCACATTAGGTAAACCTACATCCCTGTGAATACCATTCTTTCTAGCAAACTCTCTAGCCCAAAAAACAAAGCTGTGACCCACAATCAACAATGAGCATTTTGAAAGGAAGTAGCACATAGGAGAAGGGTGCAGCTAAATGAGACAAATTTCAAATGAACTGCAGTTAAAACTGCGCCTAGTTTAATTTAAAAGATCTAATTTGATCGGAAGGTGTAAATGTGCTAGTGCTCAAAAGTAGGTGGTGATAGTAAGATAAAAGTAGGTAAATATGTGACAAGCTTTGGAAAATAACAGAAAAGTAATGGTGTTTGGGATATGGTTATAATTCCAAACACTCAACCACACCTGCTACTGTTCGTTTAGAAGTTAGCATGCTACTCTCAGAAATTGCTATGAACTTTTGACCTACTGCTAGCAGAGAATGTTTCAAAATTGGAAAACCATGGTAACCGAGCTAAAGAAGCATGAAGGGAAGGGAACAAAAAAGACTATACTGTGAATGTGAAGGAAAAGTGCTAATGGAAGTAATGACCATTATGGAGTGTTTGAGTGCAAATTTCATTATTTACACCAAATTGAGTATAAATGAGAATGATTAGCAACAGATCATTAAAACCGGCTTTTGGGTTCCCATGTGGATTTGCGAAGCTGCCGCAATTGTACACGGGGTTGCTTAGGGGGCGCCCTGAGCGCCGCAACGGATCCGCAAATCCGCCAAAAAAAACCTACAAAATGAGGCTTTGTTAGAGGGGTGTTAGAATGGGTTAACAATATTGACCATTCAGAAGTAGTATGACATAAGTCAAATATGAAAAGAAGATTGTGATTTGTTTTCTGCTGGAGTAACCTTTACAGAAAAGTTTAAAATGTTGCCTTTAATGGTTCCCTTGTATGAGAGTGGTTTATCATTCTTATGCTTGATAATCTACATTTTCCATGTGAGAAGAGATTCTAACTGATACTAATAAAAAAAATGTAAACTAACAAATATATTTCACAGGTATGTGAATTAGGCTGTAGTTTAAAAAAACAATGTGTTTGAAAAAATGTGTGTGTATTAGGCGGGTGAAAGTGACTATCATGTACAAAAGCATCAAAGGGAAGTTAAAAGGGAGAGTACATAATGATAGTACAGTGACGAGCAAAGGGAGAAGAAAAATTTGTAAAAAGTTTCAAAACTTACTACAAATGTTTCTATTGAGGAAGTAGATGTGTATGAAAAATATCCATAAATAAGTGAGTAGCACATAGTTTGTGCCTAGTAAGAAAGTCAAATAGATATTTATTCTGCATTAAATTAGTCTATCACCAGCATCTGCAAAAACTCATTATCACAGCAGGCAAGATATACATAGAGTGCTTTACATACCTATTAAGAAACCCATAGAGTGACCATAACAGGTAGCCATACACTGACATAGTTACATACAACTCCACTGACAGAGCCACAGAGGCTTTTATGAAATTGCTTAAATATGTACTTAGGTACTGAAACACCTAGTTACCTATCTATAAAGTAACTCATAAATGCATTTATAAATAGAAAGTGACAAACGTGTAGTACATGTTACACAGAATGTAATAGCTCCACTTATTCAGCCAGTTATAGTGCCAGAAAAACGCTTATGAACCCAAAAGTGGTATCGCTAGATAATAACTGACAAAGTGAGACAGATACTAAGAAAACCATCCAACCCCCCATTTAATTACCTATACATTCAGTAACATACTCACTAACAGAGATACTGCCACTCACACACTGATCCACACACTGAGACTGTCAGGCATACACAGATGCACACAGTAGCATAGTGAGGCTGACACTGATCAGTACACTGAAACACCCAGGCACACACTCATGCATATACAGAGACACCCAGACACACTCTGATGCACACAGTAACACACCCAGGCACACACTGATGGATACAATGACATACCTAGGCACACACTAATACATACATAGAGACACCGAGACCCCTCAGGTGCATACAGTAACACACCCAGGGACAAACTGATGCATACACTTAGGCACACTGATGCATACACTGACACACCCAGAAACACACTAATGCATATACCTACACACTCAGGCACACAGTGACGTATACACTGACACACCCAGTTACACACTCATGCACACACTAACACACCCAAGCACACACTCATGCATACACTAACAGTGAGATACTCATGCATACGCTGACATACTAAAGCACACACTTATGCGTACACTAACACATCCAGAAACACACTTATGTATATACTGACCCACTCGGCACACTGGGATGCATTCATTGATACAGCCAGGCACACACTCATGCATACACTAACACTCCCGGGCACACACTGATCCATAAACTAACAAAGCCAGGCAAACACTGATGCATACAGTGACAGATCCAGACACACACTGATGCATACGTGGACAGACACAGGCAGACACTGATTTAAACATGAAAAGTAACAGAGTAGCTGTAATATACTGACATAACTGTTTATGTAGGTAGTTAAATGATTAAATTATGTAATTTAATAGTATATATTGAGAAGTTAAATGTATTTGTTTATTTTTTCTTTACAGACATCTACTGGTATTTAAATACAGACAGCTAGAATGCCAAAAAAACAGAGAGAAGAAAGAAACAGATGAAAGGATACTTTGTCCTTACAACTGAGAGATAAATGGAGCAAAAGGGAGAAAAGGGCTGCTGGTAAGAAAACTACGAAGTTTCTTAAAGTGGTATTTGAAAAAATGCAAAGTGAGCAAAACAAAGCAAATAAAAAGCAATGATTCAAATGAGCTAAGGAAGCAGATGGAGTAAGTTATATTAAAAGCAATAATCTTAACCGAAAGCGGATAATTTAACAAGAAGACAGAAGGAATTTAAGGAAATATGATTCAGAATGTTTCTTAGTAGGGTGATACACACTATGAGGCAGTACAAATGGAGAAGAAAAGCAGTCAAACAAAAACAACATATTGAGACTGTAGTTGATAATGTATTTACACTGAAGAGGGAACTGTTTGATACCAAACAGCATGAGAACACTGGATAAAACAATGTTGTGTATGAAGAGGAGAAGCCCAGAAAAACATAAGACTTGAGAATAGAAGTCATTTTGTAAAATTTTCAGAGGAGAATAGAAGCACACATCCAGTACTCAGTCCTTCTTTAATTAATAAAGCTACTTCCAAGAGAACACATTAATGCATGCAATTGGAACAACTGGCCAATGTAATGAGGTCAAAGATGGTACTCCCATTACAAAAGAGGAGACGGTTCCTAGGAATGTAGAGGAAGTGATGGCTGAAGAGGTACAAGGAAGGCAGAGACAGGCCCCTGTATACAAATGGAACTGTAGATGTATTTGCAGTGTTCATCAGGAATCACTAGATATATTGACAACTTTCTTATGTGAATTTCCATGCAAAAGACTGAAACAGATAACTGGAATTTCACAAGGATTAGATCCATGAAAGTAAAGAACGATACTAATTTTCAAGGGTTTTCACTGGTGTGTCTATCCAAGAAAGTATGCACAAGCACCTTTCATCACTTCAGAGTGTTGGCTGCTCTTCACTCTAAAATGCAAAATTTAGTTAGGAGACTACTTAGTGAAAACGTCTGCCTTATATTTAGAAGAGATGAGGAGAGCTCTATTGCATGGTACACTGGCATGGGTAGAAAAAGTTAGTGAAGATGTTCAGTTTTGTTTCTTTGGTCCTGAAGAGGAATTTAGGGAAAATAAGGAGCTGGTATGTGCCGGTTTAGAGAAACAGGACACACGTATTAGTATCGAAAACTTTACACAAGAGATTGCAAAATTTCACACGGTCACTACAAAAGCCAAACTCGTAACATTGGTCTCTTTTCAAAAACTGAACAGAAGAGCAAAGTGTCAAAAATTTGGTGTATATTTATTTGGGGAAGAACGCTTCGAGTTGTCAACATGGCAAATTGTATGTACGTTTTGCTATGATTAGTTAGAGGACAACATAATGCCAGGTAGAGCAAAACATAGCAAGTTAGAATTGGTATCAATTCCAGAAGAAAATCAACAATTCAATATTTATGAACCAAATCGCATACAACCTATATACCATTTACAAGCAATAGTTCTTATGGAACCAAAGACCGGGAAAACAACCAAAGACAGAGCTGCAGAAAGGCTTTAAAATAAGAGTTGTCTACTTTACTGTTAGATTTTAAATGGAATATTGAAACTGTGGGTATAGAGAGGGATATTGATAAACCACTTATCATTCTAGTAAACGGTGTGCCTACCAAAAACAAAAAAATAATTCAAGTGTTAGTGGATGTTAATAAAGTGAAAAAAAGCTACACTATGCCTGAAACTAAATAATATTTGTCCAAAAAACTTTGATGTTGAGGGAGATGTAAATTCTATGGAGGATGAAACATTACTTTCAGGTGGACAGATTGAAAAAGTGGATAGATCCAAATCAGAAATAATATATGAACAATATAGTATCCATCCACTCCATTCCAAAGAAGTTATTGGCAATGGTATTGATCTCTATCAAACAAAACAAGCAAAAGGAGCTCCAATGCGTGTGTGGTAGAAAAAGAGGCTTGCTGTTTTTTACTACTATTTCCAATTGGAGTAGGTGGGTGGTATGATAATCGCCTTGTACAAATACCAGCAGCTGAGTTCAGGTCAACTAGCTTATATTCAGAAGAACCTAGATTTCATCAGTGTATTCCATACATATTCCATGTATTATTTGAGAGTGACTTGTCTGGACTATCATATGTTGTAAACCACATACAGAAGACAGGAGATAATCTACAAAATCTATCCACAGGAGAGTTTGTCTACAAAGTTCAAGGTAAGGATGAATAGTTGGAATATAAATTAATTAATCTGATGGCATGCCAACGTGGGACCAATGAGTACTGATATAGTTGTCATGGAGAACTAAAATGTATGTTGCAAAACTTAGGTGCACCTATTTGGTTTGTGACACTCAGTTCTGCAGAATACAGTATGTGTGGGATGACTTGCTTGATATTCTGAAAGAAGCAAACTCAAACAATAAGGACATCAATGTGAATACATTAGGAGAACTTTGTCCTTTGGATACTTCTGTCTGTAGACATTTTGACCACAGGTTTCAAGGCTTGCAGTCTTTCATCTGAAACCAAACAAACCCTCCTCTTGGCGAAGTTACAAATTTATTTTTGCATAAAGAATACCAAGCGAGAGGTGCTCCTCATATTCACATGCTGTTATGGATAAAAGATGCACTGGAATTTGGAACAGACAGTGGTGACTCTGTACTTTCTTTCATGGAACAGTATGTGACATATGCCATCCCGAAATACAAGGATGAACAAGAATTTCTGGGCTTTCAAACACATAGATATGACAAGTACTTTCATTGAAAATACAGGTGTAAAGGAAGATTTTACACAAGGTGTTGTTTTGTATTTTCGAGTCAACAGCTTTTTATCTGCAGTCAGACACACACAGAAAAAGACATATAATTTCAGAAGAACAGAGGCCTTCAAGTATATTAATGACTATAATCCTGTGATTCTCACAATGTGGAATGTGACTATGGATATGCAACTTGTTGCAGACAGCTCCATTGCTGTTGCCCGTTACGTGACTTCTTACATTACAAAATCAGAGAAGACAGAGATTAAGGAGATTTCTGCTGAAAACTTTCTAGCCAAGAAATTGTATAGCTTCAGTTTGAAAATGCTTTCATAGACAATATTAACTGAATTAAGGCGCATCCTTGATATATCCCTACTTGCAGACCCCAAATATGTGCTATTGAGTATTTCCATGGATACTGACATCCCAAGAAAACAACTACTCTTCTGTAATCTGGGTTTGGTGGTGGCCAAGAGGTACACTACTTGTAGATGGTGAGCTGCTGATCCACCAGCGATACAGGATTGGAGGAGGAGAATGGACCTTTATATGGCAGCAGAAAAGATTACATATAGGGCCTGTGGTGGTCCAAAGAAGTTTGATAAGATTTGGGGGCCCTGGTGTGCGTACTACGGTTTGGAATGAATATAGGTGGTACCCAGTGAGACATTTATATATAAAGAGAAATCGGTCTCCTGGTGTGCTGTTCATCTACTGGGACCAGTATGACCATTAGTATGTATGTGTTTCCAACTCGATGTAACAATTTACCATATGTTTAAAATTAATAAAAATATTTAAAAAGAAAAAATGCTTTTATATACAGAGATAGGTTCCTATGAATGTTGTGATCGGATGAGATCAGCCAGTTTGTATTTGAAGTCAAGGAGAACTGTTTTGGTAAGTCTAGGCCTTACAAGCACACAATATAGATGGTTGAAGTCTTTCCCGGAAATTCAGTACCTAGCTGAGGAGTTCGACCACGAAAGTACAGACATTGTGAAAACAAACATGTTGGACACTTACTATCCAAAAAGGAGTCCACATCTTGAAAACATGTGTCTTTATGAAATACTTCAACACTATAGATACAGAAAGAATGCAACAGAAAACATAGATGAAGCGAAATGTGCAGTGGTTAGCTGCAACTGTTGTTTGGTTTGACATACAAAAAGAAGTTTAATAAACAACAGAAATCTCAGGGCCTGATTTAGATCTAGGCGGAGGGGAATACTCCATCACAAAAGTGATGGATATCCTGTCCGCTGTATTACGATCCCATTATAGTCTATGGCGATCGTAACACGGCGGACAGGATATCTGTCACGTATGTGACAGAGTATTCCCTCCACTGAGATCTAAATCTGGCCCTTAGCTGCCAAACTCCTGATAAAAGAGAGTTTTTCTATTTGGCGCTTCTGGAACTGTTCAAGCCTTGGCGTTGTGAATCAGAGTTACTCAGACACTTCAACTGCTATGAAGATTCTTCCAATGCTGTGAAACACAGCATTCACTGTTCACCATTTCCCAACTACATAAAAATTTTAAATGATGAGATTGAACAGGAGGAAACAATTGCTGGTGAGATAGCTAAGGACAGTTCAAAAAGCAGCCAAAATCAAGACCGCTAACTCAAGATCCTCTTGGACAGCCAATTATTGAAAATAAAGCTGCCACAGCCATGAATGAGGTGGAGACTGCAATGAAAACAAGCAAGACAATGAGCAGTTAGCTAGACAACTGAACGACGAGCAGAAAGAAATATATAAGGATGTAAAAGACAAAACAGAGCATGGATTCTTCTCCAAGAAGAATGACTGTAAATGTTCAACATTTAAGGCAATACTATTATACGTCATTGGTCAAGCTGGCACTGGGGAAAGCTTTTAAACTGAAGTTCTCAACTCTTACCTACAGAGGTCTACAGACTCAAATGTGCTGTGTGTAGTAACAGTACCAACTGGATCAGCAGCACACAACATTAAAGGAATTGGTTTACATTGACTACTTATGCTACCCGTAGAACATGACAACAAATTGGAGTACCAAAAGTTATCCAGTGAAGCTTGTCATAAAGTCTCAAGAGTACTGAAGAAATTGAAACATTTAATCATCGATAAGGTGAGCATTGTCTCAAACGTAATGCTTGCGTTTGTACACTTGAGAATGCAACAGATTCTAAAGGCAGACTATGATCAGAGGTAGGCGGAGCTCGTGGAGTTCCACTCCGCAGAATTCTGCAGAGTTGATTTAAAACTCTGTGGAATTCCACAGAGTTCAGTGAGTGGCGGAGTGCCACCTGCCCTAGTGGCACCCTGTCCTGAATGTGCCCAATCTCGGAAGCGCTAAGCAGGGTCGGGCCTTGTTAGCTAGGCCCGACCCTGCTTAGCACTTTTGAGATCAGGCGTAATCAGAACAGGGCCGCAGGCAACACATTTGCAGTTTCAGGCCTCTTGTGCACCTGTCTGCCAGCCATGTGCACACAGAAGAGAAAGGGAAACAAGTGGCTTACCTGGGTCCTGGTTGACTCCAGGGTCACTGTTGCCACTTGCCAGCGGCCTGGCTCTCTACCTCCCTCTGCCCCCTGCTCCCGGGCTGTTGGTGAGGCTGGAGAGAGGCCTGGATGGCTGGATCCGGAGTTGGCGCCGGCAGCAGCTCCATGCTGCTGACGTCGGTCTGAGTGCTCACTGCAGCCCCATTATGGGCCCCACGGAGCAGACTGTTTGTGCTTGCGCTGAGCGGCCCATAACTGGGCTGCAGTGGGCATGTTGTGAGCTCTGACCTGCTGGTGGGGCTAGTGGAGTTTTTGGTAAAACTCCACGATCCAAGCGGAGCGCTAAAAACTCTGTTAGCTCCACCAGTGGAGAAGGGCTCATCGCCCACCCCTAACTATGATGTGCTGTTTGGAGGAAAGAATTTAATTGTATTTGGCAATCTACTACAACTTTCCCCAGTCAAAGGACAGCCTGTGTTAAAGACATTTCTCACTGATGAAACTCGGAATTACATGGCAAGAATTATTAACAAACATTTGTCTAAATCTCTGATACAAATAACTACTAGGAATAGGCGTCAAGCATTGGATGTGGAATACAGAAATATTCCAAAGGATATTTGAGTAGGAGTTCTCACAAAAGAGGGGAAAGGATGCTCAGAACTTGACTTATGAGGAAACTATTTCCTACAAACAAGACAGCAGCACAGATAATGTTCAATTTCATTGAAGAAGGGAAATCCATTGTCTGCCTAATGACTATAATTCAGGAGTGCTCCTGTTTCAACAAACAATTACTAAAACTGGAAAAAGTAGACATTTTGGAACTTACAGCAATTGAGAAAAATTGAACACCAGGGTGTAGCAGTACTCCTAAGTAAAACACTACAAGCAAAATTAGATTCATTGAACTGCAGGATTAGAAAAGTGATTAAAGTGTTTGGAAAAACTGTAGGGTAATTTTGCAGCATAATTTAAAAGTTGAGGAAGAATTAGTTACTGGGGCTAAGTGTAAAGTAATTGATTTCATTTTGCTTCTGAACAGGAATAAGGTTGAATACCTAGTGATTACATTTTATCAGGTTGATGGTGTAAAACAGATTGGAAGAACCGTTGCACGTTTCTTATTTGTGAAAGACTTCTGTTCGGAGGAGGCAGTTCCCAGTTTCGCTAGCATATGTTGTGACTATTCATAAATCTAAAGGTTTAAGTGTAGATGCAGCACTCATTAATATTGGCACTACTGTCTTTAAGGAAGGTATGTCATATGTAGCCTTATCTCAAGTCAGAACACTGTCCGTTTTGTATCTTGTAGACTTTGACAATGGTAAAGTAGATGTTGATTCAAGTTGCGTTAAAGAGTACAAACGATTGAGAAGTGCTTATGCTTCTCTTCAAGACAGTGTCTGGTTTATGAAAAACCTACCATCTTCCCAAAGAAAAGCATTCAAAGGATCATACCAATGTTGTTGAGAAGAGGTGAAAAAAAAAAAAAAAAAGAGAACAACAAACTTCTTAAGAAACAAAAAAACGACAATGCCGGAGATATTGTTGGTTACCAGTAGTCAAACCCCTCTGGTGTCAACTGCGATCTTAATGTTGTTCTTAATGCGCGGTTCTCTTTACCTCACGTTGCTCATGCAATTGAACAGAGAAAAGACAAGAGATTGTGCTCTGCACAGTTTGCTTTGTTAGAATGCCTGTGCACTGACAGAAGTAAAACACATGTGCATCTCATATTTGAGAACTTGTAGACGTATGCACTGGATCTCTGCACAAAACACTCAAGAAGATGCACAAGAGTTTCTAATGGTAATATTTAGTATTTTAGAAAAAAAAGACTACCTATTGACAAGTTATTTGGACTTAGTTAACCATGGAACCAAGACTGTGAAAATTGTTCTTCTACATTAACCACAAAAATAGATTCAGATCAATTTGTTTATTTAACGCTACTCTCTTGCAAAACTGTCAATTTTGACTGATGGTTTAAAGAAGCTTCTCAGAACAATACCTGCAGAAATTGTCCATCAGATCTTCTATCAACTTTGCATATACAAAGAACTGGCAAATGCCTTAACCTAATGCTACAGCGATGTACAGCAGACGGAAGTAAATTGGAAACTCAAATTACAAATTTTAAAGTAGGACAAATATCTATTTCAGGACAAACATGTACCATTATGGCTATTATTTTTCAAGAAGAGCCTGGATACCCTATCAGGTGATTAGCCACGCTTTATAAATCCTGCTTGATTGATTGATTGATGAAGGAGTAAGTATTACATCCAGACACTATGCCATCTATTGAAAACCTCCAACTGGATGGACAGACTGTAACAACAGAAACCTCACGTTCAAGAAAAAAACTGCCTTTTAAACTACCAAATTCTTATCTTCTGTTTCTTGAACATAAGTTCTATGGAGGTCCAAAACTCAAAAAGTTCAACAGTATAGTTGTGGCACTTGTATTATGATTACTTATGACATCATACAGCCTACCGGGGGGGATGTCTTTATAAGACATTTAACAGGTTTCTGTGCAGTTAATCCTACAGCAAAACATAGCAGAAGGTACTAAATTGGAAATGGACGTTACAAAGTATATACCAGGAGAAAGACTTAGAGCCTGATTTAGGTACTGGCGGATGGATTAGTTCATCACAAAGGCTATAATGAGATCGTAATACTGCGGACGGGATACCCCCTTCGGCGGGGATTTAAATCAGGCCCTTATTTCTGCATAAACAAATAGTACTTACGCTGTCATCTTTCATAAAAGAGTTAACCATTTCATCTGGATACTGCAGTCTCTATTTAAAAACTTAGGGCATGATTTAGGTTTCAGAGGACGGGTTACTCTGTCACAATGGTGACGGATATCCTCTGAAATATAAATCCCATAGGAAATAATGGGATTAATATTCCGGTGAATGGGATATCCGTCACCATTGTGACGGAGTAACCCGTCTGCCAAAGTATAAATCAGGCCCTTAAACTGGATGTCACAATGTAATAAGAGCAAAGTCACAGTCAAACAAACACTGCATCCTTCCAAGTTCCAAGGAGGATTACAATTGCTAAACTGAAATAGTGTAGTTGTAGGTCACGTATTATCAGTCTTCCTGACATCATACAGCCTACCAGGGGTGATGTCTTTATAGGGATGGCCATATCCCACAATTTATTCTATATATTAGTGGCATTTTACTAATGTTAATTTAAAAAAAAAAGTTATTTACAGTAAATGTTTCTTTAAAATACTTGACTAATTATAGGTAAAACTACAGGTTAAATAGCTAGAGTGCAATGTATGGTGTTGCTTAGTTACAGTGACTTACTGTGCAGTTCTGAGGTTTTTGTACAATCTATATGATTGTTTTTCCCCAATGTTCAATGATGATTCTTTAAACAACACATTATTTATGGTGTAAAAGTATGGAACCTGAAAATAGTAAAAAAATAAAAATGAAATGGTTCAGATAAATGTATGATTGCTTCACAGTGTTACAAATAAGTAGTGCTTTATTAACAACATGAACTTTTGCACTGCAGAAACAAAGTTCATTGTAAAAATGTAATATTAACTTATATTTATGTTTTTTCTCTTTTTTTACAGAGATCAATAGAACCATTTATTGCAGTTATGTAGGCGACTAATAACATCTTTTGCTATTTATAATGCATCCAAGAAGACATCAAGACAGACATTGGTGCATACACTGACACAATCCGGTACACACTGATGCATAAACAAACACACCCAGGCAAACACTGACGCAGACACTGACACACCTAGGCACAAACTCATTCATAGACTGACATACCCAAACACAAACTTAAGCATAGACATACCCAGACACATGCTGAGACAGACACTGATACACTTAGGCACACACCGGCGCATACACTTTCACACAAACGGACACAGTCATGCATACACTGACATACCCAGGCACACACTCATGCACACACTGACATACCCAGGCATACACTCATGCATAGACTGACATACCCAGGCACACAATGACATATCCAGGCACATACTGATATAGGACACTGACTCACCCAAACACTCACTGAAGCATACACTGATACACTTAGGCACACAGTGACATATACACTTATACACCGAAGCACACACTGAGACATAAACTGATACACCCGGGCACACACTCATGCATACACTGACACACCCAGGCACACCCTGACCCATATACTAACATAACCAGCAACACACTGATGCATACACGGACATACCCAGGTACACAGTGATGCATACACTGACACAGCCAGGCAGACACTCATGTATACACTGACGTACCCAGGCACACAATACTGCATACACTGACATACCCAGGCACACACTGGCGCATACACTGATATACCCAGACACACACTGATGCATACACTGATACACCTGGGCACACACTCATGCATACACTGACACACCCAGGCACACACTGACCCATATACTGACATAACCAGGCACACACTGATGCATACACGGACATACCCAGGTACACAGTGATGCATACACTGACACAGCCAGACAGACACTCATGCATACACTGACGTACCCAGGCACACAATCCTGCATACACTGACATACCCAGGCACACACTGGCGCAAACACCGATATACCCAGGCACACACTGATGCATACACTGATACACCCGGGCACACACTCATGCATACCCTGACGCACCCAGGCGCACACTCATGCATACACTGACACAGCCAGTCACACACATGTATTCACTGACATACACTGACACAGACACCCACATGCCCAAGCACATACTGGTATATACACCTACTTACCTAGGCACAAACTCATGCATGTGTGCACTGACATACCCAGGTACACATTCACACATACACTGACATAACCAGGCACACAGTCATGCATACACTGAGGTACGCAGGCACACATTCATACATACTATTACATACCCAGGCACACATTCATACATACACTGAAATACCCAGTCACATGCTGCTACAAACACTGACACAACCAGACACACACTGATGCATACACTGATACACCCGAGCACACACTCATGCATACACTGATACACCCAGGCACACACTAATCCATACACTGACATACACAGGCACACACTTATGCATACAGACATACCCAGGCACACACTTATGCATATAGACATACCCAGGCACACACTGATACAAACACTTACGCATCCAGGCATACACTGATGCATACACTGACAGACCCAGACACACACTGACATACCCAGACTTATACATATGTCTACACTGACATACCCTGGCACACTCTCATACGTACACTGACATACCCAGGCACACACTTATGCATACATTGACATACACAGGCACACAATTATGCATACACTGACATACCAAGGCACACTCTGATACAGACACTGACAAGCCCAGACACACATTGATGCGTACACTTACACACTAGGACACACACTGAGACATTCATTGACATACCCAGGCACACACTGATACTGACACATCCAGGCACACGCTCATGCAAACTCTGATACACCCAGGCACACAGTCATGTATACTCTGACATACGCAGGCACACAGTTATGCATACACTGACATACGCAGGCACACACTGATGCATACATTGACACACCAAGGCACGTTCTGATACAGACATCGACACACCCAGGCATACACTGATGCATATACTGATACACACAGGCACACACTGATGCAGACTTACACAAAAAGGCACACGCTGAGACATACACGTATACACCCATGTACACACCAATCCATACACTGACACACCAAGGCACATAATCATACATATAGTAACATACCCAGGTACACATTGATGCATACTGTGACAAACCCAGGCACACACTCATGTATACAATGCCATGCCCAGGCACACAGGTACTGCTAAAATAATAATAATAAAAAAAAATTAAAAAACACCCCCAGATTCGCGAACCTCTGACGGATCTGGAAATACGTGTTGGGAGTGGTCGTAACAGAGTTGCCAATCCTAAAAAAATGTTTTAAACAAAACATTAAAAATAAAACATTTCTCCTTCCTCATATTCACTTTTCATTTCTTTTATTAGGAAAAATCTCTGACAAGACCCCTACACAACCCCAAATATTGAAGTAAGGAACTCTTGGGATGGATAGAATGTGTGTATACTGACCAGAAATTATAACTCCGGTCAACCAAAGGACACGTCTCTTCTTCCATCTATAACGCCTAAACACACCATGAATGGAGAACAATACAGAGACAGCAGAAATTCAGCAAACACTGGCCGTATTATAAATAAACAATAGTGGAATACAGCATGCTGCTGATGCGAACACATTGAGAGAAATGCCATCTAAGCATGAGTTTTTAGTACATTCTATAGTGTATAGTGCACATCACAAAAAATGGCTTTTAGGCAGTAAGAACATGTGGTATCCCTCAAAGGAATGAAAGGCTGATAACATCCTGTGAGCTTACAAGTTATACATAAAGAAATCCTCCATGGGTGGCAACTTCTATATTCCACATACTCACGGTACCCTTCTCTGATACTGGAAAATTCAATTTAAAAAACATTACAAATACACTAGAAAAAAAATAGGGACGTTATTGTTAGGAAATAGAAAGAAAAAAACCTTACAAGTCCACTGAAAAAAACAAAGGTTTGAGGAACGTTATAGTTAGGGTGACATTTCAAATGTACAAAACAATCTATTGTTGTGTACCTCTGAAATGTCAGCCTAACTATAACGTCCCTAAAACCTTTGTTTTTCTCAGTGTGTGTGTGTGTGTGTGTGTGTATATATATATATATATATAAAATCTCACTTGCGCAGTGTACATCTGTTTGTGGCATGTAGTGCTGCAGATATCCATGCTATGCATATCTCTTCCGACATCTAGTGTTGGACTCTGAGTGTTACAAGTTGTTTTTCTTCGAATAAGTCTTTTCGGAGTCACGGGATCGAGTGACTCCTACTCTTACAATGCCCATGGGCATCGACTCCATTGTTAGATTGTTTTACCGCAAAGGGTGAAGAAAGGAGTGATAGAATATAAGAATACAAAGAGATAGCCATGCAAATGAAAATGTAAATGTAAATACATATGTACAATTGTTAAACTTAAACGACTACAGTCTTCCAGGGAGGATGCATGTGAATCTGCTGCACTACATGCCACGAACAGATGTACACTGGGTAAGTGACATTTTCTGTTTGATGGCATGTGTAGCTGCAGATAAGCGGTGGCTAGCCTGTAGGAGTTTAAGTTGTTTGAAATAGTGTTCTTAAGACAGCTTGATCAACAGTGGCTTGTTGCTGTGAAAAAACATCAACACAGTAGTGTTTTGTAAATGTATGAGGAGTTGACCATGTGGCTCCTTTACATACATCAACCATTGGTATGTTTCCTAAAAATGCCATTGACGCACCTTTCTTTCTTGTAGAATGTGCTCTAGAAGTGATGAAAAGTTGTCTTTTTGCTTTGATAGCATGTTTGTATGCATCAAACAATCCATCTTGCTAAACCTTGTTTTGATATAGGATTGCCTTTATGTGGTTGTTGGAAAGCAATGAAAAGTTGCTTTGTTTTTTCGAAAATCTTTAGTTCTGTCTATAGAGTACATAAGAGCTCTTTTGAGATCTAAGGTGTGAAGAGCTCTTTCTGCCACAGAGTCTGGCTATGGAAAGAAGACTGGCAATTCCACTGTTTGGTTGATGTGAAAAGGAGATATTAATTTTGGTAGAAATTTTAAATTTGTTCTAAGTACAACTTTATGTTTGTGCACTTGGAAAAAAGGTTCTTCAAGAGTGAATGCTTGTATTTCACTAACTCTTCTTAAAGAAGTAATAGCTACAAGAAAGGCGACCTTCCATGTTAAAAATTGAATTTGACAAAAGTGCATGGGTTCAAAAGGTGGTCTAGTAAGTACGATATTTCAATTCCACGATGGAACAGGTGGTGTTCTAGGTGGAATAATGGGTTTTAATCCTTCCATGAAGGCTTTAATAAATGGAACGCTGAATAGAGAAGTATGTTGAATAGTCCGTAAGTATGCAGATATTGCAGTATGGTGTATCTTGATGGATGAGAAAGCTAAATTTGATTTTTGCAAATGAAGTAAATAGCATACAACATCTTGTATAGATGCCGTAAGTGGATCAGTGTTTTTAGATTGGCAGTAGTAGACAAATCTTTTCCACTTGTTTACATAGCACTGTCTAGTAGTAGGTTTGCATGCTTGTTTAATTAGTTCCATACTTCTGGTGGAAGTTTTAGGTAACCAAATTCTATGACTTCAGAGCCAAATCGCTAGATTGAGAGCATTGGGGGTTGGATGCATGATTTGACCTTTGTTCTGTGTTAACAAATCTGGTCTGTTTGGGGGTTTGGAATGAGGTAATACAGACAGACCTAGGAGTGTTGTGTACCAATGCTGGCGTGCCCATGTTGGTGCTATGAGAATCATGGTGAGTGATGTTTGACGTAGTTTGCTGACCAGAAAGGGAAGGAGTGGGAGAGAGGGAAAAGTGTAAGCAAATATCCCTGACCAATTGATCCATAGAGCATTGCCCTTGGATAGGGGATGTGGGTGTGTGGATGCGAAGTTTAGGTATTTAGCATTTTTGCTTGTTGCGAACAGATCTATCTCTGGTGTTCCCCACTTTTGAAAATACTTTTGAAGTACTTGGGAGTGAGTCTCCCATTCGTGTGTTTGTTGGTGGTTTCTGCTTCGGAGATCTGCCAGCTGATTGTCTATCCCTGGAATGTATTGTGCTAATAGATGAATGTGATTGTGAATTGCCCATTTCCATATTGTTTGGGCTAGTAGGGACAGTTGAGATGAATGTGTCCCGCCCTGTTTGCTGAGTTAATACATGGTTGTCATGTTGTCTATTTTTTTTATTTTTTTAACAGTCTTCTGTTTGAGAAGAGGTTGAGACCCTTTTAGGGCAAGAAATACAGCTAATAGTTCTAGGTGGTTTATGTGAAGCTGTTTCTGTTTGGCATCCCATTGCCCTTGAATGGTCTGATTGTTGAAGTGAGCTCCTCAACCGATCATTGATACATCTGTTCTGATTATGGTCTGAGGCACAGGGTCTTGAAATGACCGCCCCTTCATTAGATTGCTGTGATTCCACCACTGAAGGGACTTAAGTGTTTGGCGGTCGATCAACACTAGATCTTGAAGTTGTCCGTGTCCCTGAGACCACTGTTGTGAGAGGCACTGTTGTAAGTGCCTTATGTTTAGTCTTGCATGTGGAACTATGGCATTGCAAGATGCCATCATTCCTTGAATCTTCATGATAAATCTTACAGTATTTAGGACAGCATCTAGGTAAGGTTGTACATGTGCTGGTTGAAGGTGTGATTTTTGGTAATTGAGAGTGAACCCTAGCGTATGCAAGTTTTCGATCACATAATGAGTGTGTTGTTGGCATTGTGTAAAATTGCTTGTTGTTATTGGCCATTCGTCTAGATATGGAAAGATGTGGATGTGTTGTCTTCTTAAGTAGGCTGCTACTACTGCTAGACATTTTGTGAACACTCTTGGAGCTGTTGTTATGCCGAATGGCAACACTTTGAACTGGTAATGTTTTCCTGCTATGACGAACCTGAGGTATTTTCTGTGAGCTGAATGGATGGGTATGTGGAAATATGCATCTTTGAGGTCTAAAGCAGTCATGTAATCTTATTTTTGTAGTAGTGGAATGACATCCTGCAGAGTTACCACGTGAAAATGCTCTAACAGAATGTATAGATTGAGAGGCCTGAGGTCCAAGATGGGCCTGAGGGTGCCGTCTTTTTGGGGGATGAGGAGTGTGGTGGAATGTTTGGAGGGGTGGAGATTAATTCTAGGCAATAGCCATTGCAGATAAATGATAATACCCAACTGTCTGTGGTGACATTTTGCCAATGAGAGTGGAATTGCTGTAGTCTTCCCCCCACAGGAGAAGTGTGGAGAGGGAAGGAAGTCACTGCTTAGGTGGTGTAGTGGCTTGCTTTGAGGTTTGGAACTTGCCTCTGTTCCTGAAATATTGTCCTCTCTAGGACCCTCTAAACGCCGCTCTTTGATACTGGGTCTGTTGTCCCCGCTTTGTCTGGGAGGTAGAAGCATCAGAGGACTGTGGCTTAAAACCTCCTCTAAACTGGGGTCTGCAAAAGGAGTCTCTATATGGTGTGGTATATATGTCCCCATTGCTTTTGCAGTATCTGAGTCTTTTCTGAGTTTCTCAATAGTGGTGTCTACTTCTGGACCAAATAGATGTTTCTTGTCAAAAGGCATATCAAGTATTGCCTGTTGAATTTCTGGTTTAAAACCAGAGGAGTGTAGCCATGCATGCCTTCTAATTGTAATGGCAGTATTGACACTCCTTGCGGCTGTATCAGCAGCATCGAGGGCAGACCTTATCTGGTTATTGCTTACAGCCTATCCCTCTTCTACAACCTGTTGTGCTCTCTCTTGATGCTCCTTTGGGAGGTGCTGTAGAAGATCTTGCATCTCGTCCCAATGGGCCCTGTCATATCTGGCTAGAAGTGCCTGAGAATTGGCAATTCTCCATTGGTTAGCCGCTTGTGCATTGGTTAGCCGCTTGTGTGGCGACTCTTTTGCCAGCTGCATCAAATTTCCTACTTTCCTTATCAGGAGGCGGTGCATCTCCCTGACTGTTTGCTCTTTTCCTAGCCACGCTGACTACCAGTGAGTCTGGAGGAACCGGATGTGTGATATAGTCTGGGTCCATAGTGGCAGGTTTATATTTTTTGTCAACTCTAGGGGTGATGACTCTAGCTTTGACAGGCTCATAAACAATTTGCTCAACATGTTTAACTGTTCCAGGCAACACTGGGAGACAACGGTACCTGGAGTGAGTGGAAGACAGTGTGTTAAATAGAAAGTCTTCTTCCAGGCGTTCAGGATGCATAAGCACTCCATAAGCCGCTGCCCCAGAGACTACTTGGGTGTAGGCAGTAGGGCCTTCTGGAGGAGAAGGTTTAGAGGGGTACAGGTCTGGATCATTGTCTGGAATGGGATCAGGGTCATAGAGATCCCATGGGTCTACTGTATCTCCATGTGAATATAATGAGTGTGTTGGAGAAGGCAATGGTGGTGGACTATTGTGAGGTGAAAAAGAAAGCTGTGGAGAAGTAGGGAGAGGTGCTGGTTTCTCCTTTTGTTACTGCACTTTTGCTGGTGGTTGAACAGAGTACAACTCCTCTTCAAAAAGCCAGATTTCTTTTAGTCTTTAAAGGAGGTGCAGTGATGATTCGTCCAGTCTCCTTATGTATGTGGATTCTTGATTGTCTTTCATCCATAACCTCTAATATTGGCTCAATCTCAGTCTCTTCTTCAGAAGCTTTGTGAGATTCCTGCATGGGCTTTGAGATTTGCTTTAATTTTCTCAAAAGTCCCTGTTCCTCTGTGTATGAGGATTTTTTCGGCTCCATAGTTTGGATCTTTTTCGGTCCCGAAAAAGTAGTCAGTTGTTTTGGTTCCGCAACTGAGTATTGAATTTTCGACTCAGAGGAATGAGGTAGTTTACTAGAGTCTGAGGTGGAAGCTTTAACCGATTTACGCGACTCCGAGGTGGATAGAGGAGTGGCCTTTTTCGGCACCGACCCCGAAGGTCGGTCTCCAACAGTCTTTTTTCGGGCCAAACCATGGCCTTCGGCAGTGGTGTACACAAGGCCTTCGGATGTTTTTTATGTAAGGGTGTAGGGGCAGACGTACTCACATGCTGGCCAGCTGTGATGGGTATATCGTCTTCTGATTCTTATTCAGAGTCGGTGTCTCCGATGGAGACTGCTGTCTGTGCCTGCTCTTCCTCCATGACGTCGAGATGTTCTGTGCTTTTCGACGCCATTTCTAGTCTTCGCGACCTGCGATCTCTCAAGGTCTTCTTTGATCGAAATGATCGACATGCTTTGCAATCTTCATCCTGATGCTCTGGAGAAAGGCACAAATTACAAACTAGGTGTTGGTCTGTATATGGGTACTTCGCGTGGCACCGAGGACAAAAACTAAATGGAGTCCGATCCATCAGGCTTTCCACACGGTAGGCCCGAACAGGCCTGAGTCGAGCGCACATGCCCCGAAGGGCGAAATGAAGGTGCCGACGGTACTACCGGTTCGATGCTAGATGGAAAACATGACCGAAACAATACGACGAATAAGTAGGTTTTCTGATTCTAAATCTTGGAGCGAAAGGAAACACGCCCGAACCCGACAGCGGAAAGAAAACAATTTAACAATGGAGTCAATGCTCATGCACACTGTAGCCGAGAGGAGGAGTTACTCAATCCCATGACTCTGAAAAGACTTCTTCGAAGAAAAACAACTTGTAACACTCCGAGCCCAACACTAGATGTCAGAAGAGATAAGCGTGGCATGTGTATCTGCAGCTACACATGCCATCAAACATATATATAAATATATGTATATCACACACACACACATACATACACACAGTGTGAATTTGATAAAACGTCTACTTCTCCAAGTGACAAGATGCTTCAGAAACCTACTTGTCCTATAAAAAAAAAAAAATCTGTTTATTCCATTTGCTGCCATGCGTAAAGAGGACACACTATAGACTTATGGCACCTTTTCCTTTTCAGAGCAAATACTAGCATCTCAAATTATGCCAAGACTTATATTAGAACAGGGTTTACATTCTAGCAAGAATCCTTTTACACCTTGTTTTGGATAGTATAGGATTCTCAATACATCAAGTGTCGAAGTCACTTTATGTTAGTAATGGGCTCTGTTTGGGCCACCTGTCAAATCGTGGTAAGGCTCTGAAAATGCCACAACTTTCATCATGCCGGTGTTCTGATTATAGATTTCAGAATATATCACTGATATTACTGAACAACTACCTTCTTTCTAGGGTGAAGATATATTTTGTAAATTGCCCAGGCAAATTTCCCTCCAACCATTCACTCAATTTCACAAAATGTTACTTTATGTAAAACTCAGATTTGCATTGCACTCTGGTGTCTACGTTACCAGCTAAGGATTTACCAGATCACTCTAATACTAATAGGGTCAATGCTGACAAGATCACCTCATCTCACTATACTGCATTTCCTTTCTTTGCTGCAAGTGTGAACAAATATGAAGCACTAATTCTAATGACTGGACATTTATAATTACAACTAAACTGTTAGACCGTGAGCCTCCGGTGTGGTCATCCCTCTACTTTTTGCCTGCCTCTCTCCCTCCATTTTTCTGACCCCTTTTTTGTGGGTTTTAGTACACTGCGCACTTTAGAACTGTTGACCAGTGCTCAAGTGCATGTGCTCTCTTTCCTAAACAAGGTAACATTGGTCCCTACCTAAATGGCATATTTAATTTACTTGTAAGTCCCTAGTAAAGTGGACAAGAGGTGTCCAGGGCCTGTAAATTAAATGCTACTAGCAGGCCAGCAGCACTGATTGTGCCACCCACATAAGTAGCCCCTTACCCAAGTCTCAGGCTTGCCTTTGCAAGGCCTGTGTGTGCAGTTTCACTGCTGTAGGAAAGTACCATCTTGCCTGGCATGTTACCCCCATTTTCACTGTATGTATGTTTCTTTTTGCCTATGTGTCACTGGGATCCTGTTAGGTAGGACCCCAGTGCTCATAATGTATGCCCTGTAGGTGTTCCCTGTATGGTGCCTAACTGTATCACTGAGGCTCTGCTAACTAGAACCTCAGTGTTTATGCTCTCTCTGCTTTTAAAATTGTCACTGCAGACTAGTGACTAATTTTACCAATTCTCATTGGCACACTGGAAAACCCGTATAATTCCCCTGTATATGGTACCTAGGTACCCAGGGTATTGGGGTTCCAGGAGCTCCCTATGGGCTGCAGCATTTCTTTTGCCACCCATAGGGAACTCAGACAATTCTTACACAGGACTGCCACTGCAGCCTGAGTGAAATAACGTCCATGTTATTTCACAGCCATTTACCACTGCACATAAGTAACTTATAAGTCACCTATATGTCTAACCTACACCTGGTGATGGTTAGGTGCCAAGTTACTTAGTGTGTGGGCACCCTGGCACTAGCCAAGGTGCCCCCACATTGTTCATGGCAAATTGGGACACCATTACACGCGTGCACTATACATAGGTCACTACCTATATGTAGCGTCACAATGGTAACTCCGAACATGGCCATGTAACATGTCTAGGATCATGGAATTGTCACCCCAATACCATTCTGGTATTGGGGGACAATTCCATGATCCCCCGGGCCTCTAGCACAAAACCCGGGTACTGCCAAACTGCCTTTCCGGGGTCTCCACTGCAGCTGCTGCCAACCCCTCAGACAGGTTTCTGCCACCCTGGGCAGCCTGGTCCCAGGAAGCGAGAACAAAGGATTTCCTCTGAGAGAGGGTGTGACACCCTCTCCCTTTGGAAATAGGTGTGAAGGGCTGGGGAGGAGTAGCCTCCCCCAGCCTCTGGAAATGCTTTGATGGGCACAGATGGTGCCCATCTCTACATAAGCCAGTCTACACCGGTTCAGAGATCCCCCAGCCCTGCTCTGGCGCGAAACTGGACAAAGGAAAGGGGAGTGACCACTCCCCTGACCAGCGCCTCCCAGGGGAGGTGCCCAGAGCACCTCCAGTGAGTCCCAGACCTCTGCCATCTTGGCTACAGAAGTGTTGGGGCACAATGGACAGCTCTGAGTGGCCAGTGCCAGCAGGTGACGTCAGAGGCTCCTTCTGATAGGCTCTTACCTCTCTTGGTAGCCAATCCTCCTTCCTTGGTAGCCAAACCTCCTTTTCTGGCTGTTTAGGGTCTCTGCTTTGAGGAATTCTTCAGATAACGAATGCAACAGCTCACCAGAGTTCCTCTGCATCTCCCTCTTCACCTTCTACCAAGGATCGACCGCTGACTGCTCCAGGATGCCTGCAAAACCGCAACAAAGTAGTAAGACAACTACCAGCAACATTGTAGCGCCAAATCCTGCGGGCTTTCTCGACTGGTTCCTGGTAGTGCATGCTATGTGGGAAGACTGCCTCCACCCTGCACCAGAAGCTCCGAAGAAATCTCCTGTGGGTCGACGGAATCTTCCCCCTGCTAACGCAGGCACCAAAAGACTGCATCAGTGGTCCTCTGGGTCCCCTCTCATCCTTACAAGCGTGGTCTCTGGAACACAGCAACTCTGTCCAATTGACTCCCACAGTCCAGTGACTCTTCAGTCCAAGTTTGGTGGAGGTAAGTCCTTGCCTCCCCACGCTAGACTGCAAAGCTGTGTACTGCGTGATTTGCAGCTGCTCCAGCTCCTGTACACTCTTCCAGGATTTCCTTTGTGCACAGCCTAGCCTAGGTCCCCAGCACTCCGTTCTGCAGTGCACAACCTTCTGAGTTGTCCTCCGATGTCATGGGACCCCCTTTTGTAACTTCGCGTGGACTCCAGTTCACTCTTCTTGTAAGTGCCTGTTGGGGTACTTCTGCGGGTGCTGCCTGCTTCTGTGAGGGCTCTCTGAGCAACCCCCTCTGTCTCCTCCTCCAAGTGGCGACATCCTGGTCCTCAGCAGCACCCAAAAACCTCTACCACGACCCTTGCAGCTAGCAAGGCTTGTTTGCGGTATTTCTGCATGGGAACACCTCTGCAAGCTTCACCGTGACGTGGAACATCTGTCTTCCAAAGGAGAAGTTCCTAGTCCTCTTCTTTCTTGCAGAACTCCAAGCTTCTTCCAACCGGAGGCAGCTTCCTTACACCTTCATCCGGGGTTTCCTGGGCTCTTGCCCCCCTGGACACTTCACGACTATTGGACTTGCATTGCAGGTCCTCAGGTCCAGAAATCCGTTGTCAGTGCACTGCTAGTGTTTGTTGTTCTTGCAGAATCCCCCTATCACGACTATTGTGCTCTTTTGGGGTAGTAGGTGCACTTTACTCCTACTTTTCAGGGTCTTGGGGTGCGGTATTTTGGTAACCCTCACTGTTTTCTTACAGTCCCAGCCACCTTCTACAAGCTTACATAGGTCTGGGGTCCATTCGTGGTTCGCATTCCACTTTTGGAGTATAAGGTTTGTGTTGCCCTTATACCTATGTTCTCCTATTGCAACCAATTGTAATTCTACACTGTTTGCATTACTTTTCTGACTCTTTGGGCCAGATGTAGGTAGTTCCGATTTTGAGAATCTGAAATTGCGAGTCGGTGCGACTCGCAATTTCCGATTCACAAAATCGGATGCAGAACGGTGTCTCAGACACCGTCTGCGATTCGCTATGGGGTCGCAAAGACCCACCTCATTAATATTAATGAGGTGGGTCGCATTTTGCGACCCCATAGCGAGTCCCTCCACTCACAGGGATGGTGGCCTGCTGAAGACAGCAGACCTCCATGTCTGTGACTGCTTTTTAAATAAAGCAGTTTTTTTATTTTATTTTGCAGCCCGTTTTCCTTAAAGGAAAACGAGTTGCAAAATAAAAAAAATACCGAAACCATTTGGTTTCGTTTTTTCATAGTAGGCAGTGGTCCATTGGACCACTGCCTGCTCTGAAAAAAATTTTTGGGCAAAATTCACAATGGGACCCCTTCCCTTTTGCGAATGGGTTACCACCAGTGTGACACTGGTGGTAACTGCGAATTGCTTTCCGACCGCATTCGCAGTCACAAAGCAATTTAGCATAGCGATGCGAGTCGCAAATAGGAAGGGGACACCCCTTCCTATTTGCGAGTCGCATTCACAATTTGCGAGTCGGTACCGACTCGCAAATTGTGAATGTGCATCGGGGTGGGCATTTTGCATGGCGCAAACTGCGATTTTCGTAGTTTGCACCATGCAAAATGTTTGCTAAATCTGGCCCTTACTTACCTATTTTGGGTTTGTGTACATATAACTTGTGTATAGTACTTACCTTCTTACTGAGGGTACTCACTGAGATACTTTTGGCATATTGTCATAAAAATAAAGTACCTTTATTTTTAGTAACTCTGTGTATTGTGGTTTCTTATGATATTGTGCATATGATATAAGTGGTATAGTAGGAGCTTTTCATGACTACTAGTTCAGCCTAAGCTGCTTTGCCATAGCTACCTTCTATCAGCCTAAGCTGCTAGAAACACCTCTTCTACACTAATAAGGGATAACTGAACCTGGCACAAGGTGTAAGTACCTCTGGTACCCACTTCAAGCCAGGCCAGCCTCCTACATTGGTTGTGCAGTGGTGGGATAAGTACTTGTAACTACTTACCACTGTCATTTTGTACTTTTCATAAGAGAATCATATACCAAACAGTTCAGTGTATGTACACTTAACCAAAAAAGTTTGCTTTTCTTCTCTTAGGTGGTCATTACAACCCTGGCAGACGGTGTTAAAGCGGCAGTAAGACTGCCAACAGGCCGGCGGTAAAAAATGTGCAATTACGACCGTGGTGGAAACCGCCAACAAAGACAGCCACTTTAACACTCCAACCGCCACGGCGGTACAAACAAACAGCGCGGCGGTCACCGCCAACAAACAGGCGGGAGACAATGTACCGCCCACACTATTATGACAAGCCAATCCGCCACCTTTTCCGGGGCGGATTCACCGCGGATAAAAACACGGCGGAAACATGGCATTCTGAAGGGAAAACACTCACCTCTACACACCCCACGAGGAACGAGGACACCATGGACCCGGAACTCCAAATTCTACCTGCGATAGTCTTCCTGCTCCTCTACCAGGAGCACGAACGCCGGCAGCGAAGACCGCAGTGAGTACTGCACCTACGACACAGGGGAGGGGGGAGGGAAAAAACAGGGACACACACACGTAACACCCCCACCCTCACCCACCACAACACACATACTAATGCATATTAATACATCACAGTTACACCCCCCAACCCCTCCGGAACGATGCAAAGACAATAGAAAATGAGTGTAACCATTGTAATATATTAAAATCTAGTATGCAAAAATATATATATACACAATTTACAAAATATATACCAAGCATAATAGTCCAAGTAGTGCTCCAATTAAGTCCGTGGAACACTGGGCTCACACGGTATGGGCGAGGCCCACACAAGATCCCCGACCATGACAGAGAGAACACTGCAGGGGCATCAGACAGCAACTAAACAGGCACCTCAGGGGGAGGGAAATGGGGGGCACCTCAGCCGGTTGAGTGCACAACGCCAAATCCACAAAGGGGCCACATGCCCACTGTTCAATCCTGGGGAGTGCAAAGCCACAGTCTCTCAAGTCTATACAGTGGGTGGCTTGCCCACTGTTCCATCCTGGGGAGTGCAAAGCCACAGTCTCTCAAGTGGATAACAGTCTCCACTGGTTCTGGAGGGGGCATGGTGCCCAGAGTGCTTCATCCTGCTAAGGAAAGAGGTAGTGGATGTATCTCTCCACTGGTTCTGGAGAGGGCCTTGTGCCCAGAGTGCTTCATCCTGCCAAGGACAGAGGTAGTGGATGTGATTCTCCACTGGTTCTGGAGGGGACATGGTGCCCAGAGTGCTTCATTCTCCCCGTGACGGACTCAATAGCGTCAGTGCCCTTGGCGCTCATGGGCCTGCGGTGCTTGAGGCGGCGGTGCCCTGTTCAGCGGTGCTTGAGACGGCGGTGCCCTGTTCAGCGGTGCTTGAGACGGCGGTGCCCTGGTCAGCGGTGCATGAGACGGCGGTCTCCATTGCAGGGACTCAGCTGCTGGCGGTCCTTCATGGCCCAGCGGGGCTTTTGCTGGCAGTCCTTCATGGCCCAGCGGGGCTTTTGCTGGCAGTCATTAATGGCCCAGCGGGGCTGGTGCTGGCGGTGGTCTCCTGGGCAGCTGGGCTGGTGCTGGCGGTGGCCTCCTGGGCAGCTGGGCTTGTGCTGGCGGTGGCCTCCTGGCCAGCTAAGCTTGTGCTGGCGGTGGCCTCCTGGGCAGCTGGGCTGGTGCTGGCGGTGGCCTCCTGGGCAGCTGGGCTGGTGCTGGCGGTGGCCTCCTGGGCAGCTGGGCTGGTGCTGGCGGTGGCCTCCTGGGCAGTTGGGCTGGTGCTGGCGGTGGCCTCCTGGGCAGCTGGGCTGGTGCTGGCGGTGGCCTCCTGGGCAGCTGGGCTGGTGCTGGCGGTGGCCTCCTGGGCAGCTGGGCTGGTGCTGGCCTCCTTGGCAGCTGGTCTGGTGCTGGCGGTGGCCTCCTGGGCAGCTGGGCTTGTGCTGGCGGTGGCCTCCTGGGCAGCGGGATGATGGCGGTCTTCTCCGCCGTGCTGCTCTTCCCAGACTTCCCGGGTTTCTTGTGGCCCTTCCCCACCTTGGAAGGTGTCACAGCTGACTCCACACTCCCACCGGGACCCCTGGGAGTGGCTTTGGTGGCTGGAGTCTTCCCCCTCTCCCGCCGGGCACTGGCCAACTTCTGATGCTTCACAGGTGGGGGACTGTCTGTGCTGTGGCTCTGTGCCACACTGGCTGCCCTGGTGGTCGGTGCACTCCAGATTCCTGTAACTACAGGCACGACTGGTCCCGGAGATGTTGTGGCTGAGGTGCTAGTTCGGGACCTATGAGACGGACGGGGGGTGGGAAAGAGGTCAAGGTTGGACAGGAAAAGTTTTTTTGACACACTGGGACTGGTAGCTGGAGGGGGTTTGGGAGTGGAGGAAGAGGTTGTGGTTGTAGGATGTGTTCGTTTGCTGACTTTGGGTGAAGGTGCATGCGCTGGAGGCTGTCGTGAGGTGGATGGCTGTTGGGTGGGTGTGTGCCTGAGTTTCTGTATCTTGGGAGGGGGCGTCACAGACACACTGGGAGAGGACACAGGGGACGTGTGAATGGTAGCGGCGGTGGTGACTGCACGTGAGCGGGTGTGGTGGTGGGTGTGCTGGAGAGGGACGTAGTGGCTGTAGAGGTAATGCATGCAGGTGTGAGTGTAGACGAGACAGGGAGGGAGGAGGGAGATGAGGAGGAGGGGGAAACAGTGGAGGCAGTGGATGTTGGTGTGTCTGCATGTGTGTGATGATTGAGTGAGTGCCTGTGGGATGTGTGGTGCTTATGTTTGCCTGAGCTTCCCTTGTGTGTTGACGTGTGTGCATGCAGGTCTGTAGGTGTGCTTGGGATAGGCTGAGGTACAGGGGATAGTGTCGGGGTGGAGGAAGTTGGAGGGGGGAGGCTAGACACAGGGACAATGGCTGCCATCAGTGCTGAGACCAGAGTCTGTAAAGCTCGCTGAAGGGCCGCCTGACCAGAATGAATGCCCTCCAGGAATGCATTTGTTTGTTGCAACTGCCTTTCTACACCCTGGATGGCATTCAAAATGGTAGACTGCCCAACATTGAGGGACCTGAGGAGGTCAATGGCCTCCTCCATTGAGGGCAGCAGGGGTGACTAGGGTAGGGCCTGAGGTGCCTGGGGCGAAGGTGATGCCCACCCTCCCGGGTGAGCGGGCACAGGGCGAAGGCTGAGGGGCTGCTTGGAGGGCGGTGCTGGAAGGGGGATGGCGGCTGTACCTGTAGATGGGGGTGGCACAGATGTTGCCGCCACCACAAGGGAGCTTCCATCAGAGGACGAGTCCGTGTCACTGTTCTCAGCTCCTGTCCCCGCCGTGGAGCTCCCCTCGCCCCCCGTCCCACTGGTAAACTCCGAGTCCGTAGTGTGGCCCTCCATGGCCATGTGTGATGCAGCTCCCTCCTGCTCCGGTGCCACTGCTCCTCCGCCTGATGATGCTAATGCACACAAGAACATGGAGACCACAAAAAGGGGGGGGCGAGAGAATAAAGACATGTTGAGTGCATGCATTACCACTACCGTTGGAGGACACGACAGACACAGAAGCCCCCTGCACTACGCCGCGCTCTTGGGCTCCACTGTTCAATTCCTGGGAAATGCCCTACAAGGCTATGGACGACATCTGCACACATAGATGACACAGGGGCATGACTAGGTGTAGCTGTCACTCTACAGAGGTGGGGTGGGGTGCCACATGGCCTGCCTTACGGAGGGACCTTGCCTACGGAACTCGCCCTGGCCTAGGGAATCCCACAGCCCACCTCCCCCACCCAGACCCCTCCACTGCACGCAAAGTCAGCAGAATGCGAGTGTACTCACCACCTTGTGGCTGCTGTGATGCCCTCAAGCGCCCATCCAACTCCGGGTACTCCACCGCCAGGATCCTGAACATCAGGGGGGGTCATGGTGCGACGGGCACCGCTCCCACGTTAGGAGGCCATCCCCAGCTGAGCCTCTGCCGTCTTCTTGCTCCAGCGGCAAATGTCCTCCCATCTTTTCCAGCAGTGGGTGCTTCGTCTGTGGTAGACCCCCAGGGTCCGGACGTCCTTGGCGATAGCACACCAAATATGTTTTTTCTGGTGGGCCCTGACCTACAGGATTTGTACAGGGGGAAGAGAAAGTTATTATCAACTGCACCGTCAAAGTCATTGGCCCCCATCCCTACCCTTGCCATGTGGCACATGCACTCACCGTCGTTTCATGCACGCCGCACTCTCCCCCCTTCCTTCTTACATCCACCCCTCTCCACACAGGCATAGCCCATACATCATGCTCCTAGTGTACTTACCTGTTTGTCTGGAGAACCGTAGAGTAGCGTGTACTGGGGGAGGACCCCATCCACGAGTTTCTCCAACTCTTCGATGTGAAGGCAGGGGCCCTTTCCCAGACACTCCAGCCATTGTCTCTTCCAGACCAAGGTCACAGCAGCACTTGCAGTGTAGGTCCTCTCCTGTCGAAGATCAGGTATCGAGTGATTGAACAGATAGAAAATGGCGGTCACGTTCGCGGCAGTACGTACAGCCGGCGTACATCGTCATTGGCTCCTGGGACCCATAGGTTCCAATGTTAACCAATGCAGCATTGCACCGCAGTCTTCAACCGCCTACTGCGACGGTGTACAATGCCAGCGCAGTTACCTCACATCCCATTGTCCCACTTTACAGGTCAGGCAGCCGTCATTTCAGGGGCCCACATGGCTTCATTTTCAACTGCGTCACACATACCTAGGCCCAGACTCAACACACAAACATGCCACTTTTTGAGTATGAATGGTATTCTGTGTAAGCTGTGGGTATGTACCTCTGAGTTGTTTGACTCTGTGCTCGCTGTTGTCCTTCATACGCACCGTCCGCTGGGACATGTGAGGAGATGGCGGCATCCTCCGGTGTACCAACCGTTGGTGGACCTGTCGACAATGGAGGAAAGACATGTGATAATCACATACAGGCTTGACCGTGCCACAATCCAGGAACTGTGTACCCAGTCCTGATGTCAGCTATCTGCCATCCCACAGGAATCCCCCCCAAGTGCAGGTGCTGTCAGTGCTCCATTTCCTTGCAAGTGGGTAATTTCAAACAACAGTGGCCATAGCATCAGGGATGCCCCAGCCAATGTTTTCCAACGTGTTGTCCAGAGTGTTGTCTGCCCTGCTGAAACACATGCGGAGCTACATCGTTTTCCCTCAGGTTGAGGATTTGCCTACAGTGAAAGGTGATTTCTATGCCCTGGGACATATCCCCAACATCATAGGTGCCATTGATGGGACCCATGTGGCTTTGTCCCCCCCCCCCACAGGAGTGAACAGGTGTACAGAAACCGGAAGAGCTATCATTCGATGAATGTACAGATGGTATGTTTGGCAGACTGGTACATCTCCCATGTGAATGCCATGTTCCCTGGCTCAGTGCATGACGCTTACATCCTGCGGAATAGCAGCATCCCTTATGTGCTGGGTCAACTCCAGAGGCACCGTGTGTGGCTATTAGGTGGGCACCTGGAAGCTAGTCAGAGGGAATGGTTGTCAGGGTCTGGGGATATCCCTCCAGGTCAGTGTGTGTCTAACAGTTCTCCCTCGCCATTTGCAGGTGACTCTGGTTACCCCAACCTATCATGGCTACTGACCCCAGTGAGGAATCCGGGGACAAGGGCAGAGGAACGCTACAATGAGGCCCATGGGCGAACTGGGAGGGTGATTGAGCGGACCTTCGGCCTCCTGAAGGCCAGGTTCAGATGCCTCCATATGACAGGTGGATCCCTATTCTACTCACCAAAGAAGGTGTGCCAGATCATCGTGGCCTGCTGTATGCTTCACAACTTGGCATTGCAACGACAGGTGCCCGTTCTGCAGGAGGATGGTCCAGATGGCGGTATTGTTGCAGCTGTGGAGCCTGTGGACAGTGAAGACGAGGAAGCAGAGGAATAAGACATGGACAACAGGGACTCCGTGATCCAGCAATTTTCCAGTTAAACACAGGTAAGAATACAAACCTGCCTACTACATGTACTTATACACTACTGCCTCTCTACGGTCTGTCTTTTTCACCCAGTGTATGGTCACTGAGTTTTCACTTTCCCCTCACGATTTCACAGATCTGGGTCCCACAGTGTGACATCTGCTTTGATTCCTCATGGACTAGAGCTGTGTGACATAGGTATGTTAACATAGGTATGTAGCCACAGTTATTGCTAATAGAAAATTCCGAAATCACAGACAGACAGACTCCAGATTGTTTTGTGCTTTAAGGGTGTTTATTTTAGTGCTCAAAATTGGAGGGGGTAGCAAAATGGTGAGGGGTGATGGCGGAGGAATGTCCATGGCAGAGTCCAGTCTATTAGTCTCACAGGTGCATTGCCCAAATGGGCATAGGAAGTGGAGCTGGGGCAGTTTAAGGATGGACAGGGTGACAAAGTGGGACAGTAGGATGACAATCAGGGTGGTCTCATTTCTTGGCGGGGGTCTTGGCATTGTTCTCTCTCTTGTTCCTGGATCTCAAGGACCATTTGCGAGGTGGTTCTCCATCTGCAGGGGGTGGGGTGCTGGTGTGGTGGTCCTGTGGCGGAGCCTCCTGTCCACTAGCGCCGGCAGAGGTGGTGGGCAGTTCATCGTCCATGCTAGTGTCAGGGGCCCCTTGTAGTGCCACAGTGTACCTCCTGGTGTTGAGTACTTCCTTCAGCACCCCTACGATGGTGCCCAGGGTGGAATTGATGGTTCTGAGTTCCTCCCTGAAGCCCATATACTGTTCCTCCTGCAGGCGCTGGGTCTCCTGAAACTTGGCCAGTACCATTGCCATCGTCTCCTAGGAGTGGTGGTAGGCTCCCACGATGGAGGAGAGGGCCTCGTGGAGAGTGGGTTCCCTGGGCCTGTCCGCCCCCTATCGCACAGCAGCCCTCCCAGTTCCCCTGTGTTCCTGGGCCTCCTTCCCCTGGACCGTGTGCCCACTTCCACTGCCCCCAGGTCCCTGTTGTTGTTGGGGTGGTGGGTTAGCCTGGGTTCCCTGCAGTGGTGGACACACTTCTGCTTGACATGTCCTGGGGACAGAGGTATGGGCCCACTGGGTGGTTGCTGTGCTGGTGTTTCCAGAGGGGGGAGGCTCTGTGGTGGCCTGTGACTGTGTCAGGGGAACCGTCTGTCCTGAGGTCCCAGATGGGCCGGCTGGTCATCTAGATCCAGTTGGACAGAGCTGCTGTCATCTCTGTGGGCCTCTTTTGTGGGAGGAGTGGACATGTCTGGAACCTCCTGTCCGGTGACGTTGGGTAGGGGTCCTGCATGGGTGTAAAGGCATGATTATTGCATCTGTGTGTGCCATGGTGTGCAATGGGTGGGTGACCCTGTACCCCAGTGCTTCCATTCCTGTGTAGGACCTTGTGTGATGATGGTTTAGGGGGGTGTATGGGCATGTGCAGTGGGCATGCTTTAGTGATGGGTGCTTTGGTGTTACATGCAGGGCTTGGTGTTGGGATGTGTGGTTTGTGATGAGTAGGAGTGATGGGGTGAGTGTGAGGGTGGGGGTATGTGCTGGCATGCAGGTAGGGTGGGGGATGTAATAGTAAAGCTTTGACTTACCAGAGTCCATTCCTCCACCTACTCCTGCGAGGCCCTCAGGATGCAGAATCACCAAGACCTGCTCCTCCCATGTTGTTAGTTTTAGGGGAGGAGGTGGGGGTCCGCCGCCAGTCCGCTGAACCGCCAGGTGGTGTCTGGAGACCACGGAACGCACCTTCCCCCGTAGGTCGTTCCACCTCTTCCTGATGTCCTCCCGATTTCTTGGGTGTTGTCTCACTGCGTTGACCCTGTCCACTATTCTTCGCCATAGCTCTATCTTCCTTGCAATGGAGGTGTGCTGCACCTGTGATCCGAATAGCAGTGGTTCTACCCGGACGATTTCCTCCACCATTACCCTGAGCTCCTCCTTCGAGAACCTGGGGTGTCTTTGCCGTGCCATAGGGTGGTGTAGGTGATAAGTGGGGTGGTGTGTGGGGTGATAAGTGTGCTGATATGTAGTGGGGTGTTTTGTGAGGTGCGTGGAAGTTATGTGGGTGATGGTGTTGTGTGCCTGTGGATGCTAGTGTTGTTGATGGTGGTGTCTCTCTCTGGCTTTCATTCGTGATTTGTGGTCGTAAGCGTTTGTGGGTGTTGTGGGTGTGTGTTTTATATTGTATTGAGTGTGTAGGAGTGGTGTGTGTATGTGTATCAGGTGTGTGTATTTCGAATTGTCCAATGTGGCTGTGTTTTGTATATGTGTGTGTATTTTGAGCGTGGCGGTGTGTACCGCCAATAGAATACCGCAGTTGAAAGACCGCCGCGTGGATTCATGGGTCGTGATAGTGTGGGCGTATTTCTGTTGGCGTGAAGGTGGAGGTTTTATTATCGCCAGTTTATCACTGACCTTTGATGTGGCGGACTTGTGTGGGTGTCTGTATTTTGGCAGATTCCGAACTGTGGGTCATAATAGCTGTGGCGGAATTCCGTGACCGCAGCGGTGTGGTGGCGGTCTTCTGCACGGCGGTAAGCGGCTTTTACCGCCAATGTTGTAATGAAAGCCTTAAACTTTTTACAAAGTTCTGAAAAGTCTCTTAAAAACTTCTAAAAGTTTTCTAAAAGTTAGAAAAAGGTTTTTTTCTCTGTGCTTTAAAAAGTTCTAAAACTTTTTCTTTCCTCTAACTATCTCTAAACCTTTTTGCTATCATGTCTGTGGTAGATTCTGCTTCCAAAACTGTCAATGCTACTTATGACATTTTGAATTACAAGACCTTAAGGGGTCTCTGCTTAGATAGAGTTTAGTTATAGGAAAGAACCCTACAAAAGAGTTTCTGTTTAACATGCTTATGGTGGATGACCAGAACCAGTCTGGCCCATCCAATGAGAGGTTAGTAGAAGCTTCCCAGTCTGATTCAGAGGAACCCATTGAGGAAGCTGAGGAGGGTTCTGATAAGGGTCTGCCCCCTAGCAGGGCACCTGGTAATGCTGGTAGTAATGGAGGTTCCCATCACAGTAGGGAATCCTTTATTCCTAGAGGCCAGGTTACCAGGGTCCAGACAGTTAGGGACATGTCCCCCTCTGAAGTTTCCAATTTGTCATCTGTGTCAAAGCATTCCCAACCCACCCACCTTGATAACTTGTTAGAAAGGGAACTTAAAAAGTTGAGGGTTGAAGAGACCAGACTGAAGCTTAAATAGCAACAGGTGGCCTTAGATAGGGAATCCCTAGATACTGAGAATTAAAGACAGAGGTTGGGGTTAGGACCCCATGGTGGCAGCAGCAGTATTCCTGATAGTAATCCTGTTAGAGAACATGATTCCAGGAATCTGCACAAGATAGTCCCCACTTACAAGGAGGGGGGTGACATCAACAACTGGTATGCTGCACTTGAGACGTCCTGTATGGTACAGTTGGTCCCTCAAAGGCAGTGGGCTGCTATTTTGTGGCTATCTTTCACTGGAAAAGTTAGGGATAGGCCCCTTACTGTTAGAGAAAGTGAAGCTAACAATTACACAGTATTGAAGGATGCACTCTTGGATGGATTTGGCTTAACCACTGAACAATACAGGATTAAGTTCAGAGACACAAGAAAAGAGTCCTCTCAAGACTGGACAGATTTTGTAGACTGTTCAGTGAAGGCCTTGGAAGGGTGTTTACATGGCAGTAAGGTATCGGACTATGAAAGCCTGTATAATCTTATTCTGAGAGAGCATATTCTAAACAACTGTGTGTCTGACTTGTTGCACCAATACCTAGTGGACTCGGATCTGACCTCTCCCCAAGAACTGGGAAAGAAGGCAGACAAGTGGGTCAGAACAAGGGTGAACAGAAAAGTTCATACTGGAGGTGACAATGATGGCAAGAAGACAGAAGGTGAGAAATCTCAGGATAAGCATGGGGTTAAGGGAAAAACCAAAGATCCTTCTTCAAATCCTAAACACTCTTCAGGGGGTGGGGATAAATCAAATTCTTCCTCTTCTTCACAACATACACACATTAAAAAAGCCCTGGTGCTTTGTGTGTAAAAATAAAGGCCATAGGCCAGGGGATAAGTCCTGTCTAGGTAAACCCCCTGAGCCTACCACCACTAATACATCAAACTCTAGTGCCCCTAGCAGTAGTGGTAATAGTGGTGGGACTGCTGGCAACAGTAAAATAAGGGTGTAGTTGGGTTCACTTATGGGTCCATCATAGAAACTGGGGTAGTCAGTCCCAAGACAGTTTCTGTCACACCTGGTGGCATTGGCCTTGCCACACTGGCTGCTTGTCCCCTTACAATGGATAAGTACAGGCAGACATTTTCAATAAATGGTGTTGAGGGACACAGGTGCCAGTATCACTTTGGTGACTGAAAACCTAGTGTCTCCTGAACGACACCTCATTGGACAACAGTATAAGATTATTGATGTCCATAACTCCACTAAGTTTCTTCCCTTAGCTACAGTTCAGCTTAGTTGGGGTGGAGTTACTGAACCTAAGCAGGTGGTAGTATCACCTAGCTTACCTGTAGACTGTCTTAGGTAATGACCTAGAGGCCTCAGGTTGGGCTGAGGTAGAGTTTAATACCCATGCAGCCATGCTGGGTATCCCTGAGGAATTGCTTCCTCTCATTTCAGTTGAAATAAAAAAGCAAAGGAGAGGAACAGGCCTGAAAACTCAGGATCCTTCTCCAACAACAGGTAAAAAGGGCATCACAGTATCCCCTACCCACACTGCCATTCAGGATACCATTCCTGTGGTAGGAGAAACCTCTCCTGGGGTGGCACCTGTACTAAGGGAATCATCACCTGACACAGCTGTACTCCCTGAGGTAGAAGTACCTCTCTGTGGGATAACTAATATTGGTGAGAAAAAGTGCACCATTTTAGTTAACATGGAAAATCCCTCCAACCCTCCCAGAGAAACTTTAGGGCAGCAACCCTGCACTGCCTCACAACACTTAGGACAGCAGCCCTGCCCTATTGTGGAGCTCATTGGACAGCATCCCTGCCCTGCTCCAACTCGAGAGAAACAACAGCCCTGTTCTCTCTTACAGCCATATGGACAATGTTTTTGCCCAGCTATGGCTTTACTGAGACAGCATCCCTGCCTGGCATTCCCATCATCTGATATAGGTCCAGTGGACAATTCCCACTGCTCTAAACGTAAACATACTAACAGGAACTCTGAAAATATGACTTCACATTGTTGCCTAGGTAAAAAACTTCAAACTGGGTGGTTTACATCCCCACAGGGAAGTAACCATATAGTGGATGATAAAGGGAGTAACCAAGAGACTGCAGAGCTACTCTCTACTTATCACCACTTAGACAATAAAGACTCAACTGGCCAAGGTTAGCCTTATTGTCCTTTGTTTGGGGGGGGGGGGGGTTGTGTAGGAAGGTAGCCTCTTTCTAGCCTTGTTACCCCCACATTTGGCCTGTTTGTGAGTATATGTCAGGTGTTTTCACTGTCTCACTGGGATCCTGCTAGCCAGGGCCCAGTGCTCATAGTGAAAACCCTTTGTTATCAGTGTATTTGTTATGTGTCACTGGGATCCTGCTAGCCAGGACCCAAGTGCTCATAAGATTGTGGCCTATATGTGTGGTGCCTAAATATATCACTGAGGCTCTGCTAACCAGAACCTCAGTATTTATGCCCTCTCTGCTTTCCAAATTTGTCACTACAGGCTAGTGACTAATTTTACCAATTCACATTGGCATACTGGTACACCCATATAATTCCCTTGTATATGGTACTGAGGTACCCAGGGTATTGGGGTTCCAGGAGATCCCTATGGGCTGCAGCATTTCTTTTGCCACCCATAGGGAGCTCAGACAATTCTTACACAGGCCTGCCACTGCAGACTGCGTGAAATAACGTCCACGTTATTTCACAGCCATTTACCACTGAACATAAGTAACTTATAAGTCATGTATGGAGAAGGTTCGGTGCCAAGTTACTTAGTGTGTGGGCACCCTGGCACTAGCCAAGGTGCCCCCACATCGTTCAGGGCAAATTCCCCGAACCTTGTGAGTGCGGGGACACCATTACATGCGTGCACTATACATAGGTCACTACCTATGTATAGCGTCACAATGGTAACTCCGAACATGGCCATGTAACATGTCTAAGATCATGGAATTCACACCCCAATACCATTCTGGTATTGGGGGGACAATTCCATGATCCCCCGGGTCTCTAGCACAGAACCCGGGTACTGCCAAACTGCCTTTCCGGGGTCTCCACTGCAGCTGCTGCTGCTGCCAACCCCTCAGACAGGGTTTCTGCCCGTCTGGGGTCCAGGCAGCCCTGGCCCAGGAAGGCAGAACAAATGATTTCCTCTGAGAGAGGGTGTTACACCCTCTCCCTTTGGAAATAGGTGTGAAGGGCTGGGGAGGAGTAGCCTACCCCTGCCTCTGGAAATGCTTTGATGGGCACAGAGGGTGCCCATCTCTGCATAAGCCAGTCTACACCGGTTCAGGGATCCCCCAGCCCTGCTCTGGCGCGAAACTGGACAAAGGAAAGGGGAGTGTCTACTCTCCTGACCAGTACCTCCCAGGGGAGGTGCCCAGAGCTCCTCCAGTGTGTCCCAGACCTCTGCCATCTTGGAAACAGAGGTGTTGGGGACACACTGGATTGCTCTGAGTGGCCAGTGCCAGCAGGTGACGTCAGAGGCTCCTTCTGATAGGCTCTTACCTCTCTTGGTAGCCAATCCTCCTTCCTTGGTAGCCAAACCTCCTTTTCTGGCTTTTTACGGTCTCTGCTTAGGGGAATTCTTCAGATAACGAATGCAAGAGCTCACCAGAGTTCCTCTGCATCTCCCTCTTCACCTTCTACCAAGGATTGACCGCTGACTGCTCCAGGACGCCTGCAAAACCGCAACAAAGTAGCAAGACGACTACCAGCAACTTGTAACGCCTAATCCTGCCGGCTTTCTCAACTGTTTCCGGGTGGTGCATGCTCTGGGCGGTAGCTTGCTTCCAACCTGCACCAGAAGCTCCGAAAAAATCTCCTGTGGGTCGACAGAATCTTCACCCTGCTAAAGCAGGCACCAAAAGACTGCATCGCCGGTCCTCTGGGTCCCCTTTCATCCTGACGAGCGTGGTCCCTGGAACACAGCAACTCTGTCCAAGTGACTCCCACAGTCCAGTGAATCTTCAGTCCAAGTTTGGTGGAGGTAAGTCCTTGCCTCCCCACGCTAGACTGCAAAGCTGTGTACTGCGTGATTTGCAGCTGCTCCTGCAACTGTGCACTCTTCCAGGATTTCCTTTGTGCACAGCCTAGCCTGCGTCCCCAGCACTCCGTCCTGCAGTGCACAACCTTCTGAGTTGTCCTCCGACGTCCTGGGACCCCCTTTTCTAACTTCGCTTGGACTCCAGTTCACTCTTCTTCTAAGTGCCTGTTGGGGTACCTTCTGCGGGTGCTGCCTGCTTCTGTGAGGGCTCTCTGAGTTGCTGAGTGCCCCCTCTGTCTCCTCCTCCAAGTGGCAAAATCCTGGTCCTTCCTGGTCCTCAGCAGCACCCAAAAACCTCTACTGCGACCCTTGCAGCTAGCAAGGCTTGTTTGCGGTATTTCTGGGTGGGAACAACTCTGCAAGCTTCATCGCGGCGTGGGACATCTGTCTTCCAAAGGTGAAGTTCCTAGTCCTCTTCTTTCTTGCAGAACTCCAAGCTTCTTCCAACCGGAGGCAGCTTCCTTACAACTTCATCTGGGGTTTCCTGGGCTCTTGCCCCCCCTGGACACTGTCGAGACTATTGGACTTGGTCCCTTGCAGGTCCTCAGGTCCGGAAATCCGTTGTCAGTGCACTGCTGGTGTTTGTTGTTCTTGCAGAATCCCCCTATCACGACTATTGTGCTCTTTTGGGGTAGTAGGTGCACTTTACTCCTACTTTTCAGGGACTTGGGGTGGGGTATTTTGGTAACCCTCACTGTTTTCTTACAGTCCCAGTGACCCTCTACAAGCTCACATAGGTCTGGGGTCCATTCGTGGTTTGCATTCCACTTTTGGAGTATATGGTTTGTGTTGCTGAGGGTACTCACTGAGATACTTTTGGCATATTGTCATAAAAATAAAGTACCATTATTTTTAGTAACTCTGTGTATTGTGTTTTCTTATGATATTGTGCATATGATATAAGTGGTATAGTAGGAGCTTTGCATGTCTCCTAGTTGAGCCTAAGCTGCTTTGCCGTAGCTACCTTCTATCATCCTAGGCTGCTAGAAACAACTCTTCTACACTAATAAGGGATAACTGGACCTGGCACAAGGTGTAAGTACCTCAGGTACCCACTACAAGCCAGGCCAGCCTCCTACAGTCAGAACAAGAGTGAACAGAAAAGTTCATACAGGGGGTGACAAGGATGGCAAGAAGAAGGATGTTAAGTCTTCTGACAAGGGTGGGGACAAAGGTAAGCATTCTGAGGCTTCATCAGGCCCACAAAAGTTATCTGGGGGTGGTGGGTCCAAATCCTCTTCAAACAATGAGAAAAAGCCTTGGTGTTATTTATGTAAAGTAAAAGGCCATTGGGCAAGTGATTCCACTTGTCCAAAGAAAAACACCAAACCTCCCACCACCACAACCCCAACTGCAACCTCTCGTGCCCCTAGTAATAGCAGTGGTGGTGGGAAGTCTACTACTAATAACCAATCCAAGGGTGTAGCTGGGCTCACTATTGGTAATGTAGTTTGGGCTGGTCTTGTTAGGGAGACCACAGAGGCTGTTTTAGTCTCTGATGGTGGTTTTGACTTTGCCACCTTGGTTGCTTGCCCCCTTAATATGGGTATGTACAAGCAACTACCCCTAATCAACTGTGTTGAGGTTGAGGCCTACAGGGACACAGGAGGCAGTGTAACTATGGTGATAGAAAAACTGGTCCACCCTGATCAACACCTACTTGGTCAGCAGTACCAAGTGACTGATGCTCATGACAATACTCTTAGCCACCCCATGGCTGTTGTGAATCTCAACGGGGGGGGGGTTACTGGTCCAAAGAAAGTTGTGATAGCCACTGAATTCCCTGTAGATTGCTTACTGGGCAATGATTTGGAAACATCAGCTTGGGCAGAAGTGGAGTTGGAGGCTCATGCAGCAATGCTGGGCATTCCTGGGCATATTTTTTCTTTGACAATGCCTCAGGCCAAGAAGCAAAAAGGACAGGGAAACTTGGATCCTGGAACAATGGACCAAGTGCTCCCAAAAGCTAGGGGTAGAAAGGGTAAATCCCTGCCCACTATCCATCCCTCTACAGAAGATTCCCCTTTTGAGGAAGAGGAATCCTCTCCCTGTGCAGAACCTACGCCAGAGGAGCTGGCAGCAGACACTGTTGAGCTTTTGGGTGAAGGGGGGCCTGCTAGGGAAGAGCTGAGTGTGGCACAGCAGACCTGTCCCACACTACAGGGTTTAAGACAGCAAGCTGTCAAACAGCAGAATGGGGATGTCAGTGATAGCCATAAGGTATACTGGGAAGATAACCTCTTGTACACTGAGTCAAGGGGCCCTAACCTGGAGCTGCCAGGAGATTGGTCATTCCCTCGCAGTACAGAGAGTTTCTTTTTACCTTGGCACATGACATTCCTTTGGCTGGGCATTTGGGCCAGACGAAAACTTGGGAGAGACGTGTCCCCCAGTTTCACTGGCCTCACATGTCAGAAGACACTAAAGAATTTTGTCGCTCTTGTGTGACCTGCCAAGCCAGTGGCAAGACTGGTGGCACTCCAAAGGCCCCCTTAATTCCACTTACAGTGGTTGGGCTGCCTTTGAAAGGGTAGGGGTTGACATGGTTGGCCCCCTTGACCCTCCAACAGCTTCAGGCAATAGATTCATCCTTGTGGTAGTGGACCATGCCCCTAGGTATCCTGAAGCTATCCCCTTAAGGACCACTACAGCTCCTGCAGTGGCAAAGGCCCTCCTGGGAATCTTTTCCTGGGTGGGTTTCCCTAAGGAGGTGGTGTCAGGCAGAGGTAGCAACTTCATGTCTGCATACCTCAAAGCAATGTGGAAGGAGTGTGGTGTAACTTACAAGTTCACAACTCCTTACCATCCACAAACAAATGGTCTGGTTGAAAAGTTTAATAAAACTCTCAAAGGTATGATAATGGGACTCCCTGAAAAACTCAGAAGGAGATGGGATGTCCTGTTACCTTGCCTCCTTTTTGCTTACAGGGAACCTCAAAAAGGAGTGGGTTTCAGCCCCTTTGAACTCCTCTTAAGGCACCCTGTAAGAGGTCCCCTTGCTCTTGTGAAGGAGGGTTGGGATCTACCTTTAAAAGCTCCTAAACAGGACATAGAGGACTATGTACTTGGCCTAAGATCAAGAATGGCTGAGTATATGAAAAAGGCCAGTAAAAACCTTCAGGCCAGCCAAGAGCTGCAAAAGCAATGGCATGTCCAGAAGGCTGTCCTGACTCAGTACCACCCAGGACAGAAGGTGTGGGTATTGGTGCCTGTGGCCCCAAGAGCACTCCAAGACAAATGGAATGGACCTCATCTAATTGTTGAAAAGAAGGGTGAGGTTACCTATTTGGTAGACCTAGGCACTGACAGGAGTCCCCTTTGTGTGATTCATGTCAACCGCCTAAAACCCTACTATGACAGGGCTGACCTCACACTGCTCATGGCAACAGATGAGGGACAGGAAGAAGAGAGTGACCCTCTCCCTCATCTCTTCTCCACCACTGAAGCTGATGGCTTAGTGGAGGGAGTGGCCTTAGCAGATTGTCTTACTGCTGAACAGAAAGACAACTGTGTCAATCTCCTAAGTCAGTTTTCTGAACTCTTTTGACTTATACCAGGTACAACAAATTGATGTGAACATACAATTGATACTGGAGACAGCTTGCCTGTCAAAAGTATAATTTATAGGCACCCTGACCATGTCAGGGACTGCATTAAACAAGAGGTACAGACAATGTTCGACTTAGAGGTGATTGAGCCTTCAGAAAGCCCCTGGGCTAGCCCAGTTGTGCTTGTCCAAAAACCTCACACCAAAGATGGAAAAAGAGAGATGAGGTTTTGTGTTGATTATAGAGGGCTCAACCAAGTAACCAAGAAAGATGCTCACCCTATACCCAGGGCAGATGAGCTCATAGATACACTGGCTTCTGCCAAGTATCTAAGCACTTCTGATCTAACTGCAGGGTATTGGCATATTAGGTTATCAGAAGATGCTAAATCCAAGACTGCATTATCAACCACTAGAGGGCACTACCAATTCACAGTAATGCCCTTTGGTTTGAAAAATGCACCTGCCACTTTTCAAATGTTGGTGAATACAGTCCTGCAAGGGTTAGAAGCTTTTAGTGCAGCATATCTAGATGATATTGCTGACTTTAGCTCAACCTGGGATGATCACCTGGTCCACTTATAGAAAGTTTTGGAGGCCCTGCAAAAGGCAGGCCTCACTATCAAGGCCTCAAAGTGCCAGATAGGGCAGGGGAAAGTGGTTTATCTGGGCCACCTGGTAGGTGGGGAACAGATTGCACCACTACAGGGAAAGATCCAGACTATTATGGATTGGGCTCCCCCTACAACTCAAACCCAGTTGAGACCCTTTTTAGGCCTCACAGGGTACTATAGGAGCTTCATCAAGAATTATGGCTCCATAGCAGCCCCTCTTAATGATCTCACTAGCAAGAAGATGCCTAAGAAGGTATTGTGGACAGATAGCTGTCAAAAAGCTTTTGAGGAGCTCAAACAGGCCATGTGCTCTGCACCTGTCCTAAAAAGCCCTTGTTACTCCAAGAAATTCATTGTACAAACTGATGCTTCTGAATTAGGGGTTGGGGCACTTGAATACTGAGAGCCAGGATCAACCTGTTGCTTTTATCAGCAGGAAGTTGACCCCTAGAGAAAAGCGTTGGTATGCCATAGAGAGGGAGGCCTTTGCTGTGGTCTGGGCACTGAAAAAGTTGAGACCATACCTATTTGCTACTCACTTTATTGTTCAGACAGACCACAAACCTCTACTTTGGCTAAAACAAATGAAAAGTGACAGGGAATGGATTATACAGTGGAACATAGACCTGGGAGTACCCACTTGAATGCAGATGGACTCTCCAGATATTTCCACTTCAACAATGAAGACTCATCTGGGCAAGGTTAGCCTTATTGTCCTTCGTTTGTGTTGGGGGGGGGGGGGGGGGAAGAGGAAAGTACCATCTTGCCTGGCATGTTACCCCCATTTTCACTGTATGTATGTTTGTTTTTGCCTATGTGTCACTGGGATCCAGCTAGGCAGGACCCCAGTGCTCATAATGTATGTCATGTATGTGTTCCCTGTGTGGTGCATAACTGTATCACTGAGGCTCTGCTAACCAGAACCTCAGTGGTTATGCTCTCTCTGCTTTTAAAATTGTCACTGCAGGCTATTGACTAATTTGACCAATTCTCACTGGCACACTGGAACACCTTTATAATTCCCTTGCATATGGTAGCTAGGTACCCAGGGTATTGGGGTTCCAGGAGTTACCTAAGGGCTGCAGCATTTCTTTTAACACCCATGGGGAGCTCAGACAATTCTTACACAGAACTTCCACTGCAGCCTGAGTGAAATAACGTCCACGTTATTTCACAGCCATTTTTCACTGCACATAAGTAACTTATAAGTCTCCTATATTTCTAACCCTCACTTGGTGAAGGTTAGGTGCCAAGTTACTTAGTGTGTGGGCACCCTGGCACTAGCCAAGGTGCCCCCACATTGTTCAGGGCAAATTCCCCGAACTTTGTGAGTGAGGGGACACCATTACACGTGTGCAGTGCATATAGGTCACTACCTATATGTAGCGTCACAATGGTAACTCCGAACATGGCCATGTAACATATCTAGGATCATGGAATTGTCACCCCAATATGCATCCCCGGGTCTCTAGCACAGAACCTGGGTACTACCATACTGCCTTTCCATGGTCTCCACCGCAGCTGCTGCTGCCAACCCCTCAGACAGGTGCCTGCCCCCCTGGGGCCTGGGCAGCCTGGTCCCTGGAAGGCAGAACAAAGGACTTCGTCAGAGAGAGGGTGTTGCACCTTCTCCCTTTGGAAATAGGTGTGAAGGGCTGGGGAGGAGTAGCCTCCCCCAGCCTCTGGAAATGCTTTGATGGGCACAGACGGTGCCCATCTCTGCATAAGCCAGTCTACACTGGTTCAGGGATCCCCCAGCCCTGCTCTGTCACGAAACTGGACAAAGGAAAGAGGAGTGACCACTCCCCTGACCAGCACCTCCCAGGGGAGGTGCCCAGAGCTCCTCCAGTGTGTCCCAGACCTCTGCCATCTTGGATACAGAGGTGTTGGAGCACAATGGACAGCTCTGAGTGGCCAGTGCCAGCAGGTGACGTCAGAGACCCCGTCTGATAGGTGCTTACCTTTCTCAGTAGCCAATCCTCCTTTTTGGGCTATTTAGGGTCTCTCCTCTGGGCTATTCCTCAGATAACGAATGCAAGAGCTCACCAGAGTTCCTCTGCACTTCCCTCTTCGACTTCTGCCATGGAGAAGACTACCAGCAACATTGTAGCGCCTCATCCTGCCAGCTTTCTCGACTGTTTCCTGGTGGTGCATGCTCTGAGGGCTGTCTGCCTTCACCCTGCACTAGAAGCCAAGAAGAAATCTCCTGTGGGTCGACGGAATCTTCCCCCTGCCAACGCAGGCACCAAACTTCTGCATCAACGGTCCCCTGGGTCCCCTCTCATCCTGACGAGCCTGGTCCCTTGAACACAGGAGCATGGTCCAAGTGTCTCCCACAGTCCAGTGGCCCTTCTGTCCAAATTTGGTGGAGGTAAGTCCTTGCCTCCCCACGCCAGACAGTAATCCTGTGTACTGCGTGATCTGCAGCTGCTACGCCTTCTGTGCACTTTTTCAAGGATTCCTTTGTGCACAGCCTAGCCTAGCCTGCGTCCCCAGAACTCCGTCCTGCATTGCCCAACTCGCTGAGTTGGACTCCAACATTGTGGGACCCTCCTTTGTGGCTCTGAGTTGACTGCTGTCCTCAGATTTTCTAAGTGTCGGTTCCGGTACTTCTGCAGGAGCTGCCTGCTTCTGCGGGGGTCTCTGAGTTGCTGAGCGCCCCCTCTGTCTCCTCCTCCAATGGGCAACATCCTGGTCCTTCCTAGTCCCCAGCAGCACCCAAAATCCTCAACGGCGACTCTTGCAGCTAGCAAGGCTTGTTTGCTGTCTTTCTGCGTGGAAACACTTCTGGAACATCCAGCATGCCGTGGGACATCTTCCATCCAAAGGAGAAGTTCCTAGCCCTTTTCGTTGTTGCAGAATCTTTGGCTTCTTCCACCCGGAGGCAGCCCTTTTGCACCTTCATCTGGGGATTAGTGGGCTCCTGCCCCCCCCGGACACTTGCGTGACTCTTGGACTTGGTCCCCTTCCTTTACAGGTCCTCAGGTCCAGGAATCCGTCTTCAGTGTTTTGCTGGCAGTTGTTGTTCTTGCAGAATCCCTATCTCGACTATACTGCCTTTCTGGGGTAGTAGGGTAACTTTACTCCTACTTTTCAGGGTCTTGGGGTCGGGTATCTTGGACACCCTTAGTGTTTTCCAACAGTCCCAGCGACCCTCTACAACCTACCATAGGCCTGGGGCCCATTCGTGATTTGCATCCCACTTTTGGAGTATTATGGTTTGTGTTGCCCCTAGGCCTATTTCTACCTATTGCATTCTATTGTGATTCTACATTGGTTGCACTACTTTTCTTACTGTTACTTACCTGTTTTTGGTTTGTGTACATATAATTTGTGTATATTACTTACCTCCTAAGTGAGGGTATCTTCTGAGATACTTTTGGCATACTGTCACTAAAATAAAGTACCTTTATTTTTAGTAACTCTGAGTATTGTGTTTTCTTATGATATTGTGCTTTATGAAATAAGTGGTATAGTAGGATCTTTGCATGTCTCTCAGTTCAGCCTAAGCTGCTCTGCTATAGCTACCTCTAACAGCCTAAGCTGCTAGAAACACCTCTATTCTACTAATAAGGGATAACTGGACCTGGCACAAGGTGTAAGTACCACAAGGTACCCACTATAAGCCAGGCCAGCCTCCTACAACTGCCACTTCAACTTGGCATTTAAAACTACTTGCCAAGCCTTAAACTCCCCTTTTACTACATGTAAGTCACCCCTAAGGTAGGTCCTAGGTAACCCATAGGGCAGGGTGCTATGTAAGTAAAAAGCAGGACAGGTACCTATGTGTCTTACCGGTCCTGTTAGTGAAAAACTCACAAATCGTTTTCCACTTCAGTGAGGCCTGCTCCTCTCACAGACTAGCACTAGAACTGCCCTCATACACTTTTAAGTGGCGTATTCTGATCTGGAAGGAGTAGCCCTGTCATGTCTAGTATTGCCAGAATGGTAATAGAAAATCCTGCTTAATGGTGAAGTTGGATTTAATATTACTATTTTAGAAATGCCACTTTTAGAAAGTGGGCATTGCTTTGCACTTACTGACATCTGTTCCTTACAGCCCTGTCTCCAATCCATGTCCGGTCTGTGGTACTTGACACCTCATCTTGTGCATTCCACCCAGACAACCTTAAACACAGAACGCTCATTCATATCTGCATACTGAATGGGTCTCCCTGGGCAGGAAGGGCGGAGGGGCTCTCTCTTACATTTCAAAGGCCAGGGGCCTGCCCTCACACAAAGGACTGATACCCCCCCACTAGGATTCTGGCAGACAGGACTGGGCTGAAAGGGGAATTTGTGCACTTCAAAACCACTCCTTGAAGTTTCCCCCACTTTAAAGGCTTTTTTGGGTATATGAACTGGGTCTCTGACCCCACCAAATCAGACACTTCTGGACCCACAACTGGACTTCAGAGAGACGGCCTGGCTGTCAAAGGACTCATCTGGACTGCTTTGCTGAAGGACTGCTTTCCTGCTTGTTGCCCTGCTTCCTCGTGCTCCTGACTTAGCTGAAAGGACTCAGCCTTCCTCCAAAAGTGCTCTCCAAGGTCTTGGATTGAGCTTGATTCCTGTTTCTGACGTCTCAGGGTCAGCAAAGACTTCATCCATTCAGGAAATCCTTGTGTGTCGGAAAATCGAAGCAACACCTACAGAAATCTACGCAACACCTGCCTCACAGCTGGAAAATCACCGTACCGCCGACCGGAGCGATGCAGTGCTGGTCCCACAACCAGAAATCGTTGCAGCGTCTGTGTCGCAGCTGAAATTGCACTGCATCGCCTACCGGATCGATGCAGCGCCTGCTCCTTCTACCAGAGCATCAAGGATTTTCAACACAGCGTCCCTGGATGTCAAAATATCACTGCATCGCATTAAGGAACCACAGCTGTTCTCCCCTTGCAGCATGGAAAGAAACAACGCATCGTCTGTACTGAGCCGGAAAATCCAACGCAACACCATATTTTTTCACGCATCTCCTCCTCCTCCTCTGTGGCCCCGTGCGTCGTTATTTTTGACGCATCCCAGGTACTGTGTGATACAAAGATAAAACTATTGATTCCTAAGGATTGGGACTCTTTTAAACCTTTAAAAGATAAAATTTCAACATGTGCATATTGGATTTTTGATCTTATTTTATTTAGATAAATATTATCTATTTTTCTTAACCTGTGTTGGTGTATTTTTGTGGTGTTTTCACTATGTTACATGTATGAGTTATTGCACAAATACTTTACACATTGCCTTCTAAGTTAAGCCTGCCTACTCTGTGCCAGGCTACCAAAGGCTAAGCACAGGATAATTTGGGTTGTCTTGTAACTTACCATGACTAGGATTGTGGTCCCTACTTGGACAAGGGTGTATACCTCGGCCAACTAGGGACCCGATTTCTAACATAAACACTGAAAAATCTATCTTGTCAAAGTTGATATGCAGGTATAAAAGTTCGACTTTCACCACAAAACCTGGTTTTGAACTCTTAAAAGGATTCACTCACATGAAGATTTTAGTGTGAGCAAATCTACTCATAGTGGCTGAAAGTTGGCCAGATGTGGGTGTTCTGTTCTTGGGCTGGAGTGCCCCATGAGTTAGCGCACTACCATACATGTGCATGTTTGAAGGTATCCACAAACTCCTCTCCAATTCTTTCCTACACATAAAAGGTCAGAAATGTACTCCTCATAAGGGCAGTAATAAAACTTTTTTCAAGAGGGGGGTAAACAGGGAAAGGAGTGTCTTCATGGGTGGAAATATCCCTCAGGATAAAAAAAAGGAATAAAAGTTTGTTAGGAGTACACCTGGAACAGTTGTAGGTTTCCAGCCATACTTCTGCAAACTCTTGTGAAATCCTGAAAGTCATAATTCTGCATCCAGGCATGGTCTTAGACCTGCAGGTGCACTTTCTGACTTTCTTTAACATCAGCCCCCTAATGAATTTTTATTTTTACAAGTGGCGCATGATTTTTTTCAATATTGGTAAGAATCAATATATAATTATTAAATTATGTCTTAGAGAAAAGGCATTTAGGGCCAGATGTAGGAAGCCTTTTGCACGTTGCAAACTGCAAAAAACGCAGTTTGCGACATGCAAAAGGCCGTTTGCGATGCACAACCTCAAATTGAGAGTCGGTACCGACTCGCAATTTGAGGCTGCGACTCGCAAATAGGAAGGGGTGTTCCCTTCCTATTTGCGACCACCTCGCCATGCTGAGTTGCTTTGTGACCGGGAATGCGGTCGCAAACCAACTCGCAGTTACCACCCACTTGAAGTGGGTGGTAACTCAGTCGCAAAAGGGAAGGGGTCCCCATGGGACCCCTTCCCCTTTGTGAATGACGATAAAAATGTTTTTTCAGAGCAGACAGTGGTCCTATGGACCACTGCCTACTCTGAAAAAACAGAAACCAAATGGTTTCGGAAGTTTTTCTTTTTGCAGCTCGTTTTCCTTTAAGGAAAACGGGCTGCAAAAAGAAAAAAAAAAACTGCTTTATTAAAAAAGCAGTCACAGACATGGAGGTCTGCTGTCTCCAGCAGGCCACCATCCCTGTGAGTGCATGGACTCGCTATGGGGTCACAAAATGCAACCCACCTCATTAATATTCATGAGGTGGGTCTTTGCGACCCCATAGCGAGTCGCAGAAGGTGTCTGAGACACCTTTCTGCATGCACTTTTGCGAGTTGCAATTTGCGAGTCGGTATGACTCGCAAATTGCAAGTCGCAAAATTTAACTTACCTACATCTGGCCCTTAAATTGCTCTTAAACATTGGATTGTGGTTAAACGAAATGGTCTGTAACTTTTGTCTTTTTTTTACCAAGTTGCAAACTGTTTTGGGGGCATTTTATATGGAAAGCAAGCAAACTGCATAATAATTTAGCAAAACTGCCTGTAACCTTTGTGTTTTACAAGTTGCAAAAAATGTTTGGTACCTTCTTTGGTTGCAAAGAAAATTACAGCTCTTGCTTCCATTGTTCTGCATGTATTTGCAGAAAATAAATGAGCTACCTATAAGCATTACAATTAGCTGCACATTGTTCTATTTCACAAACCCATGTGTGCTTTTTTCTAACTGGAACCACTGTTATAAATGCAAACAGCTTACAGCTGACTATATTGCCTGTGAGCACCTACCCTATTTTTAAAGGCTCGGCAAACATGAATTTCATGTTCAAATTTGAACATTCTATACACAAGGCTGCACTCTTGCCTTAGCAGCCAAACAGGCCTTCTTCGTACAAGTGTCCTGTGGCACGGTACACTGGCAGTCAATGGGTTACGCTGCGGCAAATGGTCTGTAGTGCAGAGAGTGGAGCCCAAGGGACAAAATAAACATGAAAATCTGTTGCCTTTGTCAACAAACAATATGTCCTGCGCATTAGGCGATAGAAATTCCCCATTCCTGATTAATATGTATACACCCACACACAAGAACAACAAAGGTTAAAGTGAAGTTTGGGTAGTTTTGATTCGATCACCTTAACATATGCTTAAAGAAACCTCAGAAGTTTATTTAAATAAGCCTTAGAAATGCCAATTTGTCTGTCTTTAATGTGCTGCACTCATACAGGCACAACACTCACCCTGCACTCGGCATCACTCTGAATTCATGCAAACACCTCTCACCCTTGCACGTCCGCAGACACGCTGCTCACCCGGCACTCCGGGAAGGCGTACCGCTCACTCTGCACTCATGTAGACCTACCTCTGATCCTGCCCGCATGCAGCCTCATCTTGCCCTGCAAGTATGCACATACAGTTGACTCTGCACTGGATTCTCACTTTGAATTCATGCAAAAACCTTTCACCCTTGTAGACACACTTTCCATCCTGCACTCACGCAGACATCCCAATGACCATGCACTCATGCAGACATACCCCAAACCCTTTGTTCTGATACACACCACTCACCCCGCTTTCACAGACACATCACTTAGGCACATAACTCACCATGCACTGATACAGATACATCTTTTTCTGCCCTCACAAAGGCACACACACTTCTCATTCAAAGGAACTAAGGAATGTTGCTAATCTTCACACTTTAGCTCTTTTTTCAGGTTAGGCCACTTGTTGGGAAGCATGGGCATACTTCCATTCGGAAATCGAAATAATTACTAGTAGGTGGTCCGCTGTCCGCACAGTAGACCATATGTGCATCACAGCCACATGCAATTCAGTACAGAATCAGATGTGCTTTAGATGGACATGGGTTCTTACGCTCTTTACCATTCCCCCCATGGAAATCAATTTTCTGGGCATCTCTAGGTACAATGGCAATGGCTCTATCATGGTTGCGTAATCATGTTTGAAGGGGAGGTTTTAACAGGTGAAGATGGAAACCAATCTTCAGCCAACAGGACTACAGGCTGGTCTGCGAGTAAGTACAAGTTATCATTTGTAAAGCTGCAGTGTCAATAAACCATTGCAAATTTCAGTGGTTTTCGGTTTGAATTTGAAAGAATATCTGCAATTTAACTGTAGTTTTGGGGTGAATTTCTGAGAGGTTTTTTTTAACACTACAAAGCCAAAAATAATATTCGTTTTTTCCAATGAATTTTTGGATTATTATTTTTTTTAATCGTCCATCACATCCTGTGGGCAGTCAACTACCGCTTCTCGGGCCTTTGCCGTTTATGAATCAGCATGAAAAGTGGGAAACCTTTAGCATGCTTGTTTTTTTCTTGGTATGTCAATCAATGGAGCACACATTTTTAAGAGAGAAAGATTTACAAACTCTTTCATAAGGTATAACTTTGGTCCCTTATCCCAAAACAGCATGAAATTTGGCAGCCCATTATTTTCAACTTAGCCTTGGTATATTGAGTTTCATGCAAATCTATCAAGGAGGAACTGTTAAATAGGGGGAGGCAGCCAAGAGGTCTTCATTTGCAAATCATTTTGGCACTGGTTATTTGATAACCTATTAGTACGATGAGCTCAGTGCAGGAGTCTCACGTTTCAGGCAGATCTGACAAATGGGAATACTTAAAGCAGGGCTAAAAAATATTTTATTTGCTCATTGTATCTGGTGCTGTGTCATGGGCTATGGACTGGTATGAAATTTGGCAGGACCTTACCATGTTTAATTAACTGTTAGTATATGACTATTCACTTTCAATTTAAAATGTAGATCCACAGAAAGCAGGATGTGGAATTCCAATCATCCGTCAACCTGGACATATTATTTGGGATCAAGGACAAGACATATTCATGTTTATTTTGTCTACTGGACATTAAGGCCCGACCCCCCTGCAGCGCAAAAGTTTTGACTGCTAATTTACAGAACCACAGTATGGATCTGTAAACAAAAACACGGACTACAGGTAAGGCTTTATTTGTATAAGAATGTAGATGTAATTTTCACTTGTGCAATAGGATTTGTTAATGCAAACTCCTTTACAATTGTACGGCAACAGGTCAAAGGAAATGTAGTGAGCTCCAAGCTTAACTTGCATTACAGACAGCGGTTCAAGTGTAAAAACATGTACACGTTTGCAAACTGTATCAATTTGAGGCTACTTGTAATGTTCCCAGAATTCAGATCATGTGCAAATACATGAAGAAGCTTAAAAGCAAGAGTGTGTTTGTTTTTGCAGACCTAACTTTCCTACTGCAGGCCCGAAATAGACAAGGGAAGATAAAACTTTGTCTATTGAGGGTTTTTATTCCTAAATGTAGATCCACAGAAACCACAGATCTGGAATTCCTATCAACTGACTCCCTTGGCCATATTGTTTGGCATCAATAACAACATGTTTTCATGTTTATTTTGTCCACTGGATAAGTAAGCGCAAGTCCCAGCAGCATGCAACCTTTGCCAATTTGCATTATTACAGTATAGATCATCTGTAACAGAGGATAAAAAATTTCTAGCATACTTGTCAAGAATTGTCAATTTCATTAAGGGCATTGAGCCCAGGATTATGCTTCTCATAATCTTGTTCATTACTGCAATAAACAGCAGCTAATGAATGAACAGTTGTAGGAGGCCTGGTTTGTAGTGGGTACCTTGGGTACTTACACCTTCTACCAGGTCCAGTTATCCCTTATTAGTGAAGTAGTAGTGTTCTAGCAGCGTAGACTGATAGTGGCAGCTATAGCAGAGCAGTTTAGGCTGAACTAGGAGACATGCAAAGCTCATGCAATACCACTTATAGTTACACAGTACTTATACACAAGTAAAGACAATACTCAGTGTTACCAAAAATAAAGGTAGTTTAATTGGGTGACACAGTCCCAAAAATATCTTAGAGGCAATACTCCTTCTGGAGGTAAGTATTATTCACAATATATACACTAGACACCAAAATAAGGCAAGTAATTAGACATAGGATAGTGCAAACAATAGGAAATGCTATTTAATGCAATGGGAAAAAATAGGTCTAGGGGCAACACAAACCATATACTAAGAAAGTGGAATGCGAATCACAAATTCCCCCCTAGACAAGTGTAGTGTGTGCAGAATCGCTGGGAGAGTAAGAATAAAGTAAAGGTAAGTAAATTACCTCACCCCAGAGCCCAAAAAAGCAGGAGTAAAATACTCCAAGTTTCCTTAGCACACACTACACCTCGTGATATGGATTATTGCAGTAACCAACCAAGTCTGCAAACAACAACTGCTGGAGTCCTGAAACTGAAGAGAAGTCAAAAGAAGTTTCAGGAAGGACAGGAGCCCCTGCCAATCCAGAAGAGGGTGCAAAAGAAGAGTCCGCGGTTGGACGAAGACTGCAGGAATGAACCCTAGGAAGATGCCAGCGGGTTCCTGCGTGATGCAAAAGATGTCTCACGACGTGAAGATGGATGCAGATGTGATTTTGTTTTGGAAGCCGCCAACAAGCCTTGGTTACGAAAAATGTGCGTTTTGCGTCAAAATGGCGCTGGCTGGACCCAGGAGGGACCCGGGGGCCTCAACTCTATGTGAGGAAAAATAGGGGGCTCTCAGCACTTTAGAGAGCCCTCAGGATGCCAGACAGCACCCACAGGAGTCTCAGGACACGGGGACAAAGGAGGTGCAAAACACGGTTGGTGCAGCACTACAAAGAAGGGTCCCATGCCGCCGGAGGACAACTCAGCAAGATGAGCATCCCAGGATTGAGTGCTGTGGACCTGGGCCAGGTTGTGCACGAAGGACGTTTGGAAATAGTGCAAAGAGGCCTCAGGAGGTGAAGAAGACTGGGTGCACAGGGGTACTGTCACTCTCAGGGAAGGCTTACCTCCTCCAAATTGCGTCAGCAGGACCTCAGGACAGTCTTTGTTGATGGAGTCCACCCTCTGTGTTTCCAGGAGCACGCTCGTCGCTGGGAGAGGAGTCCAGGAGTACCCGTTGTCGACTTGGAAGGTGCTTGTGCGAGCAGGGGAGTGACTCCGTCACCCCACAGGAGATTTCTTCGGTCTTTCTGGTCCAGGGTGAAGACAAGGAGTCCTCAGAGCGTGCACACCGTGGAAACTGTTGCAGTTGCTGGCTGGAGCTGAAGTTGCAGAAGAAAAGTATCCCTTGTGGATACTTTGGTGTTGTTACAGCGGTAAATGGAGCAGGCTGCGGTTGATCCGAGGTCAGACGATGAAGTAGTAGTTGAAGAGGATTCCTGCTGGAAACTTGCAAGTAGAATCTGAAGGAGCCCACAGGAGAGACCCTAAATAGCACTGAGAGGGGGATTGGGTACCTAATCAGGTATGGACCTATCAGGAGGGGTCTCTGACGTCACCTGTTGGCACTGACCACTCAGAGCTCTTCAGAGTGCCCCCCACACCTTGCAAAGCAAGATGGGTGGAGTCTGGGACACACTGGAGGAGCTCTGGGCACCACCCCTAAGGTGGTGATGGACAGGGGAGTGGTCACTCCCCTTTCCTTTGTCCAGTTTCGCGCCAAACAGAGGACAAGGGGTCCCTGAACCAGTGTAGACTGGCTTATGCAAGGAGGGCAGCATCTGTGCCCTTCAAAGCATTTCCAGAGGCTGGGGGAGGCTACCCCTCCCCAGCCTGTAACACCTATTTCCAAAGGGAAACAGTGTAACACCCTGCTCCCAAAGGAAATGCTTTGTTGTGCCTTACTGGGACTGAGCTGCTCAGACCCCAGGATAGGCAGAACCCTATACGTGAGATTGCAGCAGCTGTAGCTGCAGTTCAGGCCTCAGAGAGCTGGTTTGGCAGCACTGGCGGTCCATGGTGGAGCCCCCAGTATGCATGGAATTGGCTCCCCAATAACAGATTTGGAATGGGGGACAATTCCATGATCTTAATACACCTTACATGGACATATTCAGAGTTACCATTGTGAAGCTACATATAGGTATTGACCTATATGTAGGGCACGCGTGTAATGGCGTCCCGCACTCACAAAGTCCCGGGAAATGGCACTCAAACTATGTGGGGGTACCTTTGCTAGTGCAAGGGTGCCCTCACACTTAGTAACTTTGCACCTAACCTTCAGCAAGTGAGGGTTAGACATATAGGTGACTTATAAGTTACTTAAGTGCAGTGAAAATGGCTGTGAAATAACGTGTGCGTTATTTCACGCAGGCTGTAGTGGCAGTCCTGTGAAAGGGTTTGTCTGAGCTCCTTATGGGTGGAAAAAGAAATGCTGCAGCCTATAAGGATCTCTTGGAACCCCAATGCCCTGGGTACCTGTAGGAGGCTGGCCTGGCTTGTAGTGGGTACCAGAGGTACTTACACCTTGTGGCAGGTCCAGTTATCCCTTATTAGTGTAGAAGAGGTGTTTCTAGCAGCTTAGTCTGATAGAAGGTAGCTATGGCAAAGCAGCTTAGGCTGAACTAGGAGACGTGTAAAGCTCCTACTATACCACTGGTGTCATATGCACAATATCATAAGAAAACACAATACACAGAAGTACTAAAAATAAAGGTACTTTATTTTTATGACAATATGCCAAAAGTATCTCAGTGAGTACCCTCAGTATGAGGATAAGATATATACACAAGATATATGTACACAAAACAAAATATGCAGGTAATAGCAAGAAAAGTAATGCAAGCAGTGTAAAGTTACAATAGATTGCAATAGGAGCACATAGGTATAGGGGCAACACAAACCACAAACATACTCCAAAAGTGGAATGCGAACCACAAATGGACCCCAAACCTATGTGACCTTGTAAAAGGTCTCTGGAACTGTAAGAAAACAGTGAGGGTTAGAAAAATAGCCCACCCCAAGACCCTGAAAGGTAGGTGTAAAGTGCACCTACTACCCCCAGAGAGCACAGAAGTCGTTATAGGGGGATTCTGCAGGAAGAACAAACACCAGCAATGCAACAACAGTGGATTTTCGGACCTGAGTACCTGTAAGACAAGGGGACCAAGTCCAATATTCGCGACAGTGTCGAGAGTGGGCAGGAGCCCAGGAAATGCCAGCTAAGGGTGCAAGGAAGCTGCCACCTGTTCGAAGGAGCTTGGAGTTCTGCAAGAAAGAAGAGGACTAGGAACTTCTCCTTTGGAGAATGGATGTCCCACGTCGCGATGAAGCTTGCAGAAGTGTTCCCACGCAGAAAGACTGCAAACAAGCCTTGCTAGCTGCAAGGGTCGCGGTTAGGGTTTTTGGGTGCTGCTGTGGCCCAGGAGGGACCAGGATGTCGCCACTTGGAAGAGGACACAGAGGGGGCGCCCAGCAACGTAGGGAGCCCTCACAGAAGCAGGCAGCACCCGCAGAAGTACCTGAACAGGCACTTAGAAGAAAAGTGAACTGGAGTCTACCCGAAGTCACAAAAGGGAGTCCCACGACGCCGGAGGACAACTCAGAAGGTTGTGCACTGCAGGTTAGAGTGTCGGGGACCCAGGCTTGGCTGTGCACGAAGGAAATCCTGGAAGAGTGCACAGGAGCCGGAGCAGCTGCAAATCACGTGGTACCCAGCAATGCAGTCTAGCGTGAGAAGGCAAGGACTTACCTTCACCAAACTTGGACTGAAGAGTCACTGGACTGTGGGAGTCACTTGGACAGAGTTCCAGGGACCACGCTCGTCATGCTGAGAGGGGACCCAGAGGACCAGTGATGCAGTCTTTTGGTGCCTGCGGTTGCAGGGGGAAGCCGTCGACCCACGGGAGATTTCTTCAGAGCTCCTGGTGCAGAAAGGAGGCAGACTACCCCCAGAGCAAGCACCACCAGGAAACAGTCGAGAAAGCCGGCAGGATGAAGCGATTCAAGGTTGCTAGTAGTCGTCTTGCTACTTTGTTGCGGTTTTGCAGGCGTCCTGACCAGTCAGCAGTCGATCCTTTGATAGAAGGTGAAGCGGGAGATGCAGAGGAACTCTGGTGAGCTCTTGCATTCGTTATCTGGTGAGATCCCCAAAGCAGAGACCCTAAATAGCCAGAAAAGGAGGTTTGGCTACCTAGGAAGGAGGATTGGCTATCAAGAGAGGTAAGAGCCTATCAGAAGGAGCCTCTGACGTCACCTGCTGGCACTGGCCACTCAGAGCAGTCCAGGGTGCCACAAACACCTCTGTTTCCAAGATGGCAGATTTCTGGGACACACTGGAGGAGCTCTGTGCACCTCCCCTGGGAGGTGCAGGTCAGGGGAGTGGTCACTCCCCTTTCCTTTGTCCAGTTTCGCGCCAGAGCAAGGCTGGGGGATCCCTGAACCGGTGTAGACTGGCTTATGCAGAGATGGGCACCATCTGTGCCCATCAAAGCATTTCAAGAGGCTGGGGGAGGCTACTCCTACCAGCCCTCACACCTATTTCCAAACGGAGAGGATGTTACACCCTCTCTCAGACGAAGTCCTTTGTTCTTCCTTCCTGAGCCAGGGCTGCCTGGGCCCCAGGAGGGCAGAAACCTGTCTGAGGGGTTGGCAGCAGCAGCTGCAGTGGAGACCCCGGAAAGGCAGTTTGGCAGTACCCGGGTTCTGTGCTAGAGACCCGGGGGATCATGGAATTGTCCCCCCCAATGCCAGAATGGCATTGGGGTGACAATTCCATGATCTTAGACATGTTACATGGCCATGTTCGGATTTACCATTGTGACGCTGTACATAGGTAGTGACCTATTGTAAGGAAATGCCTCCTTGGCATGGTTACCCCCTGACTTTTTGCCTTTGCTGATGCTATGTTTTGAATTGAAAGTGTGCTGAGGCCTGCTAACCAGGCCCCAGCACCAGTGTTCTTTCCCTAACCTGTACTTTTGATTCCACAATTGGCACACCCTGGCATCCAGATAAGTCCCTCGTAACTGGTACCTCTGGTACCAAGGGCCCTGATGCCAGGGAAGGTCTCTAAGGGCTGCAGCATGTATTGTGCCACCCTAGAGACCCCTCACTCAGCACAGACACACTGCTTACAAGCCTGTGTGTGCTAGTGAGAACAAAATGAGTAAGTCGACATGGCACTCCCCTCAGGGTGCCATGCCAGCCTCTCACTGCCTATGCAGTATAGGTAAGACACCCCTCTAGCAGGCCTTACAGCCCCAAGGCAGGGTGCACTATACCATAGGTGAGGGTACCAGTGCATGAGCACTGTACCCCTACAGTGTCTAAGCAAAACCTTAGACATTGTAAGTGCAGGGTAGCCATAAGAGTATATGGTCTGGGAGTCTGTTTTACACGAACTCCACAGCACCATAATGGCTACACTGAAAACTGGGAAGTTTGGTATCAAACTTCTCAGCACAATAAATGCCCACTGATGCCAGTGTACATTTTATTGTAAAATACACCACAGAGGGCACCTTAGAGGTGCCCCCTGAAACTTAACCGACTATCTGTGTAGGCTGACTGGTTCCAGCAGCCTGCCACACTAGAGACATGTTGCTGGCCTCATGGGGAGAGTGCCTTTGTCACTCTGAGGCCAGTAACAAAGCCTGCACTGGGTGGAGATGCTAACACCTCCCCCAGGCAGGAGCTGTAACACCTGGCGGTGAGCCTCAAAGGCTCACCCCTTTGTCACAGCACCGCAGGACACTCCAGCTAGTGGAGTTGCCCGCCCCCTCCGGCCCGGCCCCCACTTTTGGCGGCAAGGCCGGAGAAAATAATGAGAATAACAAGGAGGAGTCACTGGCCAGTCAGGACAGCCCCTAAGGTGTCCTGAGCTGAGGTGACTAACTTTTAGAAATCCTCCATCTTGCAGATGGAGGATTCCCCCAATAGGATTAGGGGTGTGACCCCCTCCCCTTGGGAGGAGGCACAAAGAGGGTGTACTCACCCTCAGGGCTAGTAGCCATTGGCTACTAACCCCCAAGACCTAAACACGCCCTTAAATTTAGTATTTAAGGGCTCTCCCTGAACCTAGAAATCAGATTCCTGCAACTACAAGAAGAAGGACTGCCTAGCTGAAAACCCCTGCAGAGGAAGACCAGAAGACAACCACTGCCTTGGCTCCAGAAACTCACCGGCCTGTCTCCTGCCTTCCAAAGAACTCTGCTCCAGCGACGCCTTCCAAAGGGACCAGCGACCTCTGAATCCTCTGAGGACTGCCCTGCTTCGACGACGACAAGAAACTCCCGAGGACAGCGGACCTGCTCCAAAAAGACTGCAACTTTATCCAAAGGAGCAGCTTTAAAGAACCCTGCAATCTCCCCGCAAGAAGCGTGAGACTTGCAACACTGCACCCGGCGACCCCGACTCGGCTGGTGGAGAACCAACACCTCAGGGAGGACCCCCGGACTACTCTACGACTGTGAGTACCAAAACCTGTCCCCCCTGAGCCCCCACAGCGCCGCCTGCAGAGGGAATCCCGAGGCTTCCCCTGACCGCGACTCTCTGAAACCTAAGTCCCGACGCCTGGAAAAGACCCTGCACCCGCAGCCCCCAGGACCTGAAGGACCGGACTTTCACTGCAGAAGTGACTCCCAGGAGTCCCTCTCCCTTGCCCAAGTGGAGGTTTCCCCGAGGAAGCCCCCCCTTGCCTGCCTGCAGCGCTGAAGAGATCCCTTGATCTCTCATTGACTTCCATTGTGAACCCGACGCTTGTTCTAACACTGCACCCGGCCTCCCCCGCGCCGCTGAGGGTGAAATTTCTGTGTGGGCTTGTGTCCCCCCCGGTGCCCTACAAAACCCCCCTGGTCTGCCCTCGGAAGACGCGGGTACTTACCTGCTGGCAGACTGGAACTGGGGCACCCCCTTCTCTCCATTGAAGCCTATGCGTTTTTGGCACCACTTTGAACTCTGCACCTGACCGGCCCGAGCTGCTGGTGTGGTGACTTTGGGGTTGCTCTGAACCCCCAACGGTGGGCTACCTTGGACCAAGAACTGAACCCTGTAAGTGTCTTACTTACCTGGTAAAACTAACAAAAACTTACCTCCCCCAGGAACTGTGAAAATTGCACTAAGTGTCCACTTTTAAAGTAGCTATTTGTGAATAACTTGAAAAGTATACATGCAATTGAAATAATTCAAAGTTCCTAATGTACTTACCTGCAATACCTTTCAAACAAGATATTACATGTTAAATTTGAACCTGTGGTTCTTAAAATAAACTAAGAAAATATATTTTTCTATAACAAAACCTATTGGCTGGATTTGTCTCTGAGTGTGTGTACCTCATTTATTGTCTATGTGTATGTACAACAAATGCTTAACACTACTCCTTGGATAAGCCTACTGCTCGACCACACTACCACAAAATAGAGCATTAGTATTATCTCTTTTTACCACTATTTTACCTCTAAGGGGAACCCTTGGACTCTGTGCATGCTATTCCTTACTTTGAAATAGCACATACAGAGCCAACTTCCTACATTGGTGGATCAGCGGTGGGGTACAAGACTTTGCATTTGCTGGACTACTCAGCCAATACCTGATCACACGACAAATTCCAAAATTGTCATTAGAAATTGATTTTTGCAATTTGAAAAGTTTTCTAAATTCTTAAAAGACCTGCTAGGGCCTTGTGTTAGATCCTGTTTAGCATTTCTTTTAGAGTTTAAAAGTTTGTTAAAAGTTTGAATTAGATTCTAGAACCAGTTTAGTTTCTTAAAAAGTATTCCAACTTTTAGAAGCATAATGTCTAGCACAGATGTGAATGTGGTGGAACTCGACACCACACCTTACCTCCATCTACAGATGAGAGAGCTAAGGTCACTCTGTAAACTAAAGAAAATAGCAATGGGCTCCAAACCTACCAAAGTACAGCTCCAGGAGCTTTTGGCAGAGTTTGAAAAAGCCAACCCCTCTGAGGATGGCAACACAGAGGATGAAGATAGTGACTTGGAGGGAAATTCCCCCCCTCCAGTCCTACTTAGGGAGAACAGGGCTTCTCAAGCCCTGACTCCACAAATAATAGTCAGAGATGCTGGTTCCCTCACAGGAGGGACCAACAACTCTGAAATCACTGAGGATAACTCCAGTGAAGAGGACATCCAGTTAGCCAGGATGGCCAAAAGATTGGCTTTGGAAAGACAGATCCTAGCCATAGAAAGGGAAAGACAAGAGATGGGCCTAGGACCCATCAATGGTGGCAGCAACATAACTAGGGTCAGAGATTCTCCTGACATGTTGAAAATCCCCAAAGGGATTGTAACTAAATATGAAGATGGTGATGACATCACCAAATGGTTCACAGCTTTTGAGAGGGCTTGTGTAACCAGAAAAGTGAACAAATCTCACTGGGGTGCTCTCCTTTGGGAAATGTTCACAGGAAAGTGTAGGGATAGACTCCTCACACTCTCTGGAAAAGATGCAGAATCTTATGACCTCATGAAGGGTACCCTGATTGAGGGCTTTGGATTCTCCACTGAGGAGTATAGGATTAGATTCAGGGGGGCTCAAAAATCCTCGAGCCAGACCTGGGTTGACTTTGTAGACTACTCAGTAAAAACACTAGATGGTTGGATTCAAGGCAGTGGTGTAAGTAATTATGATGGGCTGTACAATTTATTTGTGAAAGAACACCTGTTAAGTAATTGTTTCAATGACAAACTGCATCAGCATCTGGTGGACCTAGGACCAATTTCTCCCCAAGAATTGGGAAAGAAGGCGGACCATTGGGTCAAGACTAGGGTGTCCAAAACTTCCACAGGGGGTGACCAAAAGAAAGGGGTCACAAAACCTCCCCAGGGGAAAGGTGGTGAGACAACCAAAAATAAAAATAGTAAAGAGTCTTCTACAGGCCCCCAAAAACCTGCACAGGAGGGTGGGCCCAGAGCCTCTTCACAAAACAATCCTGGGTACAAGGGTAAAAACTTTGATCCCAAAAAGGCCTGGTGTCGAAACTGTAGTCAGTCTGGACACCAAACTGGAGACAAGGCCTGTCCCAAGAAAAGTTCCACTCCAAACTCCAATCCAGGTAACACTGGAATGGCTAGTCTCCAAGTGGGATCAACAGTGTGCCCAGAGCAAATCAGGGTCCACACTGAAGCTACTCTAGTCTCTGAGGGTGGGGTGGATTTAGCCACACTAGCTGCCTGGCCGCCTAACATGCAAAAATACAGGCAGCAGCTCTTTATTAATGGGACAAGTGTAGAGGGCCTGAGGGATACAGGTGCCAGTGTCACCATGGTGACAGAGAAACTGGTTTCCCCTGGCCAATACCTGACTGGAAAAACCTATACAGTCACCAACGCTGACAATCAGACTAAAGCACATCCCATGGCAATGGTAACTTTAGAATGGGGAGGGGTCAATGGCCTGAAACAGGTGGTGGTCTCCTCAAACATCCCAGTAGACTGTCTGCTTGGAAATGACCTGGAGTCCTCAGCATGGGCTGAAGTAGAACTAAAAACCCATGCAGCCATGCTGGGTATCCCTGAACTGGTGTGTGTAAAAACAAGAGCACAGTGCAAGGCACAGGGTAAAAAAGTAGAGCTGGAGTCTGGAAGAAAGGCCCAGCCTACCAAGAGAAAAGGAAAGTCAGTTGGGAAACCAACTGCAACACAGTCAGAAAAAGAGAACCTCTCTTCTCAGGAAGAAGTTCTGCCCTCTGAGGGAACTGAGCCTTTGGAGCTTGAACCTTATCAGGTTGAGCTCTTAGGCCCAGGGGGACCCTCAAGGGAGGAGCTGTGTAAGGGACAAGAAACCTGTCCCTCTCTTGAAGGCCTTAGGCAGCAAGCTGCTGAAGAGTCCAAGGGCAAGAAAAATGGAACACATAGGGTCTATTGGGAAGATGGACTCCTGTACACTGAGGCCAGAGACCCCAAACCTGGTGCCACTAGGAGAGTGGTAGTGCCTCAGTCGTTCAGAGAGTTTATTCTGACCTTAGCCCATGATATTCCCCTTGCTGGGCATTTGGGACAAACCAAGACGTGGGAGAGGTTAGTCAACCACTTCTACTGGCCCAATATGTCCCACAAGGTTAAGGAGTTTTGCCTCTCCTGCCCCACCTGTCAAGCCAGTGGTAAGACAGGTGGGCATCCAAAGGCCCCCCTCATTCCACTTCCAGTGGTGGGGGTCCCCTTTGAAAGAGTGGGTGTGGACATAGTTGGTCCACTAGAACCTCCCACAGCCTCAGGAAATATGTATATCCTAGTAGTAGTGGATCATGCTACTAGGTATCCTGAAGCTATTCCCCTTAGGTCGACTACTGCCCCTGCAGTAGCCAAGGCCCTCATTGGTATCTTTACCAGAGTGGGTTTCCCTAAGGAGGTGGTGTCTGAAAGAGGTACCAACTTCATGTCAGCATACCTAAAACATATGTGGAATGAGTGTGGGGTGACTTACAAATTCACTACACCATACCATCCACAAACTAATGGCTTAGTTGAGAGATTCAACAAGACATTAAAAGGCATGATCATGGGGCTCCCAGAAAAGCTCAAAAGGAGATGGGATGTCCTCTTGCCATGTCTGCTTTTCGCTTACAGAGAGGTGCCACAGAAGGGAGTAGGATTCTCACCCTTTGAACTTCTGTTTGGCCACCTTGTAAGGGGACCACTTGCTCTTGTTAAAGAAGGCTGGGAGAGACCTCTTCATGAGCCTAAACAGGACATAGTGGACTATGTACTTGGCCTTCGCTCTAGAATGGCAGAGTACATGGAAAAGGCAAGCAAAAACCTTGAGGCCAGCCAACAGCTCCAGAAGTTTTGGTATGACCAAAAGGCTGCAATGGTTGAGTTCCAACCAGGGCAGAAAGTCTGGGTTCTGGAGCCTGTGGCTCCCAGGGCACTTCAGGACAAATGGAGTGGCCCTTACCCAGTGCTAGAAAGGAAGAGTCAGGTCACCTACCTGGTGGACCTGGGCACAAGCAGGAGCCCCAAGAGGGTGATCCATGTGAACCGCCTTAAGCTCTTCCATGACAGGGCTGATGTAAATCTGTTGATGGTAACAGATGAGGATCAGGAGGCAGAGAGTGAACCTCTCCCTGATCTTCTGTCATCCGACCCAAAAGATGGCTCAGTAGATGGAGTGATCTACTCAGACACCCTCTCTGGCCAACAGCAAGCTGATTGTAGGAGAGTCCTACAACAGTTTCCTGAACTCTTCTCCCTAACCCCTGGTCAGACACACCTGTGTACCCATGATGTGGACACAGGAGACAGCATGCCTGTCAAAAACAACATTTTTAGACAGTCTGACCATGTTAAGGAAAGCATCAAGGTGGAAGTCCACAAGATGCTGGAATTGGGAGTAATTGAGCGCTCTGACAGCCCCTGGGCTAGCCCAGTGGTCTTAGTCCCCAAACCTCACACCAAAGATGGAAAGAAAGAGATGAGGTTTTGTGTGGACTACAGGGGGCTCAACTCTGTCACCAAGACAGACGCCCATCCAATTCCTAGAGCTGATGAGCTCATAGACAAATTAGGTGCTGCCAAATTCTTAAGTACCTTTGACTTGACAGCAGGGTACTGGCAAATAAAAATGGCACCTGGAGCAAAAGAGAAAACAGCATTCTCCACACCTGATGGGCATTATCAGTTTACTGTTATGCCCTTTGGTTTAAAGAATGCCCCTGCCACCTTCCAAAGGTTGGTGAATCAAGTCCTTGCTGGTTTGGAGTCCTTTAGCACAGCTTATCTTGATGATATTGCTGTCTTTAGCTCCACCTGGCAGGATCACCTGGTCCACCTGAAGAAGGTTTTGAAGGCTCTGCAATCTGCAGGCCTCTCTATCAAGGCATCCAAATGCCAGATAGGGCAGGGAACTGTGGTTTACTTGGGCCACCTTGTAGGTGGAGGCCAAGTTCAGCCACTCCAACCCAAGATCCAGACTATTCTGGACTGGGTAGCTCCAAAAACCCAGACTCAAGTCAGGGCATTCCTTGGCTTGACTGGGTATTACAGGAGGTTTGTGAAGGGATATGGATCCATTGTGACAGCCCTCACTGAACTCACCTCCAAGAAAATGCCCAAGAAAGTGAACTGGACTGTGGAATGCCAACAGGCCTTTGACACCCTGAAACAAGCAATGTGCTCAGCACCAGTTCTAAAAGCTCCAGATTATTCTAAGCAGTTCATTGTGCAGACAGATGCCTCTGAACATGGGATAGGGGCAGTTTTGTCCCAAACAAATGATGATGGCCTTGACCAGCCTGTTGCTTTCATTAGCAGGAGGTTACTCCCCAGGGAGCAGCGTTGGAGTGCCATTGAGAGGGAGGCCTTTGCTGTGGTTTGGTCCCTGAAGAAGCTGAGACCATACCTCTTTGGGACTCACTTCCTAGTTCAAACTGACCACAGACCTCTCAAATGGCTGATGCAAATGAAAGGTGAAAATCCAAAACTGTTGAGGTGGTCCATCTCCCTACAGGGAATGGACTTTATAGTGGAACACAGACCTGGGACTGCCCATGCCAATGCAGATGGCCTTTCCAGGTTCTTCCACTTAGAAAATGAAGACTCTCTTGGGAAAGGTTAGTCTCATCCTCTTTCGTTTGGGGGGGGGGGGGGGGTTGTGTAAGGAAATGCCTCCTTGGCATGGTTACCCCCTGACTTTTTGCCTTTGCTGATGCTATGTTTTGAATTGAAAGTGTGCTGAGGCCTGCTAACCAGGCCCCAGCACCAGTGTTCTTTCCCTAACCTGTACTTTTGATTCCACAATTGGCACACCCTGGCATCCAGATAAGTCCCTTGTAACTGGTACCTCTGGTACCAAGGGCCCTGATGCCAGGGAAGGTCTCTAAGGGCTGCAGCATGTATTGTGCCACCCTAGAGACCCCTCACTCAGCACAGACACACTGCTTACAAGCCTGTGTGTGCTAGTGAGAACAACATGAGTAAGTCGACATGGCACTCCCCTCAGGGTGCCATGCCAGCCTCTCACTGCCTATGCAGTATAGGTAAGACACCCCTCTAGCAGGCCTTACAGCCCCAAGGCAGGGTGCACTATACCATAGGTGAGGGTACCAGTGCATGAGCACTGTACCCCTACAGTGTCTAAGCAAAACCTTAGACATTGTAAGTGCAGGGTAGCCATAAGAGTATATGGTCTGGGAGTCTGTTTTACACGAACTCCACAGCACCATAATGGCTACACTGAAAACTGGGAAGTTTGGTATCAAACTTCTCAGCACAATAAATGCCCACTGATGCCAGTGTACATTTTATTGTAAAATACACCACAGAGGGCACCTTAGAGGTGCCCCCTGAAACTTAACCGACTATCTGTGTAGGCTGACTGGTTCCAGCAGCCTGCCACACTAGAGACATGTTGCTGGCCTCATGGGGAGAGTGCCTTTGTCACTCTGAGGCCAGTAACAAAGCCTGCACTGGGTGGAGATGCTAACACCTCCCCCAGGCAGGAGCTGTAACACCTGGCGGTGAGCCTCAAAGGCTCACCCCTTTGTCACAGCACCGCAGGACACTCCAGCTAGTGGAGTTGCCCGCCCCCTCCGGCCCGGCCCCCACTTTTGGCGGCAAGGCCGGAGAAAATAATGAGAATAACAAGGAGGAGTCACTGGCCAGTCAGGACAGCCCCTAAGGTGTCCTGAGCTGAGGTGACTCTAACTTTTAGAAATCCTCCATCTTGCAGATGGAGGATTCCCCCAATAGGATTAGGGATGTGACCCCCTCCCCTTGGGAGGAGGCACAAAGAGGGTGTACTCACCCTCAGGGCTAGTAGCCATTGGCTACTAACCCCCCAGACCTAAACACGCCCTTAAATTTAGTATTTAAGGGCTCTCCCTGAACCTAGAAATCAGATTCCTGCAACTACAAGAAGAAGGACTGCCTAGCTGAAAACCCCTGCAGAGGAAGACCAGAAGACAACCACTGCCTTGGCTCCAGAAACTCACCGGCCTGTCTCCTGCCTTCCAAAGAACTCTGCTCCAGTGACGCCTTCCAAAGGGACCAGCGACCTCTGAATCCTCTGAGGACTGCCCTGCTTCGACGACGACAAGAAACTCCCGAGGACAGCGGACCTGCTCCAAAAAGACTGCAACTTTATCCAAAGGAGCAGCTTTAAAGAACCCTGCAATCTCCCCGCAAGAAGCGTGAGACTTGCAACACTGCACCTGGCGACCCCGACTCGGCTGGTGGAGAACCAACACCTCAGGGAGGACCCCCGGACTACTCTACGACTGTGAGTACCAAAACCTGTCCCCCCTGAGCCCCTACAGCGCCGCCTGCAGAGGGAATCCCGAGGCTTCCCCTGACCGCGACTCTCTGAAACCTAAGTCCTGACGCCTGGAAAAGACCCTGCACCCGCAGCCCCCAGGACCTGAAGGACCGGACTTTCACTGCAGAAGTAACCCCCAGGAGTCCCTCTCCCTTGCCCAAGTGGAGGTTTCCCCGAGGAAGCCCCCCCTTGCCTGCCTGCAGCGCTGAAGAGATCCCTTGATCTCTCATTGACTTCCATTGTGAACCCGACGCTTGTTCTAACACTGCACCCGGCCGCCCCCGCGCCGCTGAGGGTGAAATTTCTGTGTGGGCTTGTGTCCCCCCCGGTGCCCTACAAAACCCCCCTGGTCTGCCCTCCGAAGACGCGGGTACTTACCTGCTGGCAGACTGGAACCGGGGCACCCCCTTCTCTCCATTGAAGCCTATGCGTTTTGGGCACCACTTTGAACTCTGCACCTGACCGGCCCTGAGCTGCTGGTGTGGTGACTTTGGGGTTGCTCTGAACCCCCAACGGTGGGCTACCTTGGACCAAGAACTGAACCCTGTAAGTGTCTTACTTACCTGGTAAAACTAACAAAAACTTAACTCCCCCAGGAACTGTGAAAATTGCACTGTGTCCACTTTTAAAGTAGCTATTTGTGAATAACTTGAAAAGTATACATGCAATTGAAATAATTCAAAGTTCCTAATGTACTTACCTGCAATACCTTTCAAACAAGATATTACATGTTAAATTTGAACCTGTGGTTCTTAAAATAAACTAAGAAAATATATTTTTCTATAACAAAACCTATTGGCTGGATTTGTCTCTGAGTGTGTGTACCTCATTTATTGTCTATGTGTATGTACAACAAATGCTTAACACTACTCCTTGGATAAGCCTACTGCTCGACCACACTACCACAAAATAGAGCATTAGTATTATCTCTTTTTACCACTATTTTACCTCTAAGGGGAACCCTTGGACTCTGTGCATGCTATTCCTTACTTTGAAATAGCACATACAGAGCCAACTTCCTACACCTATGTACAGTGCACACGTGTAATGGTGTCCCCGCACTCACAAAGTACGGGGAATTTGCCCTGAACGATGTGGGGGCACCTTGGGTGCCCACAAACTAAGTAACTTTGCACCCAACCTTCACTAGGTGAAAGTTAGACATATAGGTGACTTATAAATTACTTAAGTGCAGTGGTAAATGGCTGTGAAATAACGTGGACGTTATTTCACTCAGGCTGCACTGACAGGCCTATGTAAGAATTGTCAGAGCTCCCTATAGGTGGCAAAAGAAATGCTGCAGCCCATAGGGATCTCCTGGAACCCCAATACCCTGGGTACCTCAGTACCATATACTAGGGAATTATATGGGTGTACCAGTATGCCAATGTGAATTGGTAAATTTAGTCACTAGCCTGTTAGTGACAAATTTGGAAAGCAGAGAGAGCATAACCACTGAGGTTCTGGTTAGCAGAGCCTCAGTGAGACAGTTAGGCATCACACATGGAACACATACAGGGCACATACTTATGAGCACTGGAGCCCTGTCTGGCAGGGTCCCAGTGACACATAGACTAAAACAACATATATACAGTGAAATATGGGGGTAACATGCCAGGCAAGATGGTACTTTCCTACAGTACCTAGGTACCATATACTAGGGACTTAAAAGGGGGGTCCAGTGTGACAATTGAAATTGGTAACTGAAGTCACTAGCCTCCAGTGGCAAATTTAAAAGCAGAGAGCGCTTAAGCACTGAGGTTCTGATTAGCAGAGACTCAGTGACACAGTCAAGCACTATACAGACACACACATTAGGCCATAAACTATGAGCACTTGAGTGAGACAAGCAAAAACATACTGACATACAGGTAAAGATGGGGGTAACATGCCAAGAAAGATGGTACTTCCCTACACCAGTAAACAAAATGACATCTCTCATAAACATGAGAATGAGTCACAACTTTATCCACCAATCATCAAGCACCATCTTCCTGCCTCTTTCTTTGCAATGACAAAGTCAGATCAGCCTTAACACAAAACTCTTAAGACCATGAACTAAAATTGTTCAGCAATAGCCCTATCTCATCTGAACTGCAGGATCCTTCCTCCAACTGGCTCGATCAGCTTTCACCAATAAAATCAGACTGCTGTTGGGTACAACACTCCATAGAAGATCTTTCTGCATTTCAAGGTCCACAAGCCTCTCCGCTTACTCCTGCTTGTGTCCTGTCCTACAATGAAAAAATAAACCATAACACATGCCACCAACTTCTGTGTCAAAGACAATCGTGTAAAATAAATTATATTATGTACATATATTATCTATATTGCACAACATCCTTGGTGGAATAATCCTCACCTGTGTCCATAATAGAATTTAAATTTCTTGACATGTAAGCTATAAACTTGTTATTCTAAAGCAGGGTTGGTATTATGCTTGTTTAAATCTGCCTACCATAATCAAGGCCACACGCATGACCGCTTTATAGCAGACATTTCTAAAAGCAGATTCTGTAGACCAATCAGCTGCTATCATTATATTTTCCATTCAGGATCCCTGAGTATGTGCTTTGGAAGCCATTGCCTTCTTGAGGAATGAACACCAAATATAGGAACATCAATCCCAGCTTTAGACATCAACGATCTGACCCATCGTGCTATAGCAGCTGAATTTGGAAAGGTTTTTGAAGTGAAACCAACAGTTGTACTCTGTCATCCTGCCAAAAGTGTCTCATTCAATCTTCATACACAATCAAGCATTGAACCACCCACAAAAAAGCTGGATAAGAAATAATCTGTGATTCAGATTTAATACATTTAGAAATATGGAAAAATATTATTCCTCAGTACAAGACATATACAGGCGCATTGATTACTGGCTCTTGTCTTGGAGTCTGGTGCTTGGGGTCCGGTGCATGGTGTTGATTATTAACAACAAACAGGGTGCGCGCCTCTTCATGCAGCAGATCAGGTGGCTGACCGGCTCCGCCATTACTATACTGACCTCGTTACCTTGTGGATTGTTTATGACGAGCAGGCCACAGCAAACTACCTGTCACATATCAATATGAAATGGTTGATGGTGGCACGCAGGGAACAGCTCATGCATAGATCTGCCCTTCGGAGATAGTGGCGGTCCTGAAAGACATGCTGAGTGGGAAGGCGCCAGGAATAGACGGGCTGACAGTGGCCTTTTATAAGGCCTACGAGGACAGACAGGAAATGGTAAAGGACGGGCGTATGCCCCCCACAATGCGAGAGACATTGGTGGCCATCTTACCAAAGCTGGGTAAGCCAGTTGAATACTGTTCATCTTATCAACCACTGTTGTTATCGAATACTGACATGAAAATGTTTGCGAAAATCCTTGGAAACCGCTATGTGCCTCCGCTTCATGGTATTGTTGGCCAATAGAAAGCTGACTTCTTTCCTGGTCAGTCCTTCATAAAACAATCTCAGGACCCTCATCAGCGTGATCTCTTGCATTGACCCCGGTGTGCATGCAACCGCAGTCTTTTTAGGTGCTGAAAAAGCATTCGACTCGAGTGAGGGTTTATGTTCTCTGTATTGCGCCGCGTAGGGGTGAGCAATATTTTCCTGCAACTGATCCAAGTGCTTTGTGCTGTGCAGACAGCTTGTGTCAGACCCAATAGTCTTCATGAGGGGTGTGAGACAGGGTTGCCCCTTGTCTTGGCTGTTGTTCATGCTTGTTGCAGAGTCCTTGGTTTGTGCACTACGTGAATATCGCGTTCATTGGGGAATACGCTTCCCGAACTATAATCTAGTTGTGTCAACCTCTGTAGATGACAAGCTTTTGTATGTGTGGAATCCGGAACATAACCTCTCTCTGGTTCTTAGAGAGGTTGTCCTCTTTAGTAGCCGTTGTGGGTTGCAAATCAATTGGCACAAATTTCTTATATTTTCCCTAACCAAGACCAAGATGCGAGTACAGCTAGAGTATCCACTATATTGGACAACAGACTCTGTAAGATATCTGGTCATGCAAGTTCACATGGATCCAGAGGTAGTGATGTCAGAAAACTAAGGAAAAGCAGTGCAACGCCTAAAGGCAGCAGTTGAGCATTGGATCCATCTACCTCTCTTTCTGTGGCTGTATCATCATGACGAAGGTGGTGGTGCTGCCCTTTTTTTGCATCTGTTCGCGAACATTTCTATTCTCTTGCCCAGCGTGGTCTTCCAGACTTTACATGCTCTGATGGTGCCTCTGGCATGGGCTGGAAAATAAACCACTGGTGCGCTTGGACATGCTTACTCTCCCCTATGTGATGAGTGGTTTAAATGTCCAAGACCTGGAGGCCTATTATAGAGCTGCACAATGCATATTGCTCATTACTGGCTGCATGGCCTGGTGGATCTTCCTCACCTCTAGCTGGAAGAGGATGCTGCTCTTCCGCTGTCTCTGCCCAGGACCTTGTTCCACAGGTCTCCATTTCATTATCATGCTGTGGACCTTATCAGTACTTCTCAATAATCATGGAAAAAAACTAGCAGATTTACAGCTTGGTCCCTGCTTTATTCACCTCAGATACCACTGGAGTGGTATATGTGGTTTCCCTTGGGATAGGAGAGCGCTGCGGTGGGTGCACTACAGGGGATTGGATTACAACATATGGGGGATTTTTTTGCTGATGGGATCCTTTGTAGATGGGACCAGGTGTGTGCCCAGATCTAAGCACCTACTGTTCTTGCACAGTTTCATTACTATCGGGCATGCTACACAATATGGGACTTACAGGGTGAATCCCTATTGGAATCCTTGGAATCACCTGCCTTAACTTACTTGCTGCAAGTGACAACACAGCAGTGCATGATTGCCACACTGTGTCCACGCTCACAAGGGACCCAATGGCCTGGTGACACCAGGGCTAGACTGAAATGGCAGAAGGACTCAGAATTGGTGATTGGCAAGAAACAATGGACTTGTGGTGCGAACTGGTTCTCTGAATGTCTGACATTGGTTGATACACTTCAAGTATCTCAATCGTGTGTACGACACCCCGACTCTGCTATATCGACAAGGCCTGCACAACAGTTTCTGCTGTCCACGCTGTAGCAAAGATGGTGCTGGATTTGCTCACGTGGCTTGGTTCTACCCTGGTGTACAGCGCTTTTGGCTAGAGGTTATCGGGGTGCTGCAGGAGACTATGGGTGAGACTATTGTGTTTACCCACCTTTTAGTACTGCTGGGTTATGACGGGGACATCCTGAAGGCCTGCAAGTGACTCGGTGCTCTAGGGCTACTACTGATGTGGCACAAGTTAGCGATGCGTGGGATGAAGGACCCTCTCCCAACATTACAGGACTGGCATTCTGATATGACATACTGCAATACCCAATCTGATGCTTATCATGACTTCATGTCACTCCGCAACAGTCCGTGGAATATTTGGGGACCTTACCAAGCATTTCTTGCGCATTCCAGGGATGGGTAAGCTACTGATGCGGAAGTGAGTGAGATAGCATCATAGAATCTGTGATGAGTCGATGGTCGAATGCTCATCGGTAGTACAACATTATGGATGGTGCAAAGTGTGGTGTTGCTCAAAACTGCTAAGCATACCCTCTGCGTGGTGACCACAGCAGGGAGGTTGTTTGCTGGGGCCCCTGGATTAACAGCTGTCAAAGTTATTATGCCTGCAATGGCAAATGTCTGGTTTCTTGATACATGACGTCATTTGTACTGTTTATTATACCCTGACTATTGCCATACTGTACTGACTGAGCACCCGCATTATTTGCTCTTGTGTACTCTGTATATTGCCAGTGATTGTTATGACATTATAGGCTGTCTGGTTGTTCTACAAAGCAAAAGAAATATGTTATTTACCCTGTAAGCATCTGTTCATGACATTTAGTGCTGTAGATGCACATGCTCAGCAAACCTCTGCCATCTAATGTTGGGTCAACGTGCGTGCAGGTTGTTTTTCTTTAAAGAAGATTTGAGTCACGAGGTAGAGCGACTCCTCCTTCTTAGTGATGCTGAGCATGGGCATCAACTCCATTGTTAGATTGTTTTCTCACAGGTGGGTGAGAACGGAGTGTAGAGTAAGAAATGAGATGTCCATATGAAGAAAGTGGGAAACTAGAGTGGCCACAGGTGTCCGGGGAGGAGGGTGGGCACATGTGAATCTACAGCACTTCATACCACGAACAGATGCTTATAGAGTAAGTAACATATTTTGTTTGATGCATGTGTGGCTGTATATATACATGCTCTGGTTAGACTGTAAAGCAGTCCCCCTCTCAGAAGCGGTGGCTTATCTATGGGTGTCGCAGTTGTTTGAAAAAGTGTACGTAGCACTGCCTGGCCTACATTGGCTTGTTGGTGTGCTGAAACATTCACACAATAATGTTTGGTGAAGGTGTGTGGTATGGACCAGGTAGCTGCCTTATATATGTCTGTTATTAGAATGTTTCCTAGAAAAGCCATGGATGCTCCCTTTTTCCTAATATATTGTGCTCTAGGAAGAGTAAGTAAAGTTCTTTTGGCTTTAGTATAACATGTTTGAATGCATTTTACTATCCATCTGGCTATGCCTGATTTTGATATACAGTTCTCTTTACGAGGAAGTGAAAAAGCAACAAAAAGTTGCTTAATTTTTCTGTACCTTTTAGTTCTATCAATGTAAAACATATGGGCCCTTTTAACATCTAAGGTATGGAGGGCCCTCTCCGCAACAGAATCTGGCTGTGGGAAAAGGACTGGTAACTCAATTGACTGGCTAATGTGAAAATGAGAAACCACCTTAGAGAGAAATTTAGGGTTGGTGCAAAGCCACCCTCTCTCTGTGCAGCTGGAAGAAAGGTTCTTTCAAGGTTAAAGCTTGGAGCTCAAGAACACATATAAATGAAGTTATAGCGACTAAAAGAACAAGTTACCTTCGGTAATGCTTTTTCTGGTTGATACAGTAGCTACCTGTGGATTCCTCACCTTATGAGTTCTCCCAATGCGCTAGCATTCGAAGAAAACTTTCTTCACATCGATGAGGACGTCACAATTGCACAGCTCTGCACACGACTCCGTCTGACGTCAGTGTAGCAATAAGAGGTCCTCTCCGACGTGCCTTTGAGGCGAATAGGTGAATACCGACTTCACAAGAACAACATATATATACCAATCCAATTACAAATAAAAATCACAATATTTGCTTACATAAAAAACACCAAAAACGTATATACATATCTAGCAAAAGTAGTATTGGTATGACCAGACAGGCAACGGGGAGGCCAGTGGGACTGTGAGGAATCCGCAGGTAGCTGCTGTATCCACCAGAAAAAGCATTACCAAAGGTAAGTAACTTGTTCTTCTGATCGATACAACTACCTGCGGATTCCTCACCTTATGAATAGAATCCCAAAGCAGTACCACACTTGGAGGTGGGTGCCTGACCAGTCACACCAAGAAATCCTGCAACACAGAACATGCAAAATGGTTGTCCCTCCCAACTTTCGAGTCCAAGCAATAATGCTTCACGAAAGTATGGAGGGAAGCCCAAGTTGCGGCTTTACAAATTTCAGCAACTGGTACACCTCTAGCCAAGGCCGAAGTGGCAGACTTAGCCCTGGTGGAATGGGCTCTAATATCTTCAGGAGGAACCTTCTTTGCCAGTGAATAACAAATCTTTATGCAAAGAATGACCCACCTGGAAAGGGTTCTCTTGTGGACAGCCTTGCCCTTCATCTTGCCTACAAATCCAACAAAGAGTTGATCATCAATACAAAAGTCTTTTGTCCTTTCAATATAAAAACTCAGAGCACTTCTTGGATCTAGTCGATGAAGTCTTTCCTCCTATTTTGAATGATGGGGAAGAGGGTAGAAGGATGAGAGCGTTATGGAGTGCCCCATATAGAAGGGAGTGACAACCTTAGGAAGGAAAGCCGCCCTGGTTCTCAGCACCACCCTGTCTGCATGAAAGGATGCAAAGGGAGGTTTCACACTAAGAGCCTGGAGCTCACTAACACGTCTAGCAGACGTGATAGCTGTGAGGAAGGCTGTTTTCAGAACTAAAAGCCTCAAAGGGCAAGAATGCATAGATTCAAACGGTGAACCCATTAGAAAAGTAAGAACCAAATTCAAATCCCAGTGAGGCATAAGAAACGGAGTGGGAGGAAACTTATTAGTCAGGCATCTCAAGAACCTAATAACTATAGGGGAAGGCTGATCAGGAAGGCACAGAAAGGCCGACAGCACCGATAAATAACCCTTCACAGTTGGAACTGCACAGCCCTTCTGTGCTAGGGAAAGGGCAAAAAGCAAAACATCAGACAAATGGGACTTTAAGGGATCAATTTGCCTCTCTCCACACCAAGTAAGAAATTTTGCCCATCTGTTGGCATGGACAGTTTTGGTGGAGTTTCGCCTGGCCGATAAAATAACATCCACCACTTCTGGAGGGAAAGAAAAAGAACTCAGATTGCCCCGTTCAATCTCCAGGCATGTAGGTGCAGGCTCTGGAGGTGGGGGTGTAGAATCTGCCCCTGCGACTTCGAGAGGAGGTCTGCCCTGTGAGGGAGACAGAGCGAAGGGCACAGTGAGAGTTGGAGAAAGTCTGTGTACCACACCCTTCTTGGCCAATCCGAAGCTATTAAAATGACCTGAGCCCGGTCTTGGAGAATCTTCCTCAGAACCCGAGGAATCAAGGGTATGGGGGGAAATGTGTAAAGTAACTGGCCGCACCAAGACATCTGAAACGCATCCCCCAATGCTTCTTGCACCGGATACTGGAGGCTGCAGAATGACAGGCAGTGCGTGTTCTCCCGAGTGGCAAACAGGTCTATCTGTGGAAAAACCCACATCTGGAAGATGTGGAGAACTAGGTCTGGATGGACACTCCACTCGTGGTCGGCCGAGAAATGCCGACTGAGACTGTCCGCACGTACGTTGAGAACCCCGACTAGATGGTTTGCTACTATGCGGTAGTGTTATCCGTCAAGACTTGAACTGACTGACCACGAAGGGACGGGAGGCAGGCCTTGAGAGCCAGACTTATCGCCTGCAATTCTAACAGACTGATGTGAAACATCTGTTCCACTGGAGACTAATGACCTTTGACCTCCAGGTCCCCCCAGATGAGCTCCCCACCCTAAAGTGGAAGCATCAGTTATGACCGTGGCCACTGGAGGTGGTAGACAAAACGGTCTTCCTTGGAAAAGATTGCCGTCTACAGCCCACCATCGCAGATCCGATGCAGCGTCTCTGGAGATCGTTATCGACTCTTCGAGATCCCCCTTGTGTTGAAACACTGCTTCCGGTGGCACCATTGGAGAGCCCTCATGCGCCATCGTGCATGAGTGAACAACAGAATGCAAAAAGCAAACAGACCGAGCAGACGTAGGACCTTGAGGACTGGAAAAACAGCTCCATTTTGAAACATTGGAATCAATGCCTGAATGACCTGAATAAGCAGAGGATAGGCCCGATTAAATGTGGTATCCAGTACTGCCCCTATAAACAGGAGGTGCTGAGAAGGCACCAGGTGAGACTTGGGCACGTTCACCGAAAAGCCCAGGTTGAACAACAACCTTGTTGTCACTTGCAAGTGATGCAGCACAAGCTCTGGAAACTTGGCTTTTATCAGCCAATCGTCCAGGTAAGGGAATACCTTCTGAGGTCCGCTGCAACCACCGACCATCCCCTTTGTGTAGGCCCAAGGTGCAGAAGTAAGACCAAAAGGAAGGACCACAAACTAGTATTGTTGCGACCCTACCATGAACCGGAGATACTTCCTGTGTGACTTCAGAATGGAGATATGAAAATAAGCATCCTGCAAGTCGACAGACACCATCCAATCTTCCTTGTTTAATGCCAGAAGCACCTGTGCTAGAGTCAGCATTTTGAATTTCTCCTGTTTGAGGAACCAATTCAAAATCCTCAAGTCCATGATAGGCCACAATCGACCATCCTTCTTGGGAATCAGGAAATCACTCGAATAGCATCCCTGACCCCTTTCCTGCTCTGGAACCAACTCCACTGCACCTTTTGATAAAAGGACTTGAACCTTCTGTTGCAGCAACAGGAGATGGTCTTCTGAACAAAACAAATGATGGGTAGGGATGGGAGGGGGAAACTCCCAACAAGGAAGGCCATAACCTTTCCCCACAATACTTAGTACCGTAGAGTCCGATGTTACCAACTCCCACTCGTAGAGAAAATGAACTATCCTGCCCCCTACGGGAGAAGCAAGACCAAAGGTAGATGGAAAACTAGGGCTGCTTTCCTTGTTGTGTTTCCCCAGAGGAAGAGGATGAAGCAGGGTGCTGCTGGGTGGCTACTCGTTTCCTAACCCTCCCCCACCCTCTAAAAGATCTATAGAGAAGGTTGGCAGGCTATTGAGTGCTGGACTGTGGCCTTCCACGATAAGATGATCCACGGCCAAACCCCGTAAACCTCCGAAAGGTTCTGAAGGGAGCAGATCCCTGTAGCCCCAAAGATCTTGCAGTAGCCCTGCTGTCTTTGAAATGTTCTAAAGCAGAGTCTGCCTTGGACCCAAACAACTTTGCGCCGTCAAACGGAAGGTCCAACAAAGTTGTTTGAACGTCAGTTGAAAATCCAGAAGACCTAAGCCATGCATGCCTCCTGGTGGCCACCGAAGTACTCATTGCCCTGGCTACTGAGTCCACTGAATCCAGACCACACTGGATTATCTGCTTGGCTGCCGCTTGAGCGTCCAAAAGGAGCTCGTCAAACTGCCCCTGCATATCCTGAGGCAAGTTAGGCACCACAGCTCTTGCCATGTCCATCAGGGCATGAACCTACCTTCACAGCACAAAGGTAGTACTGACATATTTTAGGGCCATACTACAAGAGGAGAAACTCTTCTTGGCTGCTTGCTCCATTCTCTTGGACTCCCTGCCAGATGGAGTAGCAGGAAATGAGCCAGGTGCAGATCAAGCAGAACAAGAAGCTTGGACCAATAAGCTCTCATGAGTCGGATGTTGGGATACAAATTCAGGATCCCCAGGAGCAACCCTGTACCTTCTTGCTACAGTTCTTGACACCGCTGGAGACATAACAGGCTTTTTCCAAATGTCCAAAATAGGCTCAGTAAGAGCATCATGGAAAGGGAGCAGGGGCTCCGCTGAGGTAGAGGAAGGATGCAATACCACCGTTAAAATGTTTGTCTTTACTTCTGAAGCTGGTAACGGAAGTTCCAAAAATACAGCAGCCTTCCTTATGACAGTGTGATAGGATGCTGCCCCCTCTGTAAATTCACCCGGGGATGAAAGATCCCACTCAGGGGAGGTATCCAGTCCACTAGCAAAGTCCAGACCCTGAAACTCTCCCATAGGTTCAGAAATCTCTCCTTCCTCTAACAACTGTTGCTGGTATTCCTTCTCCTCCAAGAGCCTCAATGCTCTCCTCCTCGATCTTAATCTGGCCTCCAATCTCGGCATCAACAGAGAGTTAGCCGACCTCGACGATGCCGGCTTCAAGGCAGATGGACGTGGCAGAGGAGACAGTGGAGACACACTGCGTCCCGACCGGGACCCATTTGGCGCAGTATTGACTCCATCTGCATCATTTGAGGCAACGACGTCATCGGCGCCGAACCAGCACCCTCACCCTGATAGAAGGGCACAAACGTAGCCGAACTGTATGGTGCCGGAGAACCCAAAGAGAACGCTAATGGACCCATGGGACTAGCCAGTGCACCTGCAGGAGTCATAGCTTTGTTAAAAATGCTGAACATAGCATTTAAGAAAGCCGCCGGATCCACTCCCGGAGTCGGGAAGGCAGGAAACCTCTGTTCATCTTGCGGTGCCTGGGTCGGATCTGAAGCTTGCGCCACCGGCTCCTGGACCAACACAGGTGAAAAGTGAGTCAGAGGACTCGCCGGGGACTCGACGACCTCGATCAGTGATGGCGTGGGACAAGCTTGAGAACTCTGAGGCTGGGGAGTTACAGTCGGACTAACCTTCCATGCCGTACAAAGTCTTCTCAAAGGGGACCGAGACCGATCTCTGGAAGAATGGTGTTGAGAATCGTGCCGGAACCGCTTTTTGTGAGATCTCAATGACTTATGAGAAGAAGAGTATCTTGTCTTAGATCTCCGATGACCCTTGTGTCCTCTCTTTTAGCATTTGCTAAGAAGAGTTTAGCCTCTCATTCATTTAAGGCCTTCGGGTTCATCCTTTGGCAAGACACGCAACCTTCTACGTCGTGGGCCTAACTCAGAAACCACAAGCAGTCTTCATGAGGGTCTGTGACAGACATACGACCCCCGCACTCGCGACAAGGCTTAAACTCTGATTTCTTTGGTGGAGACATTGTAACAAGTACAAAAAGACACCTTCGAAAGAGTAGTTGTTCGAGAGCCAAGCAAATAACGATAGCGTTGAAGGCATGGGAAAAAAGGGAACTGACGTCAGCACGCCTGCGAGGACCCCCTATTGCCACAATGACGTCAGACGGATTCGCATGGGGAGCCGTGCAATTGTGACATCCTCGTTGACGTGAAGAGCTGGGAAGAAAGTTTCTGTTGTATGCTGGCGCATTGGGAAAATTCATAAGGTGAGGAATCCACAGATAGTTGTATCCATCAGAAATGCACCTTTCCAAGAAAGGAACCGAAGGGGGCATATGTGTAGGGATTCAAATGGAGGGCCCAAATGTTGTGTGAGAACGATTCCATGAGGGTGCAGGTGGAATCCGTGGTGGAATAACTCTTTTGGGCCCCTCCATGAAGGCCTTAATGACTGATAGCTTGAATAACGAGATTTATTGCCTATTTTGCAGATAGGGAGCCATTGTAGCAAGATGTAATCTTTTGGATATGAATGCTAACCCAGCCTTTTGTAAATGAAGAAAGTAGCAGAGAATGTCTTGTACATTAGCTTTGAAAGGCTCAATGTTTTTGAATGGCAATAGCAAATTAATCTTTTCCAATTTGGTGCATAGTAAGCTCTAGTGGTAGGTCTAAGGGCTTCTTTAAGAATGTCTATGCAGTCTGGTGGCAAATTAAGGTAATCAAACTCTATGACCTCAGGAGCCAAACTGCTAAGTTGTGGGTCTTGGGATATGGGTGCCTGATTTCTCCACGGTTCTGAGTGAGAAAGTCTGGTCTCTTGGGGGGACTTCTCATGGGGGAGTACCAAGGGGTCTTGCAGTGTTGTGAACCAGGGTTGATGAGCCCAGGTGGGAGCTACTAGGATCATTGTGAGAGATGTTTGTCGAGCTTCTGAACCAGAAATGGGAGAGGAAAAAAATCATAGGCAAATATCCCTGACCAACTCATCAATGGTGAGTTGCCCTCAGATAGTGGGTGTGAGAATACGGAGGCGAAGTTTGAGCATTTTTTTTTTTCTGCTGCTGCGAAAAGATATATTCGAGGGAACCCCCATCTCTGGACGTATGGCAAGAGGACTTGTGGGTGGAATTCCAATTCATGGAGTTGTTGCTACATCGTGCTGAGCAGGTCTGACAATTTGATATCCGTGTCTAAGGGATATTCTACATGAAGATGAATGATGTGATGTAATGTAATGCCCATCTGCAAATGGTCTGTGATAATTGTGAAACTTGCAGAGACTGTGTCCCCCACCTATTTTTTTTGTAGATAATACATGGCTGTCATGTTTTCTCTCCGGGCTAGGACAACCTTGTGCATAAGGTGAGGAAGGAAGGCTTTCAAGGTTAGGTGAACAGTTTGAAGCTTAAGGAAGTTGATATGGAGACCCTAGTGTTTGGTTATACCTTGCACTGTGAGGTCCTTCAGATTTGCACCCTATCCTGTGAGTGAGGCATCCGTTGTGAGAGATTTGTGGGAAACCGTGTCAAGAAAAGGCCGCCCCTTCAACATGTTGTTGGTATTCTACCACTGCAGAAAGTGATACGTTTGGCAGTCTATCAACACTAGATTTTATGAATGATCCTGTGACTGAGAACACTGTGGCCGTGGGGCACTATAGTGATACAGGAGGCCATCATTGTAGGAAAGTACCATCTTGCATGGCATGTTACCCCCATTTTTACTGTATGTATGTTTGTTTTAGCCTATGTGTCACTGGGATCCTGCTAGTCAGGACCCCAGTGCTCATAAAGTATGCCCTGTATGTGTTCCCTGTGTGGTGCCTAACTGTATCACTGAGGCTATGCTAACCAGAACCTCAGTGTTTATGCTCCCTCTGCTTTTAAAATTGTCAATACAGGCTAGTGACTAATTTGACCAATTCTCATTGGCACACTGGAACACCCTTATAATTCCTTTGTATATGGTACCTAGGTACCCAGGGTATTGGGGTTCCAGGAGATCCCTGTGGGTTGCAGCATTTCTTTTGCCACCCATAGGGAGCTCAGACAATTCTTACACAGGACTGCCACTGCAGCCTGAGTGAAATAACGTCCACGTTAATTCACAGCCATTTTTCACTACACTTAAGTAACTTATAAGTCACCTATATGTCTAACCCTCACTTGTTGAAGGTTAGGTGCAAAGTTACTTAGTGTGTGGGCACCCTGGCACTAGCCAAGGTGCCCCCACTTTGTTCAGGGCAAATTCCCCGGAGTTTGTGAGTGCGGGGACACCATTACACACATGCACTAAATACCTATATGTAGCGTCGCAATGGTAAATCCGAACATGGCCATGTAACATGTCTAGGATCATGGAATTGTCACCCCAATATCATTCTGGTATTGGGGGGACAATTCCATGCATCCCCGGGTCTCCAGCATAGAGCCCGGGTACTGCCAAACTAACTTTCCAGGGTCTCCACTGCAGCTACTGCTGCTGCCAACCCCTCAGACAGGTTTCTGCCCCCCCTGGGGCCTGGGCAGCCTGGTCCCAGGAAGGCAGAACAAAGGATTTCCTCTGAGAGAGGGTGTTACACGCTCTCCCTTTGGAAATAGGTGTGAAGGGCCTGGGAGGAGTAGCCTCTCCTGGCCTCTGGAAATGCTTTGAAGGGCACAGACGGTGCCCTCTCTGCATAAGCCAGTCTACACCGGATTAGGGATCCCCCCAGCCCTGCTCTGGCACGAAACTGGACAAAGGAAAGGGGAGTGACCACTCCCCTGACAGGCACCTCCCAGGTGAGCTGCCCAGAACTCCTCCAGTGTGTCCCAGACCTCTGCCATCTTGGAAACAGAGGTGTGAGGGCACAATGGACAGCTCTGAGTGACCAGTGCCAGCAGGTGACGTCAGAGACCCCTCCTGATAGGTGCTTACCTTTCTCAGTAGCCAATCCTCCTCTGTGGGCTATTTAGGGTCTCTCCTGTGGCCATCTCACCAGATAACGAATGCAAGAGCTCACCAGAGTTCCTCTGCACTTCCCTCTTCGACTTCTGCCAAGGATCGACCACTGACTGCTCCAGGACGCCTGCATAACCGCAACAAAGAGGCAAGAAGACTACCAGCAACATTGTAGCGCCTCATCCTGCCGGCTTTCTCGACTGTTTCCTGGTGGTGCATGCTCTGAGGGCTGTTTGCCTTCACCCTGCACTGGAAGCCAAGAAGAATTCTCCTGTGGGTCGACGGAATCTTCCACCTGCTAATGCAGGCACCAAACTTCTGCCTCACCGGTCCTCTGGGTCCCTTCTCATCCTGACGAGCGTGGTCCCTGAAACACAGGAGCTGGGTCCAAGTGTCTTCGACAGTCCAGTGGCCCTTGTGTCCAAAGTTGGTGGAGGTAAGTCCTTGCCTCCCCACGCCAGACAGTAATCCTGTGTACTGCGTGAACTGCAGCTGCTCGGGCTTCTGTGCACTTTTGCAAGACTTCCTTCGTGCACAGCCTAGCCCAGGTCCCTAGCACTCCGTCCTGCATTGCCCAAATCGCTGAGTTGTACTCCGACGTCGTGGGACCCTCCTTTGTGACTCTGAGTCGACCACTGTCCTCAGATCTTCTAAGTGCCTGATCAGGTGCTTCTGCGGGTGCTGCCTGCTTCTGCGTGGGCTCTGTGTGTTACTGAGTGCCCCCTCTGTCTCCTCCTCCAAGGGGCGACCTCCTGGTCCTTCTTGGGCCCTGGCAGCACCCAAAATCCTCAACCGCGACTCTTGCAGCTAGCATGGCTTGTTTGCTGTCTTTCTGCGTGGAAACATGCCTGCATCCTCCAGCACGCCGTGGGAGATCTTCTGACCAAAGGAGAAGTTCCTGGCACCTTCCGTTGTTGCAAAATCTTCAGTTTCTTCCACCTGGAGGCATCCCTTTTGCACCTTCATCCGGGGTTTAGTGGGCTCCTGCCCCCCCTGGACACTTGCGTGACTCTTGGACTTGGTCCCCTTCCTTTACAGGTCCTCAGGTCCAGGAATCCATCTTCAGTGTTTTGCAGTCAGTCGTTGTCCTTGCAGAATCCCCTATCTCAACTTTACTGTCTTTTTGGGGTAGTAGGGTAACTTTACTCCTACTTTTCAGGGTCTTGGGTTGGGGGTATCTTGGTCACCCTTAGTGTTTTCTTACACTCCCAGCGACCCTCTACACACTACACTAGGCCTTGGGTCCATTCGTGGTTCGTATTCCACTTTTGGAGTATATGGTTTGTGTTGCCCCAGGCCTATTTCTCCCTATTGCATTCTATTGTGATTCTACATTTTTTGCACTACTTTTCTAACTGTTACTTACCTGATTTTGGTTTCTGTGCATATAATTTGTGTATATTACTTACCTCCTAAGGGAGTATATCCTCGGAGATACTTTTGGCATATTGTCACTAAAATAAAGTACCTTTATTTTTAGTAACTCTGAGTATTGTGTTTTCTTATGATATAGTGCTATATGATATAAGTGGTATAGTAGGAGCTTTACAGGTCTCCTAGTTCAGCCTGAGCTGCTCTGCTATAGCTACCTCTATCAGCCTAAGTTGCTAAAACACCTCTATTCTACTAATAAGGGATAAATGGACCTGGCACAAGGTGTAAGTACCACAAGGTACTCACTATAAGCCAGGCGAGCCTCCTACAATCATCCCTATGAGTGGCATTACTGTCTTTGCCATTATCTGACAATTTGGTTGAAAATAAGTTAATAGTGTCTGAAAATTCTTAACTCTTGCAGAATTGGGGTACGCTAGCCCTATTTGTGTGCTTTGAATGGCTCCTAGATATGGTTGTACCTGTAGAGGTTGTAAGTGGGACTTGGGAACACTGACTGTGAATCTCAAGCTGTGAAGCTATTGTAATCTGGGTGTATTTTTGACACTGTTGGAGAGTGTTGGTTTTGATAAGCCAATCGTCCAGGTAGGGAAACAGTGTATCTTTTGTCTGAGTAGATGGGCCGCCACCACCGCCAGACACTTGGTGAATTCCCATGTAGTCACCCAGAATGGAAGGACTTTGAAATGATAGTGTCTCCCGCCCACCACAAACCGGAGATATTTGCGATCAGCTGGGTGTTTTGGTATGTGAAAATATGCGTCTTTTAGATCTAGTATAGTGATAAAGTCGCCTCGTTGAAGGAGAGGAATCAATAGGAGTACAATCACATATTGCAAAGTGACCATGTGAAAATGCTCTGATAGAATATATTTGTTCAGTGGCTTAGATCTAGGGATGGCAGCAGAGAGCCGCCCTTTTTGGATATGAGGAAGTATAGGGAGAGCACTCCTCTACCTTAGTGTTGAAGAGAGATGGGTTCCATAGCTCCTTTGAAGAGAAAAGCTTGGAATTCCTGTTTGTTTGAGTAATGTTTGATGTTCTACTGAGAACCGATGAGTGTGAGGCAGAATAATGGAAGGTGTGGTAATGAGCTCCAGAAAACTACCATGTTGCATAATGTTCAACACCAACTGGTCTGATGTTATTGTTAGCCATGTAGGTAGAAAAGTTTGTAAGTTACCCTGACAGGTGTTATATCGGGAGAAAGTGAAGAAAGTCACTGCTTAGTAGTGGTAGTGCTACCGCACATGGAAGCTACATTGCACCTATACTTGGCACTGCTGCCCCAGTAGAAGCCTCTGTAGTAGCCTTTGGAGGGGGAGTATTGACTCTGACTATGCTGTGAGGTAATAGAGGCTTCTGAAGTGGTGGTCTCTGAACCCCCACAATAGCTAGAACAACAAAAAGAGCCCCAGGAATTGTTTGAATGGGCCCCATGGATTTAGCAGTTTCAGAGTCTTTTTTATTTTTTTCAAGGGCCTCACAAACTTGGGGTCCAAAAAGATGTGTCCTGTCAAAGGGTACATTTAGGATATTTTGTTGAACATTAGACTTGAACCCTGAAAAACGCAGCCAAGCTTGTAGCCAGAGCAAGATGCTGGTTAATGATTCTTGATGCGGTGTCAGCAGAGTCAAGGGCACAACGTATTGAGGTATTCAATATCAGTTTGCCTTCCACAACAAGTTCCTGTCCCTTTTTTCTGTGCTCGTCTGTGAGATGCTGAAGGAGCTCCTCTATTTCATCGCAGTGAGCATGGTCGTATCTGGCAAGCAAGCCCATAGAATTGGCGATAAGCAACTGGTTTGCAGACTGGGCCACAACCATTTTCCCTGCCGTGCCAACGCGCTTACTTTCCTTGTCGGGTGGATTGCCCTTTCTACGTGCATTGGTGATTACCAGTAAGTCTGGTAGTACCTGTCAACTAATATACACAGTATCTGAAGGAGAGGCTTTATAATTTTTGTCAGCCCTGGGTGTGATTATTCTAGCCCTAAACAGGTCTTTGAAAATGTCACCTGTGTTGCGTAACATCCCTTTAAACACTGGTAGGTACTGGGTGCCCCGCTGAGTAGAAGATAGTGTTTAGAAAAGAAAATCCTCTTCTAGAGGTTCCCTATGGAGCTAGATGCGATGGAAGGTAGCAGCCTTAGATATTAGTTCCTGATATCTAGTGGAATCATCAGGAGGTGATGGACGTGTGGAGTATAAATCTGGGTCTGTGTCCTCTAGAGGATCAACAACATAAGTGTTCCAGGGGTCATTATATGGTGGTGTCCCAAAAGTGTCATCCCCAGTATCAGGTGGACCTGTATCCTCAATAGGGGATCCCTGAGGGGAGGTGTCTAAGGATCTGCAACAGATTGTGGTTAAGATGGTTAGTCTGGTGGTGGTGGTGGTAGTGGAGGTGGCAGCGGAGATGGTGAGGGTGGTAGAAGAGGCAAAGGACTGGTGGATTTGTCCATTTTCTTCGTTCTTGCTGGAGCAGGGGAATCAAGAGTCCTTTGAAAAGAAATCAGTCTTTGCCACAATACATCCAGTTTTTGGCTGAATATGTATTTGTTGCAGCGGAGTGTCCAATTTCTCCTGTAATTTATGGGGAATAGGCTCCAGTAGTTTCAATGGCCTTTCTCGGAGTCGACCTCGAAGCTTTCGGATCCGGGCCAAGCATGTGTTTCGGTGCCAAAGTCCCCCTTTACTTCGAGGCCGTGGATGTTGTCGTCGGCTCAGCACCAATGGATGGGAAGGTGCTGAGGTTGTTAATGCTGAAAGCTTTTGATTTGAGTGATGTTTCGGCACAGAGCCAGAGTGTGGGGCATCGGAACTTGTCTCTTGGTGCCAACCATAGCCTACAGGCAGTGGCAGTCCGAAGCCGCCTTGTTCTGAAAGTGTCTGTTTTTTTTATGTTCAAACCGAGGTTGAGAGGCAGGAGGTACTACTCACTGTGAGAGTCTCCAGTGTGACATCTGTGATTTTTAATTCAAACTCTGGGTTGAATTTGAAACTGGCATCAACAGTGAATGCCTCTTCTTACCCTACAGAAGCTTGAGGATGTTGTTCCTCACTGACGTCTTGATGTCCGAAGGTTGTCTTCTGCTGCATCACGAGCCGGCATGCCCAACAGTCTCTGAGAGTCTTCTTCGAGCGGAAGGAGCAACAGGCCTCGCAATTCGCAACAGGCCTCCGGCAACAAGCACAGGTTACAGACCTGATGGGAGTTGGTCCATAAAATATTTGTTGTGACAACGTGGGCAGAAACAGAAAGGCGTCCGTTCCATCGCCAGGAGGGCATTATATGGTGATTCTGCTGGAGACTGAGTGTGAAGATTCTGAAGGGCGAGGCCCTGTGAATGTCGCTTCAGAAGCGCGTCCACTCAACAAGCGATTATACCTCGATACACAGATGGGAGAAACGTGATGGAAAAAATACAGACAAGGGTAGATTAGGAACCAGAGATCGATCTGACAATGGTCTTGACCCAGAGGCTAGCACACACTTCCAAACCCGACAGCAGAGAGAAAACAATTCGAAAGTGGAGTTGATGCTCATGTGCAGTATCACCAAGAGGAAGGAGTCACTAACTCATGACTCGAAAGACTTGTTCAAAGAAAAATAACCTGCACACTTCCAGACTCAACCCTAGATGGCAGGAGTATGCAGAGCATGTGTTTCTACAGCCACACATGCCTTAAACATAAAGTTAAAAAATATATATGGAACAATATTCCATCAGGTGAAGAGGCTCTACCTTTTAAGTTCAGTACTTTAAGAGCTAACGCTCTTCTGCAGAAGATTAATATAACAATACGGTTAAATTGAGTGACAATTACTTACTGGTGAATCCCTCATTAACTGGCCAACAGTCAAGGAACCGTAAAATCACATTCACATCCCAAACACTGGAGTATTGAGTCAATGGTGAACTATAGCATCTAATGCCCCTCATCAATTTGTAAGCCATTGGATGCTCCCCAATCGATTTACTGTCTATACATTTGTGGCCAGCGGATATGTCCGACCAGAAAAAATTAAGACACTTATAAGCCAGGTCATCATTTGCCAATCCATATAAACAATTTAAGACTAAAGGCATTCTTGCCTCCATAGGATCTGCACCCATGCACCACACCAGCGAAACCACTGGTTCCAGGACGAAGAGTAGCACTTACAAGTGTTACTTGCCCAGGGTTGTTTGATATAGAAAGAAGCTGGGGTCGAGAGACCTGGCACCTGCCAATGACTTCAGAAATCTGCCATGCCTGAGTGCACTAGAGGATGCTGCTGACCCAGAGGTTCCTTGAGAAGGGTAATCTCAAAGGCGAATCACAAAGCATCTCCAGAAGTACCAGCAACTATGATGGAGCTCTCCAAAGTGGAGTCACTAGAATCAATTCTTCTTCTTTAGTCCCTAGTTGAGTTTTCAGCCTGAGTATTATTAGAAACGGGGAAAACATATACTCGCTCCGCACCAATTCAGATGGAAAGCATCTATCCTTGGTCAGTTTTAATGAGACCGGCCTCCAACTGAAGAATTGTTCTAATTGAAAATTCAGTCTGGAGGTGAAAATGTCCACTTTGCATGGACTCCTTAGCTGATTCAGCCAATGAAACACCTGAGGGTGCAGCTTTCTCAGGTATGTGGAATTCCAATTGGCTACAGCACTCCATTGGTCTGAATTGTATTTCGCCACCTCCGAGTGGTGTAGGAAATGTTGCCAGAATTCTTTGGCTTTCTTGGCTAGCAACAAAGATCTTGTGGCCCCAAGTTTGTTGATATTATGGACTGCTAAGTGTTGTACCTGGCTTTTTGACAGGGTCATCCCCAAACTTTTTGCCTCCTTCCTCCTATTTTTTCTGACCTGTTGTTGTTGGCTTTTGACCTCTGGGCACTTTACCACTGCTAACCAGTGCTAAAGTGCATATGCTCTCTGTGTAAATTGTACTATTGATTGGTTTATCCATGACTGGCTCTTTAATTTACTTATAAGTCCCTAGTAGAGTGCACTATATGTGCCTAGGGCCTGTAGATTAAATGCTGCTAGTGGGCTTGCAGCACTGGTTGTGCCACCCACTTCAGTAGCCCCTTAACCTTGTCTCAGGCCTGCCATTGCAAGGCCTGTGTGTGCAGTTTCACTGCCACTTCGACTTGGCATTTAAAAGTACTTGCCAAGCCTAGAACTCCCCTTTTTCTACATATAAGTCATCCCTAATGTGTGCCCTAGGTAACCCCTAGAGCAGGGTGCTGTGTGGGTAAAAGGCAGGACATGTACCTGTGTAATTATATGTCCTGGTAGTGTAAAACTCCTAAATTCGTTTTTACACTACTGTGAGGCCTGCTCCCTTCATAGGCTAACATTGGGGCTGCCCTCATACACTGTTGAAGTGGCAGCTGCTAATCTGAAAGGAGCAGGAAGGTCATATTTAGTTTGACCAGAATGGTAATATAAAGTCCTGCTGACTGGTGAAGTCGGATTTAATATTACTATTCTAGAAATGCCACTTTTAGAAAGTGAGCATTTATTTGCACTTAAATCTTGTTGTGCCCTTCAATCCACGTCTGGCTAGGTTTAGTTGACAGCTCCTTGTGCATTCACTCAGACACACCCCAAACACAGGGTACTCAGCCTCACTTGCATACATCTGCATTTTGAATGGGTCTTCCTGGGCTGGGAGGGTGGAGGGCCTGCCCTCACACAAAGGACTGCCACACCCCCTACTGGGACTCTGGCAGACAGGATTGAACTGAAAGGGGGCTTGGTGCATTTCTTAGACACTCTTTGAAGTCACCCCCACTTCAAAGGCACAACTAAGTATAAAACCGGGCCGCTGCCCTACCTCATCAGACACTTGCTGGAGAAGAAACCTGAACCAGAAACTACATCCTGCCAAGAAGAACTGCCTGGCTGCTCAAAGGACTCACCTGTCTGCTTTTCTACAAAGGACTGCTGCCTTGCTGTTGGCCTGCTGCCTTGCTGAACTCTTGTCTGGCTGTAAAAGTGCTCTCCAAGGGCTTGGATAGAGCTTGCCTCCTGTTCCCTGAAGTCTCAGGACCAAAAAGACTTCTCTCTTTCACTTGGACGCTTCGTGCGCCGAAATTTTCAACGCACAGCTTGTTCCGCGGCGATAAAAATGCCGGACACTGACGCTGATCGGCGCAACGCCTTCGGGACGACCGGAACTTCGACGCACGGCCTCGCAAGGACAACGTCGCCCGACTTCCAAGGAGAAATCGACGCAACGTCTGCCGTGAGAGCAAAATTTCGACGCACAGCCCAGCGGAACGACGCGCAGCCGGAAAACAAGCAGGAGAATCCACGCACAGACCCGGGACATCTGGTAATCCCCGCGAACCAAAGAAGGAGACGGTCCGCATGCCGGAAAACGACGCACGTCTTCCCCCGAGTGAAAAATAACGACGCAAGTCCGTGTGCGAAGGGGCGCAACGGACGCACACACCATTTTTTCCTCCCGCAGAACGACGCACGTCTCCCCGCGTGAAAAATAACGACGCAAGTCCGTGTGTGAAGGGGCGTAACCGACACACACACCATTTTTCCACGCATCTCCTCTTCTGCGGCCCTCTGCGGAGATTTTCCACCAGAGACCAGGTACTTTGTGCTTGAAAGAGACTTTGTTTGCTTTTTAAAGACTTAAGACACTTTATATCACTTTTTTGTGATGTCTTTACAAATTCATATGGCATCTTTGATCGTTTTGACCTGCAAATAACCGGATAAATATTATATATTTTTCTAAAAACTGTATGGTGTATTTTTGTGGTGTTATATTATGGTATTGTATGATTTATTGCACAAATGCTTTACACATTGCCTTCCAAGTTAAGCCTGACTGCTCATGCCAAGCTATCAGAGGGTGGGCACGGGATAATCTTGGATTGTGTGTGACTTACTGTAGGAGGCTGGACTGGCTTGTAGTGAGTACCAAGGGGTACTTGCACCTTGCACCAGGCCCAGTTATCCCTTATTAGTGTATAGGGTGTCTAGCAGCTTAGGCTGATAGATAATGGTAGCTTAGCAGAGCAGCTTAGGCTGAACTAGGAGAAGTGTGAAGCTACTACAGTACCACTTAGTGTCATATGCACAATATCATAAGAAAACACAATACACAGTTATACTAAAAATAAAGGTACTTTATTTTTATGACAATATGCCAAAGTATCTTAGAGTGTACCCTCAGTGAGAGGATAGGAAATATACACAAGATATATATACACAATAGCAAAAATATGCAGTATAGTCTTAGAAAACAGTGCAAACAATGTATAGTTACAATAGGATGCAATGGGGAAACATAGGGATAGGGGCAACACAAACCATATACTCCAGAAGTGGAATGCGAACCACGAATGGACCCCAAACCTATGTGACCTTGTAGAGGGTCGCTGGGACTATTAGAAAATAGTGAGAGTTAGCAAAATAACCCTCCCCAAGACCCTGAAAAGTGAGTGCAAAGTGCACTAAAGTTCCCCTAAGGACAAAAGAGTCGTGTTAGAGGAATAATGCAGGAAAGACACAAACCAGCAATGCAACAACTGTGGATTTCCAATCTGGGGTACCTGTGGAACAAGGGGACCAAGTCCAAAAGTCACAAGCAAGTCGGAGATGGGCAGATGCCCAGGAAATGCCAGCTGCGGGTGCAAAGAAGCTTCGACTGGACAGAAGAAGCTGAGGTTTCTGCAGGAACAAAAAGGGCTAGAGACTTCCCCTTTGGTGGACGGATCCCTCTCGCTTTGGAGAGTCGTGCAGAAGTGTTTTCCCGCCGGAAGGACGCCAACAAGCCTTGCTACACGCAAATCGTGCGTTTGGCGTTTTGGGACGCTGCTGGGGCCCAGGAGGGACCAGGAGGTCGCAAATTGGACCTGAAGAGAGTGGGGACGTTGAGCAAGACAAAGAGCCCTCACTGAAGCAGGTAGCACCCGGAGAAGTGCCAGAAACAGGCACTACGAGGATGCGTGAAACGGTGCTCGCCGAAGTTGCACAAAGGAGTCCCACGTCGCCGGAGACCAACTTAGAAAGTCGTGCAATGCAGGTTAGAGTGCCGTGGACCCAGGCTTGGCTGTGCACAAAGGATTTCCGCCGGAAGTGCACAGGGGCCGGAGTAGCTGCAAAGTCGCGGTTCCCAGCAATGCAGCCCAGCGAGGTGAGGCAAGGACTTACCTCCACCAAACTTGGGCTGAAGAGTCACTGGACTGTGGGGGTCACTTGGACAGCGTCGCTGGATTCGAGGGACCTCGCTCGTCGTGCTGAGAGGAGACCCAAGGGACCGGTAATGCAGCTTTGTGGTGCCTGCGGTTGCAGGGGGAAGATTCCGTCGACCCACGGGAGATTTCTTCGGAGCTTCTGGTGCAGAGAGGAGGCAGGCTACCCCCACAGCATGCACAAGCAGGAAAACAGTCGAGAAGGCGGCAGGATCAGCGTTACAGAGTTGCAGTAGTCGTCTTTGCTACTATGTTGCAGGTTTGCAGGCTTCCAGCGCGGTCAGCGGTCGTTTCCTTATCAGAAGGTGAAGAGGGAGATGCAGAGGAACTCGGATGAGCTCTTGCATTCGTTATCTAAAGTTTCCCCAGAGACAGAGACCCTAAATAGCCAGAAAAGAGGGTTTGGCTACCTAGGAGAGAGGAAAGGCTACTAACACCTGAAGGAGCCTATCAGCAGGAGTCTCTGACGTCACCTGGTGGCACTGGCCACTCAGAGCAGTCCAGTGTGCCAGCAGCACCTCTGTTTCCAAGATGGCCGAGGTCTGGAGCACACTGGAGGAGCTCTGGACACCTCCCAGGGGAGGTGCAGGTCAGGGGAGTGGTCACTCCCCTTTCCTTTGTCCAGTTTCGCGCCAGAGCAGGGGCTAAGGGGTCCCTGAACCCGTGTAGACTGGCTTATGCAGAATTGGGCACATCTGTGCCCAACAAAGCATTTCTAGAGGCTGGGGGAGGCTACTCCTCCCCTGCCTTCACACCATTTTCCAAAGGGAGAGGGTGTCACACCCTCTCTCAGAGGAAGTTCTTTGTTCTGCCATCCTGGGCCAGGCCTGGCTGGACCCCAGGAGGGCAGCTGCCTGTCTGAGGGGTTGGCAGCAGCAGCAGCTGCAGTGAAACCCCAGGAAGGGCAGTCTGGCAGTACCAGGGTCTGTGCTACAGACCACTGGGATCATGGAATTGTACCAACAATGCCAGGATGGCATAGAGGGGGCAATTCCATGATCATAGACATGTTACATGGCCATATTCGGAGTTACCATGGTGAAGCTACATATAGGTAGTGACCTATATGTAGTGCACGCGTGTAATGGTGTCCCCGCACTCACAAAGTTCAGTGAATTGGCTCTGAACAATGTGGGGGCACCTTGGCTAGTGCCAGGGTGCCCTCACACTAAGTAACTTTGCACCTAACCTTTACCAGGTAAAGGTTAGACATATAGGTGACTTATAAGTTACTTAAGTGCAGTGTAAAATGGCTGTGAAATAACGTGGACGTTATTTCACTCAGGCTGCAGTGGCAGGCCTGTGTAAGAATTGTCAGAGCTCCCTATGGGTGGCAAAAGAAATGCTGCAGCCCATAGGGATCTCCTGGAACCCCAATACCCTGGGTACCTCAGTACCATATACTAGGGAATTATAAGGGTGTTCCAGTAAGCCAATGTAAATTGGTAAAAATGGTCACTAGCCTGTCAGTGACAATTTGGAAAGAAATGAGAGAGCATAACCACTGAGGTTCTGATTAGCAGAGCCTCAGTGAGACAGTTAGTCACTACACAGGTAACACATTCAGGCACACTTATGAGCACTGGGGCCCTGGGTTACCAGGGTCCCAGTGACACATACAACTAAAACAACATATATACAGTGAAAAATGGGGGTAACGTGCCAGGCAAGATGGTACTTTCCTACACAACCCCCCCCCAAACGAAGGACAATAAGACTAGCCATTACCTGATGAGTCTTCATTGTCTAAGTGGAAATATCTGGAGAGTCCATCTGCATTGGAGTGGCTACTCCCAGATCTATGTTCCACTGTATAGTCCATTCCCTGTAGGGATATGGACCACCTCAACAATTTAGGATTTTCACCTTTCATTTGTTTTAGCCAAAGTAGAGGTTTGTGGTCTGTCTGAACAATGAAGTGAGTGCCAAACAGGTATGGCCTCAACTTCTTCAGAGCCCAGACCACAGCAAAGGCCTCCCTCTCAATGGCAGACCAACGCTTTTCTCTAGGGGTCAACCTTCTACTAATAAAAGCAACAGGTTGATCCTGGCCCTCAGAATTAAGTTGTGATAGGACTGCCCCTACTCCTAATTCAGATGCATCAGTCTGGACATAGAATTTTTTAGAGTAACAAGGGCTTTTCAGGACAGGTGCAGAGCACATGGCCTGCTTCAGCTCCTCAAAAGCTTTCTGACAGCTTGCTGTCCATAATACCTTTTTAGGCATTTACTTGGATGTGAGGTCATTAAGAGGGGCTGCAATGGAGCCATAGTTCTTAATGAACCTCCTGTAATACCCAGTGAGGCCTAGGAAGGCTCTCACCTGAGTCTGAGTGGTAGGGGGAACCCAATCAATAATAGTTTGGATTTTCCCCTGAAGTGGTGCAATCTGTTCCCCACCAACAAGGTGTCCCAGATAAACCACCTTACCCTGCCCTGTCTGGCACTTTGAAGCCTTGATAGTGAGGCCTGCGTTTTGCAGAGCCTCCAAAACTTTCCATAGGTGGACCAGGTGATCATCCCAGCTGGAGCTAAAGACAGCTATATCGTCCAAATATGCTGCACTGAAAGCTTCCAGCCCTTGCAGGACTGTGTTCACCAACCTCTGAAAAGTGGCAGGTGTATTTTTCAAACCAAAAGGCATTACAGTAAACTGGTAATGTCCTCCAATGGTAGAAAATGCAGTCTTAGGTTTAGCATCTTCTGACAATTTGATCTGCCAATACCCTGCAGTCAAATCAAAAGTGCTTAGATACTTGGCAGATGCCAGTGTATCTATAAGCTCATCTGCCCTGGGTATAGGGTGAGCATCAGTTTTGGTTACCAAGTTGAGACCTCTATAGTCTACACAAAACCTCATTTCTTTCTTTCCATCTTTAGAATTGGGTTGTGGTACCAGTACCACAGGAGAATCCCATGGACTTTCAGAGTGCTCAACCACTCCTAGTTCCAACATTTTCTGAACTTCTTGCTTTATGCAGTCCCTGACATGGTCAGGCTGCCTATAGATCTTACTTTTGACAGGTAAACTGTCTCCAGTATCTATAGTGTGCTCACACCAAGAAGTGGTGCCTGGCACAGTAGAGAAGAGTTCTGAAAATTGTCCTAGGAGATTTATGCAATTATCTTTCTGCTCAGCAGTAAGACAATCAGCCAAAACTACACCTTCCACAAGAGCATCTTGTTCTGTGGAAGAGAAGAGATCAGGTAGAGGATCACTGTCTTCTTCCTGTCCCTCATCTGTTGCCATGAGCAGGGTGAGATCAGCCCTGTCATAGTAGGGTTTCAGGCGGTTGACATGGAGCACCCTAAGGGGACTCCTGGCAGTGCCTAAGTCAACCAAGTAGGTGACTTCACCCTTCTTTTCAACAATTGTGTGGGGTCCACTCCATTTATCTTGGAGTGCTCTTGGGGCCACAGGCTCCAAGACCCACACTTTCTGCCCTGGTTGGTACTGAACCAAAACAGCCTTCTGATCATGCCATTGCTTCTGGAGCTCTTGGCTGGCCTGAAGGTTTTTACTGGCCTTTTTCATGTACTCAGCCATCCTTGATCTGAGGCCAAGTACATAATCCACAATATCCTGCTTAGGAGCTTTTAAAGGTTGTTCCCAACCCTCCTTTACAAGTGTGAGTGGACCCCTAACAGGGTGTCCAAAAAGAAGTTCAAAGGGGCTGAAGCCCACTCCTTTCTGGGGTACCTCCCTGTAGGCAAAAAGGAGGCATGGTAGAAGGATATCCCATCTCCTGCGGAGTTTTTCAGGGAGTCCCATAATCATGCCTTTGAGAGTTTTATTAAATCTCTCCACCAGTCCATTTGTTTGTGGATGATAGGGTGTTGTGAACTTATAAGTTACACCACACTCCTTCCACATGGCCTTTAAGTATGCAGACATGAAATTGCTTCCTCTGTCTGATACTACTTCCTTTGGGAAGCCCACCCTGGAAAATATTCCCAGGAGGGCCTTTGCCACTGCAGGAGCTGTAGTGGTCCTTAAAGGAATAGCTTCAGGATATCTTGTGGCATGGTCCACTACCACCAAGATAAACCTATTGCCTGAAGCAGTAGGAGGGTCAAGGGGGCCAACTATGTCAACCCCTACCCTTTCAAAGGGAACCCCAACCACAGGCAGTGGGATAAGGGGTGCCTTTGGAGTGCCACCTGTCTTGCCACTGGCTTGACAGGTTTCACAGGACTTACAAAATTCCTTTGTGTCCTCAGACATCCTAGGCCAATGAAACAATGGAACCAATCTGTCCCAAGTTTTTATTTGACCCAGGTGCCCAGCTAGGGGAATGTCATGTGCCAGTGTTAGGAGGAACTTTCTGTACTCCTGAGGAATCACTAATCTCCTGGCAGCTCCAGGTTTAGGATCCCTATGCTCAGTGTACAAGAGGTTGTCCTCCCAGTAAACTCTGTGAGAGTCACTGACATCCCCATTAGCCTGTTTGACAGCTTGCTGTCTGAGACCCTCTAATGTGGGACAGGTTTGCTGTGCCACACTCAGCTCCTCCCTGGCAGGCCCCCCTTCACCCAAAAGCTCAGCAGTGTCTGCTTCCAGCTCCTCTGGTGTAGGTTCTGCACAGGGAGGGAATTCTTCTTCCTCAGAAGTTGAATCCACTGTAGAGGGAGGGATAGTAGTAAGTGGTTTGCTTCTACTAGCCCTAGCTTTAGGGAGCACTTGGTCCATTGTTCCAGGATCCAAGCTTCCCTGTCCTTTTTGCTTTTTGGCCTGAGCCCTTGTCAAAGCAAAAATATGCCCTGGGATGCCCAGCATTGCTGCATGGGCCTCCAACTCCACATCTGACCAAGCTGATGTCTCCAAATCATTCCCTAATAGACAGTCTACAGGTAAATCTGAAGCTACCACAACTTTCTTTGGACCAGTTACCCCCCCCCAGTTGAGATTTACAACAGCCATGGGGTGGCTTTGTGTTATGTTGTGAGCATCGGTTACTTGGTACTGGTGTCCAAGTATGTGTTGTTCAGGGTGCACCAGTTTCTCAATCACCATTGTGACACTGGCACCTGTGTCCCTGTAGGCCTGGACCTCAACACCATTTATTAGGGTTAGTTGCTTGTACTTCTCCAAGTTATGGGGGCAAGCAACCAAAGTGGCTAAATCAATAGCCCCTTCAGAGACTAAAGTAGCCTCTGTGGTCTCCCTAATCAGACCAACCCCAACTAAATTACCAAAAGTGAGCCCAGCTACTCCCTTGGATTGGCTATTAGTAGGTTTGCTCCCACCACCACTGCTATTAGTAGGGACACTAGGTGTAGCAGTAGGGGTTGTAGTGGTAGGAGCTGTGGTGCCTTTCTTTGGACAACTGGGATCTGTTGTCCAATGGCCTTTTATTTTACATAAATAGCACCATGGTTTCTTTTCCTTGTTCTGATTAAAGGAGGATTTGGACCCACCACCCCCACCAGAGTGTTTTTGTGGGCCTGATGAAGACTCATTTTTAGATTTGTCCCCACCCTTGTCAGAAGACTTACCATCCTTCTTTTTGTTGCCATCTTTGTCACCCCCTGTATGAACTTTTCTGTTCACTCTTGTTCTGACCCATTTGTCTGCCTTCTTTCCCAATTCTTGGGGAGAGGTCAGATCAGAGTCCACCAAGTACTGGTGCAACAAATCAGACACACAATTATTAAGAATATGCTCTCTCAGGATTAAGTTATACAGGCTGTCATAATCAGTAACTTTACTGCCATGTAACCACCCCTCCAAGGCCTTCACTGCCTGGTCAATGAAATCAACCCAGTCTTGTGAAGACTCCTTTTTGGTCTCTCTGAACTTTATCCTGTACTGTTCAGTGGTTAAGCCATAACCATCCAGGAGTGCATTCTTAAGAACTTGGAAATTATTAGCATCATTTTCTTTTACAGTAAGGAGCCTATCCCTACCTTTTCCACTAAATGATAGCCATAGGATAGCAGCCCACTGCTTTTGAGGGACATCCTGTACAGCACAGGCCCTCTCAAGTGCAGCAAACCACTTGTTAATGTCATCCCCCTCCTTATAAGGGGGAACTATCTTGTGCAGATTCCTGGAATCATGCTCTTTTGCAGGATGACTATGGGGAATACTGCTGCTGCCACCATGGGTATCTAAACCCAACTTCTGTCTTTCCCTCTCTATTTCTAAAGACTGTCTATCCAAATCCAGCTGTTGCTTCTTGAGCTTCAGTCTGGTTTGTTCCACTCTCAATCTATTGAGCTCCCTTTCTAACAATCTGTCATCAGGGTGGGTGGGAGGGACATTTCTAGATACAGAGGTATGATGGGAATGAACAGAAGGAGACCTGTCCCTTACAGAGGGCACCCTAACAGCTTGGCTACCAGCATAATGTGAGAGCACACCATCAGTATGGTGTGATTCAACCTCTGTACCAACTATGCTAGACTGTCTAGTAATGGGCAGGCTGAGAAGTTTCTTTCCTGAACCTTTTCCTGGGGGAGTCCCTGGATCAGATTGAGAACCATTAGCTACTTGTTCTACAGATTGGGCACTTATGGCCTTATCCTGTACTCTAAGCATATTAATTAACAGTTCTAAGGAAGGATTCTTCCCTACACTCAAACCTCTCTCTATGCAGAGACTCCTTGCTCCTTTCCAGCTAAGGTGCTCATATGCAAGTTTGGACAGTTCAACATTTTTTTCTGTGCCAGACATTTTTTTTAGAGAGAGTTAAAGTGATAGCAAAAGAGAAAAAGTTTTCAGAACTTTTTGGAAAGACAGAAAAAACTTTTTAAACTTTTAAGAACTTTTTGAAAGTTTAGGAGTACTTTTCAGCACTTAGAAAAGAGTGAAAAGAGGAAATGCAAAACTTTTTGGCTATGTGTATATACACTGACCTTGTTTTGTATATTTTTCTCTTATGAAAAGTACAATGACAAGAGTGGTAAGTAGTCTCAAGCACTTATCCCACCACTGCACAACCAATGTAGGAGGCTGGACTGGCTTGTAGTGAGTACCAAGGGGTACTTGCACCTTGCACCAGGCCCAGTTATCCCTTATTAGTGTATAGGGTGTCTAGCAGCTTAGGCTGATAGATAATGGTAGCTTAGCAGAGCAGCTTAGGCTGAACTAGGAGACGTGTGAAGCTACTACAGTACCACTTAGTGTCATATGCACAATATCATAAGAAAACACAATACACAGTTATACTAAAAATAAAGGTACTTTATTTTTATGACAATATGCCAAAGTATCTTAGAGTGTACCCTCAGTGAGAGGATAGGAAATATACACAAGATATATATACACAATAGCAAAAATATGCAGTATAGTCTTAGAAAACAGTGCAAACAATGTATAGTTACAATAGGATGCAATGGGGAAACATAGGGATAGGGGCAACACAAACCATATACTCCAGAAGTGGAATGCGAACCACGAATGGACCCCAAACCTATGTGACCTTGTAGAGGGTCGCTGGGACTATTAGAAAATAGTGAGAGTTAGCAAAATAACCCTCCCCAAGACCCTGAAAAGTGAGTGCAAAGTGCACTAAAGTTCCCCTAAGGACAAAAGAATTGTGTTAGAGGAATAATGCAGGAAAGACACAAACCAGCAATGCAACAACTGTGGATTTCCAATCTGGGGTACCTGTGGAACAAGGGGACCAAGTCCAAAAGTCACAAGCAAGTCGGAGATGGGCAGATGCCCAGGAAATGCCAGCTGCGGGTGCAAAGAAGCTTCGACTGGACAGAAGAAGCTGAGGTTTCTGCAGGAACAAAAAGGGCTAAAGACTTCCCCTTTGGTGGACGGATCCCTCTCGCTTTGGAGAGTCGTGCAGAAGTGTTTTCCCGCCGGAAGGACGCCAACAAGCCTTGCTACACGCAAATCGTGCGTTTGGCATTTTGGGACGCTGCTGGGTCCCAGGAGGGACCAGGAGGTCGCAAATTGGACCTGAAGAGAGTGGGGACGTCGAGCAAGACAAAGAGCCCTCACTGAAGCAGGTAGCACCCGGAGAAGTGCCAGAAACAGGCACTACGAGGATGCGTGAAACGGTGCTCGCCGAAGTTGCACAAAGGAGTCCCACGTCGCCGGAGACCAACTTAGAAAGTCGTGCAATGCAGGTTAGAGTGCCGTGGACCCAGGCTTGGCTGTGCACAAAGGATTTCCGCCGGAAGTGCACAGGGGCCGGAGTAGCTGCAAAGTCGCGGTTCCCAGCAATGCAGCCCAGCGAGGTGAGGCAAGGACTTACCTCCACCAAACTTGGGCTGAAGAGTCACTGGACTGTGGGGGTCACTTGGACAGCGTCGCTGGATTCGAGGGACCTCGCTCGTCGTGCTGAGAGGAGACCCAAGGGACCGGTAATGCAGCTTTGTGGTGCCTGCGGTTGCAGGGGGAAGATTCCGTCGACCCACGGGAGATTTCTTCGGAGCTTCTGGTGCAGAGAGGAGGCAGGCTACCCCCACAGCATGCACAAGCAGGAAAACAGTCGAGAAGGCGGCAGGATCAGCGTTACAGAGTTGCAGTAGTCGTCTTTGCTACTATGTTGCAGGTTTGCAGGCTTCCAGCGCGGTCAGCGGTCGTTTCCTTATCAGAAGGTGAAGAGGGAGATGCAGAGGAAGTCGGATGAGCTCTTGCATTCGTTATCTAAAGTTTCCCCAGAGACAGAGACCCTAAATAGCCAGAAAAGAGGGTTTGGCTACCTAGGAGAGAGGAAAGGCTACTAACACCTGAAGGAGCCTATCAGCAGGAGTCTCTGACGTCACCTGGTGGCACTGGCCACTCAGAGCAGTCCAGTGTGCCAGCAGCACCTCTGTTTCCAAGATGGCCGAGGTCTGGAGCACACTGGAGGAGCTCTGGACACCTCCCAGGGGAGGTGCAGGTCAGGGGAGTGGTCACTCCCCTTTCCTTTGTCCAGTTTCGCGCCAGAGCAGGGGCTAAGGGGTCCCTGAACCGGTGTAGACTGGCTTATGCAGAATTGGGCACATCTGTGCCCAACAAAGCATTTCCAGAGGCTGGGGGAGGCTACTCCTCCCCTGCCTTCACACCATTTTCCAAAGGGAGAGGGTGTCACACCCTCTCTCAGAGGAAGTTCTTTGTTCTGCCATCCTGGGCCAGGCCTGGCTGGACCCCAGGAGGGCAGCTGCCTGTCTGAGGGGTTGGCAGCAGCAGCAGCTGCAGTGAAACCCCAGGAAGGGCAGTCTGGCAGTACCAGGGTCTGTGCTACAGACCACTGGGATCATGGAATTGTACCAACAATGCCAGGAAGGCATAGAGGGGGCAATTCCATGATCATAGACATGTTACATGGCCATATTCGGAGTTACCATGGTGAAGCTACATATAGGTAGTGACCTATATGTAGTGCACGCGTGTAATGGTGTCCCCGCACTCACAAAGTTCAGTGAATTGGCTCTGAACAATGTGGGGGCACCTTGGCTAGTGCCAGGGTGCCCTCACACTAAGTAACTTTGCACCTAACCTTTACCAGGTAAAGGTTAGACATATAGGTGACTTATAAGTTACTTAAGTGCAGTGTAAAATGGCTGTGAAATAACGTGGACGTTATTTCACTCAGGCTGCAGTGGCAGGCCTGTGTAAGAATTGTCAGAGCTCCCTATGGGTGGCAAAAGAAATGCTGCAGCCCATAGGGATCTCCTGGAACCCCAATACCCTGGGTACCTCAGTACCATATACTAGGGAATTATAAGGGTGTTCCAGTAAGCCAATGTAAATTGGTAAAAATGGTCACTAGCCTGTCAGTGACAATTTGGAAAGAAATGAGAGAGCATAACCACTGAGGTTCTGATTAGCAGAGCCTCAGTGAGACAGTTAGTCACTACACAGGTAACACATTCAGGCACACTTATGAGCACTGGGGCCCTGGGTTACCAGGGTCCCAGTGACACATACAACTAAAACAACATATATACAGTGAAAAATGGGGGTAACATGCCAGGCAAGATGGTACTTTCCTACACTTACCCTGACTAGAGTGAGGGCTTTTGCTTGGACAGGGGGTAACCTGACTGCCAACCAAAAACCCCATTTCTAACACTACGATATTGTTCTTTCTCAACAAAATGCGCAACTCGCTTTCTGTGAAGATAGGGCCTGAATGGCAAACAAGCCTGCTAGAAGTTCTAGACAGTTGATAGGTAGATCTGACCATCTGCCCCAAGTGGAGACTTGTTTGTAAATGGGACCCCAGCACCACCTGCTGGCATCTGATTCTATCACCATGTCTGACCTGGTGCCAAAAATGGTCCTGCTGTTCTATGCCACAATGTGGCCAGACCAGCAACGTAACTCCACCTGAGCCTCCTGAGACAGTTTCACCTGCTCTGTGATGGAAAGACACTTGCAGAGATTATCTTGAGGCACTATAGGGCTCTATGATGCAAGGAAGAAATATGGACTGAATCGACACGGCCCACAGGACAACTATCCCGGTCATTAACCTCAAGGATAAATTCTTAGAAATCAACACAGACTTAAACTCCTTTTTGATGCTCTTAATTTTTTGAGGGGGCAGCATCAGCTAGGTTTTGATTACGTTAATCTGACTAAACACTATCATTTGAGTCTGTATGAAGACTGATTTCTTCCTGTTTATCTTGAAACCCAGATGTTGAAGTAATTTGACTTCCCAACACAGGTGAATTTAACACATTTCCTTGGTTCGGCCCAAAGTGAAGAGGTCATCAAGTTAGATATTCATGCATATTACCCTTGCATGGAAGGATTCTACTACTGGTTTCATCATCTCCATGAAGCACCAAGGGGCTGATGACAGACCGAAAGGGAGTACATAAAGCTTGTACCATTTTAACTGCAGAAAACATCTATGTAGGTCAAAGATCTGAACCATGAGGTATGCATCTCTTGGGTCCAAGTGGAAAATCCAATTGAGAGTTCTTAACAAATCTTGCACCAGATGGATGCCCTCCATCTTGAAATGATGGTACAGGGTCCAACGTCTGAATTCTTTCAGGTTTAAAACCAATCTGTGACTGCCTACTTTTTTATGTACTAGATAACTATTGCTTACAAACCTTCTGTGGTGGAGCTTGGAGATGCAAATTGCCTCCTTGAGTAACAACTGTACGATTTCCATGTCAATGAAAGTGCACTCCTTGTATAGCCCTGCCCACGCAAAAAAAAGATTGGGCTGAAAAACTCTGAGCGACATCTGGGTCTTACCCAAGGCTATGAATGTTGTCTTTAGCTGACGGGTCTCCAAAGAGTAGTTTGTTTGCATCTGGTGTAGCCTCTGTTGACGCCAATTTGTTCAATTTAGGGTCAATGTGGAAAAAGATGGATTTTCTATGTTCTGCCACAATGGCATAGTTAGCGTTGCCTAGTCAGCAAATAGCCCTTTGCGCCCAAACGATTACTGTGTCCAGGCCGAAAGAACCTCCCTATTCTTTCGCATGAATAGCAACAATGACTATCTTACTTAAAGGACAGGAGAGGTCCAGGAGTTTGTCTTGGCATGCTTTCCATGTCTGGCCAATTTAGTTTTTGAAATTTTTAGTAAATTTTCATATAAACATAATCATGTTGTGATCAATAATGGGTGTATCTGCCACTTTTTCTGCAAGGCCGGGCATAGGCCCTCTGCACAAAGGTGATTTTACATCTCTATATCAAAATTCTTGCAAAGTCTTGCTTGTAGAAGGCCCTGGGAAGGAATTTGAATGCAAATCTGAGTCAGTATCTTTGCTCGTATTGCTATGTCCCGACTGGGGGGTCAAGCGTGGTTGTGACAATGTAGGGTTCTGTATTTGTGGTCTTTTAAATAAGCTTGCAAGACCTTGCTCAGTGCCTCTTAGTGAGGCTATTAGGACTTTATGCATATGTCTGATTGGTTATGTCCTGCAGTACTCTTTAGAGGATTTGATGAGACTGCAGCATAGTTCTTTCCCTGATGTCTTTGTGCATAGAGAGTCATTTTTTGTGTAATGATCTTCAGGGCCAATGCTAGTGATTGGTTAACCGACTGCTACACCGAATTGTCCAGCACTTCAACAAAGTCATCAATGTAATTGTTGGAGCCTTCCCCTTCATAGTACTCGTCTACATTAAAAGGTTGGGTGGCCACCATTTTAAGCTCAGATCCCTGACACCCACCCAAATGGGAATAAGGAGCGGGGAAGCACACCCACATTACAAGTGTCACAAAATAGGGCTGTATGCTGTGATGAAGAGGATCTGCAAGGGAGACAGACAGACCCTAGGAGAAACTTTTAACTCAATTTATTGTAACCCGATCACCCTTCGTGACACAGTTGTCAACAGGCTCGAGCGTTCACCAAAGAGAAGTCTCTCACCCCTACACCAGAGTTGTTGCAGCCACAAGCCGGCGTTCAAATAACCTGCTTCCTGTTGGGTTTGGAGAGCGCGCACAATTGCCCTTTCGTGCTCCTAGAAAGATCACTGCAGTCACGAGGCAGTCCCAAGTACTCTCTCCCACTCTACACACACTCTGCCTAAGGTGACATTCGAACCACAAGAGAGGACGCAGCTCTCCCTCGAGCATGCTACCCGATAATTAAATCTACGGCAGTGTGCCTAACCAGGTGACACCTCTACTTTTTTCCAACAATGTTTTATTTGCATTTTATTATTTGTAATCAAACATATTGCCAGTGTAGCAAATCTTTGTAGTGCTTATTCATAAAAGTGGAGTAGTGTACACTGCATGCTGAAAGGTGGTTGTTACAGCTCACTCGAGGTTCAAGAGATGTATTTGTAACATACAATATTATACGCTGCAACAATAGACATCATCTTCAGGAACACGGCATGGGGCACGAAACTAGGAAGAGTAGGATGAAGGGGGTGCAACAGGCTTTGGGAATCAGGAGTGGTTCAAGGGAGCTCACATAAGGAAATGAGCTAATGGATGAACAGTGATTGAAGAACAGGTGGTCTGAAACAGTTGAGGAGTGCGAGTTAGGCAATGGGAGAAGCTGTCCAGAGAATAGTAACACCAGGGGCTGAGACGCAGGAAGAGCATCTCCATCAGCCCGAAGATTAATTTGATCTTTCGAGGTCATCTGTAAGCCTTCTGTAAGATTGTCCTTTTGAGTTAGCGGGGACATTTATGGAGGCTTGTACCCTCCTCTCTGTGCAACTCTGACAGGATGGCACCTCTACCCTGGACAGACCCACGCAGTAAACAGCGCAAACACAATAAAGGTCAATGGAAAACAATAAAAGTCAAAGGAAAACAATCAAGAAACCCACTTGTAAAACTAATATACAAAATAATCAATATGAAAGCATGGAAAAATAGGGAGACTCGTATCTGTCTACCGTTCCGCAGCAAAGAAAGAGGCAGGAAAATGATTTCAGACTTATTTGGAGGGGATATTCCCTGATGATTGATGTATAATGTGACTCATTCTCATGTTCACAGGAAAAGTAGTCTAATGTTTACTGTTCATTCATTGGCTGGGGATTGCTGCAGTAAAGAAATTAAAAGCATAATCTGAAACCACCGGCCCTGCCATAAAATTGTCTACCTCTAAGGCAAACATTGTACCCTTATCCAGAAGCTGTTCATGCTTCTATTTATGATTTGTTAGTGCAGAACCCTTAACAATTAGAACTAGTGTTATAAGGAAATGCATTGAGCTGCTCACTTGCATTAACAAGGGTGTTTCCAGTGTAAAAAGATGTACACGTTTGCAAAATGTAACAATTTGAGGCTAACTTCTTCCTGATTATGTGCAAATACATGAACTGAAAGCAAAACTGGAGTTGGGTTTTTTATTTTTTTGGGAATAAAATAGGCATCAAAAATGTTCACCTTAAAAAAAACAAAAAAAAACTTTTACTAAACTACTGTGCAGTTTTAAACGTCATTTCTCTGAGTCCTCTTAAGTAAAACATTTTTAATGTGTGTCAATTTATGGAAAAATTGAAAAAAGCTGAATCATTGTAAAAGCAACACGGGTAACACTATGGACAGCACAAAAAAAACATTGGGGGCCCAATACTTAAAGAACATCACAAACGTGCATCCACAGATATATGTGTTTTTGGGAACTCGTAAGCCATAATCCTAGCAAACTTCTGTGAAATTCATTTTCTCATTAATATATATACGTGTACATTTGCTAATGCGAAATCTGCTGAATAATTGCAAATTCTTTCCCCACAACCCATTTTTTCCCACCCAGGAGGTTTTATTCCTGCCCATATCTCAAGTAAATTTTCAACCTTTCCAGTGTAGGACGAAGAGAGGAGGTCATTAATGCCCTTAGACATGATTTTGTAGGTGTGCACAGACTCACAGTGAAGCCCTGCAAATATCACTACCAACCTACTTCCAAGGTTTTATGTAGATTTCTAGAACAATGGGACAATTAGAGACTTGCTAGAATCCAACCCCTGATATAATATGTGCCTTGGATTAATCAAAGAGGCTATTATTTGAGCTCCAATAGAATAAGAAATCTGGATAAATTTGTCACCTCACTGCATTGCACCAAAAGGAACAAGTGCATATTTATTCAGGGCAAATTGACTTACGTAGCAGCCAATTTCTTGTACAAACAGACATTTTGTAAAATTCCACAGCCTTAACACACACACAGTGTCCGCAAACCAGGGTTCAAAGGCTGTCCACCCTATTTCTATCTTTCAATCCTTTGAAGCCAAAGGCACTGTGCAGGTATGGCGTTTGCCAAGGGCTGCATCTGACCTTGTAAATGTATTTGCCCAAACCCTCATGTACATTGCCTTCAGCTGAGTACAGCGGGAGTTGGCAGCAACACCGCCATTTGCTAGGCCCTGCACCAAACCTGTTGTTAAGCATCCAACCCCTAGTGCACACTGCTGACGGCCATATACAGTGAATGTTGTTCAAATGCAGTTGTAAGGCACCAAAACCGTTTAAAAACAGTTTTTCAGGGTTCACAAATCGTATCCCTCCCAGTGCCCTCCTACCCCGAAAAAGAGTCTGTGCAAAGGGCCCAAACTTTTCTTTTGGAGAGTTCAGTGCAGTTTTGTCAAACGGAGCCAGAGCTATTAGCTAAACAAAAAGTGCCTTTTCAAAGGAAAGTCGCTGCTTGCTGTACTGTGTAGCACATAATCCTAAAGGAGGAAACATGGGAAATATTACTTTTGGGACCACCTTTTTTTTTTGGGGCCCCTGCTTGACGGATCTGCACAATCATTAATAGAGACTCTGTAGTTAAGGTTCACAAACACTTTTCATTGAAAAAACAATTTTTTGATTGCCAATAGCATTGGTGCTGTTTGACAAATCTGCATGTTTTGTATATCATAAAGTAGCAGTTACCATAGTGTAGTTATAGTGATGTCAGAGTTTCCATAAGAAAGATATTTGTTGCTTCATTAATAACTCTGGTGGCATTTGACGAAACGGTACAACACTTTCCCCCCAAAAAAAAGAAGTTCATGTGCTTTGGCTCCTTCACAGAAAGCTTTGAATAAATCCGTCAAGCAAGGGCCAAGAAAAAAGTTGAAGGGGAAGGGAAAAGTTCAATATGCCATGTTAATTCCCATAGGAAACTTTACTATGAGATACAGAAAAAAACGGGTGAATGGAATTACACAAAATTAGACAGTAAGTTAGAACGTTACCCACAAACGGTGGTTTTTGTAATTTGATGTAAATCCGTTCAGCCATTGGAGAAATTAGCATTTAATGAGGGCTGGTTATTTAACGTCAAGGCACAAAGGGTTCTGCCTTTTGTTATGCAACCTTGTGGGACCGAGACTTAAATGCCAGAAGCTCATTCCCTACACCACCTGAACCCTGCAACCACCTGGGAATGATGTACATCTGGTTTTCTCTCAACTTCCTCAAAATATATTTAATATGCTCAACGTGTTCTTCTACAGAATTAGAAAAAAAAGTATAACATAGATACACACATCTGCAGTTATAATGAATGTACTCTTATAATACCTCACTTATCAAGTACTGGAACAAGGCAGGCGTATTACCAAGCCAGAGAGCATCACAAAGTATTCAAAGAGACCAAAATTAGTATGAAAAGCATTCTTTCATTCATTGCCCTCACAAATCCGCACTACGTGGTAAGCCGCTCTAAAATCCAATGTAATGAAGACAGTGGCTTTCTTCACTTGATCTAGAAGAGATTAAATCAGAGGAAAAGGGTGCCTATTTTTGATCGTAACCTGATTTAGGCCTCTGTGGCCTGTGCAAATCGGGAACTCTGCCTTTCTTAGGCACAAAAAACAACAGAGAAGACACAAGAGAACGGGATAGGCGATTAACCCAACTTCCAAGAGTTTGTTGGAATACTCTCTTAAAAGTAGATTTTCCCGCTCTGTTAAAGCGTACATTCTGCTACATGATAATTGTGCCTCAGGTTGGAGATCAATCCCACAGTCAAAAGGTTTGTAAGGGAGTAAAACATTTTCTTTCTTTTTATCCAATACATCAATAAAACTTTGGTAATCCACAGGAACCTCAAGAGTGCCTTGTGTAAGTTACTAAATAGAATGAGTCTTCAGCAAACAACTTTGTTGGCAGTGGATGGATGAAAAAGCTATTGATCAAGAAACCCAGTCAATTAAGGGCTTATGTTGATTTAATCGAGCTACCCCCAAAATAACTCGGAATTGAGGAGCAGCTATAACAGCAAAACAAATGGACTGCTGATGGCAATTGGCCATAACCAAAGTCACGTGTACAGTCAGAGTCTACTGGACCTAACAGAATCTCCCTACTATATATCGTACAAATACTCTCAACCTTGTCCCTAGGCACAATAGTGATACCCAAATACTTGGCAAACGGCACAACCATGAAGTTACCAGTGGCATCAGAATCAATCAGTAAGTCCATAGAACTACTGCTGTTCAGTTCCCATTTTAAAGATACAGGTATATCGAAATGTTTAACAGGAAATTCACAACTATTATTGCCTGAATCCAAAAAGACCCTTGTGTTTAGTCTACCTAGTAATTTGGTCTCTACATTAACCGCAATCAAGCGCCTCCTTTGAGGCAGTAGATGGAATTTAAGACCTTTCCATGGGTTTACAGGTACAATCTCTAAGGAAATATCCGGTATGCACACAATGAAGGCAAATTTTGGATGCCTTTGTCTTTCGTTGTTGGCGATAGGACTATGCTCTGTCTCACCTACCACCTTGTTCTCCACCTTATTCTCTTGAGCTATGAATATTCTTGCTTCTGTTCTTTCTTAACCCCTTCTGTGCCGGGGATGAAATGGTTACGTCCACCGGCACAGTGCACGAGCGCTTATGTCCCACCCCCCCAAGGCAGGGATGGAAGGGTCGCTCCCATGGGGGGAAACTGTATTTAGACCATTTCTGCCCCCCTTGGTGACAGATCTGCTGACTTTTGTTAGGCCAATCTGCCCCCAAGGGGGGCAGAAACCACTAGGCACTGGGGATTTTTTTATTTGCGCCAATTTCACGCAAGTGGAGTGCCACTTAGGCAAGGGTCGCTCCCCTGGGGGGCCAAATTTATTTTCGGCCATTTCTGCTCCCTTTGGGGGCAGATTGGTGTATTTCTATGAGGCCGATCTGGCCCCGGGGGGAAGAAACCACTTAGGCACCAGGGATTGGTGTGTGTGTATGTGTGTGTTTTCTTTAGGGGGGGGCAGCCCCTTGGGTAAGGGCCGCTCCCCTGGGGGCAGATTTGCCTATTTTTAGAAGACCCATCTGTCCCCGAAAGCCCACCAGAGACCAGGGACGTTTTTTTTCCCCTCCAAAATAAGAGGGTGGGGGCCATACCCCACGCCAAATAAATGGGGCCAAAGTTGTTCTGCCAACCAGTGGGCAGATGGGGCAATAACCCCCGATCCACACCAGAGGCGGGATAAAGTCTACTAGATGCCAGGGAATTAAAAAAAAAAAAAAAAAAAATAGTGGGGTGGTGGCTCCCAATCAGTATGGGCCTGGTTATGCCCCCACCCCAACTGAATGGGGTAACAGCCTTTCAGCTCTCTCCCACACACTAAAACATCTTGTCCCACAGCAAGCAAGAGGAGATTTGATTATTTTGGGTTTTGGTTTTACATTTGGGCCATGAGAGCTTGGCTAACTCTCAAAATCTTCCCACTTGGAATGGTGAGGGCTGCACTTTATGGACTTTGGGATGCTGCCAAGTAGAAAAATCCACAAGACCTAGACACATCTGAAAAGTAAACATCTGGGTGATTCCAGGGTGTTGTGTTTCACATGCACCCCGCACCATTTTCTTACCCACAATGCACTGCAAACCTCTAACTTGGCTGGAAATCACACATTTCTCCCACATTTTTGTGATGGAACCTTCCGGAATCCACAAAATTCCTACCACCAGGCATTCTCTCATCTATACCGATAAAAATTCTGCTGCACTTGTCAGAAAAAAAATGTTTTTTTTCAAACTGCCCTTTAGGACCCGCTTTGGGTCCCCCTCAATTTCGACATGTTTTTGGCTCTTCCCTGTCACAAGCACTTGGCCCACCTACACAAATGAGGTATCATTTTTACCGGCAGACTGAGGAAAACGTTGGGTGGTATGAAATTTGTCCCGGAGCAGTGATCCCACACAGAAATGTGGGAAAAATGAGATTTTTTTAGCTAAATTTGAGGTTTGCTGAGGATTCTGGGTAAGAAAACATTGGGGGATCCACGCAAGTCACACCTCCCTGGACTCCTTGGGGTGTCTATTTTTCAGAAATGTCTTGGTTTGGTAGGTTTCCCTAGATGGCTGCTGAGGCCAGGACTAAAAACGCAGGTGCCCCCCCCCCCCAACAAAAACAGGTAGTTTTGTATTTGATCATTTTGATGTGTCCAGATAGTGTTTTGGAGCATTTCCTTTCACGGGCAGTAGGCCTACCCACAAAAGTCAGGTACGTTTTTTTTATCGGGAGACTTGGGGGAACGCTGGGTGGAAGGAAATTTGTGGCTCCTCTCAGATTCCAGAACGTTCTGTCACCGAAATGGGAGGAAAAAGTGTTTTTTTGGCCAAATTTTGAGGTTTGCAAAGGATTCTGGGTAACAGAACCTGGTCAGAATTTAAAAAATGCACAGGTTTGCTAGGTTTCCCTAGGTGCCGGCTGAGCTAGAGGCCAAAATCTACAGATAGGCACTTTGCAAAGAACATGTCAGATTTCAATGTAAAAATGTGATGTGTCCATTTTGTGTTTCCTGTGCGAGCATTAGGCCTAAACACGCAAGTGAGGTACCATTTTTATCGGGAGACTTGGGGGAACACAGAATAGCAAAACAAGTGTTATTTATTGCCCCTTGCCTTTCTCTACATTTTTTCCTTCCAAATGTAAGACAGTGTGTAAAAAGACGTCTATTTGAGAAATGCCCTGTAATTCACATGCTAGTATGGGCACCCCAGAATTCAATTCAGAGATGTGCAAATAACCACTGCTTCTCAACACCTTATCTTGTGGCCATTTTGGAAATGCAAAGGTTTTCTTGATACCTATTTTTCAATTTTTATATTTCAGCAAATGAATTGCTGTGTACCCGGTATAGAATGAAAACTCATTGCAAGGTGCAGCTCATTTATTGGCTTTGGGTACCTAGGGTTCTTGATGAACCTACAAGCCCTATACATATCCCCACAACCAGAAGAGTCCAGGAGACATAACGGTATATTGCTTTAAAAAATCTGAAATTGCAGGAAAAAGTTACAGAGTAAAACGTGGAGAAAAGTGGCTGGTTTTTTTCACCTCAATTTCAATATTTGTTTATTTCAGCTGTTATTTTCAGTAGGAAACACTTGTAGGATCTACATAAATGACACCTTGCTGAATTCAGTATGTCTACTTTTCAGAAAAGTTTAGCTGTCTGGGATCCAGCATTGGTTTCTCACCCATTTCTTTCGCTAACTGGAAGGAGGCTGAAAGCACAAAAAATAGTAAAAATGGGGTATGTCCCAGTAAAATGTCAAAATTGTGTTGAAAAATTTGGTTTTCTAATTCAAGTCTGCCTGTTCCTGAAAGCTGGGAAGATGGTGATTTTACCACAGCAAACCCTTTGTTGATGCCATTTTCAGGGAAAAAAAACCACAAGCCTTCTTCAGCAGCCCTTTTTTCCCATTTTGTTTTTAAAAAACTAACTTTTTCGCTGTATTTTGGCTAATTTCCTGGTCTCCTTCAGGGGAACCCACAAAGTCTGGGTACCTCTAGAATCCTAAGGAAGTTGGAAAAAAAGGACGCAAATTTGGCATGTGTAGCTTATGTGGAGAAAACGTCACGAGGGCCTAAGCGCAAACTGCCCCAAATAGCCAAAAAAAGGCTCTGCACAGAAGGGGAAAAAGCCTGGCAGCGAAGGGGTTAATCAGATTTATTTTCTACCAATCTGTGATCTAACCGGACAACCAGATCAATAAACTAATCACAATCATCTGGTGGGTCCACCAACTGAGCCATTAGATCTTTCAGGTCGTCTTGTAAATCTCCACAGAACAGAGAAGAGTCTTCGCCTTAGACCATCTAGAGCCCCCAATAAGTCTACTGAATGTGGTCAAATAAGTGATGAGATCCTTTGCTCCATGCTTTAAGTTTAGCAAAATGGAGTCTACGGATTGCATAAAGGTATGTTTATCAAACAATTTCCTCAAAATCATCCCGCTCTACCAGTGGTATTGACTATGTAGCTACGAATTCCCCCTAAATAGGAAAGAATACACACCTCTCGACATTGATCATTAGGAAAATTAGCTGGTTTGCACACAAAATGTAACTGACAATGGTGTGCATTGCATTCTTCTTGTTTATTATGTTTTCCAAACTCAATAAAACAGTTATAAAAAAAAAATATACAACTGACAATGGTGTCAAAAGGTAGCATACAGATGATTCCCCGTAGAACCCTCTCAGGTGGGGCCAATGAAACAACGTGTGGGCAAGAAACCGAATTACCAGCATTGACACTCTCTCCCCCACCAATTGCAAAATCCTCAACATCTGATTGCTGTGTGGTGGAATGAACAAAGGTAGGTGGTTTAAGAGTAAACTGTATATGAGCATTCCCATCTGAGCTAATCTTAGATTTAGGTCTAGCCCTGTTCATCCTGAACTACACTGTATCTCGTCTACCGTTGCGTAACCCGATGTGTTTCTGACTGAGACTGTTGCACTGCCTGTTGTAAATCCTTTGTTTTGTTGAGATACTAATACATTAACTACACCAGTCAAAGAAGGGTTCTGGGATTCCAACTCGCTCAATCAAGAATGCTAAACTTGAGTCCCTAATTCTGTAACATCTAGGTACAACCAGCTCTGCCTGTAGTTGTACTATCTTGTGGGGGAGGGACATAAATGGCAGAAGCTGATTCCCTACGACACCTGAGCCCTGCAACTACCTGGAAATGATATACTTCAGGCGAAAACAGCAGCCCGGGCAAAGGGGAAGTGGAGAAAAAAAAAAAAAAAGATGGCTTCCTACAAACCCTTCAAGGTACGAGCAATGGCTCTCCGTAATGCAGATGTCTTCAGGGCTCTGCTGATGATGTGCATCTACAGGAATATAACAAGCGGGACAGGTGTTTGTCATTTACACATTGGACAAGACTTGCTAGGCTTATCAAGGCTGGCATACCTGACTGTTCTGTTTGACACACAGTGCGTCTTGTATACTCGAGTGGGCTACAGGTTCAGAACACACTACTCCCGTTTGCACTGGCATTTTTTATCTACAGATTGCGGACCAGATTGTTGAAATACCCTTTTTTCAGAGAGATACTGTTGATCATCAACTGTCAGCCTTGAAAAAATCCAAGTGACGAATCACGTGTCAGCTGCTGTTTTTTGTACATTGAAATGAAGAAGAATTTTGGAAAATAAACACATATTTGATTCACCCATATATCTTTGACCTTATTCTTGGAATCATAACCATGCTAACTAGAAATCATCAGTGTGCTTCAGTATTCATTCATAAACAATTTTCCATTCTGGGACTTCTGTTCTGAACTGGATATAGGTGAACATACCATTTGCGCACCTTTCTATGAACAGCCTTAATATTGGGCATAACAGCCTACCCCTTTATGGCTGTTTTCTTTCTGGAAGCACAAACATATAGCATAATCACCACTGTGTTTTTTGTTAGCAGGGGAATATAATGAGCGTTTAGGACTTTTGCCACTAAGGCACGAACAAAACCACAAAATAGTATTCAAAATAATCAATCAGAACTTGTAATTTTAACTCCCAAAGGTATATCTGCTCTCCGCTACAGAAAAAACCACTGAGGGGAATTATAGCAAAACCTGAATAAAACTAAAGCTTCACTCAGGGAAGTGTTGTTGCTTGGTTTGGAGTAATTCAGCTCAGTTGTTTTGAAGAAAAAGGCATTTCAATACTTTGCTAGTGGCATTGAAAAGCTTAAAAAATAGACAGCTGGAAAGATACTATGTAGGCACTCCTCAAACCCAGGTATGCAGACTTTCCTTGGACCTACATTTAAAAATAAAAGCTCCCCATGGGCTATAGAAGCTTTTAACTCCTGTGGTCCATTTTGAGTCTGTAGTCCAATGCTTTGTCTGCGAAACCCATTTAAACAAGGTCCACAAATACAATACCATGTCTGGCTACAGATCAGCCCCTAAAGCAGACCTGTGCTATGCATGTTTGAAGGCTGAGCACAACGGGGTTGTCATTTTGCAATGGGTATGCAAATTAACATGTTTCCCCTCGCCCCCCAAGAACTGTACCTGCTTTAGTAGATGTTTGTAGAAAACAGAAGGTACGGTGCATGGCCTGACTACAGGCCACAACCTGTGTCCAAACTCCACTGCACTACTCCCAGTTTAGGCATAGGGTACACCCACTAGCAAGCCCTGCGCCCAACCTCATGGGCAAGGCTAAAGGCTTTGTGCATTGGGGCTGGTCAGCTACAGTGGGTCAAGAGCAGGGCATGGCTATAGCACAGACTTTGTTCAAACCAACCCCTACTGAGCAAAAAGTAGCTTGAAAAAAAATTAAATTCACTGAAAAAAACAGTTTAAAATAGTTGTACTTTTCAGTGGACACATATGCGTACAAATATATACACACACACACATTCACCTAAAAACCCCACAGTTAAAGTTTAAAATTATTAAAAAGTTATGTTCTTTATTACAGGCAACCAGGGATGGCACACATCGTCTGTGATAAGGAAATTAGGTATGGGCTTTTATACAGGGATTGCAGGCTCCCATGTGTTATATATGGAATAGAGCACTCCCTGTTGTGCATTATAAGGATACTACAAGTCAATGAGCTGTTCCATGACCATATATATACATGTGCAGACACATATATTATATATCTGCAGACAAACACATAAATATACTTCGAATGAATGAATGAATGAATATGGCTCCCCACTCAATGTGTGCGCACCGCATATTCTCATAATGGCAGTCCATTCCATAAACCTGCAGATTTATTCCCTATTCAACCTCTCACTCGATTCTGGTTCTATCACCTTATGTTGGAAAAAGGCATTGGTACCTCATCTCATAAAGAAACAGAACCTTGATCTGCTACTCCCAAGTAAATACAGACCCACCTCTCTTCTCCCGGTACTGGGGAAGATGCTTGAGTTTCTGGCGAACCACCAAATTACAAGGTTTATGGTAGACTAACATTTTACATTCCTCGAAGTCTGGCTTACTGTAGGAAAATGGCTCCCTGTTGCAGTTACCCCCCACTGTTTGCCTGATACTGATGCTGACTTGACTGAGAAGTGTGCTGGGACCCTGCTAACCAGGCCCCAGCACCAGTGTTCTTTCACTAAAACTGTACCATTGTTTCCACAACTGGCACACCTCTGGCACACAGATAAGTCCCTTGTAAAAGGTACCAGTGGTACCAAGGGCCCTGCGACCAGGGAAGGACCCTAAGAGCTGCAGCATATGTTGTGCCACCCTGAGGGACCCCTCACCTAACACATGCACACTGCCATTGTAGATTGTGAGTGTTGGTGGGGAGAAAAAGGCAAAGTCGACATGGCATCCCCCTCAGGATGCCATGCCTACAAAATACTGCCTGTGGCATAGGTAAGTCACCCCTCTAGCAGGTCTTACAGCCCTAAGGAAGGGTGCACTATAAAACAGGTGAGGGCATAGCTGCATGAGCAATATGCTCCTACAGTGGCTAAGTCTATTCTTAGACATTGTAAGTACAGTGTGACCATATTAAGTATATGGTCTGGGAGTTTGTGAAAAACGAACTCCACATCTCCATAATGGCTACACTGAATACTTGGAAGTTTGGTATCAAACTTCTCAGAATAATAAACCCACACTGATGCCAGTGTTGGATTTATTAAAAAATGCACGCAAAGGGCATCTTAGAGATGCCCCCTGTATTTTACCCAATCCTTCAGTGCAGGACTGACTGGTCTGTGCCAGCCTGCTGCTGAGAGATGTGTTTCTGACCCCCTGGGGTGAGAGCCGTTGTGCTCTCTGAGGCCTGCACTGGGTGGAGATGCTTAACACCTCCCCTCTGCAGGAACTGTAACACCTAGTAGTGAGCCTCAAAGGCTCAAGCTTCGTGTTACAATGCCCCAGGGCACTCCAGCTAGTGGAGATGCCCGCCCCCTGGACACAGCCCCCACTTTTGGCGGCAAGTGCAGGGGAGATAATGAGAAAAACAAGGAGGAGTCACCCACCAGTCAGGACAGCCCCTAAGGTGTCCTGAGCTGAGGTGACCTCTGCATTTAGATATCCTCCATCTTGATTTTGGAGGATTCCCCCAATAGGAATAGGGATGTTGTAGGAAGGTAGCATCTTTCTAGCCTTGTTATCCCCACACTCGCACAAAACCATAGAAATTCAGCAGTTACATAGAGTTATTTCAAGTAACTATAACTTGGGGCCTAAGGTAACTATAACTTGCGCCCCCACCATTCAGTTCTTTCTTCAATAATTTAACTTCTAAAGTTTCATTGGTATCTTCATTGACGTTATAAAAGTTGTCATGAGTCTGTATCATCTGAGGTAATTAGCAGTGCGTGGTGATGGCCCAAGTTATAGATAATAACTAACACTAACTGCTGAATTTCTATGGTTTTGTGCGAGTATATTCAGAACCTAACTATAACATCCCTGTAATCTTTGACTTTTAAAGGGAATTTCTAAGGTTGTTAAATTATATTTCCTAATTCTAAGATCCCTGTAACCTTTGTTTTTTTTAAAGTAAATTTCTATAATTTTTTTTTAAACATGAAGTAATTTTCAAAACAATATGTTAATCCAACCACTGCCGTGCACAGCTGGTCATAACCAACCCCCTATAACCACTCAAACTTGTGCAGCACATGGCCATGGTTGTACGTGGTGGGGTTGGCTGCTGCCAGTCCCTGAGGCCAACTCCCCCTAATCACCCAACCCTGAGAGACGGAGAGAGAGACAGTGAGAGATTGAGAAAGAGAGCAATTTAGGCTTTGATGAATGATACATTTAGAATGACAACATTTCCAGAAAAAATGAAGAGAGAAATGTTTTTGTCAATGTGAGAGTGAGATCACATTTGAGTATGCAACTTAAATATTTATCATTGAAAAGAAACCAAAGCGGAAAATAATCACAGACTCACCTAGACTAGAACCCTTAGCCTTTAGTGTGCATGTCTCAGACCTTAACCACTAGGCCAATGATGACTCCCTACCGTGCAGGAAGAGAATAACACAGTAATAATGTTGGTTGTTCCATCTTCCAAGATGCAGAACTCAGAATGCGTAGTATTTTCACTGTACAACGTACATGGCAATATTTGCTGTAATACGAATTGGAAGCAAGGCCTAAATGTTCTACACACAGAACTATGAGACCTCCACTTATGGACATCAGTCCCACATCCACTAAAATGAAATATTTCCATTCAATATATTATCCTCCAATCTGATATTCTCATTCGGCCTTCTCAAACATAGGGAAAATAAGCGACACAACGCTATTTAATTCAAGATCGGATGTAAGTATTTGAAATAAATATATATCTATTGAACTTTTTTGTGGGCAAAATGAGTAAGTTTACTATTTTAAAGTTTGTAGAGCCAGCAACTCCTCTCGGACATTTCAAGTATATCTAGACACGTTTATTATGTTAAATATGCAACAGATGGACGTACAACTCATACTTGGAACTCCCTGTGTGATGCCATAACCATGAAATGCCAGCTGTAAAAACAATAAGTTGTATTCATACCACTGGTTTTGTATTCCCGTTTTCCTAATTACTCATACTAACTTCTCGCAGTTCTTGTAATTGAGATTGAAGACGGCCGTACACATTGCAGTGCTTTCACGGTGAACAAGCATGTTCAATATCTGCAATTGTGTACTTCTTTTATGAAGCACTTTCGTGAGGCCACAATGGTGGAAGCAGCCGTTTATTTACTTTTGTGTCAATCTGAGTTGATAACTGAAATGTGAAGAAGCTACGAAGCGATCGGCTAGCAGGAAATACGCAAAACAAGGTATCCCTGCCACCGTGCCAATCTATGAAGGGCTGTTAGATTTCAGACGCTCGTGTTTTTGACGTATTGAAAAATAGCTTGTATTTAGTTCTGGGGCACACATTTTGTATTTGAAGGGGAAAGCGGGTCAAGCTACAGCATTAGGTAAATAAATGCACAGAACAAATACGTGCACCAGCAACAATGGCAATATAAAAGAACAAAGTTACAAAAACAGCCGGAACGTTCTGTTGCTGCAGAGTAAAGTAAGCTGCTCTAGATATAAAATGCTGCAGTCAGACGCAAAAGTATTTGTTTTGGACAGAGGCTCAATGCACAAAGGGAGCAACAAAAGATTCCGGTTCAAAAGCAGGGACTAGCAGATGAAGGCCCCCGGGACCACTTCCACGGCGGGGCTTCACAAAAACAAGCCGGGGAGAACTGTCTGTTTTTAAAAATTTTTGCTGTGAATTGGCAACGCTGTCGCAAATTCGCAGAAACTTTTTTTTAAAGTGCTTTTTTGCCCTGGCAGAGTCCCTTTGAGATCCCAGCACCAGAGCTAAGGGGTCAGGGTGACTCTACCCTGGCCCCTTGTCTTATTTTTTTCACTTTTTTTCCTGGGACTCGCAAAGCCTAGCCAAGTCCCAAGATGGCTGCCAACACTTCCTGGTTGAAGAGTTGACAGACAATCAGAGCTCTGCAGCTCCGTGCACAAGCTTGTCATTATTCGCGAAGTCGTCGGGCGGATCTACTGCCCTGGATATACAAATGTATTTTCCCTTTAATATCTCAAAAACTACTAAACGGATTTACACTTCACCCAAATTTGGTACAATTCTGTTCAGCAGTTTGGGTTCTAGTCGTGTTCAAAACTCCTACGGGATTTAACATGGGAAACACATGTTTTTTGACCCACTTCCCCTTTTTCTTGGGCCCCGATTGACAGATCACCCACAAACGTCCCGTGTGCAACTTGAATCACCTCCACACTTTGTTGGGAAAATTTTGTGAGAATTCTTCAAACGGTGCCAAAGATATAGGCAAGTAAAAAATCACTTTTTCTATGGAAACATGGTACTAACTATAATATTGCCTAGTGGAGGTCGCCACTAGGTAGTTATAGGTAGGGCCACGTTTCTACACAAAAAGTGTTTTTTTTTTGGTTTTTTTTTTAACTTGTATATATCTTTGGCACCGCTCGATGAATCTTCATGAAACTTTCCCCAAAAAATTGCCAGTTCCGTCAGCTCCTTCCTGAACAGTTTCTGGGTGATCCGTCCAGGAAAGGGCTGAGAAAAAAGGGGTCCCAAAACACGTTTTCCCCATTCATTTTTCCATAGGGAATTTGAACAGTGATAGCTCAAAAACTACTGGATGGAATTACACTAAATTTGGCAGGAAGATAGGTCCTCGTCCAGAAAGAGTGCTTTATTTTCATTTGGTGTAATTCCGTTCAGTAGTTTTTGAGAAATTAAGGGGAAAACAAATTTGTATATCTAGGGATGCAAAAGGTTCGGGACTCCTAACGATCTCGTGCTGAGATCTGATTGGCTGATAAAACTTCAACAACAGAAGCTGTTGAATTGTTGGCAGCCAAATTGGGACTTTGCTTCAGCCAAGTCCCAAACAAAAAGCACACAAAAAACAAAAGGGTCCAGGGTACGAACACCCTGACCCCTTACGTCTGGTGGTGGGGTCCTAAAGGGACCTCCCCCAGGGCTAAAAAGCATTTATTTATTTATTTTACGAGCAGAGATGCAATGGATCCGTGAATCCGCTCGTAAAATTAAAAAAACAAAGGCCAGCCTCCTGCGCATTATTAGTCCTATGCCCCCGGGTGGGCCATATCCGGGGGGGCTTTTAAAAAAATAAAAAAATAAAAAATAATGCGGGGGCAGGGGGATCCTGGCCACCTCCTGCTGGCCCCGTTGACTACTACTTCCCCAGGGCTCATTTTTTTGGGATGCGGGGGACCTGTAGCCCCCCTGCTGCCCCAGGGACCACCACACACCAGGGCAAGACTGCATTTGGAGCGGGGGTCCGTATGCCCCACCCCCACCCCAGGGACCACCACCCCCAGGGCAAATGTTTTGAAAAATAAAGGAGGTCCATATGGGACCCCCGGGGCTAAGTTGTCATTGGCGGGGGGGCACACGTCCCCACTCAAGGAGCCCCTGATGGTCCTGGGGACTGCCACCCCCAGGGCTGGCTCCTGCTATGTCCTGGGGTGCTCATCCCTGGGCCACAGCGGTTTGCTGTGGCTTGGCTGCAGCTCTGCAGCCAAGCCACAGCAAACACTTTGGGTTTTGAAAGCAGGACCTTTAAACAAGTCCAGCTGTCAAAATCCGGTGTTTCATCTCTGTCCTCTGCACACATGCAGAGGACAGAGATGAAATGCTTTAGCAAGCAGGGAGCTGCTGTCAATGCAGCTCCGTGCTTGCTGAAACCTTGTCACTGTAAAGAAAGCCTTAAGGCTTCCACCTCAGTGCCAGATAGCCTCAGGGTCTCTACTTTATTTCATTTGTTTTTTTTTCTACAAAGCCCACAAAGGGAAAAAAAAATTAAAAAAAAGGTTAAACCCCCATAGCTCAGAGTGAAGGTCACAGACCTTCACACTAAAGCCTAAAGCCCAGCTGGACTCATTTCCTTTTTTTTTGTTTTTGAAATAAAAATAAATATATACTTTTTTTAATATATCAAATACAATTTTTTATTAAACCCAACAAAGATATCTCATTCTAAGTATATGAGATATTAAAGCCTAAAAAACTTTGTCTCTCTTTCAAATCAATTTCTCCCACTCACACACCCACTTAGACACTTAAGCACCCACTCACAGACCCGCTTAGACACTCATGTACCCACTCACAGACCCACTGACACCCTTGTACAGCCACTCTCAGACCCATGCACAGACTGATAACCCACTAAAACATTAATGTATACACTCTCACACCCACACAGACAATCTGACAGCCACTCTCAACCCTAGATACACCCTCTCACCTCTATTCTCACACCCAGAGAAGCTGCGGCTAACTCCCGCCGCACACGGCGAAAGAGCTTTGCACAGCGTGGGTTTGGGTGGTTGGCCGCAGGATTTGGCTTTAGGCAAGGTCTTGTGGGCAACCCCACCTGCACAAGGGTGATGGACGTGCACAGTTGGGTGCTTATGGGGGGTTGGCTATGGCCTGCCCTGTGGCCAACCTCAGCTGTGCGATGCGAGGGTTGGATTAACGTACTGTAAATAAAATTACTATACGTTAAAAAAAACATAGAAATTCACTGAAAAAACCCAAAGGTTACAGGGAAGTTATAGTTCGGAAATAAAATTTTAAAAGTAAGAAATTCACTGACAAAAAAGACCACATGGGCATTATAGTTACATTCAGAATTTACTCGTATAAAACCGTAGAAATTCAGCAGTTATAGTTACTTGAGCTAACTATAACTTCTGCTCCCGTTATGCACTGCTTATGACCTTACATATTACATCACTCATGACATGGTCAGTGACATCACTCATGACATGACATATATGACATCACTGATGACATCATCCACAGTCATACACCCACTCATACACACCATCTTGAATACCCACACACACACATCTACTCACATCCTATTTCAGAGATGCATAAAAGTAGTAATATTACAGACATTCATTCAAACAGCCACTGACACAACCATTCACTCACCCATACACTACTAACTGAGGTATTCAGACTCATAGTTACTTACACACACCCTCATAAACCCACTGACACACCTACTCATACTCATGCAGCTCATTAATAGATCACTATTCTAGTGGCACATCCAATTAATCCGCTGTAGAAACACTGACACACCCAGACACTCACCCATACAGTCACTGACTCATTACTACAGTCAGTTACACACACAATCACTCAACTATACAACTATTCACACACCAACTCACTCACATGAACAGGCACTTACATACCCACTCACTCACCCATACAGCCGTTCACAGTGTCACTCACTGACAACACAAATTCTCACGCATTCACTCACTATCCTATATAAAATCTGACTCACCCACTTTGTTTACGATACAGCTACTCATACACCCACTGACTCTCGCATACAGTCACTGACACAGCCACCCAGTTATACTTACAGCCATACAGTGACTCACCAAGTCAATCACCAATACAGTGACACCCATTCACTTACCCAGACAACCACTCTGACACCCACTCACTCACACATGGAGCCACCCACAGACCCACCCACTAAATCAAATGCAGCTGCTCAGTCACTTGCTCATCTATACAGCAACTTACACATCCATTCGGTCTCCCATACAGCAAATGATTCATCCACTCATTCACCCATAGACAGACACACACACACACACACATCAATACAACCACTTACACTCACTGGATGATGTCATCAGTAATGTCATATGAGATGTCATCAGTGGTGTCACTGACCATGTCATGAGTGATGTAATATGTGAGGTCATAAGTAGTGCATTACGGGAGCGCAAGTTATAGTTAGCTCAGGTAACTTGAACTGCTAAATTTCTACAGTTTTGTACAAGTAAATTTAGAACGTAACTATAACGTCCATGTAACCTTTGGTTTTTTTCAGTGAATTTCTAAGTTTTTTAAAATTCTAATTGCTAACTATAACTTCCCTGTAACCTTTGTTTTTTTTCAGTGAATATATATACACATACACACACACACCCGCCCCCCCAACACCCCTACACACACCTAAACATTTAACAAGCATTGGAAATGCTGATTTTTGTCTATCGAAGGTATCCAAGGTACTAAGAGTTTGTGGATTCCCCGAGAGGGAACTGGGAAAAATAGACACAAAATAGCTACATTTTTAATTTGGGGGGACAAACAGGAAAAAGGAGCTTTGGATAAGTGTCTGACTTTTTCCCTAAAAATGGCATCAACAAACAATTTGCTATGCTAAAGTCACCATCTTCCCAGCTTTCAAGAACACGTAGAGCTGAATAAAACAACCTTATTGTCTTACCATAGTTGTGGCATTTTTCAAAGAGGTAGCCCATTTTTTTTTTATTTATTTGTGTGCTTTCCACCTTCTTCCTGCTTGTGGTGGAAACCATTCTGAAACCCATCATGAATCAGGAAAGCTATAGATTTCTGAAAAATGTAGACAAAATTCCAAACTCAGAAAGGGGTCATATCTATATATCCCTCAAGGGTCAAATTAAAGTCAATGGGAGCCTTTGTGAGAGGACTACTATTGACCTTGGTTTGATTTTTTCCTGTCGCAAGCACTAGGCCCAGCCACACAAGAGGCGCAGTGTTTCTATCTGCCTAAGTCGAGAAACGCTGGGTGTTACGAATTTTGTGGATTCCTCACGATTCCAGATGTTTCCATCACAGAAATGTAAAGAAAATGTGTGACTTCAGGCAAAATTAGTGGTTTGCAGGACACTGTGGGTAATAAAACCTCATGCGATCCATGCAAGACACAGAACGCTGGAATATCCTAGATGTCTAGTTATAAAAAATGTCTGTGGTTCATAGGTTTGCATGGGTGACACAACAGCACAGCCAAACAGCAGCTTCTAACCCTAATGCTTATCTATTAACACAGTGCTTTAGGTTATTTTGTGTTGTGGTCTCTAGCCCTTACCTATACACCTGGCATACCTTTCTTATGGGGGAACAGGGGTGTTCAATTCCTATAGTCTGACTCCCAGAACATAATGTTTGGGGTCAAGTACAACAAGTTTTCATATTTATTTTGAGCTTGGGACAGGTAGGCCGAACCCCCTGCAGCACACACCCTTTGGCTGCCAGTTTACGGTACCTTATTGTGGATCAGGGAAGGACGTTGTCTGCAGTTAAGGCAATATTTGTGTCCATACAGTAATGCCTTTCAGACTTGTATTTATGGTTCATTAATGCAAAGTCTTCATTATTTGTGTCAGCAAATAAGGAAATTTTGTGAGCTTGGACTGCACTGCTGACAGTGGTCCCAGTATAAAAAAATGTGTCCACAAGTTTGCAAAGTTTAACAACATGAGGCTACGTATAATGCTCTCAAATGCTCTCTGATTAGGTGCAAATAGTTGCAAAAGCTTGAAAGCAAGATTGATGAGTCTTTCCTTTCAAATTAAGTGTTCACAGAAAATGCAACTAGGAAAAAACATTTTGATAAATGACTGTGAAGTTTTAGGTACCATTTCTTTAAAGCTACTAAAATGTGTTGATGCATGCTAGTATTCCCCAAAAGTACTTGTAATGGAAAAATGAAAGCAACCAGTTTAACAAGATTATGCGAAACATGAAAATAAAAAATAATTGGCAAAGCCAATAGGTCTGAAATTAGTGGTCAGCCTTTTGGTTTTGTCAATGCTTGTCTTGTTTTAACCTGGTTTTTGTAAAACTGTATTTCGTGGGAGCCGCCATGCCCTCATCATTAGAACAACCATTGGCAACAAACAATAATATTGTTTGCTCTCAAAAAAGCACACACTCCCACAATAGTCGCTGGCCCTGAAAAACCTACTTTGACAGAAGGTCTTGGTAAGCTCAAGACCTAATTAGGAGCTCAATTCTTAAAGTCATTGAAGTAGTTCAGGAAATCGTACTCCTAGAAAATATTTGTGAACTGCATTTTAGCACGCGCAAATAGGCATGTGTAAATTGTTCATGTAAAAATCTGCTGAGCGTTTACAAGTTCACTTTCCTTCCAACCACTTTTAAACACCAACTGTGGAAGATGTTTTATTTCTGCCCTTGTTAGGAATAAATTTCCAACCTTTCCCAGTTTGGGGAAGATTAGATGGGAGCTGGTGAAAACCCCTAATACATGCAAGTGAGTAGATTTGCACAGACACCGGCTTGATGCCAGGGTATACCCCACGATCCTTCTTTTGTTTTGTTGCCATTTAAATTCCCTGGTGTGTAGTCGGCTTTCACCTCTCCCAGGGGCAAAACGAAGCCAATCCTCCTGCCTGCCACTTGGAGGTTGCAAGAAGACCTGTTTGTGCCATTTAGGGTAGGGGTGTGACTAATGCCAAAGTGCAACACCCATACCACTTTCTTTTGTCCTAAAGGCAAACAACTTGGTGTCAGGTGGACTTAATACTCCCCAGAGGGCAGATCTGGGACATTCTGCACAAACCGCCTATATGCTGGCTCCCTCAAAGGGGGGTAGAAAGACCACCTAATACTTGAGATATTGCCTTCCCAGTAAAATAAAGTGGTGCTAGTTCTGCATTCTAGCACTAGCCACACATGCACCTCAAATGGGACAACCCACAGTGTAACACCCATACCACTTTCTTTCGGCCCAAATGCAAAATTCCTTGTGTCAGATGGACTTTTTACCCTCCCCAGGGGAAATATATGGGGGCACCTAACTGTAGGAAAGCTGCCTCTTTCTAGCATTGTTACCCCCACCTTTGGCTTGTTTGCCGGTGTGTTTGACTGTGTCTACTGGGATCCTGCTAATCAGGACCCCAGTAGTTATGCTCTCTCCCTTAAATTATGGGTGTAGGATAGTGGTAATCCAGTATTTCACCCACAATTGGCAAACTGGTGCCCCCTTATAAGTCCCTAGTATATGGCACCTAGATACCCAGGGCATTGGGGTTCCAGGGGATCCCTATGGGCTGCAGCATTTCTTTTGCCACCCATAGGGAGCCCATGCAAATCTTTCCACAGGACTGCCATTGCAGCCTGTGTGAAAAGGTGCATGCACCGTTTCACTGCCATTTACACTGCAAAAGGTCACTTATAAGCCACCCCTGTAGCAGGCCCTCCAGCCCTGAGGGCAGGGTGCAGAGTACCTGTGTGTGAGGGCACTCCTGCTGTTGGAAATGGCCCTTTCTGCAGGGTTATCCCAAAACTTTTTTGCCTTTCTCCTCTGATTTTTCTGACCCTTTTTTTGTTGGCTTTAGAACTCTGGGCACTTTTCCACTGCTAATCAGTGCTAAAGTGCCTGTGCCCTCTCTCCTAAAACTTGGTATAACTGGCTTACATCTGTCTGGCTTATTTTATTTACCTGTATGTCCCTTGTAAAGTATTATACCATCTACCCAGTACCTGTAAATTAAATGCTACCTAGTGGGCCTGCAGCGCCGATTGCACAGCCCACAGAAGTAGCCCATCAAACTTGCCTCAGGCCTGCCACAGCAGTGTCTGCATGCACAGTTTACTGCCACATTGTCTTGGCAAGTCAAATTACTTGCCAAGGCCTAAACTCTCTTTTACTACACCTACATCTCCCCTAAGGTAGGCCCCAGACAGCCCTATGGGCAAGGTGTTGTGTATGTAAAAGGTAGGCCTAGCAGTGACAAGCAGCCTATTTCGTTTTTCACTACTCTGAATGCTGCTTCCCTCACGGGTTTGCATTGGGAACTTCCTTATATATATATCTAAGTAGTAATTTCTGATCTGTAAGGAGTAGCGTGGGCATGTTTGGTATGTTTGGAATGGTAGTGATAAATCCTGCTTATTGGTTTTACATTACTATTTTAGAAATGCCACTACTAGAAAGTGGGCATTTCTCTGTGCTTATAACTCTAGTGCTTTTCAGCCTAACTCCAATCCACGTCTAGGGCAGAGTGACAGCTCCACTTAGTGCACACTTTCCAGAAAGCCATTACAAAGGAAGAGCTGGGTGTGACAGAAGCGGCATGTGCATACTGATAGTCATCCTGGGCTGGGGAGAGGGACTGTCGTTCATACCTCATATGTGAATAGGCTATGTCCTGCCCTCACACAATGGGGTGATTACCCCCTACTGATGTCTGGAGACAGGGCTGGGTTGAAAGGGAGTTTTGCTTCACTTGGAAAGGTTCCTTTGACGCTATCCCCTGAACAAAGGCATTTTTGAGTATAAGTACAGGGGCTCTGCACCCTTGATTTTAGAGCACTTTTGGATCTGGTACTGAACATCTGCTAGAAGGACTCTGGACTCCACAAAAGTTTCAAATGGACTGCTCTCCTGTTGTTGCCCTGCTGCCTGGTATCTGGGGGGTGGCACAAATTAGTTATCTGGATTGCTTTTCTGCTTGTTTCCCTTCTGTCAGCTGCTCCCTGAGTCAGCCCCCCCCTTCCAGGAACTGTGATGCTGCCAAGAGGGACTGCCTGTAGGAATGTACCATCTTCCTTGGCATGTTAACCCCATTTTTACCTGTATGTCACTATGTGTTTGCCTGTCTCACTGGGATCCTGCTGGTCAGGACCCCAGTGCTCACAGTTTATGGCCTAATGTGTGTGTCTGTATAGTGCTTGACTGTGTCACTGAGGTTCTGCTACTCTGAACCTCAGTGCTTATGCTCTCTTTGCTTTTAAATTTGTCACTGTAGGCTAGTAACTTCATTTACCAATTTCAATAGGCACACTTGACCTCCCTTATAAGTCCCTAGTATACGGAAACTAGGTACCCAGGGCATTGGGGTTCCAAAAGGTACATATGGGCTGCAGCATTTCTTTTGCCACACATAGGGAGCTCAGACAAAACCTTGCACAGGCCTGCCATTGCAGCCTGCATGAAATAAGGCACACTTTATTTCACAGCCATTTTCACTGCACTTAAGTAACTTATAAGTCACCTGTATGTCTAACCTTCACTTGCTGAAGGTTAGGTGCAAAGTTACTAAGCATGAGGGCACCCTTGCACTAGCAAAGGTGCCCCCACATAGCTCAGGGCCATTTCCCTGGACTTTGTGAGGGCGGGACGCCATTACACGCGTGCACTACATATAAGTCAATACCTATATGTAGCTTCACAATGGTAACTCCGAATATGGCCATGTAACATGTCTAAGATCATGGAATTGTCCCCCCCATTAGAAATCTGGTTTTGGGGAGCCAATTCCATGCATCCTGGGGGCTCCACCATGGACCCCCAGTACTGCCAAACCAGCTCTCTCAGGCTTGCAATGCAGCTACAGCTGCTGCCACCTCACAGACAGGGTTCTGCCCTCCTGGGGTCTGAGCAGCTCAGTCCCAGGAAGGCCGAACAAAGCATTTCCTCTGAAAGCAGGGTGTTACACCCTTTACCTTTGGAAACAGGTGTTACAGGCTGTGGAAGTGGTAGCCTCCCCCAGCCTCTGGAAATGCTTTGAAGGGCACAGATGGTGCCCTCCTTGCATAAGCCAATCTACACCGGTTCAGGGACCCCTTGTCCCCTGCTCAGGCGCGAAACTGGACAAATGAAAGGGGAGTGACCACTCACCTGTCCATCACCACCCTAGGGGTGGTGTCCAGAGCTTCTCCAGTGTGTCCCAGAACTCAGCCAACTTACTTTCTAAGGTGTGGGGGCACTCTGGAGGGCTCTGAGTGGCCAGTGCCAGCAGGTGACGTCAGAGACCCCTCCTGATAGGTCCATACCTGATAAGATAGCCAATCCCCCTCTCAAGGATATTTAGGGTCTCTCCTGTGGGTTCTCTTCAGATTCTGCTTGTAAGTTTCCTTCAGGAATCCTCTACATCTACTACTTCATTCTCTGACCACGGATCAACCACAGCCTGCTCCAGGAACGGCTGTAACAGCAACAAAGTATCCGCAAGGGATACTTTTCCTTTGCAACTTCAGCTCTAGCCAGGAACTGCAACAGTTTGCACAGTGTGCACGCTCTGAGGACTCCCTGTCTTCATCCTGCACCAGAAGGACCGAAGAAATCTCCTGTGGGATGAAGGAGTCACTCCGATGCTCCAGCAGGCACATTCTAAGACGACGACCGGTACCCTTGGACTCCTCTCACAGCAACAACCGTGCTCCTAAGGACACAGATGGTGGACCCCATCGACATATACTGTCCTGAGGTCCTGCTGACACAATTTGGAGGAGGTAAGACCTTGCCTTCTCTAAAAGCGATGGTACCCCTGAGTACTGCGTCTTCTTCACCTCCTGAGGCCTCTGTGCACTATTTGAAAAATTCCTTTGTGCACAGCCTGGCCCAGGTCCCCAGCACTCCATCCTGTGACGCTCAACTCGCTCAGTTGTTCCCAGGTGGCGTGGGACCTTCCTTTGTTGTGCTGCACCAACCGGTTTTTGCACCTCCTTTGTCCCCGTGTCCTGAGACTCCCATGGGTGCTGCCTGGCATCCTGATGGCTCTCTAAAGTGCTGAGAGTCCCCTCTTCCTCCTCACACAGAGGTGAGGCCCCCAGGTTCCTCCTGGATCCAGCCAGGGACATTTTGATGCAAAAAGCATATTTGTCGTAACCAAGGCTTGTTGGCGACTTCCAACACGAAATCATGTTTGCATCCATCTTCACATCGTGGGACATCTTTTGCATCATGCAGGAACCCGCTGGCATCTTCCTAGGGTGCATTCCTGTAGCCTTCGACTAACAGGGGACTCTTCTTTTGCACCCTCTTCTGGGTTGGCAGGGGGTCCTGTCCTTCCTAGAACTTCTTTCGACTTCTGGACTTGGTCCCCTTCTTTTGCAGGTCTTCAGGTCCAGGAATCCAGCAGTTATTGTTTGCAGACTTGGTTGGTTACTGCAATAATCCCAATCACGAGGTGTAGTGTGTCCTAAGGAAACTTGCAGTACTTTACTCCTGCTTTTCTGGGCTCTGGGGTGGAGTAATTTACTTACCTTTACTGCATTCTTACTCTCTCAGCGATTCTGCACACACTACACTTGTCTAGGGGGGAATTCGTTATTTGCATTCCACTTTTAGTATATGGTTTTTGTTGCCCCTAGACCTTTTCTCTCCCATTGCATTCTATAGCATATCCTATTGTTTGCACTGTTCTATGACTAATTACTTGTCTAATGTTGGTGTCTAGTGTATATATTGTGTATAATATTTACCTCCAGAAGGAGTATTGTCTCTAAGATATTTTTGGTACTGTGTTACCCAAATAAATACCTTTATTTTTGGTAACACTGAACATTGTCTTTACTTGTGTATAAGTACTGTGTAACTATAAATAGTATTGCATGAGCCTTGCATGTCTCCTATTTCAGCTTACGATGCTCTGCAATAGCTACCTCTATCAGCCTAAGCAGCTAGAACACTACTACATTTCACTAATAAGGGATAACTGGACCTGGTATAAGGTGTAAGTACTCAAGGTACCCACTACAAACCAGGCCAGCCTCCTACACCGCCACTTAAACCAATACATTTGTTGTATGTTGGCCTGCCTGTCTGCAGCTCCCTACCCTGGACCCGTGTTCTCGAGGTGCTTCCTGGTTCGCCCCACCTGTTCATTGAACTGTACAAAGCATCCCCCCTGAGTGCTATTTTGCCTCCAGGATCTCTTGGTATGTGGGGAGTGCATTATTGCTCCACAGCACTTGGTGAGATCAGTTGGGCTCAGGAACTGCCTGTAAGGACTGCAGCCTTGTCAGAGTGTCACAGCCCCCCTACGCTGAGATCCCTCCTGGTACAGAGGCTTTAGGGACTGTAGATGGGAGCTGCTCCATGTACTGGGCTGCTTTGTCCTTTTCACTACATGTGACAAGGCTTGCGAAACCCACCAGGGTGGTTCGACCAGCCTTAGGACTGGGTGCACAGGGTTGCCGGACCCACGCACATATTACCGACACAGGCGCATGTGTGCTGCCCCAGCCCCTGCCCTTCTGTCGCCAAGCAACGAAGATGCGCTGGGACCTGGAGCCGAGATCCCCTGATAACAGCGTTGACTTCACCTTGAATCGTTAGCCAAGGACCCCATTCCGGCAGCAGCCCATGACCATCAGTCCCCATGTTAGGCTGGCTCTAAGTTTCCAATCACATCTACTTTGGAGCACAAGGGCAAACCGAACTTTTCCATAACTGCAGCTCACCTCTCAGCTCTGCGAGGGCAGTGTGTGACCCGAGAGGGCTCGGAACACACATTCGCTGTGTGAGACATTGTACTTCTCTTCTGGCTCACAGTATGTGGAAGCCTCAGAGGGCCCCAGGAGGAGCGCAGGGACATCTCCTGAGCTGGGGTCTGTGGACAACAACCGCCAATTGTGGGAGCAGGGTGGCTGTGCTAAAGTATCGAATTCACCCAGGTTTGGGGAACTTATCTTCTAACACCTAATCTAAAGGTTAGGTGTTCTGCCCCCTGAAAGTATACACGTGATTTATATTATGCAGATCTAGCGGCTGCCACAGAAACTTGCCTCTCTGTAGTGCTTGCATTAACCCATGTCGTTTAGCCCTACCTCCACCAGGCTCTTGCTCACAATCACTGTAATTTTCCTAAAAGGAGGTCAAGTGACCCTATATCCTAAGCTACTCATGGGGATTTGTGTACGGGTCTAACCTGTTGGATCGGGCCTCTGATTCTAAGGCATTACCCGAGGTGTATTTCTCGAATATGTCGTGGTGGTTATGCCCTTAGGGGGGACACTTAGTGATGTATGGATTTCTGCCGCATTATATACACACCGGATATTCACTGGTATTGTGATCACTATTAATTATTGCATTATGCAGAATAACAGACCAACTCAGTTGTGGCGTACACTGCAGTGGTTCTCCTCCTTTATTACTGGTTGCTAATATGATTTATGTCACTTTGGCCCTCAAAAAAAAAGCGACAAATAGGTTTTACATATTATCCACAGTGTTTATGATATCTTTACCATGCTTCATGTACAATATATCACCCGTTTTCATAAATAATCCGCTGAAGAGACTATTTTGTGTGGTATTTATTGTGTCACTAATGTGAGTGTGTTGCACAAACGCTTTACACATGACCTATGAGGATAAGCCGGACTGCTCTGGGCCAAGCTACCGGGGGTGAGCACAGGTTCTCTCTGGTGTGTAACTGACTTGCCCTGACCAGAGTGGTGAGTTCTGTCTGGCCTAGGTGCATACCCTAGACAACCAGACATCTAGTTTCTAACACAAGCAATTTCCAAATTTGCTGCAGATCCATTTATTGGATCAAAAGAAGACAAATCAAACAACGCCTTTTCAATGGAAAGCAGGGCTGAAATATAACAATACAAAAGCACTAGCACTGTACATTGCACACACATTTGTATAGATATTATTTATGTGCCTTTTAAGATTCTTGGACCACTAACACTTGCTATTGTCAGAACTCTTCATCCAGCACTAAGATTCTTGCAGGATAACAATTCTTTTCAATAAACTTGCAAGAATAACATTATATAGCTACTATTTTTTATTTTATGTTACCTGTCACTTTCAGGCAGATCTTCCACATTTCCAAAGCCTGGCACTGGCATAGGGCACCCCATATGACTGTATTTGGCTATGCGGGGTGCTGGTGTAGGCAATTTGCCAGCAGACTTCCGATGTTTCCTCTCTTCTGCAATGCGTGCATTTTCTTGATCACAGATGAAACACTCAAATCCACTGAGGTAGTTGGGTGCAGTCATGTCATTCACTCCCCACTCACGACCCTCCAGGCTCTCCAGCAAGAATTTGTTGGTAACTCCACCAGGCTTCTTATATTCAAGGTACCTCAGGTATTTCGCATTATCTCTGTTAAGGGACTCTATGAACTCAGCCAGCACTCGAGGTTCAGGAAAGTTGTCCACCAGAATAACTGAATGGTCGTTGGGCATCCAATCCTGCACCGATGCTGACCCCCGATAGATTGGAATTGCACCCAGGTGCATTGTACGCCAAAGCTTTTCAGTCATGTAATCTTGACACAGCGCATTCTCCATTGCCAGGTGGAACTTGTACTTGGAAACAAACAACATAAACTCTGGATCTTCTGTCGTGGCAGTGGATGTGTCCTCCAACCGTACATTGGGAAGCTTTCTGTTATTAAGGCATTTGCCATACGAATCTACCTGAAATATCATAAACACATCTTTAGTGGTGTCTTATAAATCTTTTACAAGTTGAAAGTAAGAGAAGTTAAACTATTCAGATGGTGCATGCTTTAAAGGACAGGTTTTCCTCTGTTGTTTAGCAGCTCAACATACATCTTATGAAATGATAGCAATGCACATATCAAGGCAAACCTCTAAGGAAAAACTATTTTGTAGATTTAAATTTTAGTTCTAGAATACTACACTGTACTTAGAGAAAGGTATGCATTAAATGCAGAATGTGGGTTACATCTCTTTAAGTAAGCCATTTTTTAATTTTTTTTATAAATGTGTTAATTTAAGTTATCCACAATGTTTTCAAAAACAGAAACAAAATCAAAGGTTTGAACAAGTGTTCCCACAACACCACTCTCTCTGCATGGGCAGGCACAACACAGTTCCTCAATAGGCCCTCTTTACACATTAAGGTGATTGAACAAGATGTGGTAATTCTCCCGTCCCTGAGCTGCTGGCGTTTACTCTGTGTTGACCACAGCGATGTATTCTGCCAAAGAATGCACATCCAGACAATCCACATACTGGTCATGTTAACAATAAACAGTAAGGCACCAACACTAGAACTGTTTAGGCAGGCGAAAATAGCAATCCATTGAAGACCAGAAGAGCAGGAGCTAATACTCTGTTTCCCCCCTCATTAACCAAGTGCATTTAGAGAGCAGATATATACACATTGAGCTGACCGTGCCCAAAGGATGTTCAGCCCGACATGCACGACAATTATTTCACAATATACAAGGAGGGTGGCTCCATCTAAGACCCTGTTCAGGAGGCCATGTGTCATCAGGGGCTACTGGGCCACAATCAAAGAGGCTGGGTATTTGACTCTGATGTCCCAGGTCTATAGATACCGTAGCTGTGCAAAATGCACCAGGTACAACACTTTCTACACTTGACAGTTGTCTCAAGGTACTATGGTGGTGTTTTAACTCAGAGCTCAACAAACCATCAATGACCCAATAAAGTGAAGGTCCAGATCAGCACTTATCTTATCAAGATAAAATGTTGCTTCACAAGGATACTCACAACTACATGCTACTAACAGGTAAATCGAAGTCAATAACTGGTTGCTATTTGGAAATGCTATGACCACCCCACCCCCTTGATGTACCCACTGCCCTCAGGCTCTCTCCCCAGTTTTGGGTGGTCATGTAGATCTCTCCGGGAAACAGGAATAGCATGGTGAAAGGCAATCACCCCCAAACAATACGTGCATTCAGGCTTTTTACTTCTAACCAGCTCACAGATGAATTCAGTCCTCTCAGGTCTCTCTCGCTCCACCCAGTACTCCTGGGTAAGTCCAAAACCTCCAATGAGTAGTGGCACACTTCCTGGGCGGTGCAGGTATGCTCCCTTACAACCAAAGTTCACAAACTGACTGCCAGAGCTGAGAATTCCGAGAGACGATCTTGTTGGAATAACCTCTGCATTGTGGGGTTTCCGGAGGGTGCGGAGGGCACCAACCCTACATTATTCTTCTAGCAATGGTTATCGCAAAAGGTGGCACTGGATCAGTTATCAGAGCACTTCCATGTGGAGCGCGCTCACAGAGTACCGGTACTACGCCCCCACCAGGGTCCTCTCTGAGGCCTGTAGGTGCATGCATTCTGAATTTTAGAAACAAAGAAACTCTCCTGCAAGTGTCAGGGGCAACATCTCCACTCCACTGTGATAACACCAGGGCCTAAATCTTCCTGGACAATACCCTACCGGTACCGCACCACAGGGCCTCCTTCCTTGGTTTAAAGAACAAATTACAAAAAGTCAGCCTACACTACTCGCTTCTTTTACCGGCGAAGCTGAAGGTGATAGCTGGTAATAAGACATTCTTCTTCACGGAACCAACGGACACCTGGGACTGGGTGGCCCCATCACCTTCCTCCCTGGAGCGGCAGCATAGTAGCATCAAGACTTCAAACAAGTGGAGACGAGCGTTCCGCCACTGACTGAAAGCCCTGGTACAAGGGACCCCTTTGCCAGAGTAAAGCCAGGGACGAACAGGCCCAAGCGCTGGAAGCAGCTGTCATTATATGAACGGACAGACGCTTGCAACAGGCCTTCTCCCCAGACAACAACACAGTTGAATCTACCTCCATGCACTCTGAGGACAGTAAAACTTCACAGCTCTTGCCAAATGTCACACCCCAAACAGCAGATGACATCCTATGATACTCACATTGAGAAGGCAGCTGTGATGATTGTTGGCGCAATCCCTTCTGAAATGTATAGGTGGCAATTGGGAACTTGAAGAAAGTGATCATATAGAAGACATAGCTTCCTCGGCTCATTGCTCGCCTAATTACTGGTACCTGGATTTATTGCAGAGCTCTATGTCCCCAATAAGCCTGGGCACCTCCATCCTTTTTCTTCTCAGATGACTCTTAAGCGCAGTTGAAGACCATGGAGGCCAGAGTAGGAGCACCCCATCTATGGGTTCCAATGTTAATTGATTGGGCGGCCCCACGCTTAGGGGTTCCCCTGGGTTGGGAGTTCAGGTAGTGCAGGAGGCTGGCCTGGTTTGTAGTGGGTACCTTGGGAACTTACACCTTATATCAGGTCCAGTTATCCCTTATTAGTGGAGTAGTAGTGTTCTAGCAGCTTAGGCTGATAGAGGTAGCTATAGCAGAGCAGCTTAGGCTGAATTAGGAGACATGCAAAGCTCATGCAATACCACTTATAGTTACACAGTACTTACACACGAGTAAAGACAATACTCAGTGTTACCAAAAATAAAGGTCGTTTATTTGGGTGGCACAGTACCAAGAATATCTTAGATGCAATACTCCTGCAGGTAAGAATTATACACAATATATACACTAGACACCAAATTAAGCCAAATGATTAGACATAGCATAGTACAAACAAAAGGAAATGCTATAGAACAGTGGTTTCCAACCTTTTGACTTCTGTGGACCCCTACTTTATGATTACTGGAACCCGGGGACCCACACTGACTCGTTCTTGGAGTCCGGGGACCCCCCACTAAGTCATTACTGAAAGCTGGGGACCTAATCTTTTGATATTTTTTTATTATCTAAGCAGTCGCGGACCCCCTGAGGAGGCTTCTCGGACCCCCAGGGGTCCCCGGACCACAGGTTGGGAACCACTGCTATAGAATGCAATAGGAGAAAATAGGTCTAGGGGCAACACAAAGCATATACTAAGAAAGTGGAATGCGAATCACGAATTGCCCCCTAGACAAGCGTAGTGTGTGCAGAATCGCTGGGAGAGTAAAAATACAGTAAAGGTAAGTAAATTACCTCACCCCAGAGCCCAGAAAACCAGGAGTAAAGTACTGCAAGTTTCCTTAGGACACACTACACTTCGTGATATGGATTATTGCAGTAAACAACCAAGTCTGCAAACAACAACTGCTGGATTCCTGGACCTGAAGACCGGCAAAAGAATGGGACCAAGTCCAGAAGTCGAAAGAAGTTCCAGGAAGGACAGGAGCCCCTGCCAACCCAGAAGAGGGTGCAAAAGAAGAGTCCTCGGTTGGATGAAGACTGCAGGAATGTACCCTAGGAAGATGCCAGTGGGTTCCTGCATGATTCAAAAGATGTCCTACGACGTGAAGATGGATGCAGACGTGATTTTGTGTTGGAAGATGCCAACAAGCCTTGGTTACGACAAATGTGCGTTTTGCGTACAAATGGCGCTGGCTGGACCCAGGAGGGACCTGGGGGCCTCAACTCTGTGTGAGGAGGAAGAGGGGGCTCTCAGCACTTTAGAGAGCCCTCAGGATGCCAGGCAGCACCCACATGAGTCCCAAGACATGGGGACAAAGGAGGTGCAAAACGTGGTTGGTGCAGCAATACAAAGAAGGGGTCCACGCCACCGGAGGTCAACTCAGCGAGTTGAGCGTCGCAGGATAGACTGCTGGGGACCTGGGCCAGGCTGTGCACGAAGGAATTTTGCAAATAGTGCACACAGGCCTCAGGAGGTGAAGAAGACACGGTGCACATGGGTACAGTCGCTCTCACGGAAGGCAAGGTCTTGCCTCCTCCAAATTGCATCAGCAGAACCTCAGGACAATCTGTGTCGATGGGGTTCACCCTCTGTGTTTCTAGGGGCACGTTTGTCGCTGTGAGAGGAGTCCAGGAGTACTGGTCGTCGACTTGTAAGGAGCCTGCGTGAGCAGGGGAGTGACTCCGTCACCCCATGGGAGATTTCTTCAGTTCTTCCGCTGCAGGGTGAAGACGGGGAGTCCCCAGAGCGTGCACACCATGGAAACTGGTGCAGCTGCTGGCTGGAGCTCAAGTTGCAGAAGTATCCCTTGTGAATACTTTGTTGCAGTTACAGCGGTTGCCTGGAGCAGGCTGTGGTTGATCCGAGGTTAGAGGATGAAGTAGTAGTTGTGGCGGATTCCTGCTGGAAACTTGCAAGTAGAATTTGAAGAGAAACCACAGGAGAGACCCTAAATAGCCCTGAGAGGGGGATTGGCTACCTTATCAGTTATGGACCTATCAGGAGGGGCCTCTGATGTCACCTGCTGGCACTGGCCACTCAGAGCCCCCCAGAGTGCCCCAACACCCTGCAAAGCAAGATGGTTGAAGTCTTGGACACACTGAAGGAGCTCTGGGAACTACTCCTAGGGTGGTGGTGGACAGGGGAGTGGTCACTCCCCTTTCCCTTTTCCAGTTTTGTGCCAGAGCAGGGGACAAGGGGTCCCTGAACCAGTGTAGACTGGGTTATGCAAGAAGGGCACCATCTGTGGCCTTCAAAGCATTTTCAGAGGCTGTGGGAAGCTACCCCTCCCCAGCCTGTAACACCTATTTCCAAAGGGAGAGGGTGTAACACCCTGCTGTCAGAGGAAATGCGTTGTTCTGCAGTCCTGGGACTGAGCTGCTCGGACCCCAGGAGGGCAGAACCATGGCTGTGATGTGGCAGCAGCTGTAGCTGCAATGCAAGCCTCAGAGAGCTGGTTTGGCAGTACTGGGGGTCCATGGTGGAGACCCCAGGATGAATGGAATTGGCTCCCCAGTACCAGATTTGGAATGGGGGGACAATTCTATGATCTTAGACACCTTACATGGCCATATTCAGAGTTACCCTTGTGAAGCTACATATAGGTATTGACCTATATGTAGTGCATGCGTGTAATGGCGTCCCTTCACTCACAAAGTCCCAGGAAATAGCCCTGAACTATGTGGGGGCACCTTTGCTAGTGCAAGGGTGCCCTCACACTTAGTAACTTTGCACCTAACCTTCAGCAAGTGAAGGTTAGACATATAGGTGACATAAAAGTTACTTAAGTGCAGTGAAAACAGTTGTGAAATAGTGTGTGCACTATTTCACACAGCCTGCAATGGCAGACCTGTGCAAGGGTTTATCTGAGCTCCTTATGGGTGGCAAAAGAAATGCTGCAGCCCATAAGCTTTCCGTAGGGAAACTGACCACCTCAACAATTTAGGGTTTTCACCTTTCATTTGTTAAAGCCATAATATAGGTTTGTGGTCTGTCTGAACAATGAAGTGAGTCCCAAACAAGTAGGGTCTCAGCTTCTTCGGTGCCCAGACCACAGCACAGGCCTCCCTCTCTACAGCAGACCAACACTTTTCTCTAGGGGTCAACCTCCTGCTAATGAAAACAACAGGTTGATCCTGGACCTCTGAGATAAGTTGTGATAGTACAGCCCCTACCCCTAATTCAGAAGCATCTGTTTGAAGAATTACTTTTTTGGAGTAGTTTGGTCTCTTTAAGACAGGTGCAGAGCGCATTGCCTGCTTAAGCTTCTCAAAAGCTTCCAGACATCTAGCTGTCCACAATACCTTTAGGCATTTTCTTACTGGTGAGGTCATTAAGAGGGGCTGCAATGGAGCCATAGTTCTTAGTGAACCTCCTGTAATACCCAGTGAGACCCAAGAAGGCTCTGACCTGGGTCTGAGTAGTAGTGGGAGCCCAGTCCATAATGGTCTGAATCTTCCCCTATAGTGGTGCAATCTGTTCTCCATCCACTAGGTGGCCCAGATAACTCACTTTCCCCTGCCCTATCTGGCACTTTGAAGCCTTGATAGTTAGGCCTGCTTTTTCCAGGGCCTCCAAAACTTTTCAAAGGTGGACCAGGTGATCATCCCAGGTGGAGCTAAAGACAGCAATATCATCCAAATATGCTGCACTAAAAGCTTCCAAACCTTCGAGGACTGTATTCACCAGCCTCTGAAAAGTGGCAAGTCCACTTTTCAAACCAAAGGGCACAACTGTGAACTGATAATGCCTTCCAGTGGTAAAAAATGCAGTTTTTGCTTTAGCATCTTCTGACATTTTGATCTGCCAATACCCTGTAGTCAAATCAAAAGTGCTTAGATACTTAGCAGATGCCAGTGTATCTATTACCTCATCTGCCCTGGGTGTAGGGTGAGCATCAGTTTTGGTTACTGTATTGAGACCCCCTATAGTCCACACAAAACCACATTTCTCTCTTTCCATCTTTGCTATGTGTTTTGGGGACAAGCACCACTGGGCTGGCCCAGGGGCTATCAGAAGGATCAATAACTCCAAGGTCTAACATTTTCTGAACTTCAGCTTTTATGCAATCTCCGACATGGTCAGGTTGCCTGTAAATTTTACTTTTGACAGGTAAACTGTCTCCAGTGTCAATTGTATGTTCACACCAAGTAGTTGTACCAGGTGTAAGTGAGAAGAGTTCAGAAATATGATCAAGGAGATTTTTACAGTCTTCCTTCTGCTCAGCAGTAAGGCAGTCTGCTAAAACTGCTCCTTCCACTAAGCCAGGGTTCTGCAAAGTCAGTCCTGGAGAGCCGGGTCCATGCCAGATTTTTAGCATATCCACATTTAGAAACAAGATGTTTCAGAAATCTACATTTTTCTAAATGTGGACATGCTAAAAATCTGCCATGGACCCGGATCTCCAGGACCGACTTTACAGAACCCTGCACTAAGCCATCAGCTTCAGTGTTGGAGAAGAGATCAGGGAGAGAGTCACTCTCTTCTTCCGGTCTCTCATCTGTAGCCATGAGCATGGTTAAGTCAGCCCTGTCATAGTAATGCTTTAGGCGAATGACATGAAGCACCCTAAAGGGGCTTCTGGCAGTGCCCAGGTCCACCAGGTAGGTATCATAACTTTTCTTTTCTACAATTAGATGGGGTCCACTCCATTTGTCCTAGAGTGCTCTTGGGGCCACAGGCTCCAATACCCACACCTTGTGTCCTGGGTGGTACACTGCCAGGACAGCCTTCTGGTCAAACCATTGCTTTTGGAGCTCTTGGCTGGCTTGAAAGTTTTTAGTGGCTTTTTTCATGTACTAAGCCATTCTGAATCTTAGGCCAAGGATAGAGTCCACAATGTCTTGCTTTGGAGCTTTTAAAGGTTGTTCCCAACCCTCATTAACAAGAGCAAGGTGACCCCTAACAGAGGGCCCAAATAGGAGTTCAAAGGAGCTGTAGCCCACTCCTTTTTGGGGTACCTCCATGTAGACGAAAAGGAGGCATGGTAATAGGACATCCCATCACCTTCGTAGTTTTTCACAGAGTCCCATAATCATACCTTTGAGAGTTTTATTAACCCTCTCAACTAATCCATTAGTTTGTGGATGATAAGGGGTGGTGAACTTGTAGGTAACACCATACTCCTTCCACATTGCTTTTAGGTATGCAGACATGAAGTTACTACCTCTGTCTGATATAACTTCCTTAGGGAAACCCACCCTGGAAAAGATTCCCAGGAGGGCTTTTGCCACTGCAGGTGGTGTAGTGGCCCTTAAGGGGATAGCTTCTGGATACCTATGGCATGGTCCACCACCACAAGGATGAATCTATTGCCAGAAGCTGTTGGAGGGTCAAGGGGGCCAACAATATCAACCCCTACCCTTTCAAAGCGCACCCCAGCTACTCACAGTGGAATTAAGGGGGCCTTTGGGGGGGCACCAGTCTTGCCACTGACTTGGCAGGTGACACAGGAGCGACAAAAATCCTTTGTGTCTTCTGACATATGGGGCCAGTGAACATGTGGAACAAGTCTGTCCCATGTTTTACTCTGGCATAAATGCCGAGCCAAGGGAATGTAATGAGCAAGAGTTAGGAGGAATTCCCTGTACTGAAGGGGGATGACCAATCTTCTGGTGACACCATGTTTAGGGTCCCTTGCTTCAGTATAAAGTAAATTATTCTCCCAATAAACTCCGTGGGTCTCAGTGACATCAAAAGTTTGCTGCTTGACAGCTTGCTGTCTCAGGCCCTCCAATGTGGGGCAGGTTTGTTGTGCCACACTCAGCTCTTCCCTGGCAGGCCCCCCTGCACCCAAAAGCTCAGCTGTGTCAGCTTCCAGCTCCTCTGGTGTAGGTTCTGCACAGGGAGAGAATTCCTCTTCCTCAAAACGGGAATCATCTGTGGAGGGAGGGATAGTGGACAAGGGTTTGCCCTTCTTACCACTAGTTTTTGGGAGCACTTGGTCCATTGTTCCAGGATCCACGTTTCCCTGTCCTCTTTGCTTCTTGGCCTGAGCCCTGGTAAGAGCAAAGATATGCCCTTGAATACCCAGTATTGCTGCATGGGCCTCCAACTCCACTTCAGCCCAATCTGAAGTCTCCAAATCATTGCCTAGCAGACATTCTACAGGTAAATCAGTGGCTACCGCAACTTTCTTTGCACTAGTAACCACCCCCCCACTAGTTGAGATTCATAACAGCCATGGGGTGGCTTACAGTTTTGCTATGGGTGTCTGTCACTTGGTAATGGTGACCAAGTAGGTGCTGCTCAGGGGCAAACAGTTTGTCTATCACCATACTGACACTGAGACCTGTGTCCCTGTAGGCCTCAGCCTGAACACCATTAATCAGGGATAGCTGCTTGTACTTATCCATATTAAGGGGACAAGCAACTAAAGTGGCTAGGTCGATGCCACCATCAGAGACTAAAATAGCCTCAGTGATCTCCCTAACTAGACCAACCCCCAACTACATTACCAAAGGTAAGCCCAGCTACACCCTTTAATTGGCTATTAGTAGTGCTCTTCCCACCACCACTTCTATTATTAGGGACACTAGTGGTTGCAGTTGGGGTTGTGGAGGTGGGAGGTTTGGTGTTTCTTTTTGGACAATGACTGTCAGTTGCCCAATGGCCTTTGGCTTTACACGAGTAACACCAAGGTTTCTTATCTTTGTGAGAAGAGGATTTGGACCCACCACCCCTAGAGGATTTTTGTGGGCCTGATAAAGACTCTGATGATTTTTTATCTTTGTCCCCACCCTTGTCATGTGACTTACCATCCTCCTTCTTTCCATCCTTGTCACCCCCTGTATGAGCTTTTCTGCTCACCCTTGTACTGACCCATTTGTCTGCCTTCTTTCCCAATTTTTGGGGAGAGGTCTGATCTGAGTCCACAAGATACTGATTTAACAAGTCAGACACACAATTATTCAAAATATGCTCTCTCAGAATCAAGTTATACAGGCTTTCATAGTCAGTCACCTTAATTCCATTTAACCAACCTTCTAAGGTCTTCACAGAACAGTCTACAATGTCTGTCCAGTCCTGTGATGATTCCTTTCTGTACTCTCTGAACTTAAGTCTGCACTGTTCAGTGGTTAAGCCCAGACCATCTAAGAGTGCATTTATCAGAAATTGACAGTTATCTGCATCATCCTCTCTGAAAATAAGAAGTCTATCTCTCCCCTTGCCAGAGAGGGTTAACAAAAGGATAGCAGTCCGTTGTACATGAGGGGCCCTCTGAACTTTACAGGCTCTTTCAAGTGCAGCAAACCACTTGTAGATGTCATCAGCATCCTTTTAAGGAGGGACAACTTTGTGCAGATTTCTAGAGTCAAACGAAGGTTCCATAACATTTGAATTTCTAAACCTGCTGCTACCACCACTAACCCCAACGCCTACCTTTCTTCCTACACAGCCAGGGATTGCCTGTCTAAGGCCAGCTGTTGCTGCATTAGCCTCAGCCTGCCCTCCTCTAACCTCACCTTTCTGAGTTCCCCCTATCTAGGGACTGGTCCTCAGGGTTACAATTGTGGGATGCCTCTGAAACAGAGGTAACATGTGAATGGGCAGAGGTAGATCTATCTCTAACAGGGGCCACTCTAGTGACCTGGCCTTTAGGGGTGAAGGGATCCCTACTTGTATGTGAACCCTTCCCACTACCAGTTGTACTAAGTGACTTATTGACAGATATATCTGTGGAAGTACCCTCCCCAGGATTGTCAGTTTGCTCCTCTGAGCCTTCCTGATTGGAATCATCCTCTACCTCTTCCCCTGTCTGATCTGGACCAGTGCTAAGCCTCTGGTTATCTTGGAGGAGAAGATTTAAGAGGAACTCCTTATTGGGATTCTTCCCAATCTACAACCTTCATTCAATACAGCGACCCCTCAACATTTTAAAGTTAACATTTTCATATGTTGTTTTCACAACTCTAGGGGTAGCTTCTACAGAAGACATCTTGAAAGAGACAAAGGGGGTCATTCTGACCCTGGCGGCCGGTGGCCGCCAGGGCCACCGACCACGGGAGCACCGCCAACAGGCTGGCGGTGCTCCCACGAGCATTCTGACCGCGGCGGTTCAGCCGCGGTCAGAAGAGGCAAGTCGGCGGGCTCCCGCCGACTTACCGCTGCTCGGGGGAATCCTTCATGGCGGCGGAGCGCGCTCCGCCGCCATGAGGATTCTGACCCCCCCTACCGCCATCCTGTTCATGGCGGGAAAGCCGCCATGAACAGGATGGCGGTAGGGGGGGTCGCGGGGCCCCTGGGGGCCCCTGCCGTGCCCATGCCAATGGCATGGGCACAGCAGGGGCCCCCGTAAGAGGGCCCCGCAAAGTATTTCAGTGTCTGCCTTGCAGACACTGAAATACGCGACGGGTGCCACTGCACCCGTCGCACCTTCCCACTCTGCCGGCTCGATTACGAGCCGGCATCCTCGTGGGAAGGGAGTTTTTCCCTGGGCTGGCGGGCGGTCTTTTGGAGACCGCCCGCCAGCCCAGGGAAAAACTCATAATACCCTCCGCGGTCTTCTGACCGCGGAGCGGTATAATGGGGGCGGAATTCTAGCGGACGGCCTCCGCCGCCCGCCAGAATCAGAATCACCCCCAAAGTTTGGAAAAGTGAGTAAAAAGTTAGTAGAATAACAGAGCTAGCTTTTTAGAGAAAAAAAGAACACTTTTCAAGACTTTGTAAAACGTTTGCAAAGTTTAAAGAAGTTTTAGAAAATTAGAAACTTACTTCTAGGTATAAATTATATATGCTCTAAGTATTGGGGCAAGCTTTTCTTGTGAAAAGCACCAGTAACAAAGTGGTAAAACAATTGCAAGTACTTATCCCACCGCTGCACCACCAATGTAGGAGGCTGGCCTGATTCGTAGTGGGTACCTTGGGTACTTACACCAGGTCCGGTTATGTCTTATTAGTGAAGTAGTAGTGTTCTAGCAGCTTAGGCTGATAGAGGTGGCTATAACAGAGCATCTTAGGCTGAACTAGGAGACATGCAAAGCACATGTAATACCACTTATAGTTACACAGTACTTATATACAAGTAAAGACAATACTCAGTGTTACCAAAAATAAAGGTAGTTTATTTGGGTGACACAGTACCAAAAATATCTTAGAGGCAATACTCCTCCTGGAGGTAAGAATTATACACAATATATACATTAGACACCAAAATAAGGAAAGTAACTAGAGGGAGGGACCTGGTGTAGGAGGCTGGCCTGGCTTATAGTGGGTACCTTGTGGTACTTACACCTTGTACCGGGTCCAGTTATCCCTTATCAGTAGATTAGAGGTGTTTTAGCAGCTTAGGCTGATAGAGGGAGCTATAGCAGAGGAGCTTAGGCTGAACTAGGAGACAAGTAAAGCTCCTACCATACCACTTATATCACTTATCACTATATCATAAGAAAACACAATACTCAGTAGTTACCAAAAATAAAGGTACTTTATTTTAGTGACAATATGCCAAAAGTATCTCAGAGGATATACTCCCTTAGGAGGTAAGTAATATACACAAAATATATACACCACAAACCAAATCAGGTAAGTAAGACAGTTAGAAAAGTAGTGCAAACACTGTAGAACACAATAGAATGCAATAGGGAGAAATAGGCCTGGGGCAACACAAACCATATACTCCAAAAGTGGAATGCGAACCACGAATGGACCCCAGGCCTAGTGTAGTGTGTAGAGGGTTGCTGGGAGTGTAAGAGAACACTAAGGATGTCCAAGATACCCCACCTCAAGACCCTGAAAAGTAGGAGTAAAATTACCCTACTACCCCAAAAAGACAGTAAAGTCGAGATAGGGGATTCTGCAAGGACAACAACTGACTGCAAAACACTGAAGACGGATTCCTGGACCTGAGGACCTGTAAAGGAAGGGGACCAAGTCCAAGAGTCACGCAAGTGTCCAGGTGGGGGCAGGAACCCACTAAACCCCAGATGAAGGTGCAAAAGGGCTGCCTCCGGGTGGAAGAAGCCGAAGATTCTGCAACAACGGAAGGTGCCAGAAACTTCTCCTTTGGTTAGATGATGTCCCAAGCGTGCTGGAGGATGCAGAGTTGTTTCCACACAGAAAGACCGCAAACAAGCCTTGCTAGGTGCAAGAGTCGTGGTTGAGGATTTTGGGTGCTGCCAGGGCCCAGGAAGGAACAGGAGTTGGCCACCTGGAGGGGGAGGCAGAGGGGGAACTCAGCAACACGGAGAGCCCATGCAGAAGCAGGCAGCCCCCGCAGAAGTACCTGCACAGGCACTTAGAAGATCTGAGGACGACGGTCGACTCAGAGCAACAAAAGAGGGTCCCACGACATCGGAGTCCAACTCAGCGAGTTGGGCAATGCAGGATGGAGTGCTGGGGACCTGGGCTAGGTTGTGCACAAAGGAAGTCTTGCAGAAGTGCACAGAAGCCCGAGCAGCTGCAGTTCACGCAGTACACAGGATTACTGTCTGGCGTGGGGAGGCAAGGACTTACCTCCACCAAATTTGGACAGAAGGGCCACTGGACTGTCGAAGACATTTGGACCCAGCTCTTGTGTTCCAGGGACCACGCTCGTCAGGATGAGGGGAACCAGAGGACCGGTGATGCAGACGTTTGGTGCTGCGTTGCCAGGGGGAAGATTCCGTCGACCCATGGGAGATTTCTTCTTGGCTTCCAGTGCAGGGTGAAGGCAGACAACTCTCAGAGCATGCACTACCAGGAAACAGTCGAGAAAGCAGGCAGGATGAGGCGCTACAATGTTGCTGGTAGTCTTCTTGCTACTTTGTTGCGGTTATGCAAGCGTCCTGAAGCAGTCAGCGGTCGATCCTTGGCAAACGTCGAAGAGGGAAGTGCAGAGGAACTCTGGTGAGCTCTTGCATTCGTTATCTGGCGAGATGCCCACAGGAGAGACCCTAAATAGCCCACAGAGGAGGAGAGGCTACAGAGAAAGGTAAGCATCTATCAGGAGGGGTCTCTGACATCACCTGCTGGCACTGGCCACTCAGAGCAGTCCAGTGTGCCCCCAGCACCTCAGTTTCCAAGATGGCAGAGGTCTGGGATACACTGGAGGAGCTCTGGGCACCTCCCCTGGGAGGTGCAGGTCAGGGGAGTGGTCACTTCCCTTTCTTTTGTCCAGTTTTGCACCAGAGCAGGGCTGGGGGATCCCTGAACCGGTGTAGACTGGCTTTTGCAGAGATGGGCACTATCTGTGCCCATCAAAGCATTTCCAGAGGATGGGGGAGGCTACTTTTCCCCAGCCCTCACACCTATTTCCAAAGGGAGAGGGTGTTACACCCTCCCTCAGAGGAAATCCTTTGTTCTGCCTTCCTGGGCCAGGGCTGCCTGGACCCCAGGAGGGCAGAAACCTGTCTGAGGGGTTGGCAGCAGCAGCTGCAGTGGAGACCCCGGAAAGGCAGTTTGGCAGTACCCGGGTATTGTGCTAGAGACCCAGGGGATCATGGAATTGTCCCCCAATACCAGAATGGTATTGGGGTGACAATTCCATGATCTTAGACATGTTACATGGCCATGTTCTGAGTTACCATTGTGACGCTATACATAGGTAGTGACCTATGTATAGTGCACACGTGTAATGGTGTCCCCGCACTCACAAAGTCCGGGGAATCTGCCCTGAACGATGTGGGAGCACCTTGGCTAGTGCCAGGGTGCCCACACACTAAGTAACTTTGCACCCAGCCATCACCAGGTGAAGGTTAGACATATAGGTGACTTATAAGTTACTTAAGTGCAGTGGTAAATGGCTTTGAAATAACATGGACGTTATTTCACGCAGGCTGCACTGGCAGGCCTGTGTAAGAATTGTCAGAGCTCCCTATGGGTGGCAAAAGGAATGCTGCAGCCCATAGGGATCTCCTGGAACCCCAATACCCTGGGTACCTCAGTACCATATGCTAGGAAATTATATGGGTTTACCAGTATGCCAATGTGAATTGGTAAATTTAGTCACTAGCCTGTTAGTGACAAATTGGAAAGCAGATAGAGCATAACCACTGAGGTTCTGGTTAGCAGAGCCTCAGTGAGATAGTTAGGCATCACACAGGGAACACATACAGGGCACATACTTGACACAGACTAAAACAACGTATATACAGTGAAATATGGGGATAACATGCCAGGCAAGATGGTACTTTCCTACATCAACCCGGTCATCTGGCGAGATGCCCACAGGAGAGACCCTAAATAGCCCACAGAGGAGGAGAGGCTACAGAGAAAGGTAAGCATGGTGCTGCGTTGCCAGGGGGAAGATTCCGTCGACCCATGGGAGATTTCTTCTTGGCTTCCAGTGCAGGGTGAAGGCAGACAACTCTCAGAGCATGTACTACCAGGAAACAGTCGAGAAAGCAGGCAGGATGAGGCGCTACAATGTTGCTGGTAGTCTTCTTGCTACTTTGTTGCGGTTATGCAAGCGTCCTGAAGCAGTCAGCGGTCGATCCTTGGCAAATGTCGAAGAGGGAAGTGCAGAGGAACTCTGGTGAGCTCTTGCATTCGTTATCTGGCGAGATGCCCACAGGAGAGACCCTAAATAGCCCACAGAGGAGGAGAGGCTACAGAGAAAGGTAAGCATCTATCAGGAGGGGTCTCTGACATCACCTGCTGGCACTGGCCACTCAGAGCTGTCCATTGTTCCCTCACACCTCTGCTTCCAAGATGGCAGAGGTCTGGGACACACTTGAAGAGCTCTGGGCACCTCCCCTGGGAGGTGCTGGTCAGGGGAGTGGTCACTCCCCTTTCCTTTGTCCAGTTTCTCACAAGAGCAGGGCTGGGGGATCCCTGAACCGGTGTAGACTGGCTTATGCAAGGAGGTCACCATCTGTGCCCTTCAAAGCATTTCCAGAGGCTAGCAGAGGCTAGTCCTTCCAGGCCCTTCACACCTATTTCCAAAGGGAGAGGGTGTAACACCCTCTCTCAGAGGAAATCCTTTGTTCTGCCTTCCTGGGACTGGGCTGCCAAGGTCCCAGGGGGGCAGAAACCTGTCTGAGGGGTTGGCAGCAGCAGTAGCTGCAGAGGAGACCCCAGAAAGGCAGTTTGGCAGTACCCGGGCTCTATGCTGGAGACCCGGGGATGCATGGAATTGTCCCCCCAATAACAGAATAGTATTGGGGTGACAATTCCATGATCTTAGACATGTTACATGGCCATGTTCTGAGTTACCATTGTGACGCTATACATAGGTAGTGACCTATGTATAGTGCACGCATGTAATGGTTTCCCCACACTCACAAAGTCCGGGGAATTTGCCCTGAACATTGTGGGGGCAGCTTGGCTAGTGCCAGGGTACCCACACACTAAGTAACTTTGCACCTAACCTTCACCAAGTGAGGGTTAGAAATATAGGAGACTTATAAGTTACTTGAGTGCAGTGTAAAATGGCTGTGAAATAACGTGGACGTTATTTCACTTAGGCCGCAGTGGCAGTCCTGTGTAAGAATTGTCTGAGCTCCCTATGGGTGGCAAAAGAAATGCTGCAGCCCATAGGGATCTCCTGGAACTCCAATACCCTGGGTACCTAGGTACCATATACCAGGGAATTATAAGGGTGTCCCAGTGTGCCAATGAGAATTGGTAAAATTAGTCACTAGCCTGCAGTGACAATTTTAAAAGCAGAGAGAGCATGAACACTGAGGTTCTGGTTAGCAGAGAATCAGTGATACAGTTAGGCACCACACAGGGAACACATTCAGGACATACTTTGTGAGCACTGGGGTCCTGGCTAGCAGGATCCCAGTGACACAGGCAAAAACAAACATACATACATACAGAAAAAAATGGGGGCAACATGCCAGGCAAGATGGTACTTTCCTACACCTGGGGGCCTCAACTCTGTGTGAGGAGGAAGAGGGGGCTCTCAGCACTTTAGAGAACCCTCAGGATACCAGACAGCACTCACGGGAGTCCCAGGACAAAGGAGGTGCAAAACGCGGTTGGTGCAGCACTACAAAGAAGGGTTCCACACTGCCGGAGGTCAACTTAGCGGGTTGATGTAGGAAAGTACCATCTTGCCTGGCATGTTATCCCCATATTTCACTGTATATACGTTGTTTTAGTCTGTGTCAAGTATGTGCCCTGTATGTGTTCCCTGTGTGATGCCTAACTATCTCACTGAGGCTCTGCTAACCAGAACCTCAGTGGTTATGCTCTATCTGCTTTCCAATTTGTCACTAACAGGCTAGTGACTAAATTTACCAATTCACATTGGCATACTGGTAAACCCATATAATTTCCTAGCATATGGTACTGAGGTACCCAGGGTATTGGGGTTCCAGGAGATCCCTATGGGCTGCAGCATTCCTTTTGCCACCCATAGGGAGCTCTGACAATTCTTACACAGGCCTGCCAGTGCAGCCTGCGTGAAATAACGTCCATGTTATTTCAAAGCCATTTACCACTGCACTTAAGTAACTTATAAGTCACCTATATGTCTAACCTTCACCTGGTGATGGCTGGGTGCAAAGTTACTTAGTGTGTGGGCACCCTGGCACTAGCCAAGGTGCTCCCACATCGTTCAGGGCAGATTCCCCGGACTTTGTGAGTGCGGGGACACCATTACACGTGTGCACTATACATAGGTCACTACCTATGTATAGCGTCACAATGGTAACTCAGAACATGGCCATGTAACATGTCTAAGATCATGGAATTGTCACCCCAATACCATTCTGGTATTGGGGGACAATTCCATGATCCCCTGGGTCTCTAGCACAATACCCGGGTACTGCCAAACTGCCTTTCCGGGGTCTCCACTGCAGCTGCTGCTGCCAACCCCTCAGACAGGTTTCTGCCCTCCTGGGGTCCAGGCAGCCCTGGCCCAGGAAGGCAGAACAAAGGATTTCCTCTGAGGGAGGGTGTAACACCCTCTCCCTTTGGAAATAGGTGTGAGGGCTGGGGAGGAGTAGCCTCCCCCATCCTCTGGAAATGCTTTGATGGGCACAGATAGTGCCCATCTCTGCAAAAGCCAGTCTACACCGGTTCAGGGATCCCCCAGCCCTGCTCTGGTGCAAAACTGGACAAAAGAAAGGGAAGTGACCACTCCCCTGACCTGCACCTCCCAGGGGAGGTGCCCAGAGCTCCTCCAGTGTATCCCAGACCTCTGCCATCTTGGAAACTGAGGTGCTGGGGGCACACTGGACTGCTCTGAGTGACCAGTGCCAGGAGGTGACGTCAGAGACTCCTTCTGATAGGCTCTTACCTCTATTGGTAGCCAATCCTCCTTCCTAGGGAGCCAAACCTTCTTTTCTGGCTATTTAGGGTCTCGGCTTTGGGGAATTCTTTAGATAACGAATGCAAGAGCTCATCAGAGTTCCTCTGCTTCTCCCTCTTCACCTTCTACCAAAGGATCGCCCGCTGACTGCTCAGGACGGCTGCAAAACCGCAACAAAGTAGCAAGACCACTACTAGCAACCTTGTATCGCCTCATCCTGCCGGCTTTCTCGACTGTTTCCAGGTGGTGCATGCTCTGGGGTAGCCTGCCTTCACCTTGCACCAGAAGCTCCGAAGAAATCTCCCCTGGGTCGACAGAATCTTCCCCCTGCTAATGCAGGCACCAAAAGACTGCAACACTGGTCCTCTGGGTCCCCTCTCATCCTGACGAGCGTGGTCCCTGGAACTCAGCAACTCTGTCCAAGTGACTCCCACAGTCCAGTGACTCCTCAGTCCAAGTTTGGTGGAGGTAAGTCCTTGCCTCCCCACGCTAGACTGCATTGCTGGGTACCGCGTGATTTGCAGCTGCTCCGGCTCCTGTGCACTCTTCCTGGATTTTCTTCGTGCACAGCCAAGCCTGGGTTCCCGACACTCCTTCCTGCAGTGCACAACCTTCTGAGTTGTCCTCCGGCGTCGTGGGACTCCCTTTTGTGACTTTGCGTGGACTTCCGTTCACTTTCATTCCAAGTGCCTGTTCAGGTACTTTTGCGTGTGCTGCCTGCTGCTGTGGGGGCTCCCTGAGTTGCTGGGCGCCCCCTCTGTCTCCTCCTCCAAGTGGCGACATCCTGGTCCCTCCTGGGCCACAGCAGCACCCAAAAACCTCTACCGCGACCCTTGCAGCTAGCAAGGCTTGTTTGCGGTCTTCCTGCGTGGGAACACCTCTGCAAGCTTCATCGCGACGTGGGACATCCGTCTTCCAAAGGAGAAGTCCCTAGCTCTCTTCTTTCTTGCAGAACTCCAAGCTTCTTCCAACCGGTGGCAGCTTCCTTGCACCCTCAGCTGGCATTTCCTGGGCTCCTGCCCGCTCTCGACACTTTCACGAGTATTGGACTTGGTCCCCTTATCTTACAGGTACTCAGGTCCGGAAATCCACTGTTGTTGCATTGCTGGTTTTGTTCTTCCTGCAGAGCCCCCTATCGCGACTTCTGTGCTCTCTGGGGGTAGTAGGTGCACTTTACACCTACCTTTCAGGGTCTTGGGGTGGGCTATTTTTCGAACCCTCACTGTTTTCTTACAGTCCCAGCGACCCTCTACACGCTCACAAAGGTTTGGGGTCCATTCGTGGTTTGCTTCCCACTTTTGGAGTATATGGTTTGTGTTGCCCCTATACCTCTGTGTTCCTATTGCAACCTATTGTGATTCTACACAGTTTGCGTTACTTTTCTTCCTATTACTTACCTAATTTTGGTTTGTGTACATATATCTTGTGTATATAACTTATCCTCATACTGAGGGTACTCACTGATATACTTTTGCCATATTGGACTACCGCGTTCCCGCCCTGCAGGAAGCGCGGCACAGAGAGGGAGGCGGCGGCAGCATTTTTGAAGGGGCAGGAGCCCTTTAATCTGTTCCCAAGGGCAGGAGCCCTTTAAATTTGGACTACCGCGTTCCCGCCCTTCGGGAAGCGCGGCTCAGAGAGGGAGGCGGCGGCAGCATTTTTGAAGGGGCAGGAGCCCTTTAATCTGTTCCCAAGGGCAGGAGCCCTTTAAATTTGGACTACCGCGTTCCCGCCCTGCGGGAAGCGCGGCACAGAGAGGGAGGCGGCGCAGCATTTTTGAAGGGGCAGGAGCCCTTTAATCTGTTCCCAAGGGCAGGAGCCCTTTAAATTTGGACTACCGCGTTCCCGACAGCGGGACGCGCCCAGGCCAAGGGCGGGCCCGTTTTGCGCCCGTCATCACCAGGAGGAGCCTGGGCTGGGCCACCCCCCTAAAGTTTTGTTTGTTCTGCTATTTGGACTTGGTCTAGAGGTTTCAGGAATCTTGTCTGTTTAATCTAACTAGTTTTACTTGACCACAAACTTTATCCGGTATTAAAGGGGCCAGTGGAGTAAGTCTTTATCACCCCTTGTTATTAGGGGCTTCCTCTCCCCCCAATATCATTCGTACCCGATAGAAGAAAATTCTTTAGCTGGGCCATCGGAAAGACGATATGGGAAAGAGGAAGGCCGATGATGTAGCAGTATCCCACTCTCGGGTTAAAAAACCCAAAAAACGTACTGTTGGGAAAGTGGAGGGTTGTTCTACCACAAATCTACAGCAATTCAAAACAATTGACTCATTGTTTGAAGAGGTTGAGGCAATACTGAGGAGTCCCTCTGTTGCTTGCCCTTCTATACTGGACACCATTCCTTCAAAAAAGATTCCTGATCTCTTTAAGAAAAAAACACAGATGCATAGAGTAGAGGTCAAGGCGGATCTACACCCTCCACCTCACTCCCAGGGTGTAATTTCTTCACTTTTGGAGATTTCACCATCTTTGGTGGAAACAAATGGATGTTTACCTGTAGAAGGTGCACCTTTCTCGAGGTGCACGTCTCCGCCTCTTATTACCATTCCTTGTTCTAATAGGTTTTCGGTTTTATCCTCTAATTCTGTAAGTCCTTGACATTTACAAACCTTATTCGCAGAAGGAACTGACAAAGACTCCCCGGATAGGAAGATGGGCAACAATGAAGCTTCTCAGTTAGCTATCATTTCTCAGAAACTAGATGATGTTAAGGGTCTGCTGGTATCTTTGATGAACAAAATCTCTGGACTCTATGATCAAAAGTCTGGTTATAATTGCATTGTGCCGTATGAGTCTGCTCCTTCCTCTGATTCACTGCTGGAAACCAAAAAAACTAGTTTCTTTACCTTAGGTGACAAATCGACATCTCTTTCTACACACAATATTGTTAGGGGAAGTAATGGCAGCTCTCCAAGGCATGGCAGGTCTGTCTGTCAGACCATGTCTACCATCAATGAGCGAGTTCCAAAATTAGGTATAAATAAGTGCGGATCCACCTCTGGAATGGGGGACAAAGGTATTCCCTGTTCTAAAACTCCTCAGTTAAACTCAGGTGGAATGCCCTCTGCAGCAAGTTGTCGTGCCAGTCCCCGTTTAGCTACACACCCTGACTATTTGACATTCCTACAGACCCGTGATCTCAAGGGAAGGTCAAGAAGATGGAGGGAAGATGCTATTATATATTTGACTAGGGTGCCAAAGCTACCTCAGGGCAACAGAGAGTCGAATGACTCTCTAACTAATAAAGTCATTCATTGGATACGCTCCCAGAGGAACTGTCTCTCTGTTATCAGGTCTGATATATGCAAGGTCCATAGATATAATCAGTTAGGGTCGGAATTTGATTATATTGCGATTCTTTTTAATGATAGTAGTCTTGTCAATGATCTCCTGGCTTTCGACACACGGACAGGTACATTAAGTTCAGGTAGGGAATCGAACCTTAGATTCAGTAGTCAGCCGCCTGGGGTCCCGTTATGCAGAGGATGTTGTACATCTGGAACTATTGTAGCTGGGGTTATTCCTTTTTCAGACAACTCTTTAACATCTAAATCTGAGAACCCTTCCCCTTTACTTTCTGAACTGGACTGACTGATTGCCCGCTGTACAGTATTTCCTAAAACAGTAAACGATGAGTGTCAATTTACAGGGACTCTATCTACTGCCTCTCTATTGAGAACTAAGTTAATATCTACGCCTCCCAAAATCAACATCATATCTTGGAATGTTGCAGGAATTAAGCCAAAGTTGGGTGTCCCGGAATGGGTAAGCCTTGTTAATAAACAAGATATCTGTCTTTTTCTAGAAACTTGGACTGCAGAACAGATATCCATTCAAGGCTTTACAACCTATTTTTCTGCTGCCCAACCTGCCTCTGGTGGTTTTGGAACACAGATAGGAGGGTTAATGATTTTATTGAACAACAAGCTAGAATGTGACCACTCTATGATAAAGTTTAATTCCTATGATCTGCTGGGTGTGCAACTCACATTCCGACCTGGATTTCGGATGATAGTTCTGAATACTTATGCAAGATCCGTTCCACGTGGGTCAGAATCAATTGTTCTCACCCAGCTGACGGATTATATAGAGCTTTTGGACTCTTCAGATCTTCTGATTATAGCTGGTGACTTTAATTGCTCTTTTGTGTTGGACAATACCATGAGCAATTTGACTACTGAGGAGTACGAATATTGGGGTATTCCCCAATCTAAGGAAATGGCGTCTCTGCCTGTTTCCCGTGTTGCATCTCAGTTGTCCTCCCTTTGTCTGAAATATGGCCTGAGAGAATGTAATGGCCGCACTAAATCAGATCCTGAGCGAGCTATTACTTTCAAGCGCGGGCTTTCCTTTAGTACTATTGATTATATTCTGGTGGATATGAGGCTATGGTCAAGTTCACTGGACATGGAAATAGTACCTCGCCTGGACAGTGATCATAATCCCTTGTGCCTTGTACTGACCAACCATGCATTTTTAAGAGTCCAGCACACAACGATCACTAACGTCCCACTCCCTTACCTGAATCATAGACGTTCTCGGGTCTGTTGGCCGAAGGTTGAATCCAACCCGTACTTGATTAGAGAAATATATTAATCATTTTTAAAACTTTTTGCAGATTACGAGGAACAAGAAGCCTCTGATATTCCTATTATGGCTATCCACAACAAATTGGTGGATTCCCTACAGGGTATCTTCTATAGGGAAATCCCTTCCAAACCGAAATCTGTTGACATCCCTCGTAGGGACTGGTACAATCAGGATTGTGTGCGAGCAAGATCTAATTTAAACGAGGCTGTAAAAAACTCTACTCAAGAGGCTATTAAAGAGGCCCGACGTAGGTATGCTAATGCCCTGAAACAAGCTAAAAAAGACTGGGATAATGAGATATGGCTGAAGCTGCTTGAAGCAGTTAAACATCAAGATGATAGTTCCTTTTGGCAGCTGTTGACCTCCAGTTCGAAAAGAGTAATGATGACATTGGCATGTATATTCAGCCCGAAAGATGGGTGTCCTATTTTTCTGGAATTTATGCTCTGCCTGCACCGCAAGCTCTAGAGGTCCCTGGATATGATGAGTGTTGGGCTGTTACCAAGACTTCAACTGAGAGCATTGTTTTTTCCTTAGCCGAAACAACAGCTGCAATTAATTCTTTGAGGTCAGCTAAAGCCCCTGGTCCAGAGAAGATTCCAGGAGACCTGTTTAAATCAGAACCAAAGATATGGGCATGGTACATTAATTTATTGTCTAATGCCATAGCAGCTGGTAGCCCTATTCCAGATTCTTGGCGTGGTGCAGAAATAATTCAGATTCACAAAAAGGGTGATGTAGGTTTACCTGCAAATTATCGACCAATCAGCCTTATCAATATCCTTCAGAAGACGTTTGCTAAGCAAGTCTTAGATAGGCTTACTGATTGGATTCAGGATAATCAAATTTTATCCCCCTTACAGGCCGGCTTTCGGCCCAAAACTAACACCATGGACCAAGTCTTCAGGCTGTCATTACTATTTTGGAAGTATGTCACCCTATCTAAGCAAAAACTCTATGTTGCTTTTGTAGATCTAAGATCTGCGTTCGACTTTGTCCCAAGAGAGAAACTATGGAGAGTATTAAACAAAATCGGTATCCCAGGAAACTTAGTGCATTTAATTCAAAGGTTACATGAAAAAACATTTGCACAAGTTAGATGGGGCAATCGGGGGGAACTCACCGACAAAATAGATATTAGGAGAGGAGTGCGCCAGGGCTGTGTTCTTGCCCCAACTCTATTCACATGGTTTATTAACGAGGTGGTGCAAGTCGTTACCAACTGCCAAAATGATGCTCCATCCTTGAATAACCACAAAATTCCAATCTTGCTATTTGCTGACGATTCCCTCCTGATCTCCAGAACTCCTATGGTTCTCCAGGTACTTGTGGATAAGTTTAGTTCGTTTTGTGGTGACTATGGACTTGAACTTAATCATAGCAAAACTAAACTTATGACCCTGGGCTGTGGTCCCACTAAGAGATATTCAATTTTCTATAATGGAACCCCCTAGGCATGGTAAGCTCCATAGATTATTTGGGGGTGAGAATTAGCAACAATCTGCATTGGGGGGCCCAAATCGATAAAAGTTTAGCTCTTTTGGCCCAGAGATCTGGGGCTATTCTACGCTTCCACAAGTCTACCTCTGAGAGAGTGATTACTCCAATCATTAAAATCTACCGAGCTAAGGCACAGAGTGCTGCAGTCTATGGGGCAGAAATCTGGGGGTCCTCGAACACTGGCAAGTTGGCAGTGGGGGAAAACAACTTTGTAAGGTCAACTTTGGCTTGTCCTCGTAATACCCCACTGCTGCCAATGTTCTGGGACCTTGGCCTTTCACGCATCTCGGATGTAATTGCCCTACGACCACTGCTTTTCTGGGTCCGTGTATGGACTACCCCGGAGCTATCTACATACAAGGAGTCTATTCAAGACATTCTAGATAGACCAAATGTTCTTACCATTCCTTGGTTTAATCACATCTCAAAATGGTTTCATAGATTGGGTTTTAGCGAGTTTTGGAGCCATCCAGAAAGTATAAGGAAGGATCAGAAGAACCATTTGAAAACTGTTTACTGGATATATGTCAGGGAAAACTATCTGCTGTGCTCAACACACGGCAGATTGACCTCACAATTTTTTGATTTCAAATGGTATCCGTATCTGGAACCATTCATGGATACAATTATTGACTCATTAAGTAAGAGTTTATACATTCAGTTCAGATATGGTTGCCTGCCTCTTAAATCTTACGGTAGTACACAGGGTTTGACTACAAGATCTGATCCTTGTCCTAGTTGTAATCATATTTCAGAATCTATTGTACATTTTATGTTTATATGCCCTGCATATACGATTGCGCGACGGAAGTGGTTACGACCTGTGTGTAGAAATATGGGGATAAGACACTGCATGGCTGCCTTAAGGATCATGATGAGGGATACTTCCCTCCCTCTATCTTGTGCGGTTAGCAAGTATATTGTAGCTGCATGGCATATACGTATCATTTCCCTGGTGAAAAACGATGATGAGGAACAAAGTTTAAAAGGAAAAAAAAAAAAAAAGAAAACATAAGAAAAAGTGTTTTAGCTGCTAAATTTTAATTATGCACCTAAGATTGAAATAAAACCCCATGTTTAATTTAAATGATAGATATTAGGGGGTCAGATGCATTTTGATTTTGATGGCAAGTAATTTTATGTGTTTTAAGGCTGAACATATGTTATTCTATTTTATTCTTATCCCTTTTTTAACTAAACTTCTTTTTTTTTTTTTTACTCAATTGTTGGTTGTTTGCTTTTATGGTTGAAAGTAACCGAATAAAGCTATGTGACTTGGATATTCTTTTGGCATATTGTCATAAAAATAAAGTACCTTTATTTTTAGTAATTCTGTGTATTGTGTTTTCTGAAGATATTGTGCATATGACACCAGTGGTATAGTAGGAGCTTTACATGTCCCCTAGTTCAGCCTAAGCTGCTTTGCCATAGCTACCTTCTATCAGTCTAAGCTGCTAGAAACATCTCTTCTACACTAATAAGGGATAACTGGACCTGGCAAAAGGTGCAAGTACCTCTGGTACCCACTACAAGCCAGGCCAGCCTCCTACAGTTGAGCGTCGCAGGATAGAGTGCTGGGGACCTGTGCTAGGCTGTGCACGAATACATTTTGCAAATAGTGCACAGAGGCCTCAGGAGGTGAGGAAGACGCGGTGCACAGGGGTACTGTCGCTCTCAGGGAAGGCAAGGTATTACCTCCTCCATATTGCGTCAGCAGGACCACAGGACAGTCTGTGTTGATGGGGTCCAATCTCTGTGTTTCTAGGAGCGCGCTCGTCACAGTGAGAGGAGTCCAGGAGTACCGGTCGTCGACTTAGAAGGTGCCTGCGTGAGCAGGGGAGTCACTCCATCACCCCACAGGAGATTTCTTCGGTTCTTCTGGTGCAGGGTGAAGACAGGGAGTACCCAGAGCGTGCACACCATGGAAACTGTGGCAGTTGCTGGCTGGAGTTGAAGTTGCAGAAGAAAAGTATCCCTTGTGGATACTTTTTTGCGGTTACAGCGGTTCCTGGAGCAGGTTGCGGTTGAGCCGAGGTCAGAGGATAAAGAAGTAGTTGGAAAGGATTCCTGCTGGAAACTTCCAAGTAGAATCTGGAGAGAACCCACAGGAGAGACCATAAATAGCCCTGAGAGGGGGATTGGCTTTTTTATCAGCTATGGACCTATCAGGAGGAGTCTCTGATGTCACCTGCTGGCACTGGCCACTCAGAGCCCTCCAGAGTGCCACCACACCTTGCAAAGCAAGATGGCTGAAATCTGGGACACACTGGAGGAGCTATGGGCACCACCCCTAGGGTGGTGATGGACAGGGGAGTGGTCACCCCTTTCCTTTGTCCAGTTTAGCGCCAGAGCAGGGGAGAAGGGGTCCCTGAACCTGTGTAGACCAGGTTATACAAGGAGGGCACCATCTGTGCCCTTCAAAGCATTTCCAGAGGCTGGGGGAGGCTACCCCTCCCCAGCCTGTAACACCTGTTTCCAAAGGGAGAAGGAGCAACACCCTGCTCTCACAGGAAATGCTTTGTTCTGCCTTCCTGGGACTGAGCGGCTCAGATCCCAGGAGGGCAGAATCCTGTCTGTGAGGTGGCAGCAGCTGTAGCTGCAGTGCAAGCCTCAGAGAGCTGGTTTGGCAGTACTGGGGGTCCATGGTGGAGCTCCCAGGATGCATGGGATTGGCCTCCCAATACCATACATGGAATGGGGGGACAATTCCATGATCTTAGACACCTTACATGGCCATATTCGGAGTTAACGTGAAGCTACATATAGGTATTGACCTATATGTAGTGCAGGCGTGTAATGGCATCCCCGCACTCGCAAAGTCCCGGGAAATGGCCCTGAACTATGTGGGGGCACTTTTGCTAGTGCAAGGGTGCCCTCACGCTTAGTAACTTTGCACCTAACCTTCAGCAAGTGAAGGTTAGACATATAGGTGACAAATAAGTTACTTAAGTGCAGTGAAAATGGCTGTGAAATAGTGTGTGCACTATTTCACGCAGGCTGCAATGGCAGGCATGTGGAAGGTTTATCTGAGCTCCTTATGAGTGGCAAAAGTAATGCTGCAGCCCATAAGGATCTCCTGGAACCCCAGTGTCCTGTGAGGGGTGTGGGAATAGCTTTTTTGCAGGAGACTGCATCACTGGATCACTCACACCCCTCACTTCCCAGCTCCCCAGCTGAGTCGGCTGCTGTACTATTCTCACAGTGGCTTCAACATTGGCCACTACTGGATTGCTGTAGATCCCTATACCCGAATGCCTTTGACCACTCATACTACTTGGCTGTACACGACTTACATGTCCAGCTACACAGGATCTTACGTGACCCGGTGACCGGTCTAAGAGAGGCAGGGGCGGAATACTTGGAAAAGACCTTCTCTGACCACAACTGAATGCAGCTACAGTTAGAAAGGGGTGCCGTGCGGCCACCAGTCCCCTCCTGGAGACTGCAGCCAGCCTTGTTAGAAGATCAGGTGTTGTGTGACGTGACAAACGAAACACTGACAGACTACTTCACTGAAAATTGGGGCACATCTAGTTCTAAACTTACAGACTGGGAAGGTAGTGTTATGTGGCCACTTTATCCGCACAGTTGTAGGTGTGAGAGCAATAATACACAGAGACCTGACGCAAACCAAAGCATCGTTGAAAACCCTGGAAGCAAATGCCAGGGATAATCCTGCAATGCAGGCTGACCGAAAACACGACACTGGCCACACATACACAATTAGTGGAGCAACTACACTGTGTCGACTTCAGGTCTTATCAGGCCAAAATCCAAGCTGAGGGCGACAAGGCTGGTTGGCCTGGTTACTACGTAATGCTAGCCCTCACACACCCATTGTAAGGATCCACATATCTCTGATGGAGCTTGCCCTTCAATAGGTCCAAATACACGGAGCATTCACAGCACATTATTGCACAATTTATGACTCGGAGGGACACCATATGCGGGTTCCTAGATGACACACATTATACCCAATGGGCGAAGGCTGCAAACTTAGAACATGGCTAGCTCAAAAAATTGCTCATGCTGAGCAGGGTCCCCTGGTGGCAACCTGTAGAGAATGGAAGAAGGACTTGGGGCGAAAGTTTACCATGAAGGTTTGGAAGAAAGCTAATGAGCACTCCGGGCGAGTATTCCGAAACGCAAAATTCCAATATATTCAACATAACATACTACACAGAGCGTATCTGACAACTTCCTCAATCTCCCGCATGTTTGGCCCCCGGTCGACATGTCCGCGGTGCAAACAAATGGGGGCAGACATAGTACGCTGAGTAATATTGGACTTGGATATTAAACAAAACCGAACAGGTAACTGGCCGCATGGATCTGCGCACGATGGAGGGGGTCATTACTTGGCCTTTTTAGCGGGCCACTAGTTGCAAAGGCCAGCAATAGGTTTGTTGACCTGGCACTGCTATTAGCCCGCAGACTTATTGCAATGCATTGGAAATCACAGACATTGCCCAGTACGGCACACTGGCAGGTGGCAACATGCAAGTGGGGCCGGGCTGAGACAGTAGCCGTGAGACGAGACGAAGTTAAGGGCTTACTGAAATACCATATAGCAACGGATTGGTAAACACTTACTTCTTGACTTACACTCTCACCCAAAGGTACTCAATAGCCCTTAAGACAGCCTTTGAGACCCACTTGGCACCTACTCACACCTCCACACTTCACGTTATTACAAGTGAATGCACCCCTATTCAATGTGACATCCCAGGCTAAGATAGCACAATGCCCCCGGTCTCAGCCCAAGACACAGAGCAACCTAGAACACACTTTGTGAAAAAGTAGCCTCTTTCTAGCACGGTTACCCCCCACTTTTGGCCTGTTTATGAGTGTGAGTCAGTGTGTTTTTACTGTCTCACTCGAATCCTGCTAGCCAGGACCCCAGTGCTCATAGTTAAAACCCTATTTGTCAGTGTGTTTTGCCTGTCTCACTGGGATCCTGCTGGTCAGGACCCCAGTGCTCATACTTTGTGGCCTAATGTGTGTGTTGTCATTAGAGTTTAACTGTGTCACTGAAGTTCTGCTAACCAGAACTTCAGTGCTTATGCTCTCTCTGCTTCCAAATTAGTCACTATAGTTTAGTGACTTCATTTACCAATTCCAACTGGCACACTGGACCCCCCTTATAAATCCCTAGTGAATGGTACCTAGGTACCCAGAGCATTGGGGTTCCAGGAGATCGCTATGGGCTGCAGCATTTCTTTTGCCACCCACAAGGAGCTCAGACTAACCCTTTTAAAGGACTGCCACTGCAGCCTGCGTGAAAGAGTGCACACACTATTTCAAAGCCATTTTCACTGCATTTAAGTAACTTGTAAGTCACCTATTTGTCTAACCTTCATTTACTGAAGGCTAGGTGCAAAGTTACTAAGTGTGAGGGGACCCTTGCACTATCAAAGGTGCCCCCACGCTGTCCAGGGACAATTCCCTGTGCTACATATTGGTCAATATCTATATGTAGCTTCACAATGGTACCTCCGAATATGGCCATGTAAGGTGTCTAAGATCATGGAACTGTCCCCCATTCCAAATATGGTATAGGGGGCCAATCCCATGCATCCTCGGGGCTCCACCATGAACCCCCCCCAGTACTGTGAAACCAGCTCTCTGAGGCTTGCACTGCAGCTACAGCTGCTGCCACCTTACAGACAGGGTTCTGCCCTCCTGGGGTCTGAGCAGCTCAGTCCCAGGAAGGCAGAACAAAGCATTTCCTTTGGGGGGAGGGTGTTACACCCTCTCCCTTTGGGAATAGGTGTTACAGGCTTGGGAGGGGTAGCCTCCAAGAGCCTCTGGAAACGCTTTGTAAGGGCACAGATGGTGCCCACCTTGCATAAGCCAGTCTAGCCCGGTTCAGGGACCCCCCCCCCCCAGCCCTGCTCTTGCGTGAAACTGGACAAAGGAAAGGGGAGTGACCACTCCCCTGACCATCACCACCCCAGGGGTGGTGCCCAGAGCTCCTCCAGTGTGTCCCTGGTGTTAGCCATCTTGCTTTCCAAGGTGTGGGGACACTCTAAAGACCTCTAAGTGGCCAGTGTCAGCAAGTGACATCAGAGACCCCTCCTGATGGGTGCATACCTGGGTAGATAGCCAATCCCCCTGTCAGGGCTATCTAGGGTCTCTCCTGTGGGTTCCTCTTCAGAGTCAGCTTGCAAGTTTCCACCAGGAATCCTCTGCAACTCCTGCTTCATCCTCTGACCGTCGGATCAACCACAGCCTGCTCCAGGAACCACTGTAACTGCATCAAAGTATCCAAGAACGCTACTGTGACTCTGCAACTTCATCTCCACCAACTGCAACACTTTCCAAGGTGTGCACGCTCTGAGCACTCCCTGTCTTCACCCTGCACCAGAAGGACCCAACAAATCTCCTGTGGAGTGATGGAGTTACTTCTCTGCTCCAGCAGGCACCTTCTAAGAAGACGACTGGTTCTCTTGGACTCCTCTCCTGGAGACGAGCGTGCTCCCTGGAACACAGGTGGTGGACCCCTTTGACCCAGACTGTCCTAAAGTCCAGCTGTCCAAATTTGGCGGAGGTAAGAGCTTGCCTTCCCGGTTTGCGACAGTAGCCCTGTGCACTGCGTCATCTCTAGCTCCTGAGGCCTCTGTGCACTATTTGCAAAAATCATTTGTGCACAGCGTGGCCCAGGTCCCCAGCACTCCATCCTGTGACGCTCAACTTGCTGAGTTGTTCTCCGGCGGCGTGGAACCTTCTTCTGAAGTGCTGCAGCAACCGCAATTTGCACCTTCTTTTTTCCTGTGTCCTGGGCCTCCCGTGGGTGCTGCCTGGTCATCTGTGGGTTCCCTCCAGTGTTGGGGGCCCCCTCTGCCTACTCAGTCCAAGTTGAGGCCCCCAGGTCCCTCCTGGGTCCAGGCAGCCCCATTTTGATCCAAACCGCGACACTGCTTGAACCAAGGCTTGGTAGATGAATCCAGCGCTGCAACTTGCCTAGATCCAACATCTCAACGTGGGACATCCTTTGCATCACACCGGAATCCGCAGCCATCTTCTTTGGTGCTCTTCTGCAGACTTCTTCTAACCGGAGAATCCTCTTTTGCACCATCTTCTAGGCTTGCAGGGGCTCCTGTCCTTCCTAGAATCTTCTGCGACTTTTGGTCTTGGTCTCCTCTCTTCACAGGTCTTCAGGTCCAGGAATCCACCATTTGCTGCTTGCAGTTTTACTTGGTTCTTGCAATAACTCTTGGTTCTTGCAATAACGACTTGCAGTGTGTCCTGAGGACACTTGCAGTACTTTACTGGGCTCTGGGATGGGATATTTTACTCACCTTTGTGGTTTTCTTACACTCCCAGCACCCCTCTACACACTACACTTGCCTAGGGGGGAATTTATGATTCGCATTCCACTTTCTTAGTATATGGTTTGTGTTGCCTCTAGGCCTATTGGTTCCTATTGCATTCTATTATATTTTCTACTGTTTGCACTATTCTGTGACTATTTACACACCTGATTTCGGTCTCTAGTGTATATATTGTGTATAATACTTACCTCCAGAAGGAGTACTGCCTCTAAGATAGTTTTGCCCTTGTGTCACTAAAATAAAGTACCTTTATTTCTGGTAACACTGAGTATTGTCTTTTATTGTGTATAAGTACTGTGTAACTATAGTGGTATTGCAGGAGGTTTGCAGGTTTCCTAGTTCAGCCTAAGCTGCTATGCTACATCTACCTCTAACAGCCTAAGCTGCTAGAACACTGACTACATTTCAATAACAAGGGATAACTGGAACTGGTATAAGGTGCAAGTACCGAGGGTACCCACTACAAACCAGGCCAGCCTCCTACACAATTACATCTACACAACAGACATATTCAGTGCATCAAATGGTGGGTTATCTGTTGTCATTTTATATATGCATATTAATGTATGAACCATTTGCTCCTGCAATACTAGTGGTGTATCCAGTGATATATATGATGTGATGTCTAAATGTACCTGTAGACAATGCCATTACTTTGCTTTACTGTACTGATCTGAATCTTCATATGGTTAAAAAATAAATTAAAAAAAGAGTGGTGGCCCACTGGCAGACAGCCTTCGAGTACCTCACGCCGTGGGTGCTGGACCGCATTTGGCAGAACGCCCTGATACAATTCTCTGGGTCACAAGAGCAAGCAGCAGCTCTGAGATGGCGTGGTCCACCCTAGACCAGTGGTAAATGTATCACACCTTGAGTTTGCAGTTGGGCCCACCCAGGATCAGATGGACCACAGACTAAGCCCCCAACAGAGTGTTGTGACACTTAGCAGTTGCAACCCCCATGTGGGGTGGTCACATATGGGGTTGATGCAGCCACCAAGGGCAGGTTACACAATCCATGGCTGCAGCCCTGCACGGTCCAACCACAAGCTTCCACAGCTGCAGCCCTGTCACTAGCACTAGCCAGTCACAGCATGCAATTACAGGCCTCAGGAGTCATGCCATTGTGGAGGCACAGTTCCTCTCTGGAACCAACAGAAGAGTCTAGGGAGTCTGCTGCTCTGGAAGCCCCACAGCCCCACGGGCATGCTGCACTTTGCTCCTTCCTAGAGAGTCTCTCCTCCAGCAACACAGGCACGCAGGCAGGCTTCTAGCTTTGGATTTGTACACAGCTTCTCCAATAAGATATCTTCAAGTAATGCGCCCTCTCATATGGAAGACTAGCTGTCTGGCAGACACCAGCACTGGAGGAGCACTCCATTCTTTGGTAGTAGATGACTTGGAACTGGAATAACAAGTAGGGTAGTATGATACCACTTTTGTCCACAACTGGCACACAGGCAACTGGATCCTCTGTTTTAAAGTGTAGCGTTTTAGATGACATTCAAGTGTCCCTACCAGGCTGTTCTCAAGACACAGGTTCTGATTCATTTATTCAATTCAGCTTTATTTCGGCAAAACATGCCCTTAAAGCACATTTAACACACACTCTTCAATAGAAGCTCATTATAATAAAAATAAAACCATTAATTCCTTAAAACATATTAAAAAGAATTTAATTTACAAACTTATAAATAACATTTCATAAAGTATAAAATATAAATGGTCTTGCAATAATTGCCCTCAGCACAGAAATAGCAGAATAAAAGACTAGAACTGGAGCAAACTGAAGAACATTTACAAATACAATTCTTCACATCAAAGAGTGGCTTGGACTTTATCTACTACACTAATTCCCAAACTACCAGCAACAATATATGCAAACTTTTAGTTATTGTACCTGTAGGAGAGGCTCAAAACCTATAATTTCACTCTACGCATAAGGCATGTTGCCCTGAGAATTAAAATTTCCTACACAAGAAAAAATAAATATTATATATATATATATATATATATATACACACAGAAGTTAAAAAATAGACAAAAAGACGACGTCAATATAGACTACTTAATAAAATTTATACTTTGGAAGTCTAGAGTTTAGATCTAATATGCCATATTGCCTCTAAAAATGTTGCCAACGCACATACCACAATCCCATGCGGATTTGTTCTACAAATCCTGAGGGCCAAGTGCCGATCTCTAATACCCAAGGATTTACAGAGAGGCCTAATCCAGGGCACCCTCTGCCTATTATACGCCGGACAGTGGAAAAGGACATGAGAAATATTATCTGTAGTCATACATCCCATCGGGCAGAGATCTACTCGACACTCGGATTGCTTCCATCTAGAAGTAAAAACCAGTAGCAGTAAAGACCCAATTCTGAACCTAATATAAAGTGTATGTGCATGAGGTACCAAAATCATGTCAAGATATGGCTCAAATTCATAGTGGCATTTAGATAATAGAAAACTATCAGTGAAACATGAGGGCGAGACTGAGGCCAGCTGTACAACTATCCGATTCATCCAATATGCGTCCTTCAGAGTTTGAATAGCGCTCTTTGGAAGCTGCATAGGGTCTGTCCAAAATGATCCTAACCCCAAGGTATAAAGAGGCTTTTTCACGTATCTGCCCCAGTGAATTTTTTCATTATGCGGGGCAGCTAGCACCGCTCGTAGCCATATTCTGTACGGGTCTAAAACATCTGTTGACCATAGTCTTATCCAGTACTGCAGTGGTCTCATGTCTGCTATATCCGCAATCAAATGTAAATTCAAATCCATTCGAATAGGAAGTATGGGGGAGCTCAAAGGGATTTTTAACAAGGCCTTGAGAAAAAAGTTCTCCACTCTCTCCAAGTCTGATAAATTGCCATGATCCCACAGCTTGGCACAATAGAGTACTCCTCCTCTGGCTTGGCTTTTGTACATCTCCATTGTTGGCGTATTAGAAAAACTAGGGGATCTGCCGGCAAAATCTCAGAATGTCTCCTCCTTTTTGTTTTAAAGACATAATGGCCCTCATTACAACATTGGCGGTAAATGCCGCCTACCGCCGTGCAGAAGACCGCCAACACACCGCTGCGGCAGCGGAATTCTGCCACAGCTATTACGACCCACAGCTCAGAAACTGCCAAAATCTAGACACCCACACAAGTCCGCCACACCAAAGGTCAGTGATAAACTGGCGATAACAAAACCTCCACCGTCACACCAACAGGAATACGCCCACACTATCACGACCCACTAATCCACGCGGCGGTCTTTCAACCGCGGTATTCCATTGGCGGTACACACTACTGCGCTCAAAATACACACACATTTACAAAACACTACCACATTGGACAAATTGAAATACACACACCTGATACACATACACACACCACTCCTACACACCCAATACAATATAAAACACACACCACATTACCCACAAACCCTTACTACCAAAAATGTTGAAGAAGGCCAGAGAGTCAGCAAAGCAAAGACAACACCAGCATACAGAGGCACGCAACACCATCACACATACACATCCACGCACAAAACACCACACACCCCTAAACATCATCCCACACATCACAACACACACCACCTCACACATCACCCACACCACCCCATGGTGCCGCAAAGACCCCCAGGTTTTCTGAGGAGGAGCTCAGAGTCATGGTGGAGGAAATCATCCGGGTAGAGCCACAGCTATTCGGATCACAGGTGCAGCACACCACCATAGATAGGAAGATGGAGCTATGGTGCAGAATCGTGAACAGGGTCAACGCAGTGGGACAGCACTCAAGAACACGGGATGACATCAGGAAGAGGTGGAACGACCTACGGGGAAAGGTGCGTTCCGTGGTCTCAAGACACCACATTGCAGTTCAGAGGACTGGCGGCGGACCCCCACCTCCTCCCCCACAACTAACACATGGGAGGAGCAGGTCTTGGCTATACTGCATCCTGAGGACCTCGCAGGAGTAGCTGGAGGAATGGACTCTGGTAAGTTAAATCTTTCACTACTTCATCCCCCACGCTACCTGCATGCTATCACATACCCCCACCCTCGCCCTCATCCCCATCACTCCAACTCCTCACATATGTCCCAATATCACAAACCACACATCCCAACACCAAGCCCTGCATGCAACAACAAAGCATGGACACCCATCACCAATGCATGTCCACTACACATACCCACACAGACCCCTAAACAATTATCACACAAGGTCCTACACAGGAATGGAAGCACTGGGGTACAGGGTCACCCACCCATTGCACACCATGGCACACACAGATGCAATAATCATGCCTTTACACCCATGCAGGACCCCTACCCAACGTCACCGGACAGGAGGTTCCAGACATGTCCACTCCTCCCACAAAAGAGGCCCACAGTGATGACAGCAGCTCTGTCCAACTGGATCTAGATGACCAGCCGGCCCATCTGGGACCTCAGGACAGACGGTTCCCCTGACACAGTCACAGGCCACCACAGAGCCTCCCCTCTCTGGAAACACTAGCACAGCAACCACCCAGTGGGCCCATACCTCTGTCCTCAGGACATGTCAAGCAGAAGTGTGTCCACCACTGCAGGGAACCCAGGCTAACCCACCACCCCAAGAACAGCAGGGACCTAGGGGCAGTGGTAGTGGGCACACGGTTCAGGGGACAGAGGCCCAGGAAAACCAGGGAACTGGGAGGGCTGCTGTGCGACAGGGGGAGGACAGGCCCAGGGAACCCACTCTCCACAAGGCCCTCTCCAACATCATGGGAGCCTACCATCATTCCCAGGAGACGATGGCAACGGTACTGGCCAAGTTTCAGGAGACCCAGCGGCTGCAGGAGGAACAGTATTTGGGGTTCAGGGAGGAACTCAAATCCATCAATACCACCCTGGGCACCATTGTAGGGGTGCTGAAGGACCTCGTGAACACCAGGAGGAACACTGTGGCACAACAAGGGGCCCCTGCCACTAGCCTGGACGATTAACTGCCTACCACCTCCGCCAGCGCTAATGGACAGGAGGCACCCCCACAGGACCACGACAACAGCACCCCACCCCCTGCAGATGGAGAACCACCCCGCAAGCGGTCCCTGAGATCCAGGACAAAGACAGAGAACAATGCCAAGACCCCTGCCAAGAAATGAGACCACCCTGATTGTCATCCTTCTGTTCCACTTTGTCACCCTGTCCATCCTTAAACTGCCCTAGCTCCACTTCCTATGCCCCTTTGGACAATGCACCTGTGAGACAAATAGACTGGACTCTGCCATGGACATTCCTCCACCATCACCCCTGACCATTTTACAACCCCCTCAACTATTTAGCACTTAAATAAACACCCTTAAATCACAAAACAATCTGGAGTCAGTCTGTGTTTTCACAATTGTGTATTTGCAATAACTGAGGGAAATAGCAATGTCCATTGTATTGTCAACATACCTATGTCACACAGCTCTAGTCCATGAGGTAACATAGCAGAGGTCACACAGTGGGACCCACATCTGTGAAATCGAAAGGCAAAGTGACAAATCAGGGTCCATACACTGGGTGAAAGTGACAGACAGCTGAGAGGTCGAACAATTTTATCAGATGTAGGAGGCAGTGATGTCTTCTTACCTGTGTCTCACTGGAAGTATTGATGGATCACGGTGTTTCTGTTGTCTATGTCCTCTTCTTCTGCCTCCTCTTCTTCACTGTCCACAGGCTCCACAGCTGCCACAACACCTCCTTCAGGACCATCCTCCTACAGAAAAGGCACCTGTCGTCGCAAAGCCAAGTTGTGCAGCATACAGCAGGCCACGATGATCTGGCACACCTTCTTCGGTGAGTAGTATAGGGAACCACCTGTCATATGGAGGAACCTGAACCTGGCCTTCAGGAGGCCGAAGGTCCTCTCTATAACCTTCCTAGTTCACCCATGTGCCTCATTGTAGCGTTCCTCTGCCCTTGTCCTGGGATTCCTCACTGGGGTCAGTAGCCATGACAAGTTGGGGTAGCCAAAGTCACCTGCAAATGTTGAGGGACAACTGTTAGACACACACTAACCCCTAGGGACAACCCCAGACAACTATTCACACCGTATAGGGTCCATGTCCTCACCTAATAGCCACACACGGTGCCTCTGGAGTTTCCCCATCACATCAGGGATGCTGCTAATTCTCCGAATGTAAGCGTCATTCACTGAGCCAGGAAACTTGGCGTTCACATGGGAGATGTACTGGTCGGCCAAACACACCATCTGCACATTCATTGAATGGTAACTCTTCCGGTTTCAGTTCACCTGTTCGCTCCTGCGGGGGGGGGACCAATGCCACATGTGTCCCATCAATGGCACCTATGATGTTGGGGATATGTCCAAGGGCATAGAAGTCACCTTTCACTGTAGGCAAATCCTCCACCTGAGGGAAAACGATGTAGCTGCGCATGTGTTTCAGCAGGGCAGATAACACTCTGGACAACACGTTAGAGAACATTGGCTGGGACATGCCTGATGCAATGGCCACTGTTGTTTGAAAGGACCCACTTGCCAGGAAATGGAGTACTGACATGACCTGCACTAGAGGGGGGGATTCCTGTGGGTTGGCGGAGAGCTGACATCTGGTCTGGCTCCAACTGGGAACACAGTTCCTGGATTGTGGCACAAACTAGTCTGTAGGTGACTGTTACATGTCGCTCTTCCATTGTCGACAGGTCCACCAGCGGTCTGTACACCGGAGGATGCCGCCATCTCCTCACCTGCCCCAGCGGACGGGCTCTATGGAGGAGAACAGCGAGCAGAGAGCTAGCCAACATTGAGGTACGACATAAACAACTTTATTGCACACATTTGTCAATCCACTATGCGCCTTTCTTAGTGTGTATGCAAGGCCTACATTGGTGTGACGCATTTCAAATTAATGCCATTTGGCCCCCTGAAATGGCAGCTGCCTGATCTGTAATGTGGGACAAGGGGATATGAGGTAACTGCGCTGGCGTTGTACACCGTCGTGGTAGGCGGTCGAAGACCGCAGCGCAATTCTGCATTGGTTAACATTGGACCCTATGGGTCCCAGAAGCCAATGACGATGTACGCCGGCGGTGACTGTACGCACCGCTGCGGACGTGACCGCCATTTTATCTCTATTCACTCACTTGATACCTGATCTTCGACAGGAGAGGACCTACACTGCAAGTGCTGCTGTGACCTCAGTCTGGAAGCGACAATGGCTCAAGTGCCTGGGGAAAGGGCCCCTGCCTTACATCGGAGGAGTTGGAGAAACTAGAGGATGGGGTCCTCCCCAAATAAACGCTACTCTACGGTCCTCCAGACAAACAGGTGAGTACACTGTGAGCATGCTGTATGGGCAATGCCTGTTTGGATTGGTGTGGATGGGAAATGGGGGGGGAATGAGGCGTGCATGAAACGACGGTGAGTGGATGTGCGTCATGGGAACGTGGGCCAAGGACTGTGACGGTCCGGACGGTTATAGTTTTTCCTTTTCCCCTGTACTATTCCTGTAGGTCAGCACCCACCAGAAGAATGATATTTGGCGTGCCATCGCCAAGGATGTCCGGGCCCTGGGGGTCCACCACAGACGGAGCACCCACTGCCAGAAAAGATGGGAGGACATTCGCCGCTGGAGCAAGAAGACGGCAGAGACCCAGCTGGGGATGGCCTCCCAACATGGGAGGTGTGCCCGTCGCACCATGACCCCCCTGATGTTCCAGATCCTGGCGGTGGCATATCCGGAGTTGGATGGGCACTTGAGGGCATCACAGCAGCCACAAGGGGGTGAGTACACTCACATCCATCTGATTCAGCGCGCATTGGAGGTGTCTGGGTGGGGGAGGTGGGCAGTGGGTTCCCCAAGGCTAGGGTGAGCCTTGTAGGCAAGGACCTTTTGTGAGGCAGGCTCAGTGGAACCCCATCCCCACCAGAGGTAAGAGCCATCGACACCTAGTCAGGCTCCTGTGACTTGCATGTGTGCAGCAATCGGGCATAGGCCTTGTAAAACTATGTCCCTGTGATCAATTAGGGAACTCAAAGTGCATGGCGTAGTGCAGAGGACTGCTGTGTCTGTAGTGTCCGCCAACGGTAGCGGTATTGCATGCACTGAACAGGTCTTTCTACTTTCTTTCCCCCTCCTCTTTGTGGTCTCCCTGTTCTTGTGTGCATTAGCCTCATCAGGCGGAGGAGCTGTGTCACCGGAGCAGGAGGGAGCTGCATCCCACATGGCCCTGGCGGGTGAGACTACGGACTCAGAATTCACCAGTGGGACGGAGGGCAAGGGGAGCTCCACGGCAGGGACAGGAGCTGAGACCAGCGACACCGACTCCTCCTCTGATGGGAGCTCCCTTGCGGTGGCGGGCCCCTCTGTGCCCGCCACATCTACAGGTACAGCCGCCACCCCTCCTACCAGCACCACCCTCCCAGCAGCCCCTCAGCGTGTGCCCCGTGGCTGCTCACCCAGGAGGGTGGGCATCTCCTTCACCCCAGGCACCTCAGCACCTGCCCCAGTCAGTCCTGCTGCCATCAGTGAGGAGGCCATTGACCTCCTCAGATCCCTCACTGTTGGGCAGTCTACCATTCTGAAAGCCATCCAGGGTGTAGAGAGGCAGTTGCAACAGACAAATGCATACCTATAGGGCATTCATTCTGGCCAGGCAGCCCAACAGCGAGCATTTCAGACTCTGGCCTCAGTACTGATGGTAGCCATTGTCCCTGTGTTCAACCTCCCCCATCCAACTTCCTCCACCCAGACCCAATACCCAGTACCTCAGCCTATCCCAAGAACACCATCAGACCAGCATGCACACACCTCAACACACAAGGGTAGCTCTGGCAAACATAAGCACCACACATCCCACAGGCACTCACACAAGCATCATACCCATGCACACATACCAACATCCACTGCCTCCACTCTGTCCCCCTCCTCCACGTCTCCCTCCTCCCTCCCTGTCATGTCTCCACTCACACCTGCATGCACTACATCTTCAGCCACTATCTCCATCACCAGCACACCCATCACCACATACTGGTCACGTGCACTCACCACCCCCACTACCATTCACACATCCCCTGTGTCCTCTTCCAGTGTGTCTGTGAGCCCTCCTCCCAAACAACACAAACGCAGTCACACACCCACCCAACAGCCATTGACCTCACGACAGCCTCCAGCCCATGCACCTTCACCCAAAGTCAGCAAACAAACAGCTCCTACAACCACTACCTCTTCCTCCACTGCCAAACCCCCTCCATCTACCAGTCCCAGTGTGTCTAAAAAAACTTTTCCTGTCAAACCTTGACCTCTTCCCTTCACCTCCCCCACCCCTTCCGTCCCCTAGTTCCCGCCTTTCTAAGTCCCCACCCAGCACCTCAGCCACCACATCACCGGGTACAGTGGTGCCAGCAGTAACCGGCTTCTGGAGTGCGCCAAGCAGCAGGGCAGCCAGTGTCCCAAGGAGCGAGGCCAAGGACATTCCCCCACCTCCAAAACAAAAGAAGTTGCCCACAGCCCGGAGGGAGAAGGCCAAAACACCTGCCACCAAGGGCTCAGCCAGGACAACAGTTGGGAGTGGCAAGACGGCTGCGCCACCATCCAGGGTGGGGAAGGGCCAGAGAAAGAAAGGGAAGTCGCCGCCAACCTGCACGGCAGACAAGACTGGCACCGCCATATGCACCTCCGCCACGGGCACCACTGCTCAGGACACCGCCACCAGCAGCAAGCTCAGTGAGCCCTCCACTAGCACCGCCGCTCAGGACACCGCCGCCAGCAGCACGCTCAGTGAGCCCCCCACCAGCACCGCCGCTCAGGACTCTGCCGCCAGCAGCAAGCTCAGTGAGCCCTCCACCAGCACCGCCACTCAGGACACCGCCGCCAGCAGCACGCTCAGTGAGCTCCCCACCAGCACCGCCGCTCAGGACACTGCCACCAGCAGCACGCTCAGTGAGCCCCCCACCAGCACCGCTGCCCAATGAGCGCCACAAGCACTGCCGCTACTGAGCCCGCCGCCAGCACCGCCAGCGGCCACGCCACATCCTGTGCCACTGGCACCACCGCAGACATGGCTTCCATCCTCAGTGGTCATTCGTACGAGGCTGGTGGTCAGTTCCAGGGGCCTGGACAGCTTCACCAGGATGTTGCTTCACCATCAGTGAAGTGTCAGATCCACTACCTCTGTCCTTGGCAGGATGAAGCACTCTGGGCACCAGGCCCCCTCCAGAACCAGTAGAGAAAGGCATCCACTACCTCTGTCCTTGGCAGGATGAAGCACTCTGAGCACCAATTCCCCCTCCAGAACCAGTGGAGTATCACATCCACTACCTCAGTCCTTGGCAGGATGAAGCACTCTGGGCACCAGGCCCCCTCCAGAACCAGTGGAGAAAGGCATCCACTACCTCTGTCCTTGGCAGGATGAAGCACTCTGGGCACAAAGCCCCCTCCAGAAACGGTGGAGAAAGGCATCCACTACCTCAGTCCTTGGCAGGATGAAGCACTCTGGGCACCAAGCCCCCTCCAGAACCAGTGGAGTATCATATCAACTACCTCAGTCCTTGGCAAGATGAAGCACTCTGGGCACCAGGCCCCCTCCAGAACCAGTGGAGAAAGGCATCCACTACCTCAGTCCTTGGCAGGATGAAGCACTCTGGGCACAAAGCCCCCTCCAGAACCAGTGGAGAAAGGCATCCACTACCTCAGTCCTTGGCAGGATGAAGCAATCTGGGCACCAAGACCCCTCCAGAACCAGTGGAGAATCCTTGGCAGGATGAAGCAATCTGGGCACCAAGCCCCCTCCAGAACCAGTGCAGAATTCACATTCACTACCTCAGTCCTTGGCAGGATGAAGCACTCTGGGCACCATGTCCCCTCCAGAACCAGTGGAGTATCACATCCACTACCTCAGTCCTTGGCAGGATGAAGCACTCGGAGCACCAATCCCCCTCCAGAACCAGTGGAGTATCACATCCACTACCTCAGCCCTTGGCAGGATGAAGCACTGTGGGCACCAGGCCCCCTCCAGAACCAGTGGAGAAAGGCATCCACTACCTCTGTCCTTGGCAGGATGAAGCACTCTGGGCACAAAGCCCCCTCCAGAAACAGTGGAGAAAGGCATCCACTACCTCAGTCCTTGGCAGGATGAAGCACTCTGGGCACCAAGCCCCCTCCAGAACCAGTGGAGTATCATATCCACTCCCTCAGTCCTTGGCAGGATGAAGCACTCTGGGCCCCAGGCCCCCTCCAGAACCAGTGGAGAAAGGCATCCACTACCTCTGTCCTTGGCAGGATGAAGCACTCTGGGCACAAAGCACCCTCCAGAAACGGTGGAGAAAGGCATCCACTACCTCAGTCCTTGGCAGGATGAAGCACTCTGGGCACCAAGCCCCCTCCAGAACCAGTGGAGTATCATATCCACTCCCTCAGTCCTTGGCAGGATGAAGCACTCTGGGCCCCAGGCCCCCTCCAGAACCAGTGGAGTATCACATCCACTACCTCAGTCCTTGGCAGGATGAAGCACTCTGGGCACCAAGCCCCCTCCAGAACCAGTGAAGTATCACATCCACTAACTCAGTCCTTGGCATGAAGAAGCAGTCTGGGCACCAGGCCCCCTCCAGAACCAGTGGAGACTGTTATCCACTTGAAAGACTGTGGCTTTGCACTCCCCAGGATAAAGCAGTGGGCAAACCACCACTGGAGAGACTTGTGAGACTGTGGCTTTGCACTCCCCAGGATAAAGCAGTGGGCAAACCACCCACTGGAGAGAGTTGTGAGACTGTGGCTTTGCACTCCCCAGGATAAAGCAGTGGGCAAACCACCCACTAGAGAGACTTGTGAGACTGTGGCTTTGCACTCCCCAGGATACCTCAATGGGCATGGAGCCCCCTCGTGGAGCTGGCGTCGTGCACTCATCCGGCTGAGGTGCCCCCCTTCCCTTCCCTCTGAGGTGCCTGGTTTTTGATCTGATGCCCCTGCAGTGTTCTCTCCGTTTGGATCGGGTATTGAGTGTGGGCCTCGCCCATGCATTTTGGGCCCAGTGGTCCACGGACTATGTAGGTGCAGTACATGGACTTGAATTCTTGGTGTACATATTTGTTAATAGTGTATATATATATTTTTGAGTAATGATTTTTTTCTGATTACAATCGTTCAACTCATTTCCTTTTGTCCTTGCATTCTTCCAGGGGGGATGGAGGGGGGGGGGTTTGGGGGAATGTAATGTTTCAGCATGTATTCGTGTGTGTGTTGTTGTGTGTGAGGGTGGGGGTGTTGCGTGTGTTTGTGTCACTCTCTTTTCCCTCCCCTGTGTCGTAGGTGCAGTACTCACCTTGGTCGTCGCCGCCGCCGTCGGTCGTGTTCCTGGTAGAGGAGCAGGAAGACTATTGCAGGGAGAATTTTGAGTTCCGGCTCCATGGCGTCATGGTTCCTCGTGGGGTGTGTAGAGGTGAGAGTTTTCCCTTCCAAGTCCTGTTTCCACTGTGTTTTTGTTCGCGTTGAATCTGCCCCGGAAAAGGTGGCGGATTGGCCTCTCGTAATGGTGTGGGCGGTACACTGTCTTCCGCCTGTCTGTTGGCGGTGACCGCCATGCTGTTTGTTTGTACCGCCATGGCGGTCGGAGTGTTAAAGTGGCTGTCTATGTTGCCAGTTTCCGCCATGGTCGTGATTCAATTTTTTTTTTACCGCCAGCCTGTTGCCGGTCTTACCACCGCTTTAACACCGACTACCAGGGTTGTAATGAGGGCCAATATGTTTTAACGATTGCGCTTCCCACTTGTGCGAGTCCTCCAGCCTTATTCCCAGGTAGTCAAAGTCTGAAACTTTTTCTAAGATATTACTATCCAGTGATATCCTTTTCTTCACTCTGCATTTAAGGTCGCCAAACACCATGTATTTGGTTTTGGTGGCACTAATTTGTATGCCAAAATGCCTACAAAAACCCGAAAATCGCTCAAGGAGTCTGTTAAGACCATGAGCAGTTTGAGAAAGGAGGAGGGTGTCATTCGCAATCAGGAGACATAGGGTCTTTACACCACTCAGTTTTGGGGCGTCGTTTTCACAGTCAGAGATAGGGAATGCAAGCATTTATAAAAAGTAAGAAGAGTGTAGGAGCCAGCACACATCCTTGTCTCACCCCCTTCTGTAATAGAATTTCCCCTGTCAATTCACCATTCATACCCCACCTTACTCTAGCAAAACTATCAGAATATAACTCCTGGATCAAGTTTATCAAAGGGCCTAGGATGCCAGCCTTGCCCAGGATCTCATATAGTTTATCTCGAGGGACCAAATCAAGGGCAGACTTGAGATCCACAAAAGCGACAAAAAGTCTTCCAGCATCCAGGTCGACAGTTTTCCATTTAATTGAGAGAAAGCGGAAGACCTGGTCTACTGTGCTAGTCTTCTGCTTAAAACCCACCTGGAGGTGGGATAAGATATTGTTTTCCTCCAGCCAATCCTGGAGCCTACACAAGACTTGATAGGAAAAGAAATTCTGCAAGTTATCTAAAAGACTTTTAGGTCTATGGTTTCCCGGGACTGATCTAACCCCTATTTTATGATTTGGAACAATTAATGCACCCTTCCAGGAACGAGGGGGAGTGCAGCCCACCACAACTGCACTGGACACATTGTTTATATATGGTCCCCAAAAACTTAGCTAGGACTTATACACATTTAATGGGATTCCATCTAGGCCAGGAGCCTTACCCAATTTTTGCGCTCTGATAGCTGACACAGTCTCTCCTAAAGTAAACAGGATTAACGGTCCAGCGCCCAGACTAGCAGTCTTTGCTATGCTTTTTAAACTTTGAGAAGGCACAATCTCCTGTTTATAAAGAACAGTAAAATGATGCAACCAAACATCATCAGTAATATGGCAGTCAGGTTTAGGGTTTACATTCAATCCTTCATGAGCAATCAATGACCAAAACCGCTTAGTGTTGTTTTGGTTAGCTGCTAGTTGTAATTCCTGCCAGGTTGATTTTACCCAATTGTTCTTGCTGGTCTTTTTAATAAGAGCGTACTCACGCCTTGCAGGATTTATCCTCGCTTTATCTTTTGAGCGTATTGCATCCAAGTGTCTGTCCTTAGCAATTCTACATGCTTTATTAAACCATTTGCATTTATCTTCTCTCGGGTGCGACCTTCCCTTAGATCGCTCTGAAAAATAGATCTTTTAGGGGGGGAAAATAGTTCTACGTGAGTAGCCATCATTATGTTTGGATTGCACATAAAAGATGTAGCAAGTAATTTATTGGAGGAGACTAAATTGTGCAATTTATCCACTAAGGCATTAGAATTTATAAAAGACTCCCATTTTATGGCACGTTTGTTGTTAGACACCGTGATGGGTGGCATACCCTCATAGTCTCGTTGATTGTGATTTGCTGTGGAAAACCACATATGACACTCCATCAAGATAGGGAAGTGATCACTATTACGTTGTTCACCCACCATAAGATCTTTAAATTCATGCCAGATTCTTACATCAATGAGCACACAGTCGATAGAGCTGCTATAAGACCCTCTAAAAAACATGGGTTTTGCTGGGGAATCGGAAGGGAAACGGCCATTACCTGACCAGAGACCATGCATTATCATAAGGTCGATGAATTGGAGGGCCATGGTACTGGCTTTAGGTTGTTTGCTTAACGACGAAAAAGTTGAAATTCCACACGCAAGATCCTCTGTCTGGGTTAACTCAGAAAAGAGGGAATTGGGCTCTAGGGACACATTTAGATCCCATGCTATAAAGATAAAATGTGAGAGAGAGAATTCCGAAACCAAGGCATTCAATGCACTAATAGTGTTAGACGATTGACTTGGGGCACCCGGTCTATTGTAAATATTAACACATAAAAGCCTAGGTCCATACTTAAGCTTGATTGCGACTACCAATATTTCAAGTGAGTCAACAAATATTTCTTCCAGTTCACCAGCCAGGGAGATTTTTATCCAAGTGAAAAGGCCCCCCACCTGCTCGCCCTGATACAGATGGACTAGCCTTCTTACAAAATGAGGTAAACCCCTGTATGTAGACATCTGAAGTAGCCCATGTTTCCTGGAAAAGACAAATGTTAAAATTATCTATAAACTTCCCCCACTCCTCGTCAATAACCTTATTACGTATACCAGCTACGTCCCAGGAAATTAGTGCAGGGTTCATAAGCCTTAGGGCCCCGGACTCTCTTCAAGGTGTTTTAGGATTAAAGGATCAATTTGATTGCTCGTGGCTACCAGCCAAGTTTCGATCTTTTGCAAGGAGAGAAGTCATAAAAGGGAACAATTTGGTGTGCGTTTGAGATTCTTTCAGAGCTGTATCCTCATTGGGATATGTGTTTATAAGGGAAAAGATAGGAGAAAATCAGAGTCAGTCAATCTCGGAAAGATCAGACAATTGAGAAGTTCTTGAGGAGTTCTGTGTCCTCGCCACGTCTATGCATTCAGTACCAGGCATCTCAGGGTGCTCCTTCATATAACGGAAATTGGTCAAGGGGCCCATAGCAGATGGTACATTAATTACGCCTGGGGTTCGAGTATTATGACCCATATTTTTAGTCCCATTGATCGTGTCAATAGGAACCCCCTTACTCCGTGAGGCTCGCTGTCCTCCCAGTAGGTTCTGTCTTCCCGACAAGACTGCACATTCTTTCCCTGTAATCAAAGGATGAGTCTTCGCCAATGCCACTGGGATCGTAGGTCTCATCTTATCTTGCCCAATACTCATATTGGAGGATGCCCCCTAGACCAATGTAATGTTCCTCTCTCCGGCCGGGAATTCTGGAAAACAATGGACAGGGATGTGGAATTCCTATCGCCCGACGCCCGGGACATCTTGCTGGGGTCAAGGGCAACAAGTTTTTATGTTTACTTTGTCCTTGGGACAAGTAAGCCCAACCCTCTGCAGCACAAACCCTTTGGCTGCCTGTTTACAGAGAGTGGAACGCTCTGCAGTTGAGATAATGTGTTTCCAAAAGATAATGCTGTTCGAACTTGTATTTATGGTTCATTATTTGAAAGCCTTCATTATTAGGGTGAGTGCTGTAAATAAATGTTTTAAGGTCACACTTCACTACTGACGTTGGTTCCAGTACAAAAAAAAACGTGTATACACATGTTTGAAAAGTTAAGGCTATGAGGCTAAGTATAATGCTCCCAGAATGCTCTCTGATTAGATGCAAATGAAGTGTCATTTAGTAAAATGTGTTGATGCATGCTAGTATTTCCCAAAAATATTTCGAATGGAAAATCAGTGTATCCATTTTCAACACGAATATGGGAAGCATGAAAATAAACAAACACTGACAAAGCCAACTGGTCTGACATATTTTTATAAGTCTTTTAGTTTCATCAATGCGTGTCTTGTTTTGACATGGCTTTTGTAACACTTTATTGTTGTGGGAGCTACCAGGCCCTCAACATTGTAACAAAACTGGCAAAAAAAAAAAAAATGTTTTTGAACTCTAAAAGTACACGTTGCCACCAGTGGCATAACAAAGGCCCTGCAGCCGCCCTCCAGGGGGCCCCTTCAGCACAGCACCTGCCCTGAGTGAGTCTGGAGAGGGGGCTCCTCCATGTTCTTTGCAAAGGGGCACCCTCCAGTTTCGTTACGTCACTGATTGCCACTGTAGTTCCTGACACTGAACAAAACTACTTTGTGTGCCAATATGCTCCTTGTGGAAGAGGAGAATGCGATCACTCACAGTAAAGCCAGCCGAAAGAGAGAGAAATAGAAGTTTAATAAAAACAAAATGTCTTTGTTAACACCAGACCTAATTAGGGACCAAGACCCACATGTAGGTAGCTTTTTGCATGTCGCAAACAGCGACTTTCGCTGTTTGCAACGTGCAAAAAGCACATTGCGATGCACAAACCCAGTTTTGCGATTCAGTAACCTGGTTACCGAATTGCAAAACGGGTTTGCGACTCGCAATTAGGGAGGGGTGTTCCCTTCTTAATTGCGACTCGCAGTGCAATGTAGGATTGTTTTGTGACCGCGAACGCGGGTGCAAACCAATCGCAGTTTGCACCCATTTGAAATGGGTGCTAACACTTTTGCAAAAGGGAAGGGGTCCCCATGGGACCCCTTCCCCACTGTGAATGTCACTGTAAACATTTTTTCAGAGCAGGCAGTGGTCCACAGGACCACTGCCTGCTCTGAAAAAATTAAACGAAAACGTTTCATTTTTCGTTTTTGTAATGCATCTCGTTTTCCTTTAAGGAAGCAGTCACAGACATGGTGGTCTGCTGTCTCCAGCAGGCCACCATCCCTGTGAGGGCCGCTATTTGCAAGGGGGTCGCAAATTGCGACCCACCTCATGATTATTCACTAGGTTGGCATTTGCGATACCCTTGCGAATCACAGATGGTGTCAGGGACACCATCCTACATTCGGATTTGCGACTCGCAATTTGCGGGTCGCAAATCTGAACCTACCTACATGTGGCCCCAAATTCTTAAAGAAAGTCACAAAAGTGCACCCATGGTATATGTCGCACCCCTATAAAATATTTGTGAACTGTATTTTAGCACGGGTAAATACGCATGTGTAGATTTGCTCATGTGAAAATCTATTGAGCATTTGCAAGTTCATTTCCGGCCACTTTCTTCCCAACCCTGGAAGAAGTTCTAATTCTGCCATTGTCAGGAGTAAATGTCCAACGTTTCTTATTATGGGAAAATATTAGAGAGAAGCTGATGAAAATCTTTAAAACATGCAGGTTAGTAGGTTTGCAGACTCAAAGGCATTCCAGCCCTGGAACTATTGCTTACTGCTTCCTCCAGCCCCAGTATGCAGATCTGCAGAAAGGTGGCAAAATAAGGAAATTGCTACAGTAGGGATTGAAACTGCAAGTATTCAAGCCCTACTATGGTAGTAGCCCTGGCATAATCAGAGAGGCTATTATCAGAGCTCTTACATAATGAGATTGCTGCCATAATTTGTCGCCACACTACATGGCACCAAAGGGACAAGTAGATCTTTTTACAGGACAAGTAGATTTGAGAAGCAACCTGTCCCCTGGACAAGTAGATATTTTAATAAATTCCACACCCCTGAATGGATGAGCCACTTCTGAGTGGATTGCACATATCCAGTGACAATAGCCCTTTAACCAACTTGGGACAAACGAGCTTAAGCTCTACAGTGTCCCAGTTTCCTGGATTCTCTGGATAGCGCTTAACAGAAATTATATATATTTGAATACATCTGAGTAAGTAATAGATCGATATTGCCTAACCAGCCTTATCCAATGGACAACTTTATTCTTTAGTGAGAGGCTATCTTCTCTTTTGGTAGAAGAAACCACCAGTACTGTTATGCTTCGAACCTGACAAGACATGGGAAGAGCCACATACCAAGCTCCCACAGGAGCGGGTCGTGGGTAGGGAGCAGTTTTGTACATTAACACCCTTGTTGTTAAGACTAGCCGGGGGTAATCTGAACCTGACATCATGCCTAGGAAGATCCTTATTTCCCATGTTTCTCTGGTAAGTGCAAGCAGGAAGCATAGAATTTGTGCCTTCTCTATAGGGATCTCCATTGCTCCACTTCCCTCTAATAAGTCAAAGCAGGTTAAGGGTCTCCAGCAGCATTTGTTTCAGGTCTTTTACCGCCTCTCTTAGGCTAAAAATGGCAGTAACCACATTTTCCAGTGGGGAGGCTCCAACGGGCTCAGAGGCGGGTACTTTAGAGATTGGATCATGGTGGTTGGATTCTATCAGTTATTCACCACCTCCCAATGACAAAAAGCGATTATAGCAGGGGATTTAATGGATAATAACACTGCATGATATGACGTTCTCAACACTGGAGGATAAGGGATTAGAATTCAAAGATGCTATATTAGGATTGTCAAATTCCCCTTGCAACCCGCGTCACCCTTAATAGGGATTTCAGGTTTAAAAAAGGATGATAGAGAACCAGTATTCAACCCCTTAGAAGATCGCCTACTATTCCCCTTCAGCAAGGTCTCACCTTCTTCAATCAGTGAGTCAATACCATTGGTGACACAGTTAGAAGAAATGTGGTAGGTTTTATGCAATTTGGTCACTTGGATGAAACTGCACCCACTGCCGGACTCCACTTTGCCTTGCGTTTCCCCATCCTCAGGGTTCGGAACGGGAAAATCAGAAGGCATCCTTGCAGGCAGGTCGCTTCCTCCTCACCACTGCTCCGGTAAGTGCTTCCATTGTTTTGGGCTTGTTTGGGCTTGTCTGGGCTTGTTTGGGCTTTTTGGCTTCTCTCCCGGAAGGCCTCGCCCCCTCCCTCCTCCTCGGAGCTCTTCCCGCTCCTGACTCCTGCTGCCCCTGCCCCCCACACTCCCATTGGAGTTTTCGCTCCCTCCTCCCAGCTGCCTCTCCCTCCCACCTCCCCACTTATGCCGGCCGCAGCGCGAGGTTAGAAGCGACTTCTGACCCTGCATCCTTGCAGGCAGGTCGCTTCCTCCCTCACTGCTCCGGTAAGTGCTGCCATTGTTTTGGGCTTGTCTGGGCTTGTCTGGGCTTCTTGGCTTCTCCTCTCCCGGAAGGCCCCGGACCCCTCCCTCCTCCTCGGAGCTCTTCCCGCTCCTGACTCCTGCTGCCCCCGCCCCGCAGTTCCATTGGAGGTTTACCTCCCTCCTCCCAGCTGCCACTCCCTCCCGCCTCCCTTCTTATGCCGGCTGCAGGCGACGCGCCGCTGGCGCACCGAAGGCGCGCCAAGGGGAAGCCCATCTGCGCCCGTCCGCGCCAAGACCGCTCCCAGCGCCAGACCCCCTGGACAACACGCCTCCCGCGCCACCGAACACCTTTACACTGCCAACGAACTCCATGCCCTTAATCCAGGACGCTCCTCCATCTGCTTCAAGTCCACACAGACGCGCACCAAAGGACCCTTCTCCTGCAAAGCCTGCAATTTCACCTGCAACCTAACCTCCAAACTCCAAATCAAAACAGACAACCGCCTAAGATGCATCCTACTTAACACCCGCTCCGTCCACAAACATGCAATTGAACTCTGGGACATCCTGACCACATACTCGCCCGACGTCGCATTCCTCACCGAAACTTGGATGAATTCGGCCTCAGAACCAGAGGTAGCCCTAGCCATACAAGAAAACTACAAAATCACCAGAAGAGACCGAATCAACAGAGCAGGAGGAGGAATCGCCAGAGTCACCATAAGAGTCTCCACCAACTCCCACAACAACATCAACTCCGCCGAGCACCTCCACTTCAAAATCCACATCAATGCCAACAACACACTCAGAGGAACACTGGTCTACAGGCCCCCTGGACCCAGACCGCAGTTCTGCGACGACATCGCCGACTCCATCAGCTCCCAAGCCCTCGCCTCAACAAACTACATCCTCCTCAGTGACCTAAACTTCCACCTAGAAAATAACAACGATATCAACACCACCAACCTAATCGACAACCTCGCCAACTTCGGCCTCAAGCAACTCGTCACTACACCCACCCACTCCGCAGGCCACACACTCGACCCCATCTTCCCAACCAGCAACCACGTCTCTTTCAGCCACACCACCGAATTCAGCTGGACAGACCACTGCTGCATCCACTTCTCCTACCAAAAACTAGTCACTCACCCCCACCGCACACGCAAAATATCAACGGAACTGATCTCCACTCTCGCCCGGGCCCCACCCCCTAGGACCCCGGACCCCAACACAGCCACCACCAATCTGCATCGCTGGATAGAAGATTGCACCAACACCCTTGCACCGCTCAAAAAAAAAAAAAAAACACCTCCCACAGAATCAAGGCCAGCTGGTTCACCCCAGAACTACAGGAATCCAAACGGCAATGTCGCAGAATGGAAAAAACCTGGCATCTTGACCCTACCAACTCCAACCACATTGCTTTCAAGGATTCCCTACGCAAACATCACCAACTGATCCGCACCACTAAAAGGATCCACTTCAAAAACCGCATCGACGCCAACGCTCACAACAGTAAAGAGCTCTTCGGCATCGTCCATGAGCTCTCCACCCCCAGGACCTGCTCTAACGAACCCCCGCCATCACAGGAGTTCTGCAACTCACTGGCAAGCCACTTCCGTCGAAAGATAGAAGAAATCCACAATAGCTTCAAACATCAGACCAACCAGCTGACTACAAACACCCAAGAACCCAACGTTCCAAGCAACACCCACCTCCTCCACACCTGCACCCCGTCAACATAGAGGACACCGCCACCACAATGGCCTCCATCCACCCCAGATCACCATCGGACCCCTGCCCACACCATGTCTTCAATAAGGCAAACATCATCATCGCCCCCCACCTCTGCAAAACCATCAACAGCTCCTTCGAGTCAGCCACCTTCCCAGAAAGATGGAAGCACGCACAAATCAACGCCCTGCTGAAGAAACCAAAGGCAGACCCAGACGACCCCAAGAACTACTGGCCGATCTCCCTCCTCCCCTTCCCAGCCAAGGTCATAGAAAAAATCGTAAACAGCCAACTATCCCGGTTCCTGGAAGACAGCAAGGTACTCAACACCTCCCAATCCGGATTCCGCTGAAACCACAGCACCGAGACTGCACTCATTGCTGCCAAAGACGACATTAGGACCATGCTCGATGAAGGAGAAACAGAAGCACTCATCCTCCTGGACCTCTCCGCAGCTTTCGACACGGTATGTCATCACACTCTCCGCACACGCCTCCACAACGCTGGAATCCGCGACAAGGCATTCGACTGGATCTCGTCATTTCTCTCAGGCAGAACCCAGAAAGTCCGCCTCCCACCGTTCCTGTCAGAAGCCTCCAGAATCATTTGTGGCGTTCCCCCAAGGATCTTCGCTCAGCCCCACGCTCTTCAACGTTTACATGGCCCCCCTCGCCAACATCGCACAAACCCACCACATCAACATAGTTTCCTACGCAGACAACACTCAGCTCATCCTCTCCCTCACGAAAGACCCTACAACTGCAAAGAACGACCTCCAACGGACTTCACGCCATCGCCAGCTGGATGGAATCAAGCCACTTCAAGTTACACACAGACAAGACAGAAATCCTCATCTTTGGCACCAACCCCTCAACTTGGAATGACTCCTGGTGGCCCACCTCCCTAGGAACCGCGCCCTCACCCACGCACGCAACCTAGGCTTCATCTTGGACTCCACACTCAGCATAACTCAGCAGGTCACTGCCATCTCCTCTTCCTGCTACAACACTCTCTGCATGCTCCGCAAAATCTTTAAGTGGATTCGCGTCGAAATCAGGAAAACTGCCACCCACACCCTGGTCAGCAGCCAATTGGACTACGGAAACGCCCTATATGCAGGAATAACAACCAAACTCCTAACAAAGCTGCAAAGAATCCAGAACGCATCCGCCCGCCTCATTCTGGACATCCCACGCCGCGACCACATTTCCCCCCACCTCAGAGACCTTCACTGGCTACCAGTATCAAAGAGGATCACCTTTAAACTCCACGCACACAAGGCCCTCCACAACACAGGCCCAGCATACCTCAACTCAGACTCACCTTCCACACCCCCACCCGCAATCTTCGCTCTGCCTGCCTCACCCTTGCCTCCATCCCCTGCATCTGGCGCACCACCGCCAGAGGAAGATCCTTCTCTCACCTAGCCGCCAAGACCTGGAACTCCCTACCGCTCCACCTTTGCCAGACCCAAAACCTCTTGACATTCAGGAAACGCCTCAAGACATGGCTCTACGACCAGTAGCTCCCCCCCCAAGCACCTTGAGACCCTAACGGGTGATTAGTGCGCTCTATAAATCATTGATTGTTTGATTGATTGAAAACCCTACCTTTAGTTCGTGGAGACTTTCGGTTGTCCCCGCTCTGGCACAAAACTGGACAAAGGAAAGGGGAGTGACCACTCCCCTGTCCATCACCACCCTAGGGGTGGTGCCCAGAGCTCCTCCAGTGTGTCCTAGACTTCAGCCATCTTGCTTTGCAAGGTGTGGGGGCACTTTGGAGGGCTCTGAGTGGCCAGTGCAAGCAGGTGACATCAGAGAACCCTCCTGATAGGTCCATACCTGATAAGGTAGCTAATCCCCCTCTCAGGGCTATTTAGGATCTCTCCTGTGGGTTCTCTTCAGATTCTGCTTGCAAGTTTCCTTCAGGAATCCTCTGCAACTACTAATTCATCCTCTGACCTCGGAACAACTGCAGCCTGCTCAGAAACCGCTGTAACAGCAACAAAGTATCCACAAGGGATACTTTTCCTCTGCAACTTCAGCTCCAGCCAGCAACTGTAACAGTTTCCAGAATGTGCACGTTCAGAGGACTCCCTGTCTTCACCCTGCACCAGAAGGACCGAAGAAATCTCCTGTGGGGTGACGGAGTCGCTCACGTAGGCACCTTCTAAGTCGACAACCAGTTCTCTTGGACTCCTCTTCTGGCGACGACCGTGCTCCTTGGAAAACAGAGGGTGGACCTCATCAACACAGACTGTCCTGAGGTCCTGCTGTCCCAATTTGGAGGAGGTAAGACCTTGCCTTCCCCAAGAACGAAAGTCTCCCTGTGCACCGCGTCTTCTTCACCTCCTGAGGCCTCTGTGCACTATTTGTAAAATTCATGCACAGCCTGGCCCAGGTCCCCTGCACTCTATCCTGCGACGCTCAAATCGCTGACAGCAGCGTAGGACCTTCCTCTATAGTGCTGCATCAACTGCATTTTGGACCTCCTTTGCCCAGGTTTCCCGTGACTTCTGTGGGTACTATCTTGTGCTCCAAGGGCTCTCTGAAGTGCTGAGAGCCCCCTCTTCCTCCTCACACAGAGCTGAGCCCCCCCAGGTCCCACTTGGGTACAGATATCGCCTACTTGATGCAAAACACAACTTTGTCTGAACCAATGCTTGTTGGAGGAATCCAGCGCCAAAACTCACCTGCATCCTACTTCACGACGTGGGACATCCTTTGCATCATGCAGGAACCCGCTGGCACCTTCCTAGGGTGCATTTCTGCAGTCTTTGTCCAACCAGGGACTCTTCTTTTGCACCCTCTTCTGGGTTGGCAGGGGCTCCTGTTCTTCCTGGAACTTCTTTCGACTTTTGGACTTGGTCTCCTTCCTTTGCATGTCTTCAGGTCCAAGAATCCACCATTTGTTGTTTGCAGACTTGGTTGGTTCTTGCAATAACTCTACTCACTATTAGTAGTGTGTCCTAAGGAAACTTGCAGTACTTTACTCCTGCTTTTCTGGGCTCTAGCATGGGGTAATTTACTTACCTTTACTGTATTCTTACTCTCCCAGCGATTCTGCACACACTACACTTGTCTAGGGGAGAATTTGTGATTCGCATTCCACTTTCTTAGTATATGCTTTGTGTTGCCCCTAGACCTATTTTCTCCTATTGCATTCTATATCATTTCCTACTGTTTGCATTGTTCTATGACTATTTACTTGTCCAATTTTGGTGTCTAGTGAATATATTGTGTATAATACTTACCTCCAGAAGGAGTATTGTCTCTAAGATATTTTTGGTATAGTGAATCACCCAAATAAATACCTATATTTTTGGTAACACTGAGCATTGTCTTTACTTGTGTATAAGTACTGTGTAACTATAAGTGTATTGCATGAGCTTTGCATGTCTCCTAGTTCTGCCTAAGCTGCTCTGCTATAGCTACCTCTATCAGCCTAAGCTGCTAGAACACTACTACTTCACTAATAAGGGATAACTGGACCTGGTATAAGGTGTAAGTACCCAAGGTACCCACTACACACCAGGCCAGCCTCCTACATTGGTGGTGCAGCGGTGTGATAAGTGCTTGCAATTGCTTTACCACTTTGTTACCTGTGCTTTTCACAAGAAAAGCTTGCTCCAATCTTAGAAAATACATAGTACATACCTAGAAACCATTTTCTAACATTCTAAAAGTTCTGCTTAAGTTTGCAAACATTTTTACAAAGTTTTGAAAAGTTTTCTTCTTTTCTCTAAAAAGTTAGCTCTGTTATTCTACTAACTTTTTACATACTTTGCTAAACTCTTTTTCTTTCAATATGTCTTCTGTAGAAGCTACCCCTAGAGTTGTCAAGACAACCTAGGAAACTCTTAACTTTAAAAGTTTGAGAGGTTTCTGTACTGAAAGAAGTTTAGGGATTGGAAAGAACCCCAATAAGGAGTTCCTCTTAAATCTTCTCCTCCAAGATGACCAGGGACTTAGCACTGGGGAAGAGGTAGAAAATGACTCCAACCAGGAAGGTTCAGAGGACCAAGATGACAATCCTGGGAAGGGTCCTTCAACAGACCTATCTGTCAACATGCCCCCTAGTATAACTGGTAGTGGGAAGGGTTCACACACAAGTAGGGCTCCCTTCACCCATTGAGGACAGGTCACTAGAGTGGCCCCTGTTAGAGATAGGTCTGCCTCTGCAAACTCTCATGTTACCTCTGTTTCAGAGGCTTCACATAATTCTAATCCTTATGACAAATCCTAGATAGGGAACTCAGAAAGCTGAGGTTAGAGGAGGCCAGAATGAAGCTAATGCAGCAGCAGTTGGCCTTAGAGAGGGAATCACTGGCTGTGGAGAAGAGAGGCAGGGTTTGGGGTAAGTTCCCCATGGTGGCAGCAGCAGTTTGAGAAATACAAATATTCAGAAACCTTCATTTGATTCTAGGAATCTGCACAAAGATGTCCCTCCTTACAAGGATGGTGATGGCATCAACAAGTGGTTTGTTGCACTTGAGAGGGTCTGTAAAGTTCAGAGGGTCCCTCAGGTACAGTTGGCTGCTACCCTTTGGTTATCCTTCTCTGGCAAAGGTAGAGACAGACTTCTGATTGTCAGAGAGAATGATGCAGATAACTACCAAATTCTTAAAAAATGCACTCCTGGACGGTCTGGGCTTAACCACTGAACAGTACAGACTTAGGTTCAGAGAGACCAGAAAGGGTTCATCACAGGACTGGACAGACTTTGTAGACTGTTCTGTGAAGGCCCTAGAAGGTTGGTTACATGGCAGTACGGTGACTATTTATGAAAGCCTATAAAACATGATTCTGAGAGAACATATCTTGAATAATTGTGTGTCTGACTTCCTACATCAATATCTTGTGGACTCAGATCTGACCTCTCCCCAAGAATTGGGAAAGAAGGCAGACAAATGGGTCAGAACCAGGGTGAGCAGAAAAGCTCATACAACGGGTGACAAGGATGGCAAGAAGAAAGATAGTGAAAAATCTCGGGATAAGCATGGGGATAAAAGTAAACACAAAGATCCTTCTTCAGATCCAAAACACTCCTCTGGGGGTGGGGATAAAACTTCTTCATCTTCTTCTAACTCTTCACACAATCAGAAAAAGCCTTGGTGCTATGTGAGTAGAAATAAAGGCCATTGGCCAGGGGATAAGTCGTGCACATGTAAGGCCCCTGAGCCTACCACCACTAAGACATCAGACTCTAGTGCCCCTAGCAGTAGTGGTAATAGTGGTGGGACTGCTGGCAATAATCAAACTAAAGGTGTAGTTGGGTTCACTTTTGGGACCATAATTGAAACTGGGGTAGACAGTCACAAGACAGTTTCTGTCACACCTGGTGGCATTGGCCTTGCCACCTTGGCTGCTTGTCCCCTTAACATGGATAAGTACAGGCAGTCAATCTTAGTAAATGGTGTTGAGGCCCAGGCCTACAGGGAAACAGGTGCCAGTATTACTTTTGTGACTGAAAACCTACTGTCACCTGCACAACAACTCCTTGGACACAAGTACCAAGTTACTGATGTCAATAACTCCAATCAGTCTCTCCCCATAGCTGTAGTTCAACTTAGTTGGGGTGGAGTTACTGGCACTAAGCAGGTGGTGGTATCACCTAGCTTACCTGTAGATTGTCTCTTAGGGAATGACCTAGAGGCCTCAGGTTGGGCTGAGGTAGAGTGTAGTACCCATGCATCCATGCTGGGTATCCCTGAGGAATTACTTCCTCTTATTTCTAGTGAAATGAAAAAGCAAAGGAGAGAAAAAGGCCTGAAATCTCAGGATCCCTCTCCACCAACAGGTAAGAAGGGTATCAAAGTATCCCTTCCCCACCCTACCAGTAAGGATACCATTCCTGTGGTGGGAGAAACCTCTCCTAGGGCGGAACCTGTACCAAGGGAGTCATCAGCTACCACAGCTGGACTCCCAGAGGTACATGTTCCTCTCTGTGGAACCACTAAAGCAGATGTGCGAAATTGCACCATTTGAGTAAATATGGAGCATCCGTCAAGCCTTCCCAGAAAAACTTTAGTGCAGCAGCCCTGCACTGCCTCTAAACACTTATGCCAGCAGCCCTGTCCTGGTGTGGAGCTTGGAAGACAGCAGCCCTGCCCTGCTCCAACTCAAGAGATACAGCAACCCTGTTCTCTCATACAGCCATATGGACAACGTTTTTGCCCAGCTATGGCTTTATTGAGACTGCATTCCTGTCTAGCATTTCCTGCATTAGACACAGGCCCAGTGGACCAATCCCACTGCCAACTTTAAAACATACTCATGGGAACTTTGAGAATTAACACTCATACTGTTGGTTAGGTAAAAATCTCCAAACAAGGTGGTTTACATCCCCACAGGGAAGTAACCATATAGTGGATGATAAAAGGAGTAACCACTCTACTGCAGATCTACTCTCCACTTATCACCACTTAGACAATAAAGTCTCAACTGACCAAGGTTAGCCTTATTGTCCTTTGTTTGGTTGGGGGGGGGGGGGGAGTGAGAATGTAGCCTCTTTCTAGCATGGTTACCCCCACTTTTGGCCTGGTTGTGAGTGTGTGTCAGTGTGTTTTTACTGTGTCACTGGGATCCTGCTAGTGAGGACCACTGTGCTCATAGATAACAAACCTATATGTCAGTGTATTTTGCCTGTCTCATTGGGATCCTGCTAGCCAGGACCCCAGTGCCATAGTTTGTGGCCTAATGTATGTGTTGTCAGTAGTGCTTTACTGTGTCACTGAGGCTCTGCTAACCAGAACCTCAGTGCTTATGTTCTCTCTGCTTTTGAATTTGTCACTGTAGGCTAGTGACTTCATTTACCAATTTCAATTGGCACACTGGACCCCCCCCTTATAAGTCCCTAGTATGTTACCCTGGGCATTGGGGTTCCAGGAGATCCATATGGGATGCAGCATTTTGTCTGCCACCCATAAGGAGCTCAGACAAACCCTTCCACAGGCCGGCCATTGCAGCCTGTGTGAAATAGTGCACACGCTATTTCAAAGCCATTTTCCCTACACTTAAGTAACTTATAAGTCACCTATATGTCTAACCTTCACTTGCTGAAGGTTAGGTGCAAAGTTAGTAAGTGTAGTAAGTGTCAGGGTACATTTGCATTACCAAAGGTGCCCCCACATAGTTCAGGGCCATTTCCCAGGACTTAGTGAGTGCGGGGACGCCATTACACGTGTGCACTACATATAGGTCAATACCTATATGTAGCCTCACAATGCTAACTCCGAATATGGCCATGTAAGGTGTCTAAGATCATGGAATTGTCCCCCCCATTCCAAAATCTGGTATTGGGGAGCCAATTCCATGCATCCTGGGGCCTCCACCATGGACCCCCAGTGCTGCCAAATTAGCTCTCTGAGGCTTGCACTGCAGCTACAGCTGCTGCCACCTCACAGACAGGGTTCTGCCCTCCTGGGGTCTGGGCGGCCCAATCCCAGGAAGGCAGAACTAAGCATTTCTTCTGAGAGCAGGGTATTACACCCTCTCCCTTTGGAAATAGGTGTTACAGGCTTGGGAGGGGTAGCCTCCCCCAGCCTCTGGAAATGCTTTGAAGGGCACAGATGGTACCCTCCTTGCATAAGCCAGTCTACAGCGGTTCAGGGACCCCTTGTCCCCTGCTCTGGCGCGAAACAGGACAAAGGAAAGGGGAGTGACCACTCCCCTGTCCATCACCACGCGAGGGGGTTAGACTCCTCCCTCTATGTCCACACCTCCAGGCACACCTCTGAGAAGTTCTGGGTCCCCTTGATGAGTACGGCAACAGCAGCGCATCCCGTGCCGCGTATAGAAGATGCTGCTTTCATGGCTCAGGGGGGTTAAGCTCCTCCCCCTATGTCCGCGCCTCCTGGCGCACATCTGACTGGTTCAGGGTCCCATTGAAGAGTACGAGACTAGCAGCGCCTGATTCATAAAGGGCTTCTGCAGTTTTGGGTGGGGGGGGGGGGACAGCACTCGTAACAGGAGCCTGCACTTGTGGCGTGACCTCTGCAATGGGAAAATGCAGTATGGTGGTCCGACCACGAATGCCCCCCCCCAAGTCATGTCCCAGTACTGCAGGGCCTCCACCATGAGTGGGGAGACCCTTTGTCAATCAGGCCTAGAGTTTGAGTAGAGTTATGCCCTTTAAACCAGGTTGTATCCTGTAACATCCACAACAGAGAACTAAAAAAGAAAAAAGAAAACACTGCCTGTTCTTAAAAAATGTTTTCGCATGCATTCACAAAGGGGACGGGGACCCTTTGGGATCCCTTCCCATTTGCAAAGGGATTACCACCTACTTGAAGTAGGTGGTAAAATATGAATGTTTTGCAACCGCATTTCGGTCACAAAACATTCCTACATACCGAATCAATATGTAGTTGCAATTGCAATTTGCGATTCAGTAACAAGTTACTGAATCGCAAATTGGAATTAATATATACCAAAATGCATTTTTGCGATTGCAAAAATGCATGATACATCTGCCCTTGGTCCTACTGGCCTCCATTACTCTGGCTTATTCACACAGACCATGCATGTAACTTCCAGGCTACATTCATCAACAAGCTTAACATGCACTTAGGAAGTTAGTGTTTAGGAATGGGTAAGAGCACTGAAGCAGAACTTTACACCAGCAGGACTCCACTCCAGTGACTCAGATGAAAAGGTCTGGTCACTGTAGGAAGGTACCATCTTGCCTGGCATGTAACCACATTTTTACTTGTGTGTCAGTTTGTTTTTGCCTGTCTCACTGGGATCTTGCTAGCCAGGACCCCAGTGCTGATAGTTTGTGGCCTGAGTGTGTTCCCTGTGTGGTGCCTAACTGTGTCACTGAGGCTCTGCTAACCGGAACCCCAGGGCTTATGCTCGCTCTGTCTTTAAAAATTTCACTGCAGGCTAATGACCATTTTTACCAATTCTCTATTATATGGTGCCTAGGTACCCAGAGTTCTGGGGTTCCAGGAGATGGGGTGCAGCATTTCTTTTGCCACCCATAGGGAGCTCAGACCATTCTTACACAGGACTGCCACTGCAGCCTGAGTGAAATAACGTCCACGTTATTTCACAGCCATTTTGCACTGCACTTAAGTAATTTATAAGTCACCTATATGTCTAACCTTCACTTAGTGAAGGCTAGGTGCAAAGATACTTAGTGTGAGGGCACCCTGGCACTAGCCAAGGTGCCCCCACATAGTTCAGGGCAATTTCCCCGGACTTTCTGTGTGGGGACACTATTACACACGTGCACTGCATATAGGTCAATACCTATATGTAGCTTCACAATGGTAACTCCGAATATGGCCATGTAACATGTCTAAGATCATGGCATTGTACCCCCATGCCAAATCTGGTATTGGGGTGCCAATCCCATGCATCCCCGGGGCTCCAACATGGACCCCGGGTACTGCCAAACCAGCTCTCTGGGGTTTTCACTGCAGCTACCGCTGCTGCCAACCCACAGACAGACTTCTGCCCTCCAGGGGTCTGGGCAGCCCAATCCCAGGAAGGCAGAACTAAGGATTTCCTCTGAGAGAGGGTGATTGTAGGAGGCTGGATTGGCTTGTAGTGGGTACCAGAGGTTCTTACAACTTGTGCCAGGTCCAGTTATCCCTTATTAGTGTAGAAAAGATGTTTCTAGCAGCTTAGGCTGATAGAAGGTGGCTATGGCAAAGCGGCTTAGGCTGAACTAGGAGACATGTAAAGCTCCTACTATACCACTGGTGTCATATGCACAATATCATAAGAAAACACAATACACAGAAGTACTAATAATAAAGGTACTTTATTTTTATGACAATATGCCAAATGTATCTCAGTGAGTACCCTCAGTATGAGGATAAGATATATACACAAGATATATGTACACAAACCAAAATTATGCAGGTAATAGCAAGAAAAGTAATGCAAGCAGTGTGGAATTACAGTAGATTGCAATAGGAGCACATAGGTATAGGGGCAACACAAACCATATACTCCAAAATTGGAATGCGAACCACGAATGGACCCCAGACCTATGTGAGCTTGTAGAGGGTCGCTGGGGCTGTAAGAAAACAGTGAGGGTTAGAAAAGTAGCCCACCCCAAGACCCTGAAAAGTAGGTGTTAAGTGCACCTACTACCCCCAGAGAGCACAGAAGTCGTGATAGGGGGTTTCTGCAGGAAGAACAAACACCAGCAATGGAACATTGGATTTCCGGACCCGAGTACCTGTAAGACAAGGGGACCAAGTCCAATAGTGGCGACAGTGTCAAGAGTGGGCAGGAGCCCAGGAAATGCCAGCTAAGGGTGCAAGGAAGCTGCCACCAGATGGAAGAAGCTTGGAGTTCTGCAAGAAAGAAGAGTGTTAGGGACGTCTCCTTTGGAAGACGATGTCCCATGTCGCGACGAAGCTTGCAGAGGTGTTCCAACGCAGAAAGACCGCAAACAAGCCTTGCTAGCTGCAAGGGTCGCGGTAGAGATTTTTGGGTGCTGCTGTGGCCCATGAGGGACCAGGATGTCGCCACTTGGAGGAGGAGACAGAGGGGGCACCCAGCAACTCAGGAAGCCCTCACAGAAGCAGGCAGCACCCGCAGAAGTACCTGAACAGGCACTTGGAAGAAAAGTGAACCGGAGTCCACCCGAAGTCACAAAAGGGAGTCTCACGACGCCGGAGGACAACTCAGAAGGTTGTCCACTGCAGGAAGGAGTGTCGGGGACCCAGGCTTGGCTGTGCACGAAGGAAATCCTGGAAGAGTGCACAGGAGCAGGAGCAGCTGCAAATCACGCGGTACCCAGCAATGCAGTCTAGCGTGGGGAGGCAGGGACTTACCTCCACCAAACTTGGACTGAAGAGTCACTGGACTGCGGGAGTCACTAGGACAGAGTTGCTGAGTTCCAGGGACCACGCTCGTTGGGCTGAGAGGGGACCCAGAGGACCAGTGATGCAGTATTTTGGTCCCTGCGGTTGCAGGGGGGAAGATTCCGTCGACCCACTGGAGATTTCTTCAGAGCTCCTGGTGCAGGGAGGAGGCAGGCTACCCCCGGAGCATGCACCACCTGGAAACAGTCGAGAAAGCCGGCAGGATAAAGCGATACAAGGTTGCTAGTAGTCGTCTTGCTACTTTGTTGCGGTTTTGCAGTCAGCGCTCGATCCTTTGGTAGAAGATGAAGAGGGAGATGCAGAGGAACTCTGATGAGCTCTTGCATTCGTTATCTGGTGAATTCCCCAAAGCAGAGACCCTAAATAGCCAGAAAAGGAGTTTGGCTACTTAGGAAGGAGGATTGGCTACCAAGAGAGGTAAGAGCCTATAGGAAGGAGCCTCTGAGGTCACCTGATGGCACTGGCCACTAAGAGCAGTCCAGTGTGCCCCCAACACACCTGTTTCTAAGATGGCAGAGGTCTGGGACACACTGGAGGAACTCTGGGCACCTTCCCTGGGAGGTGCAGGTCAGGGGAGTGGTCACTCCCCTTTACTTTGTCCAGTTTCGCGCCAGAGCAGGGCTGGGGGATCCCTAAATCGGTGTAGACTGGCTTATGCAGAGATGGGCACCATCTGTGCCCATCAAAGCATTTTCAGAGGCTGGGGGAGGCTACTCCTCCACAGCCCGCACACCTATTTCCAAAGGGAGAGGGTGTAACACCTTCTCTCAGAGGAAATCCTTTGTTCTGCCTTTCTGGGCCAGGGCTGCCTGGACCCCAGTGGGGCAGAAACCTGTCTGAGGGGTTGGCAGCAGCTGCAGTGCAAACCCTGAAAAGGCAGTTTGGCAGTACCCGGGTTCTGTGCTAGAGACCCGGGGGATCGTGGAAGTGTCCCCCCAATACCAGAATGGTATTGGGGTGACAATTCCATGATCTTAGACATGTTCGGAGTTACCATTGTGACGCTATACATAGGTAGTGAAAATCCGGGGAATTTGCCCTGAACGATATGGGGGCACCTTGGCTAGTGTCAGGGTGCCCACACACTAAGTAACTTTGCCACCAACCTTCACCAGGTGAAGGTTAGACATATAGGTGACTTATAAGTTACTTAAGTGTAGTGGTAAATGGCTGTGAAATAACGTGGACGTTATTTCACGCAGGCTGCACTGGCAGGCCTGTGTAAGAATTGTCAGAACTCCCCATGAGTGGCAAAAGAATTGCTGCAGCCCATAGAGATCTCCTGGAACCACAATACCCTGAGTACCTCAGTATCCTATACTAGGAAATTATATGGGTGTACCAGTATGCCAATGTGAATTGGTAAATTTAGTCACTAGCCTGTTAGTGACAAATTTTAAAGTAAAGAGAGAGCATAACCACGGAGGTTCTGGTTAGCAGAGCCTCAGTGAGACAGTTAGGCATCACACAGGGAACACATATAGGCCACAAACTTATGAGCAATGGGGTCCTGGCTAGCAGGGTCCCAGTGACACATAACAAACACACTGACAACAGAGGGTTTTCACTATGAGCACTGGGCCCTGGCTACCAGGATCCCAGTGAGACAGTGAAAACACCCTGACATATACTCACAAACAGGCCAAAAGTGGGGGTAACAAGGCTAGAAAGAGGCTACTTTCTCACAGTGATACACCCTCTCCCTTTGGAAATAGGGGTGAAGGTTGGGGAGGAGAAGCCTCCCTCAGCCTCTGAAAATGCTTTGAGGGGCACAGATGGTGCCCTCGTTGCATAAGCCAGTCTACACCGGTGCAGGGATCCCCCAGCCCCTGCTCTGGCGCGAAACTGGAAAAAGGAAAGGGGAGTGACCACTCCCCTGTCCATCACCACCCCAGGGGTGGTTCCCAGAGCTCCTCCAGTGTGTCCCAGACCTCTGCCATCTTGAATGCAGAGGTGTGGGAGCACAACTGAGGCCTCTGAGTGGCCAGTGCCAGCATGTGACGTCAGGAACCCCTCCTGATAGCTGCTTACCTGACTAGGACGCCAATCCTCCATGGAGGGCTATTTAGGGTCTCTCCTGTGGGCTTCTCTTCAGATAACGAATGCAAGAGCTCACCAGAGTTCCTCTGCCTCTCCCTCTTCGACTTCTGCCAAGGATCGACCACTGACTGCTCCAGGACGCCTGCAAACCTGCAACAAAGTAGCAAGAAGACTACCAGCGACACTGTAGCGCCTAATCCTGCCTGCTTTCTCAACTTTTTCCTGGTGGTGCATGCTCTAGGGGCTGTCTGCCTTCACCCTGCACTGGAAGCCAAGAAGAAATCTCCCGTGGGTCGGCTGAATCTTCCCACTGCTCCAGCAGGCCCCAAACTTCAGCGTCACCGGTACTCTGGGACCCCTCTCATCTTGACGAGCGTGGCCCCTGGAACACAGGTGGTGGACCCAAGTGACCCAGACAGTCCAGTGGTCCAACTGTCCAAATTTGGAGGAGGTAAGTCCTTGCCTTCCCTCTCCAGACATTATTCCTGTGTACTGTGTGAGCTGCAGCTGCTGGGGCTTCTGTGCACTTTTAGAAGGAATCCTTTGTGCACAGACTAGCCCAGGTCCCCAGCACTCCGTCCTGCATTGCTCAACTCGCTGAGTTGACAACCGGCTTCGTGGGATCCTCCTTTGTAGTATTGAGACGACCGCTGTGCTCAGTTTTCTTGAACCCTGTTCAAGTACTTCTGCGGGTGCTGCCTTCTTGTGCGTGGACTCTCTTGTGTTGCTGAGGGCCCCCTCTGTGCCCTCTTCCAAGTGGCGACCTCCTGGTCATTCCTGGGCCCGGGCAGCACCTGTTTTCTTAAACTGTGACCTTTGCAGCTAGCAAGGCTTGTTTGCAGTCTTTCTCCAAAGAAACAACTCTGCATCCTCCAGCACTCTGTGGGACATCTTCTGTGCAAAGGAGAAGTTCCTGGCACCTTCCGTTGTTGCAGAATCTTCAGCTTCTTCCACCCGGAGGCAGCCATTTTGCACCTTCAACCGGGGTTTAGTGGGCTCCTGCCCCCCCCTGGACACTTTCGGGACTCTTGGACTTGGTCCCCTTCCTTTACAGGTCCTCAGGTCCAGGAATCCGTCTTCAGTGCTTTGCAGTCTGTTTTGGTCTTTGCAAAATCTCCTATCACGACTTTAGTGTGTTTCTGGGGAAGTAGGGTCACTTTACTCCTATTTTTCAGGGTCTTGGGGTGGGGTATCTTGGACACCCTTAGTGTTTTCATACACTCCCAGCGACCCTCTACACAATACACTAGGCCAGGGGTCCCCAGTGGTTCGCATTCCACTTTCTTAGTATATGGTTTGTGTTGCCCCTAGGCCTATTGCATCCTATTGTATTCTACAGTCTTTGCACTACTTTTCTAACTGTTTACTTACCCGATTTTGGTTTGTGTGTATATTTTGTGTATTTTACTTACCTCCTAAGGGAGTATATCCTCTGAGATACTTTGGGCATATTGTCACTAAAATAAAGTATCTTTATTTTTAGTAACTCTGAGTATTGTGTTTCTTATGATATAGTGCTATATGATATAAGTGGTATAGTAGGAGCTTTGCATGTCTCCTATTTCAGCCTAATCTGCTCTGCTATAGCTACCTCTATCAGCCTAAACTGCTAGCACTACCAATCTGGGATAACTGGACCTGGCACAAGGTGTAAGTACCATCAGGTACCCACTATAAGCCAGGCCAGCCTCCTACAGCCTCCCCTTTTGGTTACCACAAATATATTGCTGCAGAAACCTGGAGGATCGGGATTGCAAGGACAGATTACATCTTTCGATTGCAGCTGGTTTATCTCTTCTTGAATAAAGGACCGATCTGGTTAGGAAAAATAGATTTAAGGGGGAAAGGGGGTTGGTGAGGAACCCCATAAAATTTAATTTTTAGACTGCCACTGTCTCGAAAAACCCATGAGTCGGATGTCAGAGAGGACCAGTTGGTCAGAAAGAGATGGGCCCTGCCCCCCAAAACAACAGAGGAAGGCTGAATCAGTCTTCCCTTGGGTATTTGCTTTTGTGTTGTAGTTGCTCTGGGAGCCGAAGGGAAATCTGCAGTAATGGGGTCAGCCACCATGCTCTCTGGTGATATGCAGGTGTCTCGAGCTTGTGCGCAATAGGCTCGGCCTCAGCTTGAGGTGAATGATTTGGGGCTGCGAGAATTAGCTCAGACTGGCAGTCACCCTTGGTAACGGCTGGCCTTGGCAAAAAGGCGGTGGTAGAAAACCATGTAGAGTGATGTCAGCGATTTTTCAAGGGACGTGAAGGTATTGATGAATTTCCCCAAATCCTTGGTGAATTTGTCCCTAAATAGCATGCCATTGGTCAGAGGACTTGGCTCAGCATTCGCAAGCTCTGTGAGTATAGGGTCAGTGCGCAAAGAAATGCTGCAGCCCACAGGGATCTCCTGGAACCCTAAATACCCTGGGTACCTAAGTCCCATATACTAGGGAATTATAAGGGTGTTCCAGTGTGCCAATCAGAATTGGTGAAAATGGTCACTAGCCTATAGTGACAATTTTAAAGGAAGAGAGAGCATACACACTGAGGTTCGGATTAGCAGAGCCTCAGTGACACAGATAGTCACTACACAGGGACTCACATTCAGGCCACAAACTATGAGCAATGGGGTCCTGGCTAGCAGGATGCCAGTGAGACTGGCAAAAACAAACTGACATACAAGTAAAAATGGGGGTAACATGCCAGGCAAGATGGTACTTTCCTACAGAGGCGGCTCCTGCTTGGTGTTAAACTGAAAGAATTTAACAGTTGGATCCTTTAATGCCTTTTCAAAACAGAGGGGATTCATCTCCTCAGAGATAGATATTCTTCGAGAACACGACTGGATGGTTCACCTCGACTTGAAGGACACATGTCTCTCCACTCAGATTTTCCATACCCATCAGAAGTTCCTTCAGTTTGTGTGGAACGATCAATGCTTCCACCTCAAAGTCTTCCCCTTTGGACTCTCCTCTGCTCCATGGTGCTTCACTAAAGTAATGCGTCCATTGTTCGAGAACCTCTGCTCCCAGGGTACTCATGTTATCTTCTATCTAGACGTCATTCTCCTCATGCCCCAATAGGAGCAGAGCCCGATACCTCATCTGGACTGGACAATCCGGATCCTACAAGACCTGGGTTTCCTCATCAACGCAAAGAAGTCTGTGCTTTCTCCCTCCCGCTGTATAGAATTCCTCAGATTCCAGATCGAGGACTCTTCTTTTCTTCTCTCCCAAAATTTGTGCAAGTCCAGAAAGAGATTAGGTCCACCCTCCACAAGGACAAAATCTCTCTGAGAGTCCTCGCCAGGATAGTAGGATTATTGGCTTCCTCTATCCAACCAATCTTCCTGGCTCTCCTACATTACTGGCCCTTCAATGTCTTAAAATTCACCATCTTCAGAGAGGTGTACAGGGCTCGAAAAATCTACTCAACCACTCGCTATGGAGAGTCATATTTTATCAGATCGGGCTATTTTTAGAACCTACTCACCCCTTCTGTCGAGTTCACAAAGAGCAGGTGTTCTGTTCAATCAGAAACTGAATTAGCAATTAAGATGCCTTTAAATCTTATTCGTGTCACATTTGCTCTGTGTTCAGAGACAGAGGTCCAAAGTCAGTTTGTCTTCTTGCAATGCAATTACTTTCCCTTATGACTGCAGAGTTCCAGGATTTTATAAGGTGAACTGTCTGACCTGTGTGAAATGAAAGGCTGTCAATATCAGGTTTTCCTAACAAACAAAGTCAACTTTACAAACATTTCAAAATATATTTCAGTAGCTGTGAAAGACCATTTTTGTACTTCTGTGCGATAAAAAAAATATTTCAATAGGATGTTCAAATGATAAGTATGTTTTCTGAACCCCAATTTTCACAGATTATTGTTAATACACTACATAGTTTTATCAGTAAAGCTGCAAGGTAGTGGGAAGGTGTAAGGAAATGGCTCCCTGTTGCAGTTACACCCCACTTTTTGCCTGATACTGATGCTGACTTGACTGAGAAGTGTGCTGGGAACCTGCTAACCAGGCCCCAGCACCAGTGTTCTTTCACCTAAAATGTGCCATTGTTTCCACAATTGGCACACCCGTGGCACACAGATAAGTCCCTTGTAAAAGGTACCAGTGGTACCAAGGGCCCTGTGACCAGGGAAGGTCCCTAAGGGCTGCAGCATATGTTGTGCCACTTTAAGGGACCACTCACCTAACACATGCACACTGCCATTGTAGATTGTGTGTGTTGGTGGGGAGAAAAAGGCAAAGTCGACATGGCATCCCCCTCAGGATGCAATGCCCACAAAATACTGCCGGTGGCATAGGTAAGTCACCCCTCTAGCAGGCCTTACAGCCCTAAGGCAGGGTGCACTGTACCACAGGTGAGGGCATAGCTGCATGAGCAATATGCCCCTACAGTGGCTAAGTCTATTCGTAGACATTGTAAGTACAGTGTGGCCATATTAAGTATATGGTCTGGGAGTTTGTCAAAAATGAACTCCACAGCTCCATAATGGCTACACTGAATACTGGGAAGTTTGGTACCAAACTTCTTAGAATAATAAACCCACACTGATGCCAGTGTTGGATTTATTAAAAATGCACACAGAGTGCATCTTAGAGACACCCACTGTATTTTACCCAATCCTTCAGTGCAGGACTGACTGGTCTGTGCCAGCCTGCTGCTGAGAGAAGAGTTTCTGACCCCCTGGGGTGAGAGCCTTTGTGCTCTCTGAGGCCAGAAACAAAGCCTGCACTGGGTGGAGATGCTTAACACCTCCCTTCTGCAGGAACTGTAACACCTAGCAGTGAGCCTCAAAGGCTCAAGCTTCGTGTTAAAATGCCCCAGGGCACTCCAGCTAGTGGAAATGCCCGCCTCCTGCACACAACCCCCACTTTTGGCGGCAAGTCCAGGGGAGATAATGAGAAAAACAAGGAGGAGTCACCCACCAGTCAGGACAGCCCCTAAGGTGTCCTGAGCTGAGGTGACCCCTGCCTTTAGAAATCCTCCATCTTGATTTTGGAGGATTCCCCAATAGGATTAGGGATGTGCCCCCCTTCCCACAGGGAGTAGGCTCAAGGAGGGTGTAGCCACCCTCAAGGACAGTAGCCTTTGGCTACTGCCCCCAGACCTAAACACACCCCTAAATTGAGTATTTAGGGGCAACCCAGACCCTAGGAAATCAGATTCCTGCAACCTGAAGAAACAAGAAGGACTGCGGACCTACAAGCCTGCAGAGAAGGAGGAAGACGACAACTGATTTGGCCCCAGCCCTACCGGCCTGTCTCCAACTTCAAAAACCTGCTCCACCATGCATACGACAGGGACCAGCGATCTCTGAAGCCTCAGAGGACTGCTCTGGACTAAAGGACCAAGAAACTCCTGTGAACAGCGACCCTGTTCAAAATCTGCAACTTCTTTGCAACAAAGAAGCAACTTTCACAGACTTCACGTTTCCCGCCGGAAGCGTGAGACTTCAAACTCTGCACCTGACGCCCCCGGCTCGACCTGCAGAAAACCAACACCTCAGGGAGGACTCCCCGGCGACTGCGAGCCCGTGAGTAACCAGAGAGGACCCCCCTGAGCCCCCACAGCGACGCCTGCAGGGAGAATCCAGAGGCTCCCCCTGACCGCGACTGCCTGTAACAAGGGACCAGACGCCTAGAACCAACACTGCACCCGCAGCCCCCAGGACCTGAAGGAACCGAACCTCAGTGCAAGAGCGACCCTCTGCCTAGCCCAGGTGGTGGCTGTCCCGAGAAGCCCCCCCTGTGCCTGCCTGCAACGCTAGAGTGAACCCCGGGTCTCTACATTGTTTCCTACCTGAAACCCGACGCCTGCTTTGCACACTGCACCCAGCCGCCCCTGTGAGGCTGAGTGTGTGTTTTGTGTGCCTACTTGTGTCCCCCCAAGTGCTCTACAAAACACCCATGGTCTGCCCCCCGAGGACACAGGTACTTACCTGCAGGCAGACTGGAACCGGAGCACCCCTGTTCTCCATAGGCACCTATGTGTTTTGGGCACCTCTTTAACCTCTGCACCTGACTGGCCCTGAGCTGCTGGTGTGGTAACTTTGGGGTTGCCTTGAACCCCCAACGGTGGGCTGCCTATGCCCAAGAACTGAGACTTGTAAGTGTTTTAGTTACTGTCCACTTTGAAAATAGTTTATTGCCATTTTTACAAAGACTGTACATTATATTTTTTCATTCAAAGTTCCTAAAGTATCTAAGTGAACTACCTTACATTTATGGTATTAACTGTAAATCTTGAACCTGTGGTTCTTAAAATAAACTAAGAAAATATATTTTTCAATATAAAAACCTATTAGCCTGGAGTAAGTCTTTGAGTGTGTGTTCCTCATTTATTGCCTGTGTGTGTACAACAAATGCTTAACACTACCCTCTGATAAGCCTGCTGCTTGACCACACTACCACAAAATAGAGCATCAGAATTATCTACTTTTGCCACTATCTTATCTCTAAGGGGAACCCGTGGACTCTGTGCACACTATTTCTTACTTTGAAATAGTATATACAGAGCCAACTTCCTACAGAAGGTTTTTGGACATTTCTTGTACGTTTTTGGTCTGTAAATGACAGTTCACTACCACATCATGTTTTAATAATATACTTATTAGAAGTGAGTGATTAAACAAACTGAGGAACACTCCTGCCCTGATGACTAAGCTATAAGTAAACTAAGAGGTAAGTCACGGAACATATGTACTCTACGTGGGCTAGATTTATTATACAGGAAGCAAACATTTAGTGTATTTAAATCAAGCAAAAGAAGATTTTTTTACAGCAGAAATGCTGAATTCACATATTGGAAGGTGCACTCATATGCGAGAATGAAGAAAAAGTCGACTCTGTAAAGTACATTATTTGCCCTGAATCACACAATTTGAAACACGTTTCTGGGTCAAGTACATTACAGTTAGTTCAAGTAGATTACTCAAGCTACTCGACCTGCAGGTCTAGTAACATTTTTATGATTTTTTGGAGGTCTGGGTGTAGCGTACTCAGAACTAATCGCTATAACTACAGAGACCAAAAACTATTTTCAATGGCGGCTAGATCACATGACAGCCTGGAACATCACCACCGGACTTCAGTGGTTCCTAGAACAGACCGATTTATACATAAATTGCTTAGAGCTCCTAGCCGGGTCATTTGTATTCAAAGCCCTAGCCCTTAAATCCATTTGTTGTCTGCTGCAAGGAGGGGGGGGGCAAGATCCCAGGTCCTGGCAGAAAATGCAAAAACCTTCTGGCATTATTGTCTCCAATGTTGCTTATCGGTAACAGCGGAATACCTCGTAGGTTAGAGCAATGTAGCGGGCAATGGGAACTTGAGGTATCTCAGGGATTCCAGCGAGTGAAAACAATATCAAATTCTTCCAAGCTCTTCAGGATTGCTGGGGTCAGTGTCACAAGGACCTATTCAGATCCTGCCTTTCCACCCAGCTGAGATAGTTCTTCTCTTCAAGAATGGATACGATGGCCATGGGAGCTTTTCTCCAACACTGGAGAGGTCCCCCTCACTACACGTTTACTCCATTCCTGATGATCCCAAAAGTCTCAGCCCAGGCACTCCAACACCAGACGGAATAGATTCTAGTCACTACTCTGTGGAGAGCACAGCCCTGGTTCCCTGTACTCCTGGAGATGTCTTGAAACTTTCCAATCTAGATTCCCTCATTTCCCGATCTCCCGCTAGAGACAGCAGGCCTTCCACATCAACTTCTTCTTCAGGGCAGGCTTCCACTCATGGCCTGATGCATTTCAGGCCACTTTGGTTCTGGCCAGATCTTTCAGAGCAATTTCTTACTTTCATGTCCGCCTCCTGGTCAGACTTTACCCACAAACAATATGCCTCAGCTTGGAGGAAATGGTTGTGTTAGTGAGACAACCGGAGTTTAGATCCCCTGGGGGCTCTCTCTAAATTTGTCATTAATTTCTTAGCGGAAATGGCTTAGGATATATTTTCGCAATTTTTGCAGGTCATTCCTGTAGGAAAGTACCATCTTGCCTGGCATGTTACCCCCATACTTCACTGTATATATGTTGTTTTAGTCTATGTGTCACTGGGACCCTGCTAGCCAGGACTCCAGTGCTCATAGGTTTGTGGCCTATATGTGTTCCCTGTGTGGTGCCTAACTGTCTCACTGAGGCTCTGCTAACCAGAACCTCAGTGGTTATGCTCTCTCTGCTTTCCAAATTTGTCACTAACAGGCTAGTGACTAAATTCACCAATTCACATTGGCATACTGGGACACCCATATAATTCCCTTGTATATGGTACTGAGGTACCCAGGGTATTGGGGTTCCAGGAGATCTCTATGGGCTGCAGCAATTCTTTTGCCACCCATGGGGAGCTCTGACAATTCTTACACAGGCCTGCCAGTGCAGCCTGCGTGAAATAACGTCCACGTTATTTCACAGCCATTTACCACTGCACTTAAGTAACTTATAAGTCACCTATATGTCTAACCTTCACCTGGTGAAGGTTGGGTGCAAAGTTACTTAGTGGGTGGGCACCCTGGCACTAGCCAAGGTGACCCCACATCGTTCAGGGCAAATTCCCCGGACTTTGTGAGTGCGGGGACACCATTACACGCATGCACTATACATAGGTCACTACCTATGTATAGCGTCACAATGGTAACTCCGAACATGGCCATGTAACATGTCTAAGATCATGGAATTGTCACCCCAATACCATTCTGGTATTGGGGGGGGACAATTCCATGATCCCTCTGGTCTCTAGCACAGTACCCGGGTACTGCAAAACTGCCTTTCCGGGGTCTCCACTGCAGCTGCTGCTGCTGCCAACCCCTCAGACAGGTTTCTGCCCTCCTGGGGTCCAGGCAGCACTGGCCCAGGAAGGCAGAACAAAGGACTTCCTCTGAGAGAGGGTGTTACACCCTCTCCCTTTGGAAATAGGTGTGAAGGCTGGGGAGGAGTAGCCTCCCCCAGCCTCTGGAAATGCTTTGATGGGCACAGATGGTGCCCAGGTCTGCATAAGCCAGTCTACGCCGGTTCAGGAATCTAGGAGACATGCAAACCTCCTACTATACCACTTATATCACTTAGCACTATATCATAAGAAAACAATACTCAGGAGTTACCAAAAATAAAGGTACTTTATTTTTGTGACAATATGCCAAATGTATCTGAACCTCTTGTTTAATGCGGTCCCTGACATGGTCAGGCTGCCTATAAATCTTACTTTTGACAGGTAAACTGTCTCCAGTATCGATTATATGCTCACACCAAGTATTGGTACCTGGTATCAATGAGAAGAGTTCAGAAAACTGACTTAAAAGATTTATACAGTTATCTTTCTGCTCTGCAGTAAGACAATCTGCCAGTACTACCCCCTCCACTAAGTCATCAGCTTCAGTGGTGGAGAAGAGATCAGGATCTTCTTCCTGTCCCTCATCAGTTGCCATGAGCAGGGTGAGATCAGCCCTGTAATAGTAGGGTTTCAGGCGGTTGACATGGAGCACCCTAAGGGGACTCCTAGCAGTACCAAGGTCTACCAAATAGGTAACCTCACCCTTTTTCTCAACAATGAGATGGGGTCCACTCCATTTGTCCTGGAGTGCTCTTGGGGCCACAGGCTCCAATACCCACACCTTCTGTCCTGGGAGGTACTGAGTCAGGACAGCCTTCTGGTCATGCCATTGCTTTTGCACCTCCTGGCTGGTCTGAAGGTTTTTACTGCCCTTTTTCATTTACTCAGCCATTCTTGATCTTAGGCCAAGTACATAGTCCACAATGTCCTGTTTAGGAGCTTTCTAAAGGTTGTTCCCAACCCTCCTTTACAAGAGCAAGTGGACCTCTTACAGGGTGCCCAAAGAGGAGTGCAAAGGGGCTGAAGCCCGCTCCTTTCTGGGGTGCCTCCCTGTTAGCAAAAAGGAGGCAAGGTAACAGGACATTCCATCTCCTCCTGAGTTTTTCAAGGAGTCCCATTATCATACCTTTGAGAGTGTTATTAAACCTCTCAACCAGACCATTTGTTTGTGGATGATAAGGGGTAGTGAACTTTTAAGTTACACCACATTCCTTCCACATTGCTTTTAGGTATGCAGACATAAGTTGCTACCTCTGTCTGACACCACTTCCTTAGGAAAACCTAAGATTCCCAGGAGGGCCTTTGCCACTGCAGGAGCTGTAGTGGTCCTTAAGTGGATGGCCTCAGGATATCTTGTGGCATGGTCCACTACAACCAAGATAAACCTATTGCCTGAAGCTGTTGGAGGGTCAAGGGTGCCAACTATGTTAACCCCTACCCTTTCAAAGGGCACCCTAACCACTGGAAGTGGAATTAGAGGGGCCTTTGAAGTGCCACCAGTCTTGCCACTGGCTTGGCAGGTCACACAAGATTTACAAAAGTATTTTGTGTCCTCTGACATATGAGGCCAGTGACACAAGGGGACAAGTATTTCCCAAGTTTCTGTCTGGCCCAAATGCCCAGCCAAAGGAATGTCATGAGCCAGGGTGAGAAGAAACTCTCTGTACTGCAGGGGAATGACCAATCTCCTTGCAGCTCCGGGTTTAGTTCCCTTGACTCTGTGTACAAGAGGTTGTCTTCCCAGTACACCCTATGGCTATCACTAACATCCCCATTCTGCTGTTTGACAGCTTGATGTCTTAAACCCTCTAATGTGGGACAGTTTTGCTGTGCCACACTCAGCTCTTCCCTGGCAGGCCCCCCTTCACCCAAAAGCTCAGCAGTGTCTGCTGCCAGCTCCTCTGGTGTAGGTTCTGCACAGGGAGAGGATTCCTCTTCCTCAAAAGGGGAATCTTCTGTAGAGGGAGGGACAGTGGGCAGGGATTTACCCTTTCTACCCCTAGTTTTTGGGAGCTCTTGGTCCATTGTTCCAGGATCCAAGTTTCCCTGTTCTTTTTGCTTCTTGGCCTGAGCCCTTGTCAAAGCAAGAATATGCCCAGGAATTCCCAGCATTGCTGCATGAGCCTCCAACTCCACTTCTGCCCAAGCTGATGTTTCCAAATCATTGCCCAGTAAGTAATCTACAGGTAATTCAGTGGCTACCACAACTTTCTTTGGACCAGTAAACCCTCCACCCACCCCCCAGTTGAGATTCACAACAGCCATGGGGTGGCTAAGAATGTTGTTATGAGCATCAGTCACTTGGTACTGCTGACTAAGTAGGTGTTGATCAGGGTGGACCAGTTTTTCTATCACCATAGTTACACTGGCTCCTGTGTCCCTGTAGGCCTCAACCTCAACACCATTGATTAGGGGTAGTTGCTTGTACTTACCATATTAAGGGGACAAGCAACCAAGGTGGCAAAGTCAATGCCACCAGAGACTATAACAGCCTCTGTGGTCTCCCTAACAAGACCAACCCCAACTACATTGCCAATAGTGAGCCGAGCTACACCATTGGATTGGCTATTTGTAGTAGATTTCCCACCACCAGTGCTATTACCAGGGGCACTAGAGGTTGCAGTTGGGGTTGTGGTGTTGGGAGGTTTGGTGTTTTTCTTTGGACAAGTGGAATCACGTGCCCAATGGCCTTTGACTTTACACAAATAACACCAAGGCCTTTTCTGATTGTTTGAAGAGGATTTGGACCCACCACCCCCAGAGGATTTTTGTGGGCCTGATGAAGACTCAGAATGTTTACCTTTGTACCCACCCTTCTCAGAAGACTTACCATTCTTCTTCTTGCCATCCTTGTCATCCTCTGTATGAACTTTTCGGTTCACCCTTGTTCTGGCCCATTTGTCTGCCTCCTTTCCCAATTCTTGGGGAGAGGTCAGATCAGAGTCTACTAGGTATTGGTGCAACATGGCAGACACACAATTGTTAAGAATATGCTCTTGCAGAATAAGATTATATAGGCTTTCATAGTCAGAAACTCTACTGCCATGCAACCAACCTTCCAAGGCCTTCATTGAACAGTCCACAAAATCTGTCCAGTCTTCAGACGACTCTTTTCTGGTGTCTCTGAACTTAATCCTGTATTGTTCAGTGGTTAAGCCAAATCCATCCAAGAGTGCATCTTTCAAAACTTTGTAATTATTGGCATCACTTTCTCCGACAGTAAGGAGCCTATCCCTACCCTTTCCAGTGAAAGATAGCCACAAGATAGCAGCCCACTGCCTTTGAGGGACCAACTGCACCATACAGGCCTTCTCAAGTGCAGTAAACCACTTATTTATGTCATACCCCTCCTTGTAAGGGGGGACTATCTTATGCAGATTCCTGGAATCTTGCTCTCTAACAGGATTGCTATCAGAAATACTGCTGCTGCCACCATGGGGAACTAACCCCAATCTCCGTCTTTCCCTCTCTACGTCTAGGGATTCCCTGTCTAAGGCCAGCTGCTGCTGTTTAAGCTTCAGTCTGGTCTCTTCCATCCTCAACTTTCTGAGTTCCCTTTCCATTAAGTTATCCTCAGGGTGGGAGGCTTTGGGAATGTTTGGACACAGAGGAAATGTGGGAATGTGCAGAGAGTGACCTGTCCCTAACTGGCTGGATCCTAGTAACCTGGCCTTTAGGAGTAAAAGATGTCCTACTAATGTGTGGCCCTCTAACACTACCAGTGTCACTAGGTGGCCTGCTAGGGGGCAGGACTTTGTAAGAACCCTCCCCAGCATCTTCAGGGAACTCCTCTGAGTCTGACTGGGAAGCCTCCCCTTTTTCTACCCTTTCCTGAGAGAGGCCAGACTGGTTCTGGTCATCCTGTAAGAGCAGGTTTAAGAGAAACTCTTTTGTTGGATTCTTACCTATGCTTAAACCTCTATCCAGGCAGAAATTCCTCAAACTCTTGTAGTTTAAACTTTCATAAGTTGCCTGAACAACCTTGGAAGTAGACTCTACTGTAGACATGATAGAAAAAGGTTTAAGGATACTGAGAGAAAAAGTTTTAGAACTCTAGGAAGCACAGAGAAAAAACGTTTTCAAACTTTGGGAGAACTTTTAGAAGTTTTCAAAACTTTTCAGAAACTTTGTTAAAAGTTTTAGAACAGAAAAGTAAACAATTTTGGTTAAGTGTACATATACTGAACTATTTGGTATATGATTTTCTTATGAAAAGCACCAAATTACAAAGTGGTAAAGCAGTTGCAAGTACTTATCCCACCGCTGCACCACCAATGTAGGAGGCTGGCCTGGCTTATAGTGGGTACCTTGTGGAACTTACACCCTGTGCCAGGTCCATTTATCCCTTATTAGTAGAATAGAGATGTTTCTAGTAGCTTAGGCTGATAGAAGGTAGCTATGGCAAAGCAGCTTAGGCTGAACTAGGAGACATGCAAAGCTCCTACTACACCGCTTATATCATATAGCACAATATCATAAGAAAACACAATACTCAGAGTTACTAAAAATAAAGGTACTTTATTTTAGTGACAATATGCCAAAAGTATCTCAGAGAATACCCTCACTCAGGAGGTAAGTAATATACACAAGTTATATGTACACACACTCAAAACAGGTAAGTAGCAGTAAGAAAAGAAGTGCAAACAATGTAGAATCACAATAGGATGCAATAGGTAGACATAGGTCTAGGGGCAACACAACCATATACTCCAAAAGTGGAATGCGAATCACAAATGGACCGCAGACCTATGGGAGATTGTAGAGGGTCGCTAGGACTGTAAGAAAACAGTAAGGGTGTCCAAAAGACCCCATCCCAAGACCCTGAAAAGTAGGAGTAAAGTTACCCTACTACCCCAGAAAGACACAATAGTCGTGATAGGGGATTCTGCAAGAACCACAAGCACCAGCAAAACACTGAAGACGGATTACCGGACCTAAGGACCTGTAAAGGAAGGGGACCAAGTCCAAGAGTCACAAAAGTGTATGGGGGGGCAGGAGACCAGAAAACCCCGGATGCAGGTGCAAAAGGGCTGCCTCTGGGTGGAAGAAGCCGAAGATTCTGCAACAACGAAAAGAGCTAGGAACTTCTCCTTTGGATTGAAGATGTCCCACGGCATGCTGGAGATTGCAGAAGTGTTTCCAGGCAGAAATACCGCTAACAAGCGTTGCTAGCTGCAAGAGTCGTGGTTGAGGATTTTGGGTGCTGCTGGGGACCAGGAAGGAACAGGATGTCGCCCCTTGGAGGAGGAGACGAGGGGTGCTCAGCAACTCAGTGAGCCCCTGCAGAAGCAGGCAGCACCCGCAGAAGGACTGAAGCAGGCACTTAGAAGATCTGTGAACTCAGAGTCACAAAACGAGGTTCCCACAACGTTGGAGTCCAACTCAGCGGGTTGAACACTGCAGGACGGAGTGCTGGGGACCCAGGCTAGGCTGTGCACAAAGGAATCCTTGGAGAAGTGCACAGAAGCCGGAGCAGCTGCAAATCACGCAGTACACAGGTTTGCTGTCTGGCGTGGGGAGGCAAGGACTTACCTCTACCAAATTTGGACAGAAGTGCCACTGGACTGTGGGAGACACTTGGACCCAGCTCCTGTGTTCCAGGGACCACGCTCGTCAGGATGAGAGGGGACCCAGAGGACCGGTGATGCAGAAGTTTGGTGCCTGCGTTAGCAGGGGGAGGATTCCGTCGACCCACAGGAGATTTCTTCTTGGCTTCCAGTGCAGCTGATGGCACACAGCCCTAAGAGCATGCACCACCAGGAAACAGTCGAGAAAGCTGGCAGGATGAGGCGCTACAATGTTGCTGGTACTCGTCTTGCTACTTTGTTGCGGTTTCGCAGGTGTCCTGGAGCAGTCAGCGGTCGATCCTTGGCAGAAGTCAAAGAGGGAAGTGCAGAGGAACTCTGGTGAGCTCTTGCATTCAGTATCTGAGGAATAGCCCAGAGGAGAGACCCTACATAGACAGAAAAGGAGGTGTGGCTACTAAGAAAGGAGGTTTGGCTACTGAAAGAGGTAAGCACCTATCAGGAGGGGTCTCTGAAGTCACCTGCTGACACTGGCCACTCAGAGCAGTCCATTGTGCCCCAAAACCTCTGAATCCAAGATGGCAGAGGTCTGGGACACACTGGAGGAGCTCTGGGCACCTTCTCTGGGAGGTACTGGTCAGGGGAGTGATCACTCCCCTTTCCTTTGTCAAGTTTCGCGCCAGAGCAGTGATGGGGATCCCTGAACCGGTGTAGACTGGCTTATGCAGAGATGGACACCATCTGTGCCCATCAAAGCATTTCCAGACGCTGGGGGAGACTACTCCTCCCCAGCCCTTCACACCTATTTCCAAAGGGAGAGGGTGTAACACCCTCTCTCAGAGGAAATCCTTTGTTCTGCTTCCTAGGACTAGGCTGCCCATACCCCAGGGGGGCAGAAACCTGTCTGAGGGGTTGGTAGCAGCAGCTGCAGTGGAAACCCCGAAAGGCAGTTTGGCAGTACCCAGGTTCTGTGCTAGAGACCCGGGGATGCATGGAATTGTCCCCCCAATAGCAGAATGGTATTGGGGGTGACAATTCCATGATCTTAGACATGTTACATGGCCATGGTCGGAGTTACCATTGTGACGCTACATAGAGGTATTGACCTATATGTAGTGCACGCGTGTAATGGTGTACCCGCACTCACAAAGTCCGTGGAATTTGCCCTGAACAATGTGGGGGCACCTTGGCTAGTGCCAGGGTGCCCACACACTAAGTAACTTGGCACCTAACCTTCACCAAGTGAGGGTTAGACATATAGGTGAATTAATAGTTACTTATGTGCAGTGAAAATGGCTGTGAAATAACGTGGACGTTATTTCACTCAGGCTGCAGAGGCAGTCCTGTGTAAGAATTGTCTGAGCTCCCTATGGGTGGCAAAAGAAATGCTGCAGCCCATAGGGATCTCCTGGAACCCCAATACCCTGGGTACCTAGGTACCATACACAAGGGAATTATAAGGGTGTTCCAGTGTGCCAATGAGAATTGGTCAAATTAGTCACTAGCCTGCAGTGACAATTTTAAAAGCAGAGAGAGCATAAACAGTGAGGTTCTGGTTAGCAGAGCCTCAGTGATACAGTTAGGCATCACACAGGGAACACATTTAGGCCACAAACATATGAGCACTGGGGTCCTGGCTAGCAGGATCCCAGTGACACATAACAAACACACTGATAACGCAGGGTTTTCACTATGAGCACTGGGCCCTGGCTAGCATGATCCCAGTGAGACAGTGAAAACACCCTGACATATACTCACAAACAGGCCAAAAGTGGGGTTAACAAGGCTAGAAAGAGGCTACCTTCCTACAGTCACTAAAATAAAGTACCTACTACATTTCACTAATAAGGGATAACTGGACCTGGTATGAGGTGTAAGTACCCAATGTACCCACTACAACCAGGACAGCCTTCTACATTGGTGGTGCAGTGGTGGGATAAGTACTTGCAATTGCTTTACCACTTTGTTACTTAGTGCTTTTCACAAAAAAAAGCTTTCTCCAATACTTAGAGCTATACGTAATTGTACCTAGAAATCAGTTTTAACTTTCTAAATGTTTCTGAAAAGTTTTCTTTTCTCTAAGAAGTTAGGCCTAATAGTTTACTAACTTTTTACTCTTTTTCCTAAACTCTTTCTGTCAACATGTCTGTTGTAGAGCCTACCCCTAGAGTAGTGAAGACAACATATGAAAGATTGAATATTAAAAGTTTGAGGAGTCTCTGCATTGAAAGACGTTTAGGGATTGGGAAGGACCCCCAACAAGGAATTTCTCTTAAATCTCCTCCTGCAGGATGCCCAGGAACATACCTATGGTCAGGTACAGTCAGAGGGGGAGGTAGAGGGAGATTCCAACCAGGCAGGCTCAGAGGAGCATACTGATAATCCTGGGGAGGGTCCTTACACTGATCTTTCCATCAACAAACCACTAGTTTAGCTGGGGGTGTGAAGGGGTCACACACCAGTAGGGCTTCCTTCACACCTAGAAGGCAGGTAACTAGGGTGGCTCCAGTTAGGGAAAGATCTGCCTCTGCCAATTCACATGTTACTTCTGTCTCAGAAGTATCTCACACTTCTAACCCTAAGGACCAGTCCCTAGATGGGAAACGCTGAAAGCTGAGGTTAGAGGAGGCCAGACTGAGGCTAATGCAGCAACAGTTGGCCTTAGACAGTTAATCCATGGCTGTGGAAAGGGAAAGGCAGGGGTTGGGGTTAGTTCCCCATTGTGGCAGCAGCAGTTTCAGGATCTACAGTGTTAGGGAACCTACATTTGATTCCAGAAATCTGCACAAAGTTGTTCCCCATTACAAGGATAGGGATGACATCTATAAGTGGTTTGCTGCACTTGAGAGGGCCTGTAAGGTTCAGAGGGTCCCTTGCGCACAGTGGACTACTATCCTGTGGTTGTCTTTCACTGGCAAGTAGAGAGACAGACTCCTTATTGTCAGGGAGGATGATGCAGACAAATATCACATTCTCAAAAGTGCACTCTTGGATGGTCTGGGATTAACCACTGAGCAACACAGAATAAAGTTCAGAGAGACCAGAAATGAATCTTCACAGGATTGGATAGACTTTGTAGACTGATCAGTGAAGGCCCTAGAAGGTTGGTAAATGGCAGTAAGGTGACTGACTATGAACGCCTGTATAATCTAATTCTGAGAGAGCATATATTGAACAATTGTGTGTCTGACTTGTTGCATCAGTATCTTGTGGACTCAGATCTGACCTCTCTCCAAGAATTGGGAAAGAAGGCAGACAAATGGGTCAGAACAAGGGTGAGCAGAAAAGCTCATACACGGGGTGTCTAGGACAGCAAAAAGAAAGATGGTGAAAAATCTCAGGACAAGCTTGGGGATAAAAGTAAGAACAAAGATCATTCTTCAGGTCCAAAACACTCCTCTGTGGGTGTGGATAAATCATCTTCTTCATCTTCTTCTCACTCTACACACAATACAAAGCCCTAGTGCTATGTGTGCACAGGTAAAGGTCACTGGCCAGGGGATAAGTCCTGCCCAGGTAAAGCCCCTGAGCCTACCACCACTAATACATCACACTCTAGTGCCCCTAACAGTAGAGGTAATAGTGGTGGGACTACTGCAATAGTCAAACTAAAGGTGTAGTTGGGTTCACTTTTGGGACCATATTAGAAACTGGGGTAGAGAGTCCCAAGACAGCTTCTGTCACACCTGGTTGCATTGGCCTTGCCACCTTGGCTGCTTGTCCCCTTAACATGGATAAGTACAGGCAGTCAATCTTAATAAATGGTGTTGAGGCCCAGGCGTACAGGCACACAGGTGCCAGGATCACTTCTGTCACTGAAAAACTTGGGTGTCACCTGCACAACACCTCCTTGGACAGAAGTACCAAGTTACTGATGTCAATAGCTCCACTCAGTCTCTCCCCTTAACTGTAGTTCAACTTAGTTGGGGTGGAGTTACTGGCCTTACGCAGGTAGTGGTATCATCTAGCTTACCTGTAGATTGCCTCTTAGGGAATGACCTAGAGGCCTCAGTTTGGGCTGAGGTAGAGTCAAGGCCCCATGCATCCATGCTGGGTATCCCTGAGGAATTGCTTCCTCTCATTTCTGGTGAAATGAAAAAGCAATGGAGAGTAAAAGGCCTGAAATATCAGCATCCCTCTCTACCAATAGGTAAAAAGGGTATCAAAGTATCCCTTCCCCACCCTGCCACTAAGGATACCATTCCTCTGGTGGGTGAAATTTCTCCTGGTGTGGAATCTGTAACAAAGGAGCCCTCAGCTACCACAGCTGGACTTCTAGAGAGAAAAGTACCTCTCTGTGGAACCGCTAAAGCAGATGTGCAAAACTGCACCATTTTAGCAACCCTCCAGCCCTCCCAGAGAGACTTTAGTGCAGCAGCCCTGTCCTAGTGTGGAGCTTATAGGACAGCAGCCCTACACTGCTCCAGCGGAAGAGAAACAGCAACACTGTTCTCTCTTAATGCCTTATGGACAAACTTTTTCCCAGCCATGGCTTTGTTGAGACAGCATCCCTGTCTAGCATGCTCTTCATCTGACATAGGCCCAGTGGACCAACCCACTGCCCAACTTAAAAACATACTAATAAAACTCTAAGAATTTACACTCACACTGTTGGTTAGGTAAACATCTCCAAATAGGGTGGTTTACATCCCCACAGGGAATTAACCATACAGTGGATGATAAAGGGAGTAACCACTCTATTGCATATCTACTCCCCACTTATCACCACTTAGACAATAAAGTCTACACTGGCCAAGGTTAGCCTTATTGTCCTTCGTTTGGGGCGGGGGGTTATGTGAGAAAGTAGCCTCTTTCTAGCATGGTTACCCCCACTTTTGGCCTGTTTGTGAGTGTGTGGCAGTGTGTTTTTACTGTCTCACTGAGATCCTGCTAGCCAGGACCCCTGTGTTCATTGATTGTGGCCTAATGTGTGTGTTGTCAGTAGTGCTTACCCGTGCCACTGAAGTTCTGCTAACCAGAACTTCAGTGCCTATGCTCTTTCTGCTTCCAAATTAGTCACTATAGGCTAGTGACTTCATTTACCAATTTCAATTGGCACACTGGACCCCCCTTATAAGTCCCTAGTAAATGGTACCTAGGTACCCCGGGCATTGGGGTTCCAGGAGATCCTTATGGGCTGCAGCATTTCTTTTGCCACCCATAAGGAGCTCAGACAAACCATTTCGCAGGACTGCCATTGCAGCTCGCGTGAAATAGTGCACACACTCTTTCACGGCCATTTTCACTGCACTTAAGTAACATATAAGTCACCTATATGTCTAACCTTCATTTACTGAAGTCTAGGTGCAAACTTACTAAGTGTGAGGGCAACCTTGCACTAGCAAAGCTGCCCCCACGCTGTCCAGGGCCAATCCCCCGGACTTCGTGAGTTTGTGGATACCATTACACACGTGTACTACATATAGGTCAATACCTATATGTAGCTTCACAATGGTAACTCTGAATATGGCCATGTAACATGACTGAGATCATGGACTTGTCCCCCCCATTCCAAATCTGGTACTGGGGAGCCAATTCCATGCATCCAGGGGGCTCCATCATAGCCCCCCAGTGCTGCCAAACCAGCTATCTGAGGCTTGCACTGCAGCTACAGCTGCTTCCACCTCACAGACAGGGTTCTGCCCTCCTGGGGTCTGAGCAGCTCAGTCCTAGGAAGGCAGAACAAAACATTTCATTTGGGAAGAGGGTGTTACACCCTCTCCCTTTTGCAATACGTGTTACAGGCTTGGAAGGGGTAGCCTCCCAGAGCCTCTGGAAATGCTTTGAAGGGCACAGATGGTGCCCTCCTTGCATAAACCTGTCTACACAGGTTCAGGGACCCCCAGCCCTTACTTTGGCATGAAACTGGACAAAAGAAAGGGGAGTGTCCACTCCCCTGTCCATCACCACCCCAGGGGTGGTGCCCAGAGCTCCTCCAGTGTGTCCCTGGCGTCAGCCATCTTGTTTTCCAAGGTGTGGGGACACTCTGGAGATCTCTGAGGTGATGTCAGAGATCCCTCCTGATAGGTGCACACCTGGTTTGGTAGCCAATCCCCCTCTAGGATTTAGGGTCTCTCCTGTGGGTCCCTTTTCAGAGTTGGCTTGCAAGTTTCCTCCAGGAATCCTCTGCAGCTCCTGCTTCATCCTCTGACCGTCGCATCAACCGCAGACTGCTCTAGGAACATGCTGTAACGGCAACAAAGTGTCCAAGAACGCTACTGTGACTCTGCAACTTCAGCTCCAGCCAGCAACTGCAACAGTTTCCAAGGTGTGCACGCTCCGAGGACTCCCTATCTTCACCCTGCACCGGAAGGACCGAAGAAATCTACAGTGGAGTGACGGAGTCACTTCCCTGCACCAGGAGGCACCTTCCAAGACGACAACTGGTTCTCTGGGACTCCTCTCCTGGCGACAAGCGTGCTTCCTAGAACACAGGTGGTGGACCCCTTTGACACAGACTGTCCTAAGGTCCAGATGTCCAAATTTGGCAAAGTTAAGATCTTGCCTTCCCCGTTTGCTACAGTACCCCTGTGCACCGTGTCATCTCTACCTTCTGAGGCCTCTGTGCACTATTTGCAAGAATCCTTTGTGCGCTACATGGCCCAAGATCCCAGCACTCTATCCTGCGACGCTCAACTCGCCGAGTTGTTTTCCAGCGGTGTGGGACCTTCTTTTGTAGTGCTGCAGCAACCGCAATTTGCACCTTCTTTGTCCCCGTGTCCTGGGATTCCCGTGGGTGCTGCCTGGTCATCTGTGGTTTCCCTCCAGTGTTGGGAGACCCCCTCTGCCTCCTCAGTCCGAGTTGAGGCCCCCAGGTCCCTCCTGGGTCCAGGTAGCGCCATTTTGATGCAATCCGTGACATTGGTTGAACCAAGGCCTGTTGGACGAAACAAGAGCTGCAACAAGCCTGCATCCAACATCTCGACGTGGGACATCCTTTGCATCACGCAGGAACCCGCAGCCATCTTCTTTGGTGCTCTTCTGCAGACTTCTTCCAACCGGAAAATCCTCTTTTGTACCATCTTCTAGGTTGGCAGGGTCTCCTGTCCTTCCTGGAACCTTCTGCGACTTCTGCACTTGGTCTCCTTCCTTTGCAGGTCTTCAGGTCCAGGAATCCACCATGTGTTGTTTGCAGCCTTGCTTGGTTCTTGCAATAACTCTAAACATGACTTGTACTGTGTCCTAAGGAAACTTGCAGTACTTTACTCCTACTTTCCTGGGCTCTGGGGTGGGGTATTGTACTTACCTTTGGTGTTTTCTTACACTCCCAGCGATCCTCTACACACTACACTTGCCTAGGGGGGAATTTGTGATTTGCATTCCACTTTCTTACTATATGGTTAGTGTTGCCCCTAGGCCTATTTCTTCCTATTGCATTTTATGGTATTTCTATTGTTTGCACCATCCTGTGACTATTTACTTACCTGATTTTGGTCTCTACTGTATATATTGTGTTTAATGCTTACCTCCGGAAGGAGTATTGCCTCTAAGATATTTTTGGCCCTGTGTCACTAAAAAAAGGACCTTTATTTTGGGTGACACTGACTATTGTCTTTTATTGTGTATAAGTACCATTATTTTTAAATACATGTTCCTTTATCTTTCTTTATTTGTGTGTTTCTTCTTAAATGAAATGCCTTGAAACCCAGGCCTCGAGAAATTTACTCGCCCACTTGCTAAGGAAGGTCAGATTTCATCAAGGCAATCTGTTTTTAAAGCCTACTGGTCCGGTCTGGCGAGAGAACTCGAGCTGACAAAGAGCAGGTGTTAATGATACTGATCAGTAAAGATGCCTTGAAATCTTGTTTTCATCTTGTCACATTTGCTGTGTGTTCAAAGACAGAAGTCAAATGCCAGCTTATGTCTTCTATCAAATTTGCTACTTATTATATCCTGGAGATTGGTGGTTACTTTTCTTTCTCTGACTGTAAAGTTAGAGGATTTTGTAAGCCTGGCAATCGTGCTGGACACACAACATTTAAACAGATTGTGAATGAAGTGTAAAATTATTTCAAAATATATTTTAATAGTTAGGAAAGCACCTTTTTGTAATTCGGAGGTGAGATGGAAGCAAAGATTTTGGTAGGATCAAAACAAATCTGTACTTAGTGATAATTTGCTTGGTGATGTGCAAAAGATAAATATTTTCTGACACCCGATTTCCACACATTCTTCGTACACTGTATAGTTTTGTCAGTAAAACCGTAGGTCAGTAGGAGCGTTTGTGCCCATTTCCATGTACTACGTCTGCTTGTAAAGACAGAGCACTATCACATCATGCTTTAGTAACACATTTATTAAAAGTGGATTATTATTTTATTTTTTTAAATATGAACTGAGAAACATTCCTGCTCCTGACCGGTTGACAAAGAGTACCCTATATGTGGGCTACATATGTATTATACATGAAGAAGAGGTTTTGTCTATTAAATCATCAAACAAGAGGTCTGTGCACCGTAACATGCTGAACTCATATATGAAGGTGATATTATATGTGATAATAAAGAAAAAGGCGACTTGGTGAAATAAAATAAAAAGTTCACACAATCTGAGATTAATTCATGGGTCAATCTTAATACAGTTAGGTCGAGTATATCATTCAAGTCACTAGACCCGAAGTCTGTTAACATTTTTCTGAAGCCTGAAACCAGGGCTTTAAGTGGGCTGGGTCATACTGGTGCTCAGCACGGGCAGTTCGAAAAAGCAGGTGCTGAGACAGGTCCCTATCGGACTCTCCATTTTTTCCCTGACCCCCCGGGTGAAAAAAAGATCTTAGCAAGGCAGCAGTACTGCCCTGCATTGATGCAACTTCAAAGAGACTCGTTGTAGTTCTTTCACAGTCTCACCATTACACAACTGAAGTTATTTTTCAATATTTTATACAACAACGTCATTGTTTTTGCAACTAATAACTACTGACAAAGCCAATAGTCCTGGCTTGTTGTAGCTGTAATGTTACTTGTTTTATTATACATCTGGATGCATTGAGAGAAAGAAGTAGCAAAATACCATTTGGGCGGCACACTATGCTAAGCACAGATTTTTAGCTTATGTGTTTTTAAGCCACACCCTTAACTGCATCGGCCTCCCCCTTCTGAGAGACCCTCTTGTCTTTTCATCCCACTTAAAGCCATGCTGAAACCTATTGTTTTCCCTGAGCCCAACCATAAATACTACTTCAAACTTCATTCTCAACCCTTGCCCGAATTCAAGTCGGAGACACCCTAATCATTAAGCTTGGTGCAAGCCAATGCCTTAACAGCAGTAAACTAAACCAAACTTCAACTGTGCCTTTTGCTATAACCAGTTCCTCATCCTCTAACCTGGCCTTAACTTAACCCTCCTCTTGACCCTTTTACCCCACAGCTGAACCCAACCCTGAACCTAGTCTCCACCATGTCATAGTTATTTTGATGGATTTTATAAATCTGAATTGTATTTTAATGAGGTGGCTTATCCGTTAAATCTTATTGAAATGTGTCTTCGGCTAAATGAACTGGGATGAAATAACATATTCACGATTGACTGTAAAAACACCTTTCGGATTACACTGTTTTCCTACAATTCCATCTACTAAAATTGTTACTGAACAATTTCCAGTTCCTACTTTCCAAGAGACCACACAGTCAGCATAAATGGTATCACGAACTCCGTAAAAGTGCCAGTACTATAAACCTGAAAGCAATCATGTATCAATAATGAGGTCCCGAGAATTTGATAACATAAAAATAGAGGGTAAAACGCTATTTTCCACATACCTGTTGAAAAAGAGACAAAATGTTATAACTATTTTGCCATCGGGCATTTTACCTGTACTGGTAATTACCTGGATGTACTTCATAAACTCTTGTACGTATCTGTCCCTGTCCGATGGGACATCACAGTGTGACTGTATGTAGAGTACAGGGCCATGGCCACCTTTCACCCACTCGTTTTTTTCAATTAATGGCACTGCGGGATTTTGGAGGTATTCAATACTTGGCAACCATTGTAGGGACAAAGGGTAGTCGGACTCCCGCCTGAAAGTCGCTGTATAGTTAAAAAGGGTTATTCCAGGCAAGTGTGATAACACATAGTTATTCATAGGTGATTCCTCGTGGAACACAGCCCACGTCTGATGTGGCAGCCGAGGCAATGGTACCTCGTATGCCCTAAAGTCTGTCCCATAAAAGATTATAGATTTAGTCCTCTTATAGAGCTGTACTTTTTTGTTTTTGGTAACCAAACATGAGCCGCGTGGGCAATCTATACGTTCCGTGTCGCCAGGGAAATGGGGGAAAATGCTTTCACTCCACCAAAGGAGGATGGGCAGCTCTTTGTTTCGGCGACTGTCGTTGTTCCCAGGTCCACGGTAAGAGGCAATGGTCATTGATTCAAACTCACGTCCTGCCAAAGGATGTGAAGGCTGGAAGGGGGCACTTTCCCGATGATCTAGCATTAGAAACCCTTCCTCCGCAGGGGGTTTCAGGTCACGGGTGTGTCCCTGAACTCTACAGACCTCTTCCTGACCTACCTTGCTCCGGATACCATCTCCCTCTACGGACCCAACACCTGGAAGATCCACTTCGCCGTTTTCCTTCGTGTATCCATAACCTTTGGGTTCCCTGTCCAAAGTCGCTACAGGATCACAAGTTGCAGCGACTGTACTGAAGCACCAAGGCAAGGACAGTACAACAATGCAGCAGAGAACCTGTGGTAAGAGCAGACAATTTCTCCAAGTAACAACGGGTCTCCGAAAGTCTTTCTCTGTGGCGAATGAGGCGGCTGGCAGGCTACTTCCAATCATGAACAGTGTGCTCTGTGGTAAGTACACTACCGTGTAAAAGTTCGGAATACCACAAGCTATTTTCTGAAGGAGCGATCGGTTCCAGCGCATCACTATCAGTTGGTCCTGGCAAGCCTCTCTTCTGAAGGAAAAAAAAGCGGATCCAAGAGAACACCCATACGCCGCAAACGTCCCGAGCATAGAGGGGACGTTCCCAAACGTTGTGTTTACTGACACGTCCCTGACAACAGGTCTTGAAATCCGCCTCGCCGTTATTTCCGAGAAATGAGCTACCTTACCAAAGGGAAGGCAACAGGATCTACTCCGAAAATTGGTTTACACCGATTGACACGTAAGGGCGGTACTTGGGTGGATTTGGCGACGGTACTGCCCCTAAAGTCTACGATTGGTAATCAAAACAAAAAGCCGCCCCCGGAAAAGACTCAAATGATGCCCTAAAAGTGACCTTACGGAAGCAATTGCTCCAGTTACTCGCGGGCCGCCACTGCAAACAAGCATTTGCAATGCAATAGGTCTCGCATTTGCTTGAGATAGAGCTATTGGCATTGTTAATTCATAACCGGACATTTCTTGCCACACAGCTTGGCCAACCCTGCCTCATAATTTCGTCTTTTCCTGACATATAATTCCAGTGGCCCTGAATATAACTAAAGTTCTTCCATTTACCTTCTTCTTCTATCTGCAGCAAAAAATGAAAATGTTGCCTTTTAGTATCTTTTATTTAACCACCAGCAAAAACAACACCTACTGGCTCTCATAACTGAATAATGTATTTAATTTGTTTTACAAACACAAAGAAGTTTGCACATTATTAATGTACATTTTAATTACACCTTTATTGTGTAAGCAGTAATGCACATTCTTCACACACTCCGTAAACCAAACTTCTTCAGGCTGTCTGTCTCTCAAATACCCCATTCCTGGGAGTTCTGAGGTCATGAAAAAAATGTTAAGGAGGTGTAGGAAAGTACCATCTTGCCTGGCATGTTACCCCCATTTTCACTTTATGTTTGTTTGTTTTTGCCCTTATGTCACTGGAATCCTGCTAGGCAGGACCCCAGTGCTCATAGTGTATGCCCTGTATGTGTTCCCTGTGTGGTGCCTAACTGTATCACTGAGGCTCTGCTAACCAGAACCTCAGTGTTTATGCTCTCTCTTCTTTCTAAAATTGTCACTGCAGGCTAGTGACTAATTTTACCAAGTCTCATTGGCACACTAATACACCCTTATAATTCCCTTGTATATGGTACTTAGGTACCCAGGGTATTGGGATTCCAGGAGATCCCTATGGACTGCAACATTTCTTTTGCCACCCATAGGGAGCTCAGGCAGTTCTTACAGAGGCCTGCCGCTGCAGCCCGAGTGAAATAACGTCCACGTTATATCACAGCCGTTTTTCACTGCACAAAAGTAACTTATAAGTCACCTCTATGTCTAACCCTCACTTGGTGAAGGTTGGGTGCCAAATTACTTAGTGTGTGAGCACCCTGGCACTAGCCAAGGTGCCCCCACATCGTTCAGGGCAAATTCCCCAAACTTTGTGAGTGCTGGGACACCATTACACGCGTGCACTGCACATAGGTCACTACCAAAGTGTAGCGTCACAATGGTAACTCCGGACATGGCCATAACATGTCTAAGATCATGGAGTTGTCCCCCCAATACCATTCTGGTATTGGGGGGCAATTCCATGATCCCCCGGGTCTCTAGCACAGAACCTTGGTACTGCCAAACTGCCTTTCCGGGGTTTCCACTGCAGCTGCTGCTGCCAACCCCTCAGACAGGATTCTGCCCTCCTGGGGTCTGGGCAGCCCCGGCCCAGGAAGGCAGAACAAAGGATTTCCTCTGAGAGAAGGTGTTACACCCTCTCCTTTTGGAAATAGGTGTGAAGGGCTGTGAGAAGTAGCCTTCCCCAGCCTCTGGAAATGCTTTGATGGGCACAGATGGTGCCCATCTCTGCATAAGCCAGTCTACACCGGTTCAGGGATCCCCAAGCCCTGCTCTGGCGCGAAACTGGACAAATGAAAGGTGAGTGACCACTCCCCTGACCAGTACCTCCCAGGGGAGGTGCCCAGAGCTCCTCCAGTGTGTCCCAGACCTCTGCCATCTTGGATTCAGAGGTGTTGGGGCACACTGGACTGCTCTGAGTGGCCAGTGCCAGCAGGTGCCGTCCGAGACCCCCTCTGATAGGCTCTTACCTCTCTTGGTAGCCAAACCTCCTTTCTTGGTAGCCAAACCTCATTTTCTGGCTATTTGGGGTCTCTCCTCTGGGGTATTCTTCAGATAACGAATGCAAGAGCTCACCAGAGTTCCTCTGCACTTCCCTCTTCGACTTCTGCCAAGGATCGACCGCTGACTGCTCCAGGACGCCTGCAAAACCACTACAAAGTAGCAAGACGACTACCAGCAACATTGTAGCGCCTCATCCTGGCGGCTTTCTCAACTGTTTCCTGGTGGTGCATGCTCTGAGGGCTGCCTGCCTTCACCCTGCACTGGAAGCCAAGAAGAAATCTCCAGTGGATCAACGGACTCTTCCCCCTGCTAACGCAGGCACCAAAAGACTGCATCACCGGTCCTCTGGGTCCCCTCTCATCCTGACGAGTGTAGTCCCTGGAACACAGGAGCTAGATTCAAGTGACCCCCACAGTCCAGTGATCCTTCAGTCCAAGTTTGGTGGAGGTAAGTCCTTGCCTCCCCACACCAGACAGCAAACCTTTGTACTGTGTGATTTGCAGCTGCTCCGGCTTCTGTGCACTTCTCCAAGGATTCCATTGTGCACAGCCTAGCCTGGGTCCCCAGCACTCCGTCCTGCAGTGCTCAACCCTCTGAGTTGGACTCCGATGTCGTGGGACCCTCCTTTTGTGATTCCAGTTCACAAATCTTCTAAGTGCCTGCTCCGGTACTTTTGCGGGTGCTGCCTGCTTCTGCGGGGGCTCTCTGAGTTGCTGAGCGCCCCCTCTGTCTCCTCCTCCAAGGAGCAACATCCTGGTCCTTCCTGGTCCCCAGCAGCACCCAAAAACCTCTACCCAAACCTTGCAGCTAGCAAGGCTTGTTTGCGGTATTTCTGCGTGGAAACACTTCTGCAACATCCAACACCCTGTGGGACATCTTCCATCCAAAGGAAAAGTTCCTAGCCCTTTTCGTTGTTGCAGAATCCTCGGCTTCTTCCACCCAGAGGCAGCCCTTTTGCACCTTCATCCGGGGTTTCCTGGGCTCCTGCCCCCCCTGGACACTATCGCGACTCTTGGACTTGGTCCCCTTGCCTTGTAGGTCCTCACGTCCAGGAATCCGTCTTCAGCGTTTTGCTGATGCTTGTGGTTCTTGCAGAATTCCCCTATCACGACTATTTTGTCTTTCTGGGGTAGTAGGGTAAATTTACTCCTACTTTTCAGGGTCTTAGGGTGGGGTATTTTGGACACCCTTACTGTTTTCTTACAGTCCCAGCAACCCTCTACAAGCTCCCATAGGTCTGGGGTCCATTCGTGATTCGCATTCCACTTTTAGAGTATATGGTTTGTGTTGCCCCTAGACCTATGTTCACCTATTGCATCCTATTGTGATTCTACATTGTTTGCACTACTTTTTTTACTGTTACTTACCTGTTTTGGGTTTGTGTACATATAACTTGTGTATATTACTTACCTCTTAAGTGAGGGTATTCTCTGAGATACATTTGGCATATTGTCACTAAAATAAAGTACCTTTATTTTTAGTAACTCTGAGTATTGTGTTTTTTTATGATATTGTGCTATATGATATAAGTGGTATAGTAGGAGCTTTGCATGTCTCCTAGTTCAGCCTAAGCTGCTTTGCCATAGCTACCTTGTATCAGCCTGAGCTGCTAGAAACACCTCTATTCTACTAATAAGGGATAGCTGGACCTGGCACAGGGTGTAAGTACCACAAGGTACCCACTATAAGCCAGGCCAGCATCCTACAGAAGGAAGACGGCAAACGCCCCTGCCTGACTCCAGAGAGCTTTTGTTTAAACTCCCCTAAGAAATGAGAATAAGGTAATGCAGTCTGCGGCCCAAAGCAGCGTCCGAGACTGGCCCCCGTCGTCCTTCCTGAGGCCTACAAGTGCTGCTGAAGTAGGCACAGGTCCCGTGAGTACAGAAAGTTCTCCAAGCTTCTCCGGGTCTGTGGATGGCTTCTATTTATAACCTGTCGGTGCTCGGGCCTGTGTGCTTGGCCTGCCTGCCAGCTGGGTATTTCAGAGGCATGAAGCACGCCTGCGGATTATGCTCCATTAACAGCTGGTCATTTCCAGAGTGGGCAGGGACGGCTGACTCTGGGCAGATGGATTAGGGTGCCTTCTAGAAGGCCCTGCCCTGTCTCCTCCTCCTCCACCCTGTGCCCGGCTCCTCATCGAGCAGCAGCAGTGCCAGGGCACGCTAACTATAGCCGCCCATTTGCTGATATGGCAAGGTTTGAGCAAGGCAAAAACAACGGACATGGCTGGCTGCAGCAGCGCCGCCGCTTGCTGAGCGCCGCATCTTCCGGGTTAGGGAGGGGGCGGGGCAAGAGCTCCCCATGCGCGCCGAATGTGTAGGCCTGATTTCTCCGATTTTCCCAGTCACTGGAGCTGTGAGCCGGCTCAGACATTGCAGGCAGGCTCCTCAGGGGCTTTGTGGAGGCAAGCAGCACTGGAGCTTCGGTGCTCGCGGAGGGCCATTGCACAGGCGATGGAAGAGCCTGGAAAATCTTCAGGGGCCCAACAAGGACGGCCTTTGCTGTAGAACACGTGGAGTGGGGCTCAACCACAAGGTAGGAAGGTCTTGGACCCGGTTTGTTTGGAGACTGTTGATCCTCTGCCTAACTCTGCCTGCTTAGCTGAAGGTGAAGGGCCTCGGGTCTTGGGGATGAAGCTAATATCACCGGGGGAGGGGGCCTGACTTTAAAAAAACTGTCTGGACGGCTGTGCGGCAAAAACAAAAACAGCGTTGCCCCTAAAATCACCCACTCTGTGAGATCCTTCTTTAAACTTAAGCCTGGAACAGACGTCTTTCCATTAGAGTCCGTGCTGGAAAGGAATTCCCAAGGCACTAAGGAGATGCAGGAGCAATCGGATACAAGGTGTTTTGGACTAGGGGGCCCCCTTCAAGTATTTGAGATCCCACTATGCTCTGGTGAGCAGTCAGCTGAGGTGGGGGGGCTCCCCTCTCCTCAGGCTACTGGCAGCGAGGATCCTCCTGCTGAGGTAATACAGAGCCCTTTGGAGGGTAGTATCCTGTGTCAGGTTCCGGCTGATCAGTTGGGTTGCTCTCGACAGGCTTCTGGCAAGGAGCCTTCAGTAAAAGCGATGTTAATCTCCCTCTCGAAGGATATCGGGAATGGGTTCTCTATTTCGAAAAAAAACCAGGCAGAGATTAGAGAGGTCTATAAGGCTTTGGAAAAAAATTGGATCTCCTGTCATTAAGAACACAGGCCCTGGAAGCCACGGTGGGGACTTTGAAAGAGGATATTGAAGTGAACAAGGTCAACATTCAGGCTTAGGAAGACTCTGAGCAGGCTCTTCAAAATAAACTGGAACAATTAGAAAATCATTCAAGGAGAAATAACTTGAGGGTACTGCATGTTCCGGAAGGGGCAGAAGGAGTTGATTTGAAGGCTTTTCTAGTATCACTTTTAAAGTCTGCGCTCTTATTAGAGGAGAGCGAAGAAGAAATTGCGCTGGACATTCAGAGGATACATAGAGACCCCTTCAGGAAAAATCCAAGTGTTAGCAAGCCTCGGAAAATTCTGATTAACTTTCTAACATATGGTCTGAAGGAGAAAATTTGGTTAAAAACACTTAAATTGAGATCCATAAAAGCGCAGGAGTTTTCATTTGAAGTCAAATCATATCTTTCCAGGATCACCATCAACAGGCAGTGGGAGTTTGGGCAACAGCTAGAGGAGTTTAGACTATTGGGAGCCTCTGCTCAACTTAAATTTCCTGCTATTCTAAAGGTTATGTTCAATAATAAGATGTATAATGTGAGAGATGGGAAAACTGCGGATGAGTTGTTGGCCGTACTCAAGTCAGGGGGCAAAACGATGGGGAAATAACGTCTCTGGCCCTAACCCGGGAATCGCGTGTGCTCTAATCGTGGACATAATTCAGTCCACTTTTCAAAGGGGGTCCTCCATGGGAAGGGTGGGAGGCGGGATGAGTTGGGTCACAGGGTGGGGAGCATGTGGGAAAAAAAGTTAAAAAAAAGGTGTCCTCATTCACCTCAATCAAAGGGGCACCCAGAGGATAATGGCGGGTAAGAGTAGTAAATGCCAGGACCCCTCTTCTTTTCAGTTACTCTCTTGGAATGTGAATGGTTTAAGAACAAAGGGTAGGAGAGACAACATTTTACAATATTTAAAAGACTCCTCTGCTCAAATTTTAATTCTACAAGAGACACATCTGACTAGAGATGAGGGGGTTGATCTCTTTAAAAAGCAAGCATGGGTACACTCATTGGCTTGTACAGAGCATAATTTCAATACCAGGGGGGTTGCCATTTTAGTTAAGCACGGGATTAAGGCAGGATTGTTAGAGGTACGATCTGATCCAGTGGGAAGATGGCTCATAGTTAATCTACAAATTTATGACAGAAGATTTACTGTGGCCTGGTTTTATGGTCCAAATTGTGACTATACTGGCCCTCTCGAAAAATGCTTTTCACAGTTAGTCGACTTTCCGGATCCGGTCTTAATTGCTGGGGATTTTAATGTTGTGCTAGATAACAAACTAGATAGATCTGAGAAGTGCAGGTCAATAGGGACTCCAAACTCTCAATTTTATTTTGAGAGGAGTGATGAAAGACTGGGGGTTAAGGGATGTATGGCGGCAGAGGAAGAGAGAATTAAGGGAGTTCTCCTTTTACAATCAGAAATATAAGCATGCCTCGCGTATAGATCATTTTCTTATTTACTGTAGGCTTGAAGGTTTGATAGGTAATATTACTTATTTACCCGCCTGTGAGAAAGTAGCCTCTTTCTAGCCTTGTTTCCCCCACTTTTGGCCTCTTTGTGAGTCTATGTCAGGGTGTTTTCACTGTCTCACTGGGATCCTGCTAGCCAGGGCCCAGTGCTCATAGTGAAAACCCTATGTTGTCAGTATGTTTGTTATGTGTCACTGGGACCCTGCTAGCCAGGACACCAGTGCTCATAGGTTTGTGGCCTACATGTGTTCCCTGTGTGATGCCTAACTGTCTCATTGAGGCTCTGCTAACCAGAACCTCAGTGGTTATGCTCTCTCTGCTTTCCAAATTTGTCACTAACAGGCTAGTGACTAAATTCACCAATTCACATTAGCATACTGGTACACCCATATAATTCCCTAGTATATGGTACTGAGGTACCCAGGGTATTGGGGTTCCAGGAGATCCCTATGGGCTGCAGCATTTCTTTTGCCACCCATAGGGAGCTCTGACAATTCTTACACAGGCCTGCCAGTGCAGCCTGCGTGAAATAACGTCCACGTTATATCACACTCATTTACCACTGCACTACGTAACTTATAAGTCACCTATATGTCTAACCTTCACCTGGTGAAGGTTGGGTGCAAAGTTACTTAGTGTGTGGGCACCCTGGCACTAACCAAGGTGCCCCCACATCGTTCAGGGCAAATTCTGGTAATGGGGGGACAATTCCATGATCCCCCGGGTCTCTAGCACAGTACCCGGGTACTGCCAAACTGCCTTTCCGGGGTCTCCACTGCAGCTGCTGCTGCCAATCCCTTTAGACAGGTTTCTGCCCTACTGGGGTCCAGGCAGCCCTGGCCCAGGAAGGCAGAACAAAGGATTTCCTCTGAGAGAGGGTGTTACACCCTCTCCCTTTGGAAATAGGTGTGAAGGCTGGGGAGGAGTAGCCTCCCCCAGCCTCTGGAAATGCTTTGATGGGCACAGATGGTGCCCATCTCTGCATAAGTCAGTCTACACCGGTTCAGGGATCCCCCAGCCCTGCTCTGGCGCGAAACTGGACAAAGGAAAGGGGAGTGACCACTCCCCTGACCTGCACCTCCCAGGGGAGGTGCCCAGAGCTCCTCCAGTGTGTCCCAGACCTCTGCCATCTTGGAAACAGAGGTGTTGGGGGCACACTGGACTGCTCTGAGTGGCCAGTGCCAGCAGGTGACATCAGAGGCTCCTTCTGATAGGCTCTTACCTCTCTTGGTAGCCAATCCTCCTTCCTTGGTAGCCAAACCTCCTTTTCTGTCTATTTAGGGTCTCTGCTTTGGCAAATTCTTTAGATAACGAATGCAAGAGCTCATCAGAGTTCCTCTGCATCTCCCTCTTCACCTTCTACTAAACGGATCGACCGCTGACTGCTCAGGACGCCTGCAAAACCGCAACAAAGTAGCAAGACGACTACCAGCAACATTGTAGCGCCTAATCCTGCAGGCTTTCTCGACTGTTTCCAGGTGGTGCATGCTCTGGGGTAGCCTGCCTTCACCCTGCACCAGAAGCTCAGAAGAAATCTTCCATGGGTCGACGGAATCTTCCCCCTGCTAACGCAGGCACCAAAAGACTGCAACACTGGTCCTCTGGGTCCCCTCTCATCCTGACGAGCCTGGTCCCTGGAACTCAGCAACTCTGTCCAAGTGACTCCCACAGTCCAGTGACTCTTCAGTCCAAGTTTGGTGGAGGTAAGTCCTTGCCTCACCTCGCTGGGCTGCATTGCTGGGAACCGCGACTTTGCAGCTACTCCGGCCCCTGTGCACTTCCGGCGGAAATCCTTTGTGCACAGCCAAGCCTGGGTCCACGGCACTCTAACCTGCATTGCACGACTTTCTAAGTTGGTCTCCGGCGACGTGGGACTCCTTTGTGCAACTTCGGCGAGCACCGTTTCACGCATCCTCGTAGTGCCTGTTTCTGGCACTTCTCCGGGTGCTACCTGCTTCAGTGAGGGCTCTTTGTCTTGCTCGATGTCCCCTCTCTTTTCAGGTCCAATTTGCGACCTCCTGGTCTCTCCTGGGCCCCAGCAGCGTCCAAAAACGCCAAACGCACGATTTGCGCCTAGCAAGGCTTGTTGGCATCCTTCCGGCGGGAAAACACTTCTGCACGACTCTCCAAGGCGAGAGGGATCCGTCCACCAAAGGGGAAGTCTCTAGCCCTTTTCGTTCCTGCAGAAACCTCAGCTTCTTCTGTCCAGTCGAAGCTTCTTTGCACCCGCAGCTGGCATTTCCTGGGCATTTGCCCATCTCCGACTTGCTTGTGACTTTTGGACTTGGTCCCCTTGTTCCACAGGTACCCTAGATTGGAAATCCACAGTTGTTGCATTGCTGGTTTGTGTCTTTCCTGCATTATTCCTCTAACACGACTTCTTTGTCCTTAGGGGAACTTTAGTGCACTTTGCACTCACTTTTCAGGGTCTTGGGGAGGGTTATTTTTCTAACTCTCACTATTTTCTAATAGTCCCAGCGACCCTCTACAAGGTCACATAGGTTTGGGGTCCATTCGTGGTTCGCATTCCACTTTTGGAGTATATGGTTTGTGTTGCCCCTATCCCTATGTTTCCCCATTGCATCCTATTGTAACTATACATTGTTTGCACTGTTTTCTAAGACTATACTGCATATTTTTGCTATTGTGTATATATATCTTGTGTATATTTCCTATCCTCTCACTGAGGGTACACTCTAAGATACTTTGGCATATTGTCATAAAAATAAAGTACCTTTATTTTTAGTATAACTGTGTATTGTGTTTTCTTATGATATTGTGCATATGACACTAAGTGGTACTGTAGTAGCTTCACACGTCTCTTAGTTCAGCCTAAGCTGCTCTGCTAAGCTACCATTATCTATCAGCCTAAGCTGCTAGACACCCTATACACTAATAAGGGATAACTGGACCTGGTGCAAGGTGCAAGTACCCCTTGGTACTCACTACAAGCTAGTCCAGCCTCCTACATTGGTTGTGCAGTGGTGGGATAAGTGCTTGAGACTACTTACCACTCTTGTCATTGTACTTTTCATAAGAGAAAAATATACAAAACAAGGTCAGTGTATATACACATAGCCAAAAAGTTTTGCATTTCCTCTTTTCACTCTTTTCTAAGTGCTGAAAAGTACTTCTAAACTTTCAAAAAGTTCTTAAAAGTTTAAAAAGTTTTTTTCTGTCTTTCCAAAAAGTCCTGAAAACTTTTTTCTCTTTTTCTATCACTTTAACTCTCTCTAAAAAATGTCAGGCACAGGCCAAAGTGTTGATCTGTCCAAACTTGCATATGACAACCTTAGCTGGAAAAGAGCAAGGAGTCTCTGTATAGAGAGAGGTTTGAGTGTAGGGAAGAATCCTTCCTTGGAACTGTTACTTAACATGCTTAGAGAAAAGGATAAGGCCATAGGTGCCCCATCTGTTGAAAAAGTACCTAATAGTTCCCAATCTGATTCAGGGACTCCCCCAGGAAAAGATTCAGGAAAGAAAATTCCTAGCCTGCCCATTACTAGACAATCTAGCATAGATGGTAATGATGATGAGCCACACCAAATAAATAGTGTTGTCTCACATCATAGCAAAAGCATTTATTCTCACCATACTGGTAGTAATGTTTCTGTAAACCAAGCTGTTAGGGTGGCTTCTGTAAGGGACAGGTCTCCTTCTGTTCATTCCCATCATAGCTCTGTTTCTAGAAATGTCCCTCCCACCAACCCTGATGACAGAATGTTAGAGAGGGAACTCAATAAGTTGAGGGTGGAACAAACCAGACTGAAGCTTAAAAAGCAACAGCTGGATTTGGATAGACAGTCTTTTGAATTAGAGAAGGAAAGACAGAAGTTGGGTTTAGATACCCATGGTGGCAGCAGCAGTATTCCCCATAGTCATCCTGCAAAAGAGCATGATTCCAGGAATCTGCACAAGATAGTTCCCCCTTATAAGGAGGGGGATGACATTAACAAGTGGTTTGCTGCACTTGAGAGGGCCTGTGTTGTACAGGATGTCCCTCAAAGGCAGTGGGCTGCTATCCTATGGCTATCATTTAGTGGAAAAGGTAGGGATAGGCTCCTTACTGTGAATGAAAATGATGCTAATAATTTCCAAGTTCTTAAGAATGCACTCCTGGATGGTTATGGCTTAACCACTGAACAGTACAGGATAAAGTTCAGAGAGACCAAAAAGGAGTCTTCACAAGACTGGGTTGATTTCATTGACCATTCAGTGAAGGCCTTGGAGGGGTGGTTACATGGCAGTAAAGTTACTGATTATGAAAGCCTGTATAACACAATCATGAGAGAGCATATACTTAATAATTGTGTGTCTGATTTGTTGCACCAGTACCTGGTAGACTCTGATCTGACCTCTCCCCAAGAATTGGGAAAGAAGGCAGACAAATGGGTCAGAACAAGGGTGAACAGAAAAGTTCATACAGGGGGTGACAAAGATGGCAATAAGAAGAAAGATGGTGAAAAATCTCAAGATAAGCATGGGGATAAGGGTAAAACCAAAGATCCCACTTCAAATCTTAAACACTCTTCAGAGGGTGGGGATAAAACAAATTCTTCCTCTTCTTCCCAACCTGCACACATTAAAAAGCCTTGGTGCTTTGTGTGTAAAAACAGAGGCCATAGGCCAGGGGATAAGTCCTGTCCAGGTAAACCCCCTGAGCCTACCACCACTAATACATCAAGCTCTAGTGCCCCTAGCAGTAGTGGTACTAGTGGTGGGACTGCTGGCAACAGTCAAGCAAAGGGTGTAGTTGGGTTCACTTATGGGTCCATAGTGGAAACTGATGTAATCAGTCCCAAGACAGTTTCTGTCACACCTAGTGGCATTGGCCTTGCCACACTGGCTGCTTGTCCCCTTACAATGGATAAGTACAGGCAGACAGTTTCAATAAATGGTGTTGAGGCCTTGGCCTACAGGGACACAGGTGCCAGTTTCACTTTGGTGACTGAAAACCTAGTGCCTCCTGAACAACACATCATTGGACAACAGTATAAGATTATTGATGTCCATAACTCCACTAAGTTTCTTCCCTTAGCTATAATTCAGTTTAGTTGGGGTGGAGTTACTGGCCCTAAGCAGGTGGTGGTATCACCTAGCTTACCTGTAGACTGTCTCTTAGGTAATGACGTAGAGGCCTCTGGTTGGGCTGATGTAGAGTTTTATGCCCATGCAGCCATGCTGGGCATCCCTGAGGAATTGTTCCCTCTCATTTCAAGTGAAATGAAAAAGCAAAGGAGAGAAGGCCTGAAAACTCAGGATCCCTCTCCATCAACAGGTAAAAAGGGTATCACAGTATCCCCTAACCACCCTACCATTCAGGATACCATTCCTGTGGTGGAAGAAACCTCTCCTGGGGTGGCACCTGTTCCAAGGGAATCATCAGCTGGCAAAGCTGGACTCCCTGAGGTGGAAGTACCTCTCTGTGGGATAACTAACATTGGTGAGAAAAACAGCACCATTTTAGTTAACATGGAGCATCCCTCCAACCCTCCCAGAGAAACTTTAGTGCAGAAACCCTGCACTACCTCACAACACTTAGGACAGCATCCCTGCCCTAGTGTGGAGCTCATAGGACAGCATCCCTGCCCTGCTCCAACTCAAGAGAAACAGCATCCCTGTTCTCTCTTCCAGCCAGATGGACAAAGTTTTTGCCCAGCTATGGCTTTTCTGAGACAGCATCCCTGTCTGGCATTTCCATCAATACAAATAGGTTCAGTGGACAATTCCCACTGCTCTAAACTAAAACTTACTGATAGAAACTCTGAAAATACATCTTCACATTGTTGCTTAGCTAAAAAACTTCAAACAGGGTGGTTTACATCCCCACAGGGAAGTAACCATATAGTGGATGATAAAGGGAGTAACCAGTCTATTGCAGAGCTACTCTCTACTTATCACCACTTAGACAATAAAGTCTCAACTGGCCAAGGTTAGCCTTATTGTCCTTCGTTTGGGGGGGGGTTGTGTGAGAAGGTAGCCTCTTTCTAGCCTTGTTACCCCCACTTTTGGCCTGTTTGTGAGTGTATGTCAGGGTGTTTGTCACTGTTTTCACTGTCTCACTGGGATCCTGATAGCCAGGCCTCAGTGCTCATAGTGAAAACACTATGTTTTCAGTATGTTTGTTATGTGTCACTGGGATCCTGCTGGTCAGGACCCCAGTGCTCATAGGTTTGTGGCCTATATGTATGTGTCACTGGGACCCTGTCACACAGGGCCCCAGTGCTCATAGGCGTGCATGTATATGTTCCCTGTGTGGTGCCTAACTGTCTCACTGAGGCTCTGCTAACCAGAACCTCAGTGGTTATGCTCTCATTACTTTCAAATTGTCACTGACAGGCTAGTGACCATTTTTACCAATTCACATTGGCTTACTGGAACACCCTTATAATTCCCTAGTATATGGTACTGAGGTACCCAGGGTATTGGGGTTCCAGGAGATCCCTATGGGCTGCAGCATTTCTTTTGCCACCCATAGGGAGCTCTGACAATTCTTACACAGGCCTGCCACTGCAGCCTGAGTGAAATAACGTCCACGTTATTTCACAGCCATTTTACACTGCACTTAAGTAACTTATAAGTCACCTATATGTCTAACCTTTACCTGGTAAAGGTTAGGTGCAAAGTTACTTAGTGTGAGGGCACCCTGGCACTAGCCAAGGTGCCCCCACATTGTTCAGAGCCAATTCCCTGAACTTTGTGAGTGCGGGGACACCATTACACGCGTGCACTACATATAGGTCACTACCTATATGTAGCTTCACAATGGTAACTCCGAATATGGCCATGTAACATGTCTATGATCATGGAATTGCCCCCTCTATGCCATCCTGGCATAGTTGGCACAATCCCATGATCCCAGTGGTCTGTAGCACAGACCCTGGTACTGCCAAACTGCCCTTCCTGGAGTTTCACTGCAGCTGCTGCTGCTGCCAACCCCTCAGACAGGCAGCTGCCCTCCTGGGGTCCAGCCAGGCCTGGCCCAGGATGGCAGAACAAAGAACTTCCTCTGAGAGAGGGTGTGACACCCTCTCCCTTTGGAAAATGGTGTGAAGGCAGGGGAGGAGTAGCCTCCCCCAGCCTCTGGAAATGCTTTGTTGGGCACAGATGTGCCCAATTCTGCATAAGCCAGTCTACACCGGTTCAGGGACCCCTTAGCCCCTGCTCTGGCGCGAAACTGGACAAAGGAAAGGGGAGTGACCACTCCCCTGACCTGCACCTCCCCTAGGAGGTGTCCAGAGCTCCTCCAGTGTGCTCCAGACCTCTGCCATCTTGGAAACAGAGGTGCTGCTGGCACACTGGACTGCTCTGAGTGGCCAGTGCCACCAGGTGACGTCAGAGACTCCTGCTGATAGGCTCCTTCAGGTGTTAGTAGCCTATCCTCTCTCCTAGGTAGCCAAACCCTCTTTTCTGGCTATTTAGGGTCTCTGTCTCTGGGGAAACTTTAGATACCGAATGCAAGAGCTCATCCGAGTTCCTTTGCATCTCTCTCTTCACCTTCTGATAAGGAAACGACCGCTGACCGCGCTGGAAGCCTGCAAACCTGCAACATAGTAGCAAAGACGACTACTGCAACTCTGTAACGCTGATCCTGCCGCCTTCTCGACTGTTTTCCTGCTTGTGCATGCTGTGGGGGTAGCCTGCCTCCTCTCTGCACCAGAAGCTCCGAAGAAATCTCCCGTGGGTCGACGGAATCTTCCCCCTGCAACCGCAGGCACCAAAAAGCTGCATCACCGGTCCCTTGGGTCTCCTCTCAGCATGACGAGCGAGGTCCCTCGAATCCAGTGACTCTGTCCAAGTGACCCCCACAGTCCAGTGACTCTTCAGCCCAAGTTTGGTGGAGGTAAGTCCTTGCCTCACCTCGCTGGGCTGCATTGCTGGAAACCGCGACTTTGCAGCTACTCCGGCCCCTGTGCACTTCCGGCGGAAATCCTTTGTGCACAGCCAAGCCTGGGTCCACGGCACTCTAACCTGCATTGCACGACTTTCTAAGTTGGTCTCCGGCGACGTGGGACTCCTTTGTGCAACTTCGGCAAGCACTGTTTCACGCATCCTCGTAGTGCCTGTTTCTGGCACTTCTCCGGGTGCTACCTGCTTCAGTGAGGGCTCTTTGTCTTGCTCGATGTCCCCTCTCTCTTCAGGTCCAATTTGCGACCTCCTGGTCCCTCCTGGGCCCCAGCAGCGTCCAAAAACACCAAACGCACGATTTGCGCCTAGCAAGGCTTGTTGGCGTCCTTCCGGCGGGAAAACACTTCTGCACGACTCTCCAAGGTGAGAGGGATCCGTCCACCAAAGGGGAAGTCTCTAGCCCTTTTCGTTCCTGCAGAAACCTCAGCTTCTTCTGTCCAGTCGAAGCTTCTTTGCACCCGCAGCTGGCATTTCCTGGGCATTTGCCCATCTCCGACTTGCTTGTGACTTTTGGACTTGGTCCCCTTGTTCCACAGGTACCCTAGATTGGAAATCCACAGTTGTTGCATTGCTGGTTTGTGTCTTTCCTGCATTATTCCTCTAACACGACTTCTTTGTCCTTAGGGGAACTTTAGTGCACTTTGCACTCACTTTTCAGGGTCTTGGGGAGGGTTATTTTTCTAACTCTCACTATTTTCTAATAGTCCCAGCGACCCTCTACAAGGTCACATAGGTTTGGGGTCCATTCGTGGTTCACATTCCACTTTTGGAGTATATGGTTTGTGCTGCCCCTATCCCTATGTTTCCCCATTGCATCCTATTGTAACTATACATTGTTTGCACTGTTTTCTAAGACTATACTGCATATTTTTGCTATTGTGTATATATATCTTGTGTATATTTCCTATCCTCTCACTGAGGGTACACTCTAAGATACTTTGGCATATTGTCATAAAAATAAAGTACCTTTATTTTTAGTATAACTGTGTATTGTGTTTTCTTATGATATTGTGCATATGACACTAAGTGGTACTGTAGTAGCTTCACACGTCTCCTAGTTCAGCCTAAGCTGCTCTGCTAAGCTACCATTATCTATCAGCCTAAGCTGCTAGACACCCTATACACTAATAAGGGATAACTGGGCCTGGTGCAAGGTGCAAGTACCCCTTGGTACTCACTACAAGCCAGTCCAGCCTCCTACAGGGGGTGACAAGGATGGCAAGAAGAACGATGGTGAGAAATCTCAGGATAAGCATGGGGATAAGGGTAAAACCAAAGATACTTCTTCAAATCCTAAACACTCTTCAGGGGGTGGGGATAATTGAAATTCTTCCTCTTCTTCACAACATACACACATTAAAAGCCTTGGTGCTATGTGTGTAAAAATAAAGGCCATTGGCAAGGGGATAAGTACTGCACAGGTAAACCCCCTGAGCCAACCACGACTAATACATCAAACTCTAGTGCCCCTAGCAGTAGTGGTAATAGTGGTGGGACTGCTGGCAAGTCAAAGTAAGGGTGTAGTTGGGTTCACTTATGGGTCCATCATAGAAACTGGGGTAGTCAGTCCCAAGACAGTTTCTGTCACACCTGGTGGCATTGGCCTTGCCACACTGGCTGCTTGTCCCCTTACAATGGATAGGTACAGGCAGACAGTTTCAATAAATGGTGTTGAGGCCGAGGCCTACAGGGACACAGGCGCCAGTATCACTTTGGTGACTGAAAACCTAGTGTCTCCTGAACAACACATCATTGGACAACAGTACAAGATTATTGATGTCCATAACTCCACTAAGTTTTTTCCATTAGCTATAGTTCAGCTTAGTTGGGGTGGAGTTACTGGCCCTAAGCAGGTGGTAGTGTCACCTAGCTTACCTGTAGACTGTCTCTTAGGTAATGACCTAGAGACCTCAGGTTGGGCTGAGGTAGAGTTTCATACCCATGCAGCCATGCTGGGTATCCCTGAGGAATTGCTTCCTCTAATTTCAGCTGAAATGAAAAAGCAAAGGAGAGGAACAGGCCTGAAAACTCAGGATCCTTCTCCAACAACAGGTAAAAAGGGCATCACAGTATCCCCTACCCACCCTGCCATTCAGGATACCATTCCTGTGGTAGGAGAAACCTCTCCTTGGGTGGCACCTGTACCAAGGGAACCATCAGCTGGCACAGATGTACTCCCTGAGGTGGAAGTACCTCTCTGTGGGATAACTAATATTGGTGAGAAAAAGTCCACCATTGTAGTTAACATGGAACATCCCTGCAACCCTCCCAGAGAAACTTTAGTGCAGCAACCCTGCACTGCCTCAAAACACTTAGGACAGCAGCCCTGCCCTAGTGTGGAGCACGCAGGACAGCATCCCTGCCCTGCTCCAAAACAAGAGAAACAGCATCCCTGTTCTCTCTTACAGCCATATGGACAAAGTTTTTGCCCAGCTATGGCTTTACTGAGACAGCATCCCTGTCTGGCATTCTCATCACTATAAATAGGTCCAGTGGACAAATCCCACTGTTCTTAACTAAAACTTACTGATAGGAACTCTGAGAATATATCTTCACATTGTTGGTTAGCTAAAAAACTTCAAACAGGGTGGTTTACATCCCCGCAGGGAAGTAACCATATAGTGGATGATAAAGGGAGTAACCAGTCTATGACAGAGCTACTCTCCACTTCTCACCACTTAGACAATAAAGACTCAACTGGCCAAGGTTAGCCTTATTGTCCTTCATTTGGGGGTGGGGGTTGTGTGAGAAAGTAGCCTCTTTCTAGCCTTGTTACTCCCACTTTTGGCCTGTTTGTGAGTATATGTCAGGGTGTTTTCACTGTCTCACTGGGATCCTGCAAGCCAGGGCCCAGTGCTCATAGTGAAAACACTATGTTGTCAGTATCTTTGTTATGTGTCACTGGGACCCTGCTAGCCAGGACCCCAGTGCTCATAAGTTTGTGGCCTATATGTGTTCCCTGTGTGATGCCTAACTGTCTCACTGAGGCTCTGCTAACCAGAACCTCAGTGGTTATGCTCTCTCTGCTTTCCAAATCTGTCACTAACAGGCTAGTTACTAAATTCACCAATTCACATTGGCATACTGGTACACCCATATAATTCCCCAGTATATGGTACTGAGGTACCCAGGGTATTGGGGTTCCAGGAGATCCCTATGGGCTGCAGCATTTCTTTTGCCATCCATAGGGAGTTCTGACAATTCTTACACAGGCCTGTCAGTGCAGCCTGCGTGAAATAACGTCCACGTTATTTCACAGCGATTTACCACTGCTCTTAAGTAACTTATAAGTCACCTATATGTCTAACCTTCACCTGGTGAAGGTTGGGTGCAAAGTTACTTAGTGTGTGGGCACCCTGGCACTAACCAAGGTGCCCCCACATCGTTCAGGGCAAATTCCCCGGACTTTGTGAGTGCGGGGACACCATTACACGTGTGCACTATACATAGGTCACTACCTATGTATAGCGTCACAATGGTAACTCCGAACATGGCCATGTAACATGTCTAAGATCATGGAATTCCATGATCCCCCGGGTCTCTAGCACAGTACCCGGGTACTGCCAAACTGCCTTTCCGGAGTCTCCACTGCAGCTGCTGCTGCTGCCAACCCCTCAGACAGGTTTCTGCCCTCCTGGGGTCCAGGCAACCCTGGCCCAGAAGGCAGAACAAAGGATTTCCTCTGAGAGAGGGTGTTACACCCTCTCCCTTTGGAAATAGGTGTGAAGGCTGGGGAGGAGTAGCCTCCCCCAGCCTCTGGAAATGCTTTGATGGGCACAGATGGTGCCCATCTCTGCATAAGCCAGTCTACACCGGTTCAGGGATCCCCCAGCCCTGCTCTGGCGCGAAACTGGCAAAAGGAAAGGGGAGTGACCACTCCCCTGACCTGCACCTCCCAGGGGAGGTGCCCAGAACTCCTCCAGTGTGTCCCAGACCTCTGCCATCTTGGAAACAGAGGTGGTGGGGCACACTGGACTGCTCTGAGTGGCCAGTGCCACCAGGTGACATCAGAGGCTCCTTCTGATAGACTCTTACCTCTCTTGGTAGCCAATCCTCCTTCCTTGGTAGCCAAACCTCCTTTTCTGGCTATTTAGGGTCTCTGCTTTGGGGAATTCTTTAGATAACGAATGCAAGAGCTCATCAGAGTTCCTCTGCATCTCCCTCTTCACCTTCTACCAAAGGATTGACTGCTGACAGTTCAGGACGCCTGCAAAACCGCAACAAAGTAGCAAGATGACTACCAGCAACATTGTAGCGCCTAATCCTGCCGGCTTTCTCGACTGTTTCTAGGTGGTGCATGCTCTGGGGGTAGCCTGCCTTCACCCTGCACCAGAAGCTCAGAAGAAATCTCCTGTGGGTCGACGGAATCTTCCCCCTGCTAACACAGGCACCAAAAGACTGCAACACTGGTCCTCTGGGTCCCCTCTCATCCTGACGAGTGTGGTCCCTGGAACTCAGCAACTCTGTCCAAATGACTCTTCAGTCCAGGTTTGGTGGAGGTAAGTCCTTGCCTCCCCACGCTAGACTGCATTGCTGTGTACCGCGTGATTTGCAGCTCCTCCGTCTCCTGTGCACTCTTCCAGGATTTCCTTTGTGCACAGCCAAGCCTGGGTCCCCGAAACTCCTTCCTGCAGTGCACAACCTTCTGAGTTGTCCTCCGGCGTCGTGGGACTCCCTCTTGTGACTTCGCGTGGACTCCGGTTCACTTTCCTTTGTCTGTTCAGGTACTTTTGTGTGTGCTGCCTGCTTCTATGAGGGCTGCCTGAGTTGTTGGACTCCCCCTCTGTCTCTTCTTCCAAGTGGCGACATCCTGGTCCCTCCTGGGCCACAGCAGCACCCCAAAACCTCTACCGCGACCCTTGCAGCTAGCAAGGCTTGTTTGCAGTCTTTCTGTGTGGGAACACCTCTGCAAGCTTCATCGCGACGTGGGACATCCGTTTTCCAAAGGAGAAGTTCCTAGTCCTCTTCTTTCTTGCAGAACTCCAAGCTTCTTCCACCCGGTGGCAGTTTCCTTGCACCCTCAGCTGGCATTTCCTGGGCTCCTGCCCACTCTCGACACTGTTGCGACTCTTGGACTTGGTCCCCTTGTCTTACAGGTACTCAGGTCTGGAAATCCACTGTTGTTGCATTGCTGGTGTTTGTTCTTCCTGCAGAATCCCCCTATCACGACTTCAGTGCTCTCTGGGGGTACTAGGTGCACTTTACACCTACTTTTCAGGGTCTTGGGGTGGGCTATTTTTCTAACCCTCACTGATTTCTTACAGTCCCAGCGACCCTTTACAAGCTCACATAGGTTTGGGGTCCATTCATGGTTCGCATTCTACTTTTGGAGTATATGGTTTGTGTTGCCCCTATACCTATGTGCGCCTAGTGCAATCTATTGTAATCCTACACTGTTTGCATTACTTTTCTTGCTATTACTTACCTAATTTTGGTTTGTGTACATATGTCTTGTGTATATATCTTATCCTCATACTGAGGGTACTCACTGAGATACTTTTGGCATATTGTCATAAAAATAAAGTACCTTTATTTTTAGTAACTCTGTGTATTGTGTTTTCTTATGATATTGTGCATATGACACCAGTGGTATAGTAGGAGTTTTACATGTCTCCTAGTTCAGCCTAAGCTGCTTTGCAATAGCTACCTTCTATCAGTCTAAGCTGCTAGAAACACCTCTTCTACACTAATAAGGGATAACTGGACCTGGCACAAGGTGTAAGTACCTCTGGTACCCACTACAAGCCAGGCCAGCCTCCTACACCGCCCACCTCTCAGATCACGCAGCAGTGGTATTAGATTTAAAGGTGGTTAGACTGGTGGTGGTAGTAGGTGGATGTTCGACTGCACGTTACTGCAAGATTTGGAGGCCCTCGACCAGTTGCGAGTAGACGCGGAGGTCTTTTTTAAAACTAATTTGGGTTCGGCTGCTCTGGCAGTGGTATGGGAGACCTTTAAACAGTCATGAGAGGTAAAGTTATGAATATAGCTAGCTGTAATAATAGGCAGTACAGGGCTACTATTCTTCAGTTGGAACAGGAAATGCTTAAAGTGGCAAGGCAACTTTTGGGGAACACTAAGGAGGAGGAGGGTGAGGTTTTGGAGACCAAGTTAAAGGAGCTGAGACTTCAGTTGGAGGAGGTGTTACAAGCCAGAGTCGCCAAAAGAGTAGAGGCTAGCAAATTAGCTCACTTTGAGTATGGGGAGAGTGCAGGTAAGATACTAGCTTGGAAATGCAAGCGAGATTTAACAAGGAACTATATTAAGTAAGTAGAGATAAATCAAGCAGGTGAGAGATCATCGAATAGGGAGGAAATGGAGGTAGCTTTCCACTCTTTCTTTTCTGAATTGTATAAAGAAGAGGCTGAGGTAAGAGAGGAGGACATTGGTAAATGGTTGGCGGATGCCATACTCCCAACTATATCACAAGAAGAACAAACCGCTTTGAACAGTCCGATCTCAGCTGGGGAAATCAGGAAGGTGTTGATAGGCAGTAAGGATGGTAAGGCACCTGGGCCTGACGCCATCCCTATGGAATTCTATAAATGATGGCGGAGTCAATAATTCCAATTTTGGTAGACTTGTTTGCTGCGATCTTTGAAGATAGGGTCCCTATCCCTGGTTCATGGAATGAGGCTACGATTGCTTTAATTCAGAAATCGGGTAAGAGTCCTATTAAGTGTGAATCTTACAGGCCTATCTCTTTGTTGAACTGCGACTATAAGATATTTGCTAAAATTCTCGCTGATAGACTCAGCAGAGTGGTGGGTCAATTAATTCACCCTGATCAAAAAGGATTTATCAAGGGTAGGTTTGTTTATGAATTGACTTATAACTTGGCGGGGGAAATAGATATGGCCACATCCTTTGAAGTGCCCCTAGCTGTGGTTACCCTGGATGCAATGAAGGCCTTTGATAGGGTGAACTGGAGGTACTTAACATTCATCCTGAGATCAGCTGGTTTAGGAGAAAACTTGTGTGGAGCTATAGATTTAATATAAAGAGATCCCATTGCTAGAATGTTTGTAAACGGTAATCTTACTGAGCCTTTCAAGATCAAGAGGGGCACTAGGCAGGGTTGTCCTCTCTCCCCGTTGTTGTTTGACTAGTATATAGAGCCACTAGCCAGGAAAATAAGAGGCAATTCGGTTATTGCTCCCTTTAAGTGCAATGGTTGGGTGAAAAAGGTGGCTCTGTATGCTGATGACCTTTTAATTTATACGGCTGACCTGGTATCCGCCCTCCCTATGCTTTTGTCCTTAGCTGAAGATTTTGGTAAAGTTTTGGGATTTCAGGTAAATACAGAGAAAACAGAGGCTATGGCTTGTAATCATCTGTCGGTGGGACAGATACAACTGAAGAGAGAAATTAGATATTTAGGGATTCTATATACCCAGGATATTCATCTACTTGCAAAAACAAATCTAAAACCAGTGATAGAGGAAGGGTGCAGATCCCTTCAGAGATGGATGTACCTTCCCCTGACATTGGTAGGGAGGGTTAATTTGGTGAAAATGATGATTTTGCCTAAACTAGATTTTTTGTATAGCTCTATACCTTTATGAATGCATAAGCAATATTTGTTAAAGCTTCAACAGGCTATTACCTCTTTTATTTGGGCATCAAAAGGATCTAGGATTTCATGGAAAGAACTGAGGAAAAAGAGGGAAAAAGGGGGGCTAGCTCTCCCGGATTTGAACTATTATGCCTGGGCATTTCAACTGAATTCTGTAAAAATGCTGTTTTCTATTCCTGACGCCTCGGCAATCGGTGTACTGTTTAAAGCTATGTTGAGCTCGGTCAAGGGAGCCGTTACGGGATATCTTTTTAAGTTTGGAGATCCAAAATTCTTTAAAAAAATAAAATTGGAAATCCTCCATGATCTTGCAACAAGTTGGTACTATTTGACGCTGGCGGCAGGAGTCAGTTACTACAGACCATATGCTCCAATTTGGGACTCTCCTGGTACCCCTGAATGCTATAAGGACGTTTTAGCATTACCATTACCATTGAAGAAGGCAGGGATAGTGTCTTGGGGAGACTTATTTACCGATGGAGGGCTAATTTCTCTGGAAGATCTTGAGGTGAAGCTGGGGTGTACCGTTTCTATATTGAAGTATGCTCAAATAAAAGGCTGGTTACGAGATTCACAAGTGATATGTGGGGCTGCTGGCTTTTTGGAAGAATTGTTTTTTATCTGAGTCCCCCAGACTTAAGCTGATCTCAAGTTTGTATTGGGAGATACTAGAAGGTCTGGATGGGGAATTTACATTGCCCACCTGTAGGAAAGTACCATCTTGCCTGGCATGTTACCCCCATATTTCACTGTATATATGTTGTTTTAGTCTCTGTGTCACTGGGACCCTGCCAGGCAGGGCCCCACTGCTCATAAGTGTGCCCTGTATGTGTTCCCTGTGTGATGACTAACTGTCTCACTGAGGCTCTGCTAACCAGAACCTCAGTGGTTATGCTCTCTCTGCTTTCCAAATTGTCACTAACAGGCTATTGAACAATTTCACCAATTCACATTGGCATACTGGAACACCCTTATAATTCCCTAGTATATGGTACTGAGGTATTGGGGTTCCAGGCGATCTTTATGGGCTGCAGCATTTCTTTTGCCACCCATATACGAGATCTGACTATTCTTACACAGGCCTGCCAGTGCAGCCTGAGTGAAATAACGTCCACGTTATTTCACAGCCATTTACCACTGCACTTAAGTAACTTATAAGTCACCTATATGTCTAACCTTCACCTGGTGAAGGTTGGGTGCAAAGTTACTTAGTGTGTGGGCACCCTGGCACTAGCCAAGGTGCCCCCACATTGTTGAGGGCAAATTCCCCGGACTTTGTGAGTGCGGGGACACCATTACACGCGTGCACTATACATAGGTAACTACCTATGTATAGCGTCAAAATGGTAACTCCGAACATGGCCATGTAACATGTCTAAGATCATGGAATTGTCACCCCAATGCCATTCTGGCATTGGGGGGACAGTGCCATGATCCCCCGGGTCTCTAGCACAGAACCCGGGTACTGCCAAACTGCCTTTCCGGGGTCTCCACTGCAGCTGCTACTGCTGCCAACCCCTCAGACAGGTTTCTGCCCTCCTGGGGTCCAGGCAGCCCTGGCCCAGGAAGGCAGAACAAAGGATTTCCTCTGAGAGAGGGTGTGACACCCTCTCCCTTTGGAAATAGGTGTGATGGCTAGGGAGGAGTAGCCTCCTCCAGCCTCTGGAAATGCTTTGATGGGCACAGATGCTGCCCATCTCTGCATAAGCCAGTCTACACCGGTTTAGGGATCCCCCAGCCCTGCTCTGGCGCGAAACTGGACAAAGGAAAGGGGAGTGACCACTCCTCTGACCTGCACCTCCCAGGGGAGGTGCCCAGAGCTCCTCCAGTGTGCCCCAGACCTCTGCCATCTTGGAAACAGAGGTGTTGCTGGCACACTGGACTGCTCTGAGTGGCCACTGCCAGCAGGTGACGTCAGAGACTCCTTCTGATAGGCTCTTACCTTTCTTACTAGCCTATCCTCCTTCCTAGGTAGCCAAACCTCCTTTTCTGGCTATTTAGGGTCTTTGCTTTGGGGAATTCTTCAGATACCAAATGCAAGAGCTCACCAGAGTTCCTCTGCATCTCCCTCTTTACTTTCTGCCAAAAGATCGACCGCTGACTGTTCAGGACGCTCGCAAAACTGCAACAAAGTAGCAAAGGCGACTACTGCAACCTTGTATCGATTCATCCTGCCGGCTTTCTTAACTGTTTCCTGGTGGTGCATGCTCTGGGGGTAGCCTGCCTCCTTCTTGCACCAGGAGCTCTGAAGAAATCTCCTATGGGTCGACGGAATCTTCCCCCTGCAACCGCAGGCAACAACAGACTGCATCACCGGTCCTCTGGGTCCCCTCTCAGTACGACGAGCATGGTCCCTGGAACTCAGCAACTCTGTCCCAGTGACTCCCACAGTCCAGTGACTCTTCAGTCCAAGTTTGGTGGAGGTAAGTCCTTGCCTCCCCACGCTAGACTGCATTGCTGGGTACTGCGTGATTTGCAGCTGCTCCGGCTCCTGTGCACTCTTCCAGGATTTCCTTCATGCACAGCCAAGCCTGGGTCCCCGACACTCTAACCTCCAGTGCACAACCCTCTGAGTTGTCCTCCGGCGTCGTGGGACTCCCTTTTGTGTCTTCGGGTGGACTCCGGTTCACTCCTCTTCCAAGTGCCTTTTCTGGTACTTCTGCGGGTGCTGCCTGCTTCTGTGAGGGCTCCCTGACTTGCTGGGCGCCCCCTCTGTCTCCTCATCCAAGTGGTGACATCCTGGTCCCTCCTGGGCCACAGCAGCATCCAAAAACCCTAACCGGGACCCTTGCAGCTAGCAAGTCTTGTTTGCGGTCTTTCTGCGTGGGAACACCTCTGCAAGCTTCTTCATGACATGGGACATTCATCCTCCAAAGGGGAAGTTCCTAGTCCTCTTCGTTCTTGCAAAACACCAAGCTTCTTCCATCCGGTGGCAGCTTCCTTGCACCCTCAGCTGGCATTTCATGGTCTCCTCCCCACTCTCAACACTGTTGCGACTCTTGGACTTGGTCCCCTTGTCTTACAGGTATTCAGGTCCGGAAATCCACTGTTGTTGCATTGCTGGTGTTGGTTTTCCTTGCAGAATCCCCCTATCACGACTTCTGTGCTCTCTGGGGGTTGTAGGTGCACTTTACACCTACCTTACAGGGTCTTGGGGTGGGCTATTTTTCTAACCCTTACTGTTTTCTTACAATCCCAGCAACCCTCTACAAGCTCACATAGGTTTGGGGTCCATTCGTGGTTCGCATTCCACTTTTGGAGTATATGGTTTGTGTTGCCCCTATACCTATGTGCTCCTATTGCAATCTATTGTAACTTTACACTGCTTGAATTACTTCCTTTTGCTATTACCTGCATTATTTTGGTATTGTGTACATAAATCTTGTGTATATAACTTATCCTCATACTGAGGGTTCTCACTGAGATACTTTTGGCATATTTTCATAAAAATAAACTACCTTTATTTTTAGTATATCTGTGTATTGTGTTTTCTTATGATATTGTGCATATGACACCAGTGGTATAGTAGGAGCTTTACATGTCTCCTAGTTCAGCCTAGGCTGCTTTGCCATAGATTACTTCTATCAGCCTAAGCTGCTAGAAACACCTCTTCTACACTAATAAGGTATAACTGGACCTGGCACAAGGTGTAAGTACCTCTGGTACCCACTACAAGCCAGGCCAGCCTCCTACACCACCTCCCTATGGGGGAAGATTATGCCACAGGGAAAAGTGGTGCAGTGGTGGGAATCCTCTATGTTAACTCTGTTGAAGATTGCCAAGCCGGCATCTCTTCTGAGGAATCATTTGTTCATGATTCATAGAGCATATCTATCCCCAGGGAGACTCTCTAGAATAGGCAGTAACAAGGCAATTAAGTGTCCTAAATGTGACTTACAGCTTGCCTCTGATCTTCATATGTTTTATGAGTGTCCAGGGGTGGAGCTTTTTTGGAAAGATCTTTGTAAATATCTTTGTCATGTGTTGGGATGGGAGGTTTTGGTAACTCTCCCTTTGATTATTTTTGGGCAGACGCAAGGGGCAGCTGGAGAAAGGCATAACATCAGTAAAGCACACAAGGACTTAATTTTCTACTCCATTGTGGTGGCCAGGAGGGAAATTTGTCAAAAATGGACGGTGAATACGCCTCCCTCTTTCAAAGACTGGCTGCAAGCCCTTCTCTATTTTGCAAAAATGGACTTGGCGGTGGGAGGCTCATGCAAGAGGAAAGAGGAAATGTGGGCCCCCTGCTTGGTTGGCAAGGAAGATGAATATGTTTATAGTCTAATAGGGAGCGTATAAAAGTAGTTTGGTTTGTCAAGGTCCAATGCTTATTTTTCCTCCTCCCCATCTCTTGTTAGACTGGGTGGTGCGGGTATACCATTTACAGCTTGAAGTCTATATGAAAGAAAATGGGGGCTCCTCGGCAGGATCAGCTCTTCAGTGGAAATGGTGCCAGGATCAACAACGGGGCTGATGTAGGAGTTTCTGTGAGGTGTATGAGGACTAAAAGAAAAAAGAAAAAAAAAAAAAAAACACAAATGTTCTCGATTCCACAAGAGTAGTCCGGCTCTTATGTGCATCTCCCAGATTCCATATACCTCTGAAGAGATACCAGTATGGGTAGAGTCAATCAATAACTTAGTTTCATGCCAGGATGCAACAGTCACCCATATGCTCGTCTGCAGAACAGTGTCTCTGAAGGACTGTTAGAGCTCAGCAATGGTTGGGCTCAGTCAGAGTCTAAACTCCACTGCACCTGAACAGTGAACGGACAGCAGACCCATGTACTGTTTGAGAGTGCATTTGTAAAAGTAACAAGCGGGCATCCGCCCTCCCTCCCACCACCAGGGACTGCATGCAGGCACACTCGGCTCCACAAAGAGAAAATGTGACAGCCTGATTTACAGCCTTGTTTGAAGCGAAGCAAATGTAAACTGAAGGTTCACTGAGCACGAGCATGCAACAAAGAAAACAAAGCATTTGGAATGCAATGGTCTCCTGCTTGCTAGAGTTGGAGCTCTTAGAGTTGTAAATTAATGCCATTGGAAAAGCGCATTAGTCAGAAAGCAAAAAAAAAGAAGCATTTGGAGTGCAATGGTCTCATGTTTGCTCGAGTTAGAGCTCTTAGCGTTGTTAATTACTGACTGGACTTTTCTTGTTACACAGACTGAAAATTCCAAGAGAGTGAGAGCGAAAGCGAGCTGGCCCTGGAAAAGCCCCCCTCTGCCGTTGGTTTATGTTTACAGAGGGAGCTGGTGGTGAGCAGGGACTGAACAAGCACCCACAGTGTAAAACAAAGAGGCAAATACTAAAAAGAAAAGTCTTTTACAGAAGATATAAACTGGACACAGCGTAATTATACAGTACTTTGTGCTGCTACCAAAAAGAAAAAAGCAGGACAAAGATGCTTAACTGACCACTAGCAAGCAAGGATTTTTGAAGGACACTGGAACCAACAAATGAAATTGCTGGAACTCACAGTGTAAGTATACTAAAGGTATACAACACATCGAACGCTAACGCTCGACCTAATAAAAGTATACAACACGTCGAATGCTAACGCTCAACCTAAAAATGGGGGACTTAGGGCCAGATGTAGGAAGCGGTTTGCATGTCGCAAACTGCGAAAAACACAGTTTGCGCCATACAAAACGGCCATCGCGATGCTGATTCACATTTTGCGAGTCGGTACCGACTCGCAAAATGTGAATCCGACTCGCAAATAGGAAGGGGTGTTCCCTTCCTATTTGTGACTCGCACTGCGATGCAGAATTGCTTTGTGACCGCGAAAGCGGTCGCAAAGCAATTCGCAGTTAACACCCACTTGAAGTGGGTGGTAACACATTCGCAAACGGGAAGGGGTCCCCATGGGAGCCCTTCCCCTTTGTGAATGTCGCTAAAAATAATTTTTCAGAGCAGGCAGTGGTCCAATGGACCACTGCCTACTCTGAAAAAATGAAACCAAATGGTTTCATTATTTTTTTGTATTGCAGCTCGTTTTACTTTAAGGAAAACGGGCTGCAATAAAAATAAAAAAAAACTGCTTTATTAAAAAAGCAGTCACAGACATGGAGGTCTGCTGTCTTCAGCAGGCCACCATCCCTGTGAATGCATGGACTCGCTATGGGGTCGCAAAATGCGACCCACCTCATTAATATTCATGAGGTGGGTCTTTGCGACCCCATAGCGAGTCGCAGAAGGTATCTGAGACACCTTTCTGCATACAATTTTGCGAGTTGCAAATTGCGAGTCGGTCTGACTCGCAATTTGCAACTCGCAAAATTTTCTTTTGCTACATCTGGCCCTTAATTTTTATGCATACGGCAGTTATGAGTTAGACAGTGGGTCTAAAAACATGTCATAATCTCAAATTAATGTGCATGATCTGTGAACAGCTGCACCACCTAACATATTGTATTTTTCAGTATGCTACATCCCATATCAAGAGTATAAAACATTTGGTAGCTTTCAGGGCAAACATTTTCAATTCTATTAAGGACACAGAGGCAAATGTCTTGCTTTCTTCCTTCACTGCAGCTAATCAAAAAAATGTTAACTCACAAACGTCATTTTTCATGAACCCTTTCAGTCACTTGTAGTCCACTAATCACGGCCAATATGTCCCTTCAAATATGACGAGCATCATCTTGACTCACTCTTTGCAAACTGCAACAGCTGAGACTGCACGCACAAGGAAGCCTCTAAACCAGAATTAAGGAAACAAGGCATAACCTAACCATGAAATCACATTATCACAACAATACAGACTTACCCTAAAAAGACAATCATAAGTAATTATAGACTTCCGAAAAGAAAAAACAAAACCAACTACAAATTTGGAAAGAAACCATAACTCTATACTGATCAACATTACCTGAAAGTAGCTCTGTTCCTGGATGTGACAACGGTCAAGAGGCCACCCCCCATCCTTACAACACTGCAAAATGCCCACTTGCTCCACTTCCCAAAAAAAAAACACCAATCTCCAACGTACGCGCTTCCCCGGAGCACACCATGTGCCCGACACCCACAGGTGGAGACCAGGGAAGACTAGTTGCCCCCCATAATCCCATCATGCGAGACGGTGCACACAAGGAAGATGCTAAACCAAAATTAAGGCTAAAAGGCTGCTTTAATAGAATATATCTGCCATAATATATAACAATGAATCTACCCCCTTCCCCCAGGCAAAAGCCTCACAAAACTAGAAAACCTTATTAATACACTGTAAATTTCCTGTTCTCCTTCCCATCCTAAAACTTCAATATATACCCTCCCTCCAAAGTCTTCCCTTCATGTACGAACCTGTGACACAACTCCTGCCCAACTGCTGACACCAAAAAACACTCCAGTGTTTCTTTCGCCCAATCCAGCAACTTGCTCCTCAACCATATCCCGGACCTCCCTGAGGTGGGTTCACTCCCCCAATTAGGATCCCCTCCCATTCAGCAATTGTTCTGTTGCCCCTGCCAACCAGGAAAACCCAGAGGAGTTTATCTGCCCCACCCTAGGAAAGAACTGAATGATAATAAACATATTCCTGCATTAACTCCACAACCGCTCTCCTAAAATCTGTGATATCATCAGCTTCAATCTAACAAATAATATTCATTGACAAAAACGGACAAATTAACACTGTCTTGTTGAAACAAATAATGGTCCACTTGCACCAACTCCTCATGCTTCAGTACTGAAATACCCAAACTCTTACAAAAGCTCTGCATTTCCCTATTAACGTTCTTCCTTTGTTTTTCTACTGCATGGGGCTTACTTGCACCCCTACACACGCGTCTCTGCACCATCTCAGTCCAAATGCCCGGGATCAAGGATAAATCACTCTTCATAGCTTTCAAGAGTCCAGTGAAAGAAAGAGTAAGAGTAACAAGGCCATTTTCCCCTAGATGAATGACAAATAGGTCTGGCCATGCCCTCCCAGTAATACATTTGGATAGAAACCCCAAGAATTCCCTCACTACGATACCACCACCCTTCCACCATCCAAATCCAGCTGTCCGCCAAAAATTCTTTCTTCAGCTTGTTTTGCCACCCAACAAATGACAGAATGTCCCACAATCCAAACCATGGAAAGATTGCTGCTTGGCCCAGCTATGCAACCTAAGAGAGAAAGATCAATGACCAACATATAAAAGGAAACAACACTGCATTAAACAAGGGCAAACATAACATTATGATTTCCATCTGCCCAACGACTGCACTTGCCCCTCCAACCTACCCTGAATACTTGCTTCTGTAGCGGCACCAATCCGAAAAGAATGAGTCCCATAATCTGCTGCCTTCAAACTCAATAGTGCCAATGCCCACCTCAAACCCCACAAAACTTGAAACAATGTCAAAAACGAGGCATCCTCATGAACAAAAACCCAAAGTGCTGACCCCGCCTCCAAAAAATGAGCAAAGAAAACCAATTGCCCATGGAACAAACCGTTGTAGACTCTTTCTTCAAGACCACTTCTTGCCCCTGGCCCAACTGATCCGTCTAGGAACATGCCAGCCAAATCCTTACGTGAGTAGTCAAAGTAGCCATAGGACATTTCAAAAGGCCCAAATGCCTTGACAAACCTAGCAAATCAGAAATCCTAAATGCCCCATGAAAAAGGCAAACCATACATAATGAGAACAATGCTGACTCCCAAGAAGAAAAACAAACCAAATGCAAATTGGCAATTATATCCAAAAGTAACTGTAGGAAAGTGACACTTTTGGCATGGTAACCCACATCCCCATACTTTTTGCCTAATGTTGATGCCAACTTTGATTGAAAGTGTGCTGGGATCCTGCTAACCAGGCCCCAGCACCAGTGTTCTTTCCCAAAATCTGTACCTTTGTTTCCACAATTGGCACCCCAATGGCACACAGTTAAATCCCTTGTAAAAGGTACCAATTGTACCAAGGGCCCGGTGGCAAGGGAAGGTCCCAAAAGGCTGCAGGATGTATTATGCCACTCTGGGGGACCATTTACCAAGCACATGTACACTGCCTTTGCAGCTTGTGTGTGCTGGTGGGGAGAAAAAGGCAAAGTTGACATGGCACCCCTCTCAGGGTGCCATGCCCACAAACCACTGCCTGTGGCATAGGTAAGTTACCCCTCTAGCAGGCCTTAAAGCCCTAAGGCAGGGTGCACTATACCACAGGTATAGTGCATAGCTGCATGAGCAATATGCCCCTGCAGTGTCTATGTCCATTCTTAGACATTGTAAGTCCAGTGTAGCCATATTGAGTATATGGTCTGGGAGTTTGTCATTACGGACTCCACAGCTCCATAATGGCTTCAGTGAATACTGGGAAGTTTGGTATCAAACTTCTCACCACAATAAACCCACACTGATGCCAGTGCGGGATTTATTGAAAAATGCACCCAGAGGGCATCTTAGAGATACCTCCTGTATGTTAGCCAAACTGCTAGTGTAAGATTGACTATCTGTGCCAGCCTGCCACTTTCAGACAAGTTTCTGACCACATGGGGTGAGAGCCTTTGTGCTCTCTGTGGCCAGAAACACAGCCTGTCTTGGATGGAAGTACTTCACACCTCCCCCTTACTCGAACTGTAAGACCTGGCGGTGAGCCTCAATGGCTCACACCTCAGATTACAGTGCCCCAGGGCACTCCAACTAGTGGAGATGCCCACCCCCCCGGACAAAGCCCCACTTTTGGCGGCAAGTCCAGCAGGAAAATTAGGGAAAACAGGGAGGAGTGACCAAAGCAGCCAAGACCACCCTTAAGGTGTCCAGAGCTGAGGTGATCCCATCCCTGCAGAATCCTCCATCTTGGTTTGGAGGACAGGGACCAATAGGATTAGGTTTGTGACCCCCTCCCCAAAGGGAGTGGGCACAGGGAGGGTGTAGCCACCCTCAGGGACAGTAGCCATGGCTTCTGCCCTCTCATACCTGTAACTTCCCTAAATCCAGGATTTAAGGGCCTCCCTGAACCCAGTTCACCAGATTCCTGACAACCTGACAAGAAGAAGAAGGACTGCATAGCTGCAACCCCAGCAGCGAAGAAGGAAGACGACGACTGACTTACGGGCCTGTCTCCTGCTTCAAAGAACCTGCACAAGAACAGCGAAGCATCCAGTGGGACCAGCGACCTCTGCCAAGCTCCAGAGCCCTGCACCCCAAAAGGACCAAGAACTCCCGTGGACAGCAGCCCTGTCCAAGAAGATACAACAACCAAGGACTCCAGCCTCACTCCGAATGCGTGAGTCCTGGCCACCCTGCACCCAATGCCCACGTCCCATGTCTAAGTGGCTCAACCAGCTAGAGAGGATCCCCAGATGATTCTTAGCAAGTGTCCATCCTGGGTTGACTTCTCCACCCCTCCACGACGCCGCCTGCAGAGAGAATCCCGAGGACCCCCTGACCGCGAAAGCTCTGGTCAAAGATATCCGATGCCTAAAAAAACACTGCACCCGCAGCCACCAGGCCTTGGAGAACTCGACCTCCGGTGCAGCTATGTTCAGCATGCGCCCTCCTCTCTGTCCAGCCTGTGGTTTACCCAAAACGAGCCCCTGGATCTCGCCTGCAGTAGCTGAGTGACTACCGGGCCCCCTTATAGAGAAGCGTTGGAAACCAGATGCCTTGTTTGCACCCTACACCCGGCCGCCTCAGTGCCTCTGAGGGTGTATATTTGGTGCCGAATTGCTGCCCTTCCATGTTCTCTTCTAAACCCCCCAGGTCTGCCCTCCGAAGACACGGGTACTTACCTGCCTGCAGACCTGAAGCCAAGTGCTCCAAGTCTCCATAGAAGCCCATGTTAAATTTTCCTCAACTTTGACCTGTGCACCCGGCCAGCCCTGTGTTGCTGGTGGAGAGTGTTTGGGGTTACCTTGAGCCCCAACCTGTGGACTTCTTAACCCCCAGAGACTGGAACTGTAAATCAAGTACTTACCTGTAAATCGCTGTAGGAAAGTACCATATTGCCTGGCATGTTACCCCCATTTTCACTATATGTATGTTTGTTTTTGTCCATGTGTCACTGGGATCCTGCCAAGCAGGATCCCAGTGCTCATAATGTATGCCCTGTATGTGTTCCCTGTGTGGTGCCTTACTGTATCACTGAGGCTCTGCTAACCAGCACCTCAGTGTTTATGCTCTCTCTGCTGTCTAAAATTGTCACTGCAGGCTAGTGACTAATTTTACCAATTCTCATTGGCACACTGGAACACCCATATAATTCCATTGTGTATGGCACCTAGGTACCCAGGATATTGGGGTTCCAGGAGATCCCTATGGGCTGCAGCATTTCTTTTGCCACCCATCGGGAGCTCAGACAATTCTTACACAGGACTGCCACTGCAGCCTGAGTGAAATAACGTCCACGTTATTTCACAGCCATTTTTCACTGCACATAAGTAACTTATAAGTCACCTATATGTCTAACCCTCACCTGGTGAAGGTTAGGTGCCAAGTTACTTAGGTGGTCATTCTGACCTCGGCGGTAAAAGGCGCCTACCGCCGGTCAGAAATCCTCCATAATCCCGCCGCGGTCGCGGAAACCCGCCACGGTCATTCTGACCCGCAGAAGGCAAACCTCCGAAAATCCGACCGCCACAACAGACCGCCAGACCAGCGGTCGGCGGAAAGGTGGAGGTGACCAAACCTCCACCGCCACACCAACAGAAATACGCCCATGCCATTACGACCCACGAATCCACGCGGCGGTCATTCAAACGCGGTATTCCATTGGCGGGACACACCGGCGCGGTCAGAATACACACAAACGAACAAAACTCACCCACATTGGACGATTTGAATCCCACACACCTGATACACATACACACACCACTCCCACACACACAATACAATATAAAACACCCACCCACATCACCCACAAACCCCTACGCTTAAAAATTCGTAAAGAAGACAAGAGCGAGACACCAGCATCCAAAACATAACAGCCACAGCCACTCAACACCATCACCCACACACTATCCACACACAAAACAACACACACCACCACACTCAACTCACTTAAATACACATACTCCACCCCACACATCATACACACCACCCCATGGCACCCCAAAGACAACCCCGCTTCACAGACGAAGAACTCAGGGTTATGGTGGAGGAAATCGTTCGGGTAGAGCCCCAGCTGTTTGGCACACAGATACAATACACCAGCATTGCCCGGAGGACGGAGCTATGGCAGAGGATTGTCGACAGGGTGAACGCAGTGGGACAGCACCCCAGAAATCGGGAAGACATCAGGAAGCGATGGAACGACCTACGGGGGAAGGTGCGTTCCATGGTATCCAGGCACAACATCGCCGTGCAGAAGACTGGCGGAGGACCCCCACCTCAACCCCCACAATTCACATCATGGGAGGAGGAAGTCTTGAACATCCTGCATCCTGACGGCCTCGCAGGAGTCGGCGGAGGAATGGATACTGGTAAGTTGAAGCTTCAATACTGCTTCCCCCCCACCTGCATGCCAAATCAGACCCCAACCCTCACCCCCATCCTCGAACCCCACCCTCACCCCCACCCCCATCCTCACCCCCACCCTCACCCCCACCACCATCCTCACCCCCACCACCATCCTCACCCCCACCCCCAGCACACCTATTCCCCGCCAATGTCTCACCATCACAACCCACACATCCCAAAACCTAGGCCTGCATGCGTCCACTAAGCATGGACACCCATCACCAAAGCATGCCCAATGCATATACACATCCCCCCCACAAGCCACCCTCACCAAAGCCCCCACACACGAATGCCAGCACTTGGGGACACGGGAACCCACAGATACACCCATATGCCACACACTGAAACTATAGCCATACCTCTATACCCCTGCAGGACCCGACCGTCAACACACCGCGGCGGAGGGGCCAGAATTATCCACACCCCCCACCCAAGAGGCCGTCAGCGATGACAGCAGCTCTGTCGATCTGGACACCGATGACCAGCCCGGACCATCGGGGACCTCTGGACAGTCGGTTCCCCTCACACAGGCACAGGCCACTATAGACCCTAACCCCTCTGGGAACACCAGCACAGCTCCCACCCAGCGGGCCCATGCCTCTGTCTCCAGGGCGCGTCAATCTGCGGTGTGTCTACCACTACAGGGCACCCAGGATAACCCACCACCCCAACAACAACAGGGACCTGGGGGCAGTGGTAGTGGGCACACCGGCCAGGGGGCAGAGGCCCAGGGAAACAGGGCAACTCGGCGGGCAGCTGTGCGACAGGGGGGGGAGGAGAGGCCCAGGGAACCCACTCTCCACGAGGTCCTCACCACCATCATGGGAGCATACAACCGCTCCCAGGAGACGATGGCGACGGTACTGGCCCGGTTCCAGGAGATCCAGGTGCTGCAGGAGGAACACTATCGGGGGTACAGGGAGGACATCAGATCCATCAACACCACCCTGGTTACCATGGTAGGGCTGCTGCAGGACCTCGTAAACAGCAGGGCGGACACTGAACAACACCCAAGGGCCCCTGCCACTAGCCTGGACCAAGAACAGCCATCCACCTCCGCCGGCGCTAGTGGACAGGAGGCCCCCGCACAGCAGCAGCCCACCAGACCCCCACCTCCTGCAGGAGAAGAACCACCCCGCAAGAGGGCCCTGAGATCTCGCAAGAAGACAGAGTAGGATGTCAAGACCCCCGCCAGCAAAGGATACCACCTGATGTCATCCCACTGTCCCACATTGTCACCCTGTCCATCCTTGAACTGCCCATGCTCCATCTCTCCACAGGCCTCTGGACAATGCACCTGTGTGACTGTTACTCTGGACTCTGCCATGGACATTCCTTCACCATAGCCCCCACCCACTTGAAACCACCCATCCCATTTTGAGCACTTCAATAAACACCTATTTTGCACCAAAATATCAGGAGTCTGGCTGTGATTTCAATAGATTGTAATTGACATGACAGTGCAAATATGTCCTTGTACATGGTGAAGTCAACAAACAGCTGCCACAAAGCTGTAGTCCATGGGGAAACGAAGCACAGGACTCGTAGTGGGGAGCCCAGATCTGAAATAGGGAGGGAAAAGCCAAAACTCAGTCATCATACACTGGGGCAAATAGACAGGCAGCAGAGATGCTGCAGAGTAGTTAACATTTACTAAATTATCTTTGAAATGTTACCTGTGTCCTATTGGAAGTACTGTTCAATGATTCTGTCCCTGTTGTCTGTTTCAGCCCCGTCGTCTTCCTCCTCGTCACTCTCCTCAGGTTCCACCGCTGCCACAACACCACCGTCTCGACCATCCTCCTGCAGGAAAGGCACCTGGCGGCGCAAAGCCAGGTTGTGAAGCATGCAGCAGGCCACGATGATGTGACACACCTTCTTAGGTGAGTACATTAGGGATCCACCGGTCATATGCAGGCACCTAAACCTGGCCTTTAGGAGGCCAAAGGTGCGTTCGATCACCCTCCTAGTACGCCCATGGGCCTCATTGTACCGTTCCTCTGCCCTGGTCCGGGGATTCCTTACTGGGGTCAGTAGCCACGACAGGTTGGGGTACCCAGAGTCCCCCACTAGCCATACACGGTGTCTCTGTAGCTGTTCCATCACGTAAGGGATGCTGCTATTCCTGAGGATGTAGGCGTCATGCACTGACCCTGGGAATTTGGCATTTACATGCAAGATGTACTGGTCAGCCAAACACACCACCTGGATGTTCATTGAATGGTAACTTTTTCTGTTCCTGTACACCTGCTCCCTGTCTCTTGGGGGAACCAAAGCCACATGGGTCCCATCAATGGCACCAATTACGTTGGGAATATGTCCAAGGGCGTAGAAATCACCCTTCACTGTAGCCAATTCGCCCACCTCAGGGAAAATGATGTAGTTCCTCACGGATTTCATCAGGGCAGACAACACTCTGGATAACACCTTCGAAAACATGGGCTGAGACATCCCGGAAGCAATTCCCACGGTTGTCTGAAATGACCCACTTGCCAAGAAATGTAGTACTGACATGACCTGCACCAGAGGGGGAATCCCTGTGGGTTGGCGGATGGGGGACATCAGGTCGGGCTCCAGCCGGGCACACAGTTCATGGATAGTGGCACGGTTAAGACGGTAGGTCAGGATAATGTGGCGTTCTTCCATTGTCGACAGGTCCACCAGCGGTCGGTACACGGGAGGATTCATCCGTCTCCTCGCCCAACCCAGCGGACGGTGCCTAGGAAGGACAACATGGAGCACACAGTCAAGCAACCCACAGGTACGTACTCACAGCTAGCACAGTATACGATTCTCTATGCAGTGAATGGCGTGTCTGAGTGGCTATGCAAGGCCTAGGCCTGTGTGACGCAGTTGAAATTGAGCCATGTGGGCCCTGGAAATGGCGGCTGCCTGACCTGTGAAGTGTGACAATGGGATGTGAGGTCAATGCGCTGGCGTGGCACACCGCGGCGGGCGAAGACCGCGGCGCGAAGCCGCATTGGTTAACATTGAAGCCTATGGGTTTCAGGAGCCAATGGCGAAGGGCGCCGGCGGTGGCGGGACGCACCGCCGCGGTACGCACCGCCGCGGACGTGACCGCCATTTCCTATCTACTTATCCACTTGCGACTTGAACTTTCACAGGAGAGGACCTATACTGCAAGTGTTGCTGTGACCTCGGTCTGGAAGGGACAATGGCTGCTGCGACTGGGGAAAGGGCCCCTGCCTTCACTGGAGAGGAGTTGGAGAAACTTGTGGATGGGGTCCTCCCCCAGTATGCGCTACTCTACGGTCCTCCAGACCAACAAGTGAGTTTAATTCAATATGGATTTGGGGCCACTGGCTGCCTTGGGGGCCTGGCGGGGATGGGGGGCATGTGGGGGCTGGCGGGGGGCCTGGCGGGGGGCCTGGCGGGGATGGGGGGCATGTTGGGCCTGGCGGGGGGCCTGGCGGGGATGGGGGGCATGTTGGGCATGGCGGGGGGCCTGGCGGGGGGCCTGGCGGGGATGGGGGGCATGTTGGGCATGGCGGGGGGCCTGGCGGGGATGGGGGGCATGTTGGGGCTGGCGGGGGGCCTGGCGGGGGGCCTGGCGGGGATGGGGGGCATGTTGGGCATGGCGGGGGGCCTGGCGGGGATGGGGGGCATGTTGGGCATGGCGGGGGGCCTGGCGGGGATGGGGGGCATGTTGGGCATGGCGGGGGGCCTGGCGGGGGGCCTGGCGGGGATGGGGGGCATGTTGGGCATGGCGGGGGGCCTGGCGGGGATGGGGGGCATGTTGGGCATGGCGGGGGGCCTGGCGGGGATGGGGGGCATGTTGGGCATGGCGGGGGGCCTGGCGGGGGGCCTGGCGGGGATGGGGGGCGTTGGGCCACTGGAAAGGAAAATGCTGAGTAACTTGAACGTGGTATTTCTCCCTCCCTGTACGTGTCACATAGGTCCGCGCCCATGAGAAGATCGGGATTTGGCGTGCCATCGCCAAGGAAGTCCGGGCCCTGGGGGTCCACCATCGACGGGGCACCCACTGCCGCAAGAGGTGGGAGGACATCCGCCGCGGGACCAAGAAGACCGCCGAGTCTCTGCTGGGGATGGCCTCCCAACGTAGGCGGGGTGCCTGCCGTCAACTGAGCCCCCTGATGTTCCGGATCCTGGCGGTGGCCTACCCTGATTTGGATGGGCGCGTGAGGGCAGCACAGCAGACACAAGGGGGTGAGTACAAGCATTATCTACTCTGTTGTCGCGCAGTGGAGGTGTCTGGGTGGGGGAGGAGGGCTGGGGGTCCCCCTAGGCCAGGGCGATATCTGTAGGCTGGGCACCCCCGTAAGCCCCTGTGTCCCCAGCCACCACCCTCAGTAGTTTGTCAGTACAGCCATCCCTGGGCCGTGTCATCCATGGGTGCAGTTGTCAACTCTAGGCGTGTAGGGCATGTTCCACGGAATGCGTAGCGTACCCCAAGTGCGCAACTTAGTGCAGGGGGCATCTGTGTCTGTCATGTCCGCTAACTGTACCGGAGATCCATTTACTCAATATCCCTTTATTTCTCTCTCCCCCCCCCTTTTTGTTTGTCTTTCTGTGCTTGTGTGCATCAGCATCATCAGGCGGAGGAGAAGTGGCATCGGGGCAGGAGGGAGCTGCATCTCACATGGCCCAGGAGGGCCATGCCACAGAGTCAGACTGGACCAGTGAGACGGAGGGCGAGGGGAGCTCCACGACGGGGACGACTGGAGCCTGCAGCGACACGGACACGTCCTCGGAAGGGGGCTCCCTTGCGGGGGTGGCACCATCCGTGCCCCCCGCCATTACAGGTACAGCCGCCACCCAGCGCACCATCTCCGCCCTCCCAGCAGCCCCTCCGCGTTCGCCCCGTGCCCGCTCTGCCAGGAAGCCGGGCATCTCCTTCGCCCCAGGCACCTCAGGCCCTGCCCCTGTTACCCCCGCTGCCCTCAGTGAGGAGGTCATTGACCTCCTCCGAACGCTCATTGTTGGGCAGACTACCCTTTTGAATGCCATCCAGGGGGTGGAGAGGGAGGTTCATCGCAGCAATGCGTACCTGGAGGGCATTCATTCGGGTCAGGCTGCCCATCAGCGATCGTTCCAGGCTCTGGCCTCAGCACTGACGGCAGCCATTGTCCCTGTCTCCTGCCTGCCTCTACTAACTCCCTCCTCCCAGTCTCCTGTTCCTCTGCCTGTCCCACCCACACCATCAGACCAGCCTGCACACACCTCAACACCCAAGAGAAGCTCATCCAAACATAAGCACCACAGATCACGCAGACATTCACACACGCAACATTCCGATGCAGACATGCCAACAGTCACTACCACCTCTGTGACCCCCACCTCCTCGTCTCCCTCCTCCCTCCCTGTGACGTCTACACTCACACCTCCATTCACCTCACCATCAGCCAGTGTTTCCATCACCAGCACACCCTCCTCTCCAGTCCGCACACGTGCAGTCACCACCCCCACTGCCATTTACACGTCCCCTGTGTCCTCTCCCACTGTGTCTGTCACCCCCTCTTCCACACCACACAAACGCAGCCACCCACCCACCCAACAGCCATCCACCTCACGACAGCCTATCCCTCCTGCACCTGCACCCAAAGACAGCAAACGTGACTCACCTACAACCACATCCTCTCCCTCCACTCCCATTCCCACTGTACCTACCACTCTCCATTGTCCCAAGAAGCTCTTCCTCGCCACTACTAACTTCTTTCCTGACCCTGAGCCCCCCCCCTCCTTCTCGTCGGGGTAAGAAGAGCACCTCAGCCACCACCAGCCCTGCAGCCCCCTTGACAAGGGTGCAGGGGTATTGGAGCCCGCCAGCCCGCATGTCTGGATCTTCGCCCAGCAGCAAGGGGACAGCCAGCCCACCCCCTGGGAAGAGGAGCAGAAGGCGGAAGGGGCGCCGCAGGAGCCCGCCTTCTACATCCCCCCCGGACACCACCCAGAGACAGTCACCAGCCACAGCTCCAAAGGGAGGAAAGGGCCACAGGCCGACGACTAAGGAGGGCAAGGGCAGCAAGTTGGAGAGGTCAGGCAGCAGGCCTGCTGCCCAGGAGGAGCCCACAACCCCCATAGCCGCTGCCCCGGGAGGAACCGGCACAGCTGCCCCGGGAGAGCCCGCCAGCCCCATAGCCGCTGCCCAGGGAGGACCCAGCCCAGCTGGCCAGGAGGGCCCCACCACCCACAGCCCAGGTGGGCAGTGAAGGAGCACCATCCCCGCTGCCCAGGAGGGCACCACCAGGCATTTAGCAGTTGGCCATAGACCGTCCGCCGTCTCAAGAACCGCTGAACTGGGCCCTTCAAGGCAAGAACCGCTGAACTGGGCCCTTCAAGGCAAGAAGCGCTGAACTGGGCCCCGCCGTCTCAAGAACCGCTGAACTGGGCCCCGCCGTCTCAAGAACCGCTGAACTGGGCCCCGCCGTCTCAAGAACCGCTGAACTGGGCCCCGCCGTCTCAAGAACCGCTGAACTGGGCCCCGCCGTCTCAAGAACCGCTGAACTGGGCCCCGCCGTCTCAAGAACCGCTGAACTGGGCCCGCCGTCTCAAGAACCGCTGAACTGGGCCCTTCAAGGCAAGAACCGCTGAACTGGGCCCTTCAAGGCAAGAACCGCTGAACTGGGCCCCGCCGTCTCAAGAACCGCTGAACTGGGCCCTTCAAGGCAAGAACCGCTGAACTGGGCCCCGCCGTCTCATGAACCGCTGAACTGGGACCTTCAAGGCAAGAACCGCTGAACTGGGCCCTTCAAGGCAAGAACCGCTGAACTGGGCCCCGCCGTCTCATGAACCGCTGAACTGGGCCCTTCAGGGCAAGAACCGCTGGCCCTTTGGCAGACGTGGCAGGGCAGGATCTATCTCGGGCAGGGCTGCAGGATGTCCTCTGGCCAACTTGCCTCCTCCAGTGGCAGTGGGGTCTGTTATGGACTGTATGGACTGTGGCTTTGCTCTCCCCAGGATGGCCCAGTGGGCAGGCCACCCACTGTATGGACTGTATGGACTGTGGCTTTGCTCTCCCCAGGATGGCCCAGTGGGCAGGCCACCCACTGTATGGACTGTTTGGACTGTGGCTTTGCTCTCCCCAGGATGGCCCAGTGGGCAGGCCACCCACTGTATGGACTGTATGGACTGTGGCTTTGCTCTCCCCAGGATGGCCCAGTGGGCAGGCCACCCACTGTATGGACTGTATGGACTGTGGCTTTGCTCTCCCCAGGATGGCCCAGTGGGCAGGCCACCCACTGTATGGACTTTTTGGACTGTGGCTTTGCTCTCCCCAGGATGGCCCAGTGGGCAGGCCACCCACTGTATGTACTGTTTGGACTGTGGCTTTGCTCTCCCCAGGATGGCCCAGTGGGCAGGCCACCCACTGTATGGACTGTATGGACTGTGGCTTTGCTCTCCCCAGGATGGCCCAGTGGGCAGGCCACCCACTGTATGGACTGTTTGGACTGTGGCTTTGCTCTCCCCAGGATGGCCCAGTGGGCAGGCCACCCACTGTATGGACTGTATGGACTGTGGCTTTGCTCTCCCCAGGATGGCCCAGTGGGCAGGCCACCCACTGTATGGACTGTATGGACTGTGGCTTTGCTCTCCCCAGGATGGCCCAGTGGGCAGGCCACCCACTGTATGGACTGTATGGACTGTGGCTTTGCTCTCCCCAGGATGGCCCAGTGGTCATGGAGTCCCCTCGTGGATCTGGCGTCGTGTACTCAAGTGGCTGAGGTGCCCCCCCTTCCCTTCCCCCTGAGGTGCCTGTCCTATTTTCTTTCTGATGCCCCTGCAGTGTTCTCTCCGTGGAGTTCTTGTCGTGGGACTGGGCCTTGCCCCTTTGCACAGGACCCCTGTGATCCACGAACAGTGGTTGGACTACATTTAGTAGCTGTATATATTTTGTACATAGTTTATTTATTTATTGGGATTAATGGCGTACATATTTCAATATATCTGCCCGTTTATGATCTCTTCTTTTGGTCTTTGCATTATTTCGGAGGGGGGTGGTTTGTGGGTTGTGACAGTGATCTGTGGGAATGCATTGATGTGTGTGTTGTAGTGGGTGTGGGTGGGTGGGTGTGTGCCGGTAATCTTTTCCCTCCCCTGTGTCGTAGGTGCAGTACTCACCGATGTCTTCCGCGCCGCCGGGCGTGCTCCTGGTATATGAGGAGGAATAGGAGTGCGGGGATGACCTGTAACTCTGGCTCCATACTGCCGGAATCTCGCGTGGAGTGCGTAGAGGTGAGCGTTTTCCCGTTCGAAGTCTGTTTCCGCCGTGTTCTTATCGGCGGTGCTCCCGCCCCGGAAAAGGTGGCAGATTGGTGGGTCGTAATAGGGTGGGCGGTACTTTGTCTGCCGCCGGGCTGTTGGCGGGAACCGCCGCGCTGTTTGTTTGTACCGCTGTGGCGGTCGGAGTGTTAAGTTGGCGGGCTGTGTTGGCGGTTCCCGCCAGGGTCAGAATTGCATATTTTAGACCGCCGGCCTGTTGGCGGCTTGGCCGCCGCTTTATCACCGACCGCCAGGGTCAGAATGAGGGCCTTAGTGTGTGGGCACCCTTGCACTAGCCAAGGTGCCCCCAAATTATTCAGGGCAAATTCCCCAGACTTTGTGAGTGCGGGGACACCATTACACGTGTGCACTACACATAGGTCACTAACTATTTAGCATCACAATGGTAACTCCGAACATGGCCATGTAACATGTCTAGGATCATGGAATTGTCACCCCAATACCATTCTGGTATTGGGGGGAAAATTCCATGATCCCCCGGGTCTGTAGCACAGAACCCAGGTATTGCCAAACTGCCTTCCTGGGGTTTCCACTGAAGCTGCTGCTGCCAACCCCTTAGACAGGTTTCTGCCCTCCAGGGGGCAGCCCAGTCCCAGGAAGGCAGAACAAAGGATTTCCTCTGAGAGAGGGTGTTATACCCTCTCCCTTTGGAAATAGGTTTGAAGGGCTGAGGAGGAGTAGCCTCCCCCAGCCTCTGGAAATGCTTTGATGGGCACAGATGCTGCCCATCTCTGCATAAGCCAGTCTACACCGGTTCAGGGATCACTCAGCCCTGCTCTGGCGCAAAACTGGACAAAGGAAAGGGGAGTGACCACTCCCTTGACCAGTACCTCCCAGGGGAGGTGCCCAGAGCTCCTCCAGTGTGTCCCAGACCTCTGCCATCTTGGATTCAGAGGTGTTGGGGCACAATGGACTGCTCTGAGTGGCCAGTGCCAGCAATCTTCCCCCTGCCAATGCAGGCCCCAAACTTCTGCATCACTGGTGCTCTGGGTCCCCTCTCATCCTGACGAGCGTGGTCCCTGGAACACAGGAGCTGTGTCCAAGTGTCTCCCACAGTTCAGTGGCCCTTCTGTCCAAATTTGGTGGAGGTAAGTCCTTGCCTCCCACCGCGAGACAGTAATCCTGTGTACTGTGTGATCTGCAGCTGCTCCGGCTTCTGTGCACTTTTCCAAGGATTCCTTTGTGCACAGCCTAGCCTGGGTCCCCAGCACTCTGTCCTGCATTGCCCAACTCGCTGAGTTGGACTCCTACATCGTGGGACCGTCCTTTGTGACTCTGAGTTGACCGCTGTCCTCAGATCTTCTAAGTGCCTGTTCTGGTACTTCTGCGGGTGCTGCCTACTTCTGTGGGGGCTCTCTGAGTTGCTGAGCACCCCCTCTGTCTCCTCCTCCAAGGGGCAACATCCTGGTCCTTCCTGGTCCCCAGCAGCACCCAAAATCCTCAACCATGACTCTGGCAGCTAGCAAGGCTTGTTTGTGGTATTTCTGCATGGGAACACTTCTGCATCCTCCAGCACGCCGTGAGACATCTTCTGACCAAAGGAAAAGTTCCTGGCACCTTCTGTTGTTGCAGAATCTTTGGCTTCTTCTACCCGGAGGTAGCCCTTTTGCACCTTCATCCGGGGTTTAATGGGCTCCTGCCCCCCCGGACACTTGCGTGACTCTTGGACTTGGCCCCCTTCCTTTACAGGTCCTCAGGTCCAGTAATCCGTCTTCAGTGTTTTGCTGGTGGTTGTGGTTCTTGCAGAATCCCCTATCTCGACTTTAATGTCTTTCTGGGATAGTAGGGTAACTTTACTCCTACTTTTCAGGGTCTTGGGGTGGGGTATCTTGGACACCCTTACTGTTTTCTTACAGTCCCAGCGACCCTCTATAACCTCCCATAGGCCTGGGGTCCATTTGTGGTTCGCATTCCACTTTTGGAGTATATGGTTTGTGTTGCCCCTAGGCCTATGTCTACTTATTGCATCCTATTGTGATTCTACATTGTTTGCACTACTTTTCTTACTGTTACTCACCTGTTTTGGGTTTGTGTACATATAATTTGTGTATATTACTTACCTCCTAAGTGAGGGTATCCTCTGAGATACTTGTGGCATATTGTCACTAAAATAAAGTACCTTTATTTTTAGTAACTCTGAGTATTGTGTTTTCTTATGATACTGTGCTATATGATATAAGTGGTATAGTAGGAGCTTTGCATGTCTCCTAGTTAAGCCTAAGCTGCTTTGACATAGCTACCTTCTATCAACCTAAGCTGCTAGAAAAACCTCTATTCTACTAATTAAGGATAACTGGGCCTGGCACAGGGTGTAAGTACCACAAGGTACCCACTATAAGCCAGGCCATCCTCCTACAATCGCACTAACTTTTCTCCCCCCCAAAGAACTGTTTCAGAAAATTGCAGTTTCAACTTTTAAAACAGATAATTGCCAGTATTTCAAAAACTGTATAACTTATCCATTTCAAACAAAGTGTTATTGATATATATGTGAAATCCAGATCTATTGAAGAATTTACCTGCAACTTGAATCTTGTGGTTCTAGAAATAAATTAAGAAAATATATATTTGCTATAAAAACCATTGTTCTGGAGTTAAGTCATTGAGTGTGTGCTTCTTCTATTGTCTGTGTGTGTACAACAAGTGCTTTGCACTACCCTCTGATAAGCCGGACTGCTCGATCACACTACCACAAAAAAGCATTAGTATTATCTACATTAGCCTCTGTTAAGCCTCTGGGGAACCCCTTGACTTTGTGCACATTATATCTCATTTTGATACAGTATACGCAGAGCCAGCTTCCTACATTGGTGGATCAGCGGTGGGATCTACAACTTTGCGTTTGCTGGACTATTTAGCCAATACCTGATCACATAACTAAATTCCAAAATTGTCCTTAGAAACTGATTTTTGAATTTGGCAAATGTTTCTAAATTGTTAAAAGTCCTGCTAGGGCCTTGGTTAAGTCCCCTTAGCATTTCCTTTTAGATTTAAAAGTTATTTTAAGGTTAGGGATTAGTAACCAGAAGTAGTTTTAGTTTCTAAAAAGTAATCCCAATTTTAGTAACATAATGAGCAGCTCAGAGGAAATGGTTGTGGAACTCAACCTCACCCCTTCCCTCCATCTAAGGATGTCAGAGTTAAGGTCCCTCTGTAAGCTGAAAAAGATTAGAACAGGTTCCAACCCTACCAAGGTCAAGCTCTAGGAGCGCTTGCCAGAGTATACAAGGGACCACCCTGCTGAGAAGGAAGACCTCCCCTCAGACAGGGAAGATGTTACAGAGGAGGAGGATGGCCTCCTCATTCCTCACCTAACTAGAGAAACAGGTGCCCCATGGCACTTATGTCCAAGAATAGTGCTCACAGGATCTGGATCTTCCACAGGGGATTCCAGCTCCTCTGGGAACATTGAGGGCAGCCTCAAGGAAGAGGACCTCCTTTTAGCAAGGATGGCCAAAAGGGTAGTTTTGGAGCAACAACCCCTAGCTATAGAAAGGGAGGGAGAAGAAATGCGCTTAGCACCCATTAATGGTGGCAGCAATATAAATAGGGTCAGAGAGAATATTGATATCCTAAAAATCCCCAAAGGGATTGTCTCAAAATATGAAGTAGGTGATGATATCACCAAGTGGTTCACAGCCTTTGAGAGGGCTTGTGCAACCAGAAAGTTAAACAGATCTCACTGGGGAGTTCTGGGGAGCTCTTCTTTGGGAACGTGTTTACTAGGATAGACTCCTCACACTCACTGGTGCAGATGCTGAATCCTATGACCACATGAAGGCTACCTTGATTGAGGGCTTTGGATTTACCACTGAAGAGTATAGTATTAGGTTCAGGGGGGATCACAAAACCTCGAGCCAGTCCTGGGTTGATTTTGTAGACTACTCAGTGAAAACACTAGATAGCTGGATAACTGGCAATGGAGTGCATGACTATGATGGGCTTCATAATTTATTTATGAAGCAACATCTGTTAAGTAACTGCTTCAATGACAAGTTGCATCAACATCTGGTAGACCTAGGATCAATTTCTCCCCAAAAATTGGGAATGAAGGCAGACTATTGGGTCAAGACTTGTCGCGCGGCGGCCGCGAGCACGGGCCGCCACGGCGCGGCACTTGGGAAACGCGGCGGCCCACGAGCAGGCCGCAGGAGAAGCAGCGGCTCGAGTCAGGGGTCGCGGCACTTGCTGCACCCCCTTTCTTCGACCGCCGATTCCAGGGCAGGCGCGGCAGGGGAAGAGACACCGAGTTGGGTCTCAAACCTGCCGCGCATAGCGCGTTCAGCGCGCAGAACACTCTGTTTAACAAACACATGTTCGGGATTCCCCGGAAAACCCTCTTTTCCCTCACTTACCGGTCACACAGGCAAAAGCCGAATGCATGCACATGATTGCCTTTTACGCATGCTTTTCCCTTTCACAGCATGCTGTTCACATCCTCTCTTCCCTGCATGCATTGCTTCTCTTTTTCAGACGCATGTTCTCTATCATTAATCATGACCTTTTTCCCAATCCAAGATGGTGGTATTTCTACTTCCTGTTTTTCACTTCCTGTCTAGGGGTATATAAGGGGAATCTAGCTTTTTTCTCATTGCGTTGCAACACTCCTGTGGTGGTAGTCACGCTCCGGCTGGTTTCCTCTTGTGAAGCCAGTTATTCTTGACCTGTCTTTCGTCTCCAGTATTCCTGAACTCCAGTATCTTCCATCCTAACGTCCTTGTGTCCTCCTTCTGTTTCAGGGAGTTCCTGTTGGAGGTTTTTTACCCTTTTGGGGTTTTTCCTCTGGGACTCCTTCTGGAGGGCACGGGCTGTAGTGGCTTACTATTGTCAAACAGCACCGTGGCTACCGGAAGGGGTCGCCCCTACCTCGGCCAAAGCAGGACCTGCAGGAACCGGGGCCTTTCACCATCTCTCACCAACCTCAACAGTAAGCCCAAGGTGAATCGTGACAGATTGCAACGCCCAAAACTCCAGTTGCAGTCCGGAACCATGGATAATCCAGTGATGAATTCAGAACCAACAAGCCAGACCCTGCTCCTGACTATACAACAACAGGCTCAAGAACTGCAGCAGCTACGTACCGAAAACACTGTCTACCGACAAGCCTTTGCCTCTAGAACCACTGATGTTCCCACGGTATCCGCCACTACACCTCGTTTCTCCGGGGATCCTAACAAATTGAGAGAATTCCTGGATGCCTTGACGGTTTATTTCGCATTCCGCCCCTCACAATTTATGCAAGACAAGACCAAGGTGGGGTATTTGATTAGCGCCCTATCTGGCCCAGCCCTAGCATGGGCAACTCCTTTAGTGACAAGCAATGACCCTAGCTTGTCTAATTATTCCAGCTTTGTCACTACCTTTAAGCAGATGTTTGAGCGCCCTGGACTCGAGTCTTCAGCAGAAGAAGCTCTCTGCGATATCCAACAAGGAAATCAGGATGTTTTACAATACATCACTTGTTTCAGACAATTGGCAGCAGAGACGTCCTGGGTGGAACGTACCTTGGTGACTCTGTTTCGCAGGGGTCTCAGAGAGGACATTAAGGACGAACTGGTGCACTCTGCCAGAATAGAGAATCTTAAGGGGTTGATGGATCAGACCTTGACAATAGAATATCGGTTAAATGAGCGAAGAATGGAGAGAAAGAAGAGTCGTTTACCATCACACTAAGTGACGTCTCGCACCTTTCCTCATCGTACCGAAGAGGTTCGTCCTGAAACTAAGGGTGCTACTGAGGAAGAGCCAATGCAAATCGATACGGCTCGACGACCTTTATCATCTAGTGAACGAGAAAACAGACGAAGGAAGAGACTTTGGCCCTCATTCTGACCTTGGCGGTCTTTTCGCAAGACCGCCGAATTACCGCCGCGGTAAAGACCGCCGACCGCGGCGGTATGCCGCTGCGCGTATTACGACCGCTGGGAGCGTTCCGCCGGAAAACCGCCAGCAGCCACACTGGCGGTCGGCGGGAAAGTGGAGACTGCTCAACCTCCACCGCCACGCCAGCAGAACACCGCCCCCAGAATTACGACCCACATTTCTGTGTGGCAGTCTTCTGTTGGCGGTCACGTCCCTATGGCTCCCGTCGCCTCCCGCAGGACCAACGCACAAGGTAAGTTGATCGTCCGTGAGGGGAGGGGGTGGGGGGGTGTTGTGTGATGTGTGCGTGCATGGGGGTGTGTAGAGGGGGTGTGTGAGTGCGTGCATGCGGGCGGGGGGTGCTGCTGTGCCTATGGGCAATGTGTGTAGTTCGGCGGGTGCGCATGTTGGCATGTATGTGTGCGGGTATGTGCCCCCGTTGTGAATGTGTGTGTGTAGGGGGTGTGCATATGTGCATGTTGGGGGTGCGTGCATGTCGGGGTACGTGTATGTGCATGTCAGGGTGGGGGGGGCAAACTCCAGCCCGTCGGTCATGACCGCCGTGGCGGTCGGAGTGGGAAAGTGGCGGTCGATCGCGGCGGTGACCGCCGCGGTCAGAATGCCATTTTTTGGACCGCCGGTCTGTTCGCGGTCCGACCACCGCCTCTCCGCCGACCGCCAAGGTCAGAATGAGGGCCTTTGTCTGTATTGTGGTGCGGCTGGTCACCTAATTCGCACCTGTCCCGTCCATCCAGCCAAGCCTTTGGGAAACGCCAATTCCCGTCCTCAGTGAGAAGGGTGAGGACGGGATATTGCAAAATACCTTCCATTTGTTCTTCTAGGGAGGAAGGAACTGCTCTTTTCCTTTTACCCGTGATCCTTCACTTAACTGATGGCCGGGAAGAAAGAACTCTGGCCTTGTTGGACTGTGGAGCCAGTGGTATCTACCTAGATGAAGCATGGGCCAGGGAAAGACAGATTTTGCAAATACCTAAGGAGGTACCAGAACAAGTCCACACGGTGGATGGATCACTCTTGGCCTCAGGACTCGTACAGTATATCACCCCTACCTTCTGTCTCCAATTCGGGAAACATCAAGAAAATCTTTCTTTCAATTTAATTTCTTCACCACATCACGTTATGATCCTGGGAATTCCATGGCTCACACGGCATAACCCTTACATCAACTGGGAAACAAGAACTATTTCTTTATCCTCTCACTTCTGCCAACACCACTGCTACCTAGCAGGAGACTATTGGTCCCCAAAAAGTCTCTTAACAGCACCCCCTAAGGTGGGATGTTCTATTAACATCCTACAGGGAGTATCCAGTCATTATCAAGAATATGCCGATGTATTCCAGAAACCAGAAAGACCTGAACTGCCACCCCATAGAGAATACGATTGCGCCATTCCTTTGGAACCAGATGCTGTGGTTCCTTTTGGGCGAATGTACTCTCTAACAGAACCTGAGAAGCAGATCCTTAAGGAATACCTAGAGGAGAACATACAGAGTGGATTGATTGCTCCCTCCTCTTCACCTGCAGGGGCTCCTCTCTTCTTTGTGCCTAAGAAGACGAAAGACTTGTGTCCCTGTATTGATTTTAGAGGATTAAACAAGATCACTACTAAGGATCGGTATCCGCTACCTCTTATTAAGGATATCTTAGAAGCTGTCAGAGGGGCAAAGAGATTCACCAAGCTGGATCTTAGAGGAGCATATCATCTTTTAAGGATAAAGGAAGGGGATGAGTGGAAGACCGCCTTCAGAACACCTTTCGGTCACTATGAATACCGAGTAATGCCATTTGGACTCACCAATGCCCCTTCCATTTTTCAAAGGTTCATGGACTCTATTTTTTCCGATCTTCTACAGCAAACAGTGGTTGTTTATCTAGACGACATTTTTATATTTTCTGTCCACCCAGAACAACACTCTAAACATGTTCTCCAAGTCCTAGAGAGACTCAGACAACACCAGTTATTCTGCAAACCAGAAAAGTTTGAGCTTGATCGAACAGAGGTAAAATACTTGGGATATTGCATTAACCAAACTGGGGTTGCCATGGATTCAGATAAGGTGCAAGCTATACTGGATTGGCCGTCTCCCTCTTCCATCAAAGAAACTCAGTGTTTTTTGGGATTGGCCAATTTCTATCGACAATTTATAGCGGACTTTGCCCAGAGAACCAGTTACATTACTCAAACCCTTAAAAAAGATAACCTAAAGAAGGGCTTTTGTTGGACACAAGACGCAGAGTTAGCTTTTCAAGACTTAAAGAAAGCCTTCATTCAAGCTCCCATTTTACAGCACCCAGACACCAACAAACAGTTCATCGTTGCCACAGACGCCTCCGAAAGAGCCATAGGGGCTGCTTTACTGCAAAAACAAGACGATGATGAGTTAGAGCACCCTGTATTCTACCTTTCACACATCTTATCCGATTCAGAGCGGAACTATTTAGTGTTAGAACGAGAGTTACTCGCCTTGAAGACCGCGTGCACGGAATGGAGACACTTCCTGATGGGCTTGAAAGAACCCTTTGAAGCCCGGACAGATCACCAAAACTTACAATGCTTGAGAAACTTTCAGTGTCAGAATAGCCGGCAGGCTCAATGGGCTTTCTTTTTCAGTCAATATGACTTTTACATCACATACATCCCTGGTTCTCAGAATATCCTGGCCGATGCCTTGTCTCGGCGTTACCCTGAGTGTAGCGATTCTCCTGTACAGAACCTATTTGAAAGTAACAAGATCATTGGTTTAGTACAGACATTTCTAGACCAGGTCAAGTCCGAATATTCCCGTCTAGGAACTACAGAGCTGAATAAGTTGCGCCCGCAACTTCATATAGATCAGGGATACTATTACCATAATAAGGCCCTGTTCTTACCCACTAAGTTAGTACAGACTGAAGCCTTACGTATGTGCCATGATTCCCCCATCGCAGGTCATCGCGGAATGAACGCTACCCAAGAGCTTCTGCTTCGCTCCTTCTGGTGGCCAACTCTCAAGGCGGATACTGAAGACTATGTATCATCCTGTCCTATATGTGCTGAAGCCAAGACGCCCCGTACTAAACCAGTAGGATTACTTCGCCCATTACCTGTTCCCCCAGGTCCATGGCACACTATCTCCACTGATTTCATGTGCTCTTTACCCTCTTCAGTGGGAAATCAAGTAATTATGGTAACCGTTGACTCCTTCACTAAGATGGCTCATTTCACGGCGTTAAGAAAGTTACCAACGGCAAAGGAATTAAGCCAAATCTTTACACAAGAAATCTTTCGACTTCATGGATTACCTCAGGTCATTATCTCGGATCGGGGTCTCCAATATATCTCCCGATTCTGGAAACAATTCTGTAAGACCCTGGGAATAGAAGTGGCCTTATCATCAGGGTTCCATCCTCAGACTAATGGACAGACAGAATGACTAAATCAAGGCCTCGAACAATATTTACGCAGCTTCTGCAATGCTACGCAGAGTAATTGGTCTACCTATTTACCACTCGCAGAGTTCTCCTACAACAACTCAATACACAGTGCCTCGCAAGACTCCCCTTTCTATGGATCTTACGGTTTCCATCCTAAGGCCTTTCCAATGCCCCTGAAAGATATTTCCAATCTTCCGGCCATCACCTCCTATGTTCGGCAGCTACAGGGTGTCCAACGTGTTATCCATTCTAACCTTGTGGCCACTAAGTCATGCATGAAAAGAATAGCTGATAAAAGACGTTGTGAGGCTCCACAATATCAGGTCCACAATAAGGTTTGGCTTTCCTCTAGATTTTTACCTCTCCGACTTACCCAGAACAAATTTAAGCCTCGTTATTATGGTCCATTCCTGATTCTCCAGAAGATTAATCTAGTTTCTGTGCGTCTTTGTTTGCCCCAGACTTGGAAGATACATCCTGTGTTCCATGTCTCACAACTTAAACCTTACCTTCCTGATCCTTATCACAGGCAATTTTCCTATCCTCTCCCTCTGCTGATTGATGACGTACCCGAATACGAGGTCCAGGAAATCTGTGACTCTCGGTTTTTCCATGGGCGCCTTCAATATCTTGTTCATTGGAAAGGTTACCCTATGAGTGAGTGTTCCTGGGAAGATGTCCCTTCAGTTCATGCCCCTCTTTTGGTCCGTCGCTTTTTCCGGCTTTCCCCTCACAAACCTGGGGCCTCGGGGGGGACCTACTGTCGCACCGCGGCCGCGTGCACGGGCCGCTGCGGCGCAGCACTTGGGAAACACGGTGGCCACGAGCAGGCTGCGGGGGAAGCCGTGGCTCGAATCAGGGGTCACGGCACTCGCCGCGCCCGTTTTCTTCGACCGCCGATTACAGGGCAGGCGTGGCAGGGGAAGAGACACCGAGTTGGGTCTCAAACCTGCCGCGCATAGCGCATTCAGCGCGCACATCACTCTGTTTAACAAACACATGTTCGGGATTCCCCGGGAAACCCTCTTTTCCCTCACATACCGGTCACACAGGCAAAAGCCGAATGCATGCACATGATTGCCTTTTATGCATGCTGTGCACATCCTCTCTTCCCTGCATGCATTGCTTCTCTTCTTCAGACGCATGTTCTCTATCATTAATCATGACCTTTTTCCCAATCCAAGATGGTGGTATTTCTACTTCCTGTTTTTCACTTCCTGTCTAGGGGTATATAAGGGGAATCTAGCTTTTTTCTCATTGCGTTGCAACACTCCTGTGGTGGTAGTCAACGCTCCGGCTGGTTTCCTCTTGTGAAGCCAGTTATTCTTGACCTGTCTTTCGTCTCCAGTATTCCTGAACCCCAGTATCTTCCGTCCTTGTGTCCTTCTTCTGTTTCAGGGAGTTCCTGTTTGAGGTTTTTTACCCTTTTGGGGTTTTTCCTCTGGGACTCCTTCTGGAGGGCACGGACTGTAGTGGCTTACTATTGTCAAACAGCACCGTGGCTACCGGAAGGGGTCGCCCCTACCTCGGCCAAAGCAGGACCTGCAGGAACCGGGGCCGTTCACCATCTCTCACCAACCTCGACGGTAAGCCCAGGGTGAATCGTGACAAGACTAGGATGACCAAGACTTCCACAGGGGGTGACCAAACGAAAGGGGTCACAAAGCCTCTCCAGGGGAAAGGTGGTGAGATACCTAAGGACAAAAACAAAGAATCTTCACAAGGGTCCCAAAAACCTACTCAGGAGGGTGAGCCTGAGCCTCTTCACAGTTCACAAGTGGGTACAAGGTTAAAAACTGTGATCCAAGAAGGCCTGGTGTCACACCTGTAAACAGCATGAACACCAAACTGGAGACATGGCCTTTCCCAAGAAAAATCCTCAAGTACTGCTCCACTTAGCACTGGAATAGCCAGTCTCCAGGTGGGATCAACAGTGTACCCAGAGCAAATCAGGGTCCACAAAGAAGCTACTCTAGTCTCTGAGGTTGGGGTGGATATAGCCACATTGGCTGCCTGGCCTAACATGCAAAAATACAGACAGCAGCTCTTAATCAATGGGACAAAAGTAGAAGCCCAGAGGGATTCAGGTGCCAGTGTCACCATGGTGACAGAGAAACTGGTTTCCCCAGGATAGTATTTGGCTGGACAAACGTATCCAGTCACCAATGCTGACAATGTAACTAAGGTCCATCCCATGACTATGGTGACTTTAGAATGGGGAGGGGTTACTGGCCTGAAACAGGTAGCAGTCTCTTCTGCAATCCCAGTGGATTGCTTGCTAGGGAATGATCTGAAGACCTCAGCTTGGGCTGAGGTAGAGCTCAAAACGCATGGAGCCATGCTGGGAATCCCTGAAGTGGTGTGTGTGAAAACTAGAGCGCAGAGCACAGGATGAAAAAGAAGTGTTAGAGCCCAACCTTCCAAGAGAAAGGTTAAGCGGACTGGGGGACCAGCCTCTGAACATCCCAAGAAACAAGACCTTTCTTCTCAGGAAGCTGTCTTGGCGCTGGAGCCTTATCAGGTAGAGCGCTTGGGCCCAGGGGGGCCCTTAAGGGAACAGCTGTGCCAGGGACAAAAGACTTGTCCCACTCTTGAAGGTCTGAGGCAGCAAGCTGCTGCACAGGAAAAGGGAGATGTCGGTGGCCCCCATAGGGTCTATTGGCAAGATGGACTCATTTAAACTGAGGCCAGAGACCGCAAACCTGGTGCAACCAGAAGAGTGGTAGTGCCTCAGGAGCTTAGAGAGTTTATCCTAACTTTGGCCCATGACGTCCCCCTAGCTGGGCATTTGGGACAAACCAAAAAGTAGAGCAGACTTTCCAACCACTTTTATTGGCCTAATATGTCCCAGAAAGTGAAGGAGTTTTGTATTTCCTGTGTCACCAGTCAAGGCAGTGGCAAGACAGTGTGTAGGAAAGTTACATCTTTCTTGGCATGTTACCCCCAATTTCTACCTGTTTGTCAGTATGTTTTATCTGTCTCACTGGGATCCTGCAAGCCAGGACCCCAGTGCCTAAATGTGTCGTCAGTATGCTTGACTGTGTCACTGAAGTTCTGCTAACCAGAACTCCAGTGCTTATGCTCTCTCTACTTACCACATTTGTCACTATAGTTTAGCAAATTGAGATTCCAATTTTGATTGGCACACTGGACCCCCCTTATAAGTTCCTAGTATGTTGAACCTAGGTACCCAGGGCATTGGGGTTCCAGGAGATTCTTATGGGCTGCAGCATTTCTTTTGCAACCATAAGGAGCTCATACAAACCTTTCTTCAGGACTGCCACTGCAGCCTGAGTGAAATAGTGCACACACTATTTCACAGCCATTTTACACTGCACTAAGTAACCTATAGGTCACCTATATGTCTATCCTTCATTTACTGAAGGCTAGGTGCAAAGTTACTGTGTGTGAGGGCACCCTTGCACTAGCAAAGGTGCCCCCACGTTGTCCAGGGCCAATTCCCCGGACTTTGTGAGTGTGGGGACACCATTATAAGCATGCACTACATATATGTCAATACATTTATGTAGCTTCACAATGGTAACTCATAAAAAGGCCATGTAAGGTGTTTAAGATCATGGAAATGACCCCCCCAATCCGCATTTGGTATTTGGGGTCCAATCCCATGCACCCTGGGGGCTCCACCATGGACCCCTGGTACTGCCAAACCTGCTCTCTGAGGTTTCCACTGCAGCCCCAGCTGCTGCCACTTCACAGACAGGTTTCTGCCATCCTGGGGATTGAGCAGCTCAATCCCAGGAAGGCAGAACAGTGCATTTCCTTTAGGAGGAGTGTGTTACATCCTCTCCCATTGGAAAAAGGTGTTATAGGCATGGGAGGGGTAGCCTCCCAGAGCCTCTGTAAATGTTTTGAAGGGCACAAACGGTGCCCTCCTTGCATAATTCAGTCTACACCGGTTCAGGGACCCCCAGTCCCTGTTCTGGTGGGAAACTGGACAAAGGAAAGGGGAGTGACCACTCCCCTGTCCATCACCACCCCAGGGGTGGTGTCCAGAGCTCCTCCAGAGTGTCTTGGGCGTTATCAATCTTGGATTGCAAGGTGTGGGGAACCTCTGGAGACCGCTGAGTGACCAGTGCCAACAGGTGACATTAGAGACCCCTCCTGATAGGTGCATACCTGAGTAGGTAGCTAATCCCCCTCTCAGGGCTATTTAGGGTCTCTTCTCTGGGTGTTTTCTCAGATTCGGTTTGCAAGACTCCTCCAGGACTCCTCTGCATCCTCTGCTTCAGCTTCTGACCGTCGGATCAACCGCAGACAGCTCAAGGAACTGCTGTAACTGCAACAAAGTATCCAGGAAGGCTACTGCGACCTGCAACTTCAGCTCCAGCCAGCAATTGCAACAGTTTCCAAGGTGTGCATGCTCTGAGGACTGCCTGTCTTCTTCCTGCACCAAAAAAAACGAAGGAATCTCCAGTGGAGTGACGGAGTCACTTCCCTGCTTCAACAGGAACCCTTCTGCGACGACAACCAGTACTCTGGGATTCCTCTCCTGGTGACGAGCTTGATCCCTGGAACACAGGTGGTGGACTGAAGTGTCTCAGTCTGTCCAAAGGTCCAGCTGTCCAAATTTGGTGGAGGTAAGAGCTTGCGTCCCCGTGCTGTGACAGTATCCCTTTGCACCACGTCTTCTGTAGCTCCTCGGGCTTCTGTGGACTTCTTCCAAAATTCCTTTGTGCACAGCGTAGCCCAGGTCCCCAGCACTCTATCCTGCAACGCTCACCTCCCTGAGTTGTTCTCCGGTGGCTCAGGACCCTCCAGTGTAGTGCTGCGTTGACAGCACTTTGCATCTTCTTTGTCCCTGTGTCCTTGGACTCCCGTGGGTGCTGTCTGGATATCTGAGGGATTTTAAAAGTGCTGAGAACCCTGTCTCCTCAGTCTGAGTTGAGACCCCCAGGTCCCTCCTGGGCCCGGGTAGTGTCATTTTGACACAAACCACAAACTTGCTTGAACCAAGGCTTGTTGGAGGAATCCAGCGCCGAAAACTGCCTGCATCCAGCAACAACTTGACGTGTGACATCTTTTGCACCAAGCAGGAACCTGCAGCTATCTTCTTTGGTGCAGTACTGTACTTTTCATCCAACCAGAGAATCCTTTTTTGCACCTTCTTCCAGGTTGGCAGGGGCTCCTGTTCTTCCTGGACTCTTCCCCGACTTCTGGACTTGGTCACCTCTCTTCACAGGTCTTCAGGTCCAGGAATCCATTTTTGGTTTCTTGCAGTCTTGCTTGGTCCTTGCATAATCCTTTATCATGAATTGTGGTGTGTTCTGAGGAAACTTTATGTACTTTACCCCTGATTTCCTGGGCTCCGGGGTGGGGTATTTTACTTACCTTTGGTGTTTTCATACACTCCCAGCGCCTCGCTACACAATACACTTGCCTAGGAAGGAATTTGTTATTCGCATTCCACTATTTTAATATATGGTTTGTGTTGCCCCTAGGCTTACTGCAATCTATTATGTTCACTGTTTGCACTATTTTCTTACTGTTTACTTACCCGATTTTGGTTACTAGTGCATATATTGTGTATAATACTTGCCTCCAGAAGGAGTATTGTCTCTAAGATATTTTTGGCCTTGTGTCACTAAAATAAAGTACCTTTAATTTTGGTAACACTGAGTATTGTCTTTTATTGAGTATAAGTACTGTGAAACTATAGTGGTATTGCAGCAGCTTTGCATGTCTCCTAGTTCAGCCATGGCTGCTCTGCTACAGCTACCTCTAGACAGCCTAAGCTGCTCTAACACTGCCTACATTTCACTACTATGGGATAACTGGACCTGGTATAAGGTGTACGTACCTTGGGTACTCACTATAAACCAGGCCAGCCTCCTACAGGTGGCCACCTAAAGGTCCCTCTCATTCGAGTTTCTCTTGTGGGGTTTCCCTAAAAGGGTTGGTGTGGACATTGTAGGTCCACTTGAGCCACCCACAGCCCCAGGGAACCAGTACATACTGGTTGTAGTGGATCATGATACCAGATACCCTGAAGCAATTCCCCTTAGGTCTACTATAGCTCCTGCAGTAGCTGTAGGAGGCTGGCCTGGCTTGTAGTGAGTACCAAGGGGTACCAGGTCCAGTTATCCCTTATTAGTGTAGAAAAGGTGTTTCTAGCAGCTTAGGCTGATAGAAGGTAGCTATAGCAGAGCAGCTTAGGCTGAACTAGGAGACATGCAAATCTCCTACTATACCACTGGTGTCATATGCACAATATCATAAGAAAACACAATACACAGATATACTAAAAATAAAGGTACTTTATTTTTATGACAATATGCCAAAAGTATCTCAGTGAGTACCCTCAGTATGAGGATGCCAAATACACACAAGATATATGTACACAATACCAAAATTATGCAGTAATAGCAAAAGGAAGTAATGCAAGCAGTGTAAAGTTACAATAGATTGCAATAGGAGCACATAGGTATAGGGACAACAAAAACCATATACTCCAAAAGTGGAATGCGAAACACGAATGGACCCCAAACCTATGTGAGCTTGTAGAGGGTCGCTGGGACTGTAAGAAAACAGAGAGGGTTAGAAAAATAACCCACCCCAAGACCCTGAAAAGTAGGTGTAAAGTGCACTTATATTCCCCAGAGAACACAGAAGTCGTGATAGGGGAATTCTGCAGGGAAGAAAAACACCAGCAATGCAACCAAAGTGGATTTCCGGACCTGAGTACCTGTGGAACAAGGGGACGAAGTCCAAGAGTCCCAACAATGTCGAGACTGGGCAGATGCCCAGGAAATGCCAGCTGAGGGTGCAAAGAAGCTGCCACCGGGATGGTAGAAGCTGTGGATTCTGCAAGAACGAAGAGGACTAGGAACTTCACCTTTAGAGGATATATGTCCCACGTCGTGAAGAAGCTTGCAGAGGTGTTCCCATGCAGAAAGACCGCAAACAAGCCTTGCTAGCTGCAAGGGTCGCGGTTAGGGTTTTTAGATGCTGCTGTGGCCCAGGAGGGACCAGGATGTCGCCACTTGGATGAGGAGACAGAGGGGGCGCCCAGCAAGTCAGGGAGCCCTCACAGAAGTAGGCAGCACCCGCAGAAGTACTGGAACAGGCACTTAGAAGAGGAGTGAACCGGAGTCCACTCGAAGACACAAAAGGGAGTCCCACGACGCCGGAGGACAACTCAGAAGGTTGTGCACTGCAGGTTAGAGTGTCGGGGACCCAGGCTTGGCTGTGCACGAAGGAAATCCTGGAAGAGTGCACAGGAGCCGGAGCAGCTGCAAATCACGGGGTACCCAGCAATGCAGTCTAGCATGGGGAGGCAAGGACCTACCTCCACCAAACTTGGACTGAAGAGTCACTGGACTGTGGGAGTCACTTGGACAGAGTTGCTGAGTTCCAAGGACCACGCTCGTCATGCTGAGAGGGGACCCAGAGGACCAGTGATGCAGTCTTTTGTTGCCTGCGGTTGCAGGGGGAAGATTCCGTCGTCCCACGGGAGATTTCTTCAGAGCTCCTGGTACAGAAAGGAGGCAGGCTACCCCCAGAGCATGCACCACCAGGAAACAGGCGAGAAAGCGGCAGGATCCGCGATACAAGGTTGCAGTAGTCATCTTTGCTACTTTGTTGTGGTTTTGCAGGCGTCCTGAGCAGTCAGAGGTCGATCCTTTGGCAGAAGGTGAAGAGAGAAGTGCAGAGGAACTCTGATGAGCTCTTGCATTCGGTATCTGAAGAATTCCCCAAAGCAGAGACCCTAAATAGCCAGAAAAGGAGGTTTGGCTACCTAGGAAGGAAGATAGGCTAGTAACACAGGTAAGAGCCTATCAGAAAGAGTCTCTGACGTCACCTGATGGAACTGGACACTCAGAGCAGCCCAGTGTGCCAGCAACACCTCTGTTTCCAAGATGGTAGAGGTCTGGAGCACACTGGAGGAGCTCTGGGCACCTGCCTTGGGAGGTGCAGGTCAGGGGAGTGGTCACTCCCCTTTCCTTTGTCCAGTTTCGCGCCAGAGCAGGGCTGGGGGATCCCTGAACCGGTGTAGACTGGCTTATGCAGAGATAGGCACCATCTGTGCCCATCAAAGCATTTCCAGAGGCTGGGGGAGGCTACTCCTTCCCAGCCCTGACACCTTTTTCCAAAGGGAAAGGGTGTAACACCCTCTCTCTGAGGAAGTCCTTTGTTCTGCCTTCCTGGGCCAGGCCTGGCTGGACCCCAGGAGGGCAGAAACCTGTCTGAGGGGTTGGCAGCAGCAGCAGCTGCAGTGAAACCCCGGAAAAGGTAGTTTGGCAGTACCCGGGTCTGTGCTAGAGACTCGGGGATCATGGAATTGTCTCCCCAATGCCAGAATGGCATTGGGGTGACAATTCCATGATCTTAGACATGTTACATGGCCATGTTCGGAGTTACCATTGTGACGCTATACATAGGTAGTGACCTATGTATAGTGCACGTGTATAATGGTGTCCCCGCACTTACAAAGTCCGGGGAATTTGCCTAGAACAATGTGGGGGCACCTTGGCTAGTGCAGGGCACACTTATGAGCACTGGGGCCCTGCCTGGCAGGGTCCCAGTGACACATAGACTGAAACAAAATGTATACAGTGAAATATGGGGTAACATGCCAGGCAAGATGGTACTTTCCTATACAACCTCCCCCCCAAACGAAGGACAATAAGACTAGCCATGACCTGATGAGTCTTCATTGTCTAAGTGGAAATATCTGGAGAGTCCATCTGCATTGGAGTGGGTACTCCCAGGTCTATGTTCCACTGTATAGTCCATTCCCTGTAGAGATATGGACCACCTCAACAATTTAGGGTTTTCACCTTTCATTTGTTTTAGCCAAAGTAGAGGTTTGTGGTCTGTCTGAACAATGAATTGAGTGCCAAACAGGTATGGCCTCTACTTCTTCAGTGCCCAGACCACAGCAAAGGCCTCCCTCTCTATGGCAGACCAACACTTTTCTCTAGGGGTCAACCTCCTGCTGATAAAAGCAACAGGTTGATCCTGGCCCTCAGAATTGAGTTGTGATAAGACTGCCCCTAAACCTAATTCAGATGCATCAGTTTGAACAATGCATTTCTTGGAGTAACATGGGGTATTTCGGACAGGTGCAGTGCACATGGCCTGTTTCAGCTCCTTAAAAGCTTTCTGACAGCTAGCTGTCCACAATACCTTTTTAGGCATTTTCTTGGAGGTGAGGTCATTAAGTGGGGCTCCAATGGAGCCATAGTTCTTAATGAACCTCCTGTAATACCCAGTGAGGCCTAAGAAGGCTCTCACCTGGGTCTGAGTTGTAGGGGGAACCCAATCTATGATAGTTTGGATTTTCCTCTGAAGTGGTGCAATCTGTTCTCCACCTACCAGGTGTCCCAGATAAACCACTTTCCCCTGCCCTATCTGGCACTTTGAAGCCTTGATAGTGAGGCCTGCCTTTTGCAGGGCCTCCAACACTTTCCACAGGTGGACCAGGTGATCATCCCAGGTGGAGCTAAAGACAGCTATATCATCTAGATATGCTGCACTAAAAGCCTCCAACCCTTGCAGAACTGTATTCACCAACCTCTGAAAAGTGGCAGGTGCATTTTTCAAACCAAAGGGCATTGCTGTGAATTGGTAGTGCACTCCAATAGTTGAAAATACAGTTTTTGCTTTAGCATCCTCTGATAACTTGATCTGCCAATACCCTGCAGTCAAATCAAAGGTGCTTAGGTACTTGGCAGATGCCAGTGTATCTATGAGCTCATCTGCCCTGGGTATAGGGTGAACATCAGTTTTAGTTACCTGGTTGAGACCTCTGTAATCTACACAAAACCTAATTTCTCTTTTCCCATCTTTTGAGTGAGATTTTGGTACAAGCACCACAGGAGAGGCCCATGGGCTTTCAGAATGTTCAACCACTCCCACTTCAAGCATTTTCTGAACCTCTTGTTTTATGCAGTCCCTGACATGGTCATGCTGCCTATTGATATTACTTTTGACAGGCATGCTGTCTCAGGAGGGCTTTTGCCACTGCAGGAGCTGTAGTGGTCCTTAGAGACTCACAAAGTCCGGGGAATTTGCCCTCAACAATGTGGGGGCACCTTGGCTAGTGCCAGGGTGCCCACACACTAAGGGGGTCATTCTAACCCCTGGCGGTCGAAGCACCGCCAACAGGCTGGCGGTGCTTCCCTGCCCATTCCGACAGCTGCGGTCGGAAAACCGGGTCCGGCGGTTTCCCGCCGGATTAACCCCGGTTGGGCGAATCCTCCATGGCGGCGCTGCAAGCAGCGCCGCCATGGGGATTCCGACCCCCTTCCCGCCAGCCTGTTTCTGGAGGTTTTTACCGCCAGGAACAGGATGGCGGGAACGGGTGTCGTGGGGCCCCTGGGGGCCCCTGCACTGCCCATGCCACTGGCATGGGCAGTTCAGGGGCCCCCTAACAGGGCCCCAGCAGGATTTTCACTGTCTGCATAGCAGATAGTGAAAATCGCGACGGGTGCAACTGCACCCGTCGCACACCTGCAACACCGCCGGCTCCATTCGGAGCCGGCTTCAGTGTTGCAGGCCCTTTCCCGCTGGGCCGGCGGGCGCTCCCTTGGCGGGCGCCCGCCGGCCCAGCGGGAAAGTCAGAAAGGCCTCCGCGGTCTTTTGACCACGGAGCGGCCAATTGGCGGTTCCCGCTTGGCGGGCAAATGTAGGAATGACCCCCTAAGTAACTTTGCACCCAACCTTCACCAGGTGAAGGTTAGACATATAGGTTACTTATAAGTTACTTAAGTGCAGTGGTAAATGGCTGTGAAATAACGTGGACATCATTTCACTCAGGCAGCAGTGGCAGGCCTGTGTAAGAATTGTCAGAGCTCCCTATGGGTGGCAAAAGAAATGTTGCAGCCCATAGGGATCTCCTGGAACCCCAATACCCTGGGTACCTCAGTACCATATACTAGGGAATTATAAGGGTGTTCCAGTATGCCAATGTGAATTGGTGAAATTGGTCACTAGCCTGTTAGTGACAATTTAGAAAGCAGAGAGAGCATAACCACTGAGGTTCTGGTTAGCAGAGCCTCAGTGAGACAGTTAGTCATCACACAGGGAACACATACAGGGCACACTTATGAGCACTGGGGCCCCGGCTGGCAGGGTCCCAGTGACACATACACTAAAACAACATATATACAGTGAAATATGGGGGTAACATGACAGGCAAGATGGTACTTTCCTACAGTAGCCAAGCCCCTGATTGGTATGTTTACCAAAGTGGGCTTCGCTGAGGACGTGGTTTCTGACAGAGGTACAAACGTCATGTCAGCTTACCTGAAACACATGTGGAATGAGTGTGGGGTGACTCACAAATTCACTACACTATACTATTCACAAACCAATGGACTTATGAGAGATTCTGAAAAACTCAAAAGGAGATGGGATGTCCTCCTACCATGCCTGCTTTTCACCTACAGAGAGGTGCCACAGAAGGGAGTAGGGGTTTTCCCTTTTGAACGTCTGTTTGGCCATCCTGTTAGGGGACTACTGGAATTGTTAGAGAAGGTTGAGAGAGACCTCTCCATGAGCGTAAATAAGATGCAGGGGGCTATGTACTTGGCCTCCGCTCTAGGATAGCTGAGTACATAGAAAAGGCATCCAAAAACCTTGAGGCCAGCCAACAACTCCAGAAGTTGTGGTATGACCAAAGGCCTGCACTGGTAGAATTCTAGCCATGGCAGAAAAGATGGAGTGGCCCTTACCCAATACTAGAAAAGAAGAGTTAGGTCACCAACTTGGTGAACCTGGCACTAGCAGGGCACCCAAGAGAGTGAGCCCTGTTAATCACCTGAAACTCTACAATGATAGGGCAGACTTAACCATGCTGATGGTTACTGATGAGGATCAGGAAGCAGAGTGTGACCCTCTCTCTGACCTCCTCTTAACTGACCCTAAGGATGGGTCAGTGGATGGAGTTGTCTATTCAGACACCCACTCTACACAACACCAAGTTGACTACAGGCAAGTCCTACAGCAGTATGCTGAGCTCTTCTCTTTGACCCCTGGTCAGACACACTTGTTTACTGATGATGTGGACACAGGAGACAGTTTACCTGTCAAAAACAAATATTCAGACAGTCTGACCAAGTCAAAGAGAGCATCAACGTGGAAGTCCACAAGATCCAGGAGTACGGGGTAATTGAGCACTCTGACAGTCCCTGGGCTAGCCCAGTGGTCTTAGTCCCCAAAACTCATACCAAAGATGGCAAAAGAAATGAGGTTCTGTGTGGACTATAGCGGTCTCAACACTGTCACCAAGACAGATGCACACCCTATACTCAGAGCAGATGAATTAATTGACAAAATTAGGTGCAGTCAAATTTGTAAGCACCTTTAGCTTGACTGCAGGGTACTGGCAAATCAGGATGGCACCTGGAGCAAAAGAAAAGACAGCATTCGCTATACCTGATGGGCATTTTCAGTTTACTGTTATATCTTTTGGCTTAAAGAATGCTAATTCCACCTTCAAAAGGTTGGTGAATCAAGTCCTTGCTGTCTTGGAGCCTTATAGTGCAGCATATTTAGATGTTATTGCTGTCTTTAGCTCCAGCTGGCAGGATCACCCAATCCACCTGGGGAAGGTTTTGAAGGCCTTGCAATCAACAGGCCTCTCTATTAATGCATCAAAGTGCCAAATAGGGCAGGGCACAGGACCCTCCTGACTGCAAAAGCTCTGGTCAAAGATATCCGACTCCTCAAGACTCACTGCACCGGCAGCGCCCAGGCCTTGGAGAACCCAACCTCTAGTGCAGCTACGTTCAGTAGGTGGCCCTCCTCCCTGTCCAGCCTGTGGTTTACCCGAGTCGACCCCTTAGACCTCGCTTGCTGCATCTGAGTGAGCCCGGGAGTCCCCTCATAGAGAAGCACTGGAAACCCGACACCTTTTTTGCACCCTGCACCCAGCCACCCCAGTGCAGCTGAGGTTGTATGTTTGGTGCCTACTAGTGGCCCCCCCAGTGCCCCTCTAAACCACCCAGATCTGCCCTCCGAAGACGCAGGTACTTATCTGCCTGCAGATCTGAAACTGAGTGCCCCCTTAGTCTCCAAAGGAGTCCATGTTAAATTTGCCTCAACTTTGACCTCTGCACCCGGCCGGCCCGTGTTGCTGGTGGAGGGTGTTTGGGGTTAACTTGAGCCCCAACCTGTAGACTTCCTAACCCGGTGTCTGGAACTGTAAGTCAAGTACTTATCTGTAAATCGTGCTAAGTTTTCTTCCCCCCGGAACTGTTTCTGAAAATTGCACAGTTTTAACTTTTAAAACAGATAATTACCAATATTTCAAAAACTGTATAACTTATCGAGTTCAAAGAAAGTGTTATTGATATATGTGTGAAATACGCATCTATTGAAGTACTTACCTGCAACTTGAATCTTGTGCTTCTAGAAATAAAGTAAGACAATATATTTTTGCTATATAAAAACAATTGGTCTGGATTTCAGTCATTGAGTGTGTACTTCTATTGTCTGTGTACAACAAATGGTTTGCACTACCCTCTGATAAGCCTAACTGCTCAACCACACTACCACAAAAGAGAGCATTAGTATTATCTACTTTAGCCTCTGTTAAGCCTCTGGGGAACTTCTGGACTCTGTGCACACTATGGGGGTCATTACAACATTGGCGGTAAAAGCCGCTTACCGCCGTGCAGAAGACCGCCAACACACCGCAGCGGAATTCCGCCACGGTCATTATGACCCACAGCTCGGAATCCGCCAAAATTCAGACACCCACACAAGTCTGCCACACCAAAGATCAGTGCTAAACTGGCAAAAACAAAACCTTCACCGTCACGCCAACAGGAATACGCCCACACTATCACGACCCACGAATCCACGCGGCGGTCTTTCAATCGCGGTATTACATTGGCGGTACACACCGCCGCGCTCAAAATACACACACATTTACAAAACACTACCACATTGGACAATTACAAATACACACACCTGATAAACATACACACACCACTCACACACCCAATACAATATAAAACACACACCCACATCACCCACAAACCCCTACGACCAAAATCCCGAAAGAAGGCCAGAGAGAGACACTACAATCTACAAGCAAGTATCCACAGGCACACAACACCATCACCCACATAACATCCACGCCCCCCACACAACACACCACTAAATATCAACCCTCATATCACAACACACACCACCCCACATATCACCCACACTATCCCATGGCACGGCAAAGACACCCCAGGTTCTCTGAGGAGGAACTCAGGGTCATGGTGGAGGAAATCATCCGGGTAGAGCCACAGCTATTCGGATCACAGGTGTAGCACACCTCCATAGCTAGGAAGATGGAGCTATGGCGCAGAATAGTGGACAGGGTCAACGCAGTGGGACAGCACCCAAGAAATAGGGATGACATCAGGAAGAGGTGGAACGACCTACGGGGGAAAGTGCGTTCCGTGGTATCCAGACACCACCTTGCGGTACAGAGGACTGGCGGCGGACCCCCACCCCCTCCCTCACAACTAACAACATGGGAGGAGCAGGTCTTGGCAATTCTGCATCCTGAGGGCCTCGAAGGAGTAGCTGTAGGAATGGACTCTGGGAAGTCAAACATTAACTACCTTATCCCCCACCCTACCTGCATGCTATCACATACCCCCACCCTCGCCCTCACCCCATCACTCCAACTCCTCACACATGTCCCACTATCACAAACCACACATCTCAACAGCAAACCCTGCATGCAACACCAAAGCATGAACACCCATCACCAATGCATGGCCACGGCACATACCCATACACCCCCCTAAACCATCATCACACAAGGTCCCACACAGGAATGCAAGCACTGGGGTACACGGTCACCCACCCATAGCACACCATGGTACACACAGATGCAATAATCATGCTTTTACACCCCTGCAGGACCCCTACCCAATGTCACCTCACTGGAGGGTCCACCCATGTCCACACCACCAACAGAAGAGGCCCACAGTGATGACAGCAGCTCTGTCCAACTGGATCTAGACGACCAGCCCGGCCCATCTGCGACCTCTGGACAGTCGGTTCCCCTCACACAGTCTCAGGCCACCACAGAGCTTCCCCCCTCTGGAAACACCAGCACAGCACCCACCCAGCGGGCCCATACCTCTGTCCCCAGGACACGTCAATCAGCAGTGTGTCCACCACTACAGGGAACCCAGGCTAACCCACCACCCCAACAACAACAGTGACCTGGGGGCAGTGGTAGTGGGCACACCGTTCAGGGGACAGAGGCCCAGGAACACAGGGGAACTGGGAGGGCTGCTGGGCGACAGGGGGAGGACAGGCCCAGGGAACCTACTCTCTACGAGGCCCTCTCCTCCATCATGGGAGCATACCATAATTCCCAGGAGACGATGGCAACGGTACTGGCCAAGTTTCAGGAGACCCAGCGGCTGCAGGATGAACAGTATTTGGGCTTCAGGGAGGAACTCAGATCCATCAATTCCATCCTGGGCACCATCGTAGGGGTGCTGAAGGAAGTCCTCAACACCAGAAGAGACACTGTGGCACAACAAGGGGCCCCTGACACTAGCCTGGATGATGAACTGCCCACCACCTCCGCCGGCGCTAGTGGACAGGAGGCACCGCCACAGGACCACCACTCCAGCACCCCACCCCCTGCAGAGGGAGAACCAACCCGCAAACGGTCCCTGAGATCCAGGACAAAGACAGAGAACGATGCCAAGACCCCCGCCAAGAAATGAGACCGCCTTGAATGTCATCCTTTTGTCCCACCTTGTCACCCTGTCCATCCTCAAACTGCCCCAGCTCCACTTCCTATACCTCTTTGGACAATGCACCTGTGAAACAAATAGACTGGACTCTGCATTGGACATTCCTCCACCATCACTCCTCCCCATTTTACAGCACCCTCCAATATTGAGCACTTAAAGAAACACCCTTAAAGCACAAAACAATCTGGAGTTTGTCTGTGATTTCGAAATAATGTATTAGCAATTACAGTGACAAAATGCTCTTTCAATTGTAATGTCAACATACCTATGTCACACAGCTCTAGTCCATGAGGAAACAAAGCAGATGTCACACAGTGGGACCCACATCTGTGAAATTGTAAGGGAAATTGAAAACTCAGTGACCATACACTGTGTGAAAAGGACAGACAGTAAAGAGGTAGAAGTGTTAAATTACATGTAGTAGGCAGGTTTGTCTTCTTACCTGTGTCTCACTGGAAGTATTGCAGGATAACCGAGTTCCTGTTGTCAATGTCCTCTTCTTCTGCTTCCTCATCTTCACTGTCCACAGGCTCCACAGCTGCCACAACACCTCCATCTGGACCATCCTCCTGCAGAAAAGGCACCTGTCGTCGCAAAGCTAAGTTGTGAAGCATACAGCAGGCCACGATGATCTGGCATACCTTCTTTGGTGAGTAGAATAGGGAACCACCTGTCATATGGAGGCACCTGAACCTGGCCATCAGGAGGCCGAAGGTCCTCTCTATAATCCTCCTAGTTCACCCATGGGCCTCATTGTAGTGTTCCTCTGCCCTTGTCCTGGGATTCCTCACTGGGGTCAGTAGCCATGACAGGTTGGGGTAACCAGAGTCACCTGAAAAAGGCGAGGGACAACTGTTAGACACACACTAACCTGTAGGGATATCCCCAGACCCAGACAACTATTCCCAATGATTTGGTTCCAGGTGCTCACCTAATAGCCACACACAATGCCTCTGGAGTTGCCCCATCACATAAGGGATGCTGCTATTCCGCAGAATGTAAGCGTCATGCACTGCGCCAGGGACTTTGGCATTCACATGGGAGATGTACTGGTCTGCCAAACACACCATCTGCAAATTCATCGAATGATAACTCTTCTGGTTTCTGTACACCTGTTCACTCCTGCGGGGGGGGACCAAGGCCACATGTGTCCCATCAATGGCACCAATGATGTTGGGGATATGTCCCAGGACATAGAAGTCACCTTTCACTGTAGGCAAATCCTCCACCTGAGGGAAAACGATGTAGCTCGGCATGTGTTTCAGCAGGGCAGACAACAATCTGGACAACACGTTGGAAAACATAGGCTGGGACATCCCTGATGCTATGGCCACTGTTGTTTGAAATGACCCACTTGCAAGGAAATGGAGTACTGACAGCTCCTGCACTTGAGGGGGGATTCCTGTGGGATGGCGGATAGCTGACATCAGGTCTGGCTCCAACTGGGCACACAGTTCCAGGATTGTGGCACGATCAAGCCTGTAGGTGATGATTACATGTCTTTCCTCCATTGTCGACAGGTCCACCAGCGGCTTGTACACCGGAGGATGCTGCCATCTCCTCACATGTCCCAGCGGACGGTGCCTATGAAGGACAACAGCGAGCACAGAGTCAACCAACTCAGAGGTACGTACACACAGCTTACAAAGAACACGATTCATAATCCAAAATTAGCATGTATGAGTGTTGAGGCAAGGCCTAGTTGTGTGTGACGCAGTTAAAAATAGAGCCATGTGGGCCCCTGAAATGGCGGCTGCCTGACCTGTAAAGTGGGACAATGGGATATGAGGTAACTGCGCTGGCGTTGTACACAGTCGCGGTAGGCGGTCGAAGACCGCGGCGCAATTTTGCATTGGTTAACGCTGGACCCTATGGGTCCCAGGAGCCAATGACGATGGACGCTGGCGGTGACGGTACGCACCGCCGCGGACGTGACCGCCACTTTCTATCTGTTCAATCACTCGATACCTGATCTTCGACAGGAGAGGGCCTACACTGCAAGTGCTGCTGTGACCTCAGTCTGGAAGAGACAATGGCTCGTGCGTATGGGGAAAGGGCCCCTGCCTTCACATCGGAGGAGTTGGAGAAACTCGTGGATGGGGTCCTCCCCCAGTACATGCTACTCTACTGTCCTCCAGACAAACAGGTAAGTACACTGGGAGCATGCTGTATGGGCTATGCCTGTGTGGAGCGGGGTGGATAAAAGATGGGGGGGGGGAGAATGAGGCGTGCATGAAACAACGGTGAGTGCATGTGCCACATGGCAAGGGTAGGGATGCGGGCCACTGACTGTGATGGTGCAGTTGGTAATAACTTCTCTTTTTCCCCTGTACAATTCCTGTTGGTCAGCGCCCACCAGAAGAAGGATATTTGGCATGCCATTGCCAAGGACATCTGGACCCTGGGGGTCTATCACAGACGGAGCACCCACTGCCGTAAGAGATGGGAGGACATTCGCCGCTGGAGCAAGAAGACGGCGGAGGCCCAGCTTGGGATGGCCTCCCAACGTGGGAGAGGTGCCCGTCGCACCATGACCCCCCTGATGTTCAGGATCCTGGCGGAGGCGTACCCGGAGTTGGATGGGTGCTTGAGGGCATCACAGCAGTAACAAGGTGGTGAGTAAACTCTCATTCTGCTTATTCAGCGCGCAGCGGAGGTGTCTGGGTGGGGGAGGTGGGCTGTGGGTTCCCCTAGGCCAGGGCGAGTGTGCTAGTTAGGTCCCCTTTTTCAGGCAGGCCCTGTGGCACCCGACCCCACCTGGGTACAGTGCCAACTACACCCAGTCAGGCTCCTGTGACATTCATGTGTGCAGATGTCGGCAATAGCCTTGTAGGCCATGTCCCAGGGATTGAATAGTGGACCCCAAGTGTGCGGCGTGGTGCAGGGGGCTTCTGTGTCTGTCGTGTCCGCCAACGGTAGCGGTAATGCATGCACTCAACATGTCTTTCTTTTGTCGTTCCCCCCCTTTTTGTGGTCTCCCTGTTCTTGTGTGCATTGGCATCATCAGGCGGAGGAGCAGTGGCACCGGAGCAGGAGGGAGCTGCATCCCACATGGCCCTGGAGGGTGACACTACGGAGTCTGATTTCACCAGTGAGACAGAGGGGGCGAGGGGAGCTCCACGGCGGGGACAGGAGCTGACACCAGCGATACGGACTCGTCCTCTGATGGGAGCTCCCTTGTGGTGGTGGGCCCATCTGTGCCTCCCATCTACAGGTACAGCCGCCACCCCCCCTTCCAGCAACACCCTCCCAGCAGCCCCTCAGCCTTTGCCCCATGCCCGCTCACCCAGGAGGGTGGGTATCTCCTTCGCCCCAGGCACCTCAGGCCCTGCCCCAGTCACCCCTGCTGCCCTCAGTGAGGAGGACATTGACCTCCTCAGGTCCCTCATTGTTGGGCAGTCTACCATTTTGAATGCCATCCAGGGTGTAGAGAGGCAGCTGCAACAAACCAATGCATTCCTGGAGGGTATTCATTCTGGTCAGGCAGCCCTTCTGCGAGCTTTTCAGACTGTGGCCTCAGCATTGATGGCAGCCATTGTCCCTGTCTTTAGCCTCCCCCCTCCAACTTCCCCCACCCAGACCCACACCCCCGTACCTCAGCCTACCCCAAGCACACCATCAGACCAGCATGCACACACCCCAACACACAAAGGAAGCTCAGGCAAACATAAGCACCACACATCCCACAAGCACTCACGCAAACATCACACACATGCAGACATAGCAACATCCACTGCCTCCACTGTGTCCCCCTCCTCCTCATCTCCCTCCCAGTCTCGTCTCCACTCACACCTGCATGCACTACATCTACAGCCACTATTTCTATCACCAACACACCCCACTACCATTCACACATCCCCTGGGTCCTCTCCCAGTGTGTCTGTGAGGCCACCTCCCAAGGTACACAAACGCAGGCACACACCCACCCAACAGCCATCCACCTCACGACAGCCTCCAGCATATGCACCTTCACCCAAAGTCACCAAACGTACACCTCCTACAACCACAACCTCTTCCTCCACTCCCAAACCCCCTCCAGCTACCCGTCCCAGTGTTCCCAAGAAACTTTTCCTGTCCACCCTTGACCTCTTTCCCTCACCTCCCCCACCCCATTAGTCTCCTAGGGCCCGACTCTCCAGGTCCCAACCTAGCACCTCAGCCACAACATCGGCAGGATCAGTGGTGCCAATAGTCACTGGATTCTGGAGTGCACCAGGCAGCAGGGCAGCCAGTGTGGCAAGGAGCCACAGCACGGACAGTCCCCCACCTGTCAAGCATCAAAAGTTGGCCAGTGCCCGGCGGGAAAGGGTGAAGACACCAGCCACCAAAGCCGCTCCCAGGGGTACAGGTGGGAGTGTGGAGTCAGCTGCAACACCTTCCAAGGTGGGGAAGGGGCACAAGAAACCCGGCAAGTCTGGGAAGATCGGCACGGAGGAGAAGACCGTCATCAGCCCAGCTGCCCAGAAGGCGCCCGCTATCAGCCGCGCTGCCCAGGAGGCGACCGTCATCAGCCCCGCTGGCCCAGACAGGACCGCCAGCAGTAGCCCCGCTGGCCCAGACAGGACTGCCAGCAGCAGCCCCGCAAGCCCAGACAGGACTGCCAGCCCCGCTGGCCCAGACAGGACCGCCAGCACCAGCCCCGCAGGCCAGGAGGCGGCCGCCAGCACCAGCCCCGCTGGCCCAGTCAGGACAACCAGCACCAGCCCCGCTGGCCCAGACATGACCGCCAGCACCAGCCCCGCAGGCCCAGACAGGACCCCCAGCACCAGCCCCACAAGCCCAGACAGGACCCCCAGCACCAGCCCCGCTAGCCCAGACAGGACCGCCAGCAGCTGAGTCGCTGCCAAGGACACCACCGCCACAAGCACCGCTGCCAAGGACACCGCCGCCACAAGCACCGTTACAAAGGACACCGCTGCCACAAGCACTGCTGCCAAGGACACCGCCGCCACAAGCACCGCTGCCAAGGACACCGCCGCAACAAGCACCGCTGCAAAGGACACCGCCGCTACAAGCACCGCTGCCAAGGACACCGCCGCTACAAGCACCGCTGCCAAGGTCCCCGCCGCCACAAGCACCGCTGCCAAGGACACCGCCGCAACAAGCACCGCAGGCCCATGAGAGCCAAGAGCACTGATGTTACTGAGTCCGCCACGAGCAGGATGAAGCACTCTGGGCACAAAGCCCCCTCCAGAACCAGTGGAGACAGGCATCCACTACCTCAGTCCTTGGCAGGATGAAGCACTCTGGGCACAAAGCCCCCTCCAGAACCAGTGGAGATTTACATCTACTACCTCAGTCCTTGGCAGGATGAAGCACTCTGGGCACAAAGCCCCCTCCAGAACCAGTGGAGACAGGCATCCACTACCTCAGTCCTTGGCAGGATGAAGCACTCTGGGCACAAAGCCCCCTCCAGAACCAGTGGAGACTGTTATCCACTTGAGAGACTGTGGCTTTGCACTCCCCAGGATTGAACAGTGGGCAAACCACCCACTGTAGAGGATTGAGAGACTGTGGCTTTGTACTCCCCAGGATTGAACAGTGGGCAAACCACCCACTGTAGAGACTTGAGAGACTGTGGCTTTGCACTCCCCAGGATTGAACAGTGGGCATGTGGCCCCCTCGTGGATTTGGCATTGTGCACTCATCCGGCTGAGGTGCCCCCCCTTTTCCTTCCCCGTGAGGTGCCTGTTTTATTTCTATCTGATGCCCCTGCAGTGTTCTCTCCGTCATGTTCGGGTACCTTGTGTGGGCCTCGACCATGCAGTGTGGGCCCAGTGTTCCACGGACTTAAATGGAGCAATACCTGGACTTCTATTCTTGGTGTATATGTTTGTTAATAGTGTATATATATTTTTGCGTACCGGATTTTAATAGATTACAATGGTTACACTCATTTCCTTTTGACTTTGCAATCTTCCGAGGGGGTTGGGGGGTGTAACTGTGATGTATCAATATGTATTTGTGTTTGTGTTGTCGTGGGTGAGGGTGGGAGTGTTGCGTGTATGTGTCCCTGTTTTTTCCCTCCCCCCTCCCCTGTGTCGTATGGTGCAGTACTCACCGTGGTCTTCGTCGCCGGCGTTCGTGCTCCTGGTAGAGGAGCAAGAAGATAAAGGCTGGTAAAATGTGAAGCTCTGGTTCCCTGGCGTCCTGGTTCCTCGTGGGGTGTGTAGAGGTGAGCGTTTTCCCTTCGAAGTCCTGTTTCCGCCGTGTTTTTGTTCACGGTGAATCCGCCCCGGAAAAGGTGGTGGATTGGTAGGTTGTGATACTGTGGGCGGTACATTGTCCTCCGCCTGTCTGTTGGCGGTGACTGCCGCACTGTTTGTTTGGACCGCCGTGGCGGTCGGAGTGTTAAAGTGGCTGTCTTTGTTGGCGGTTTCCGCCACGGTCGTAATTCAATTTTTTTTACCACCGGCCTGTTGCCGGTCTTACCGCCGCTTTAACACCGACTGCCAGGGTTATAATGACCACCTATATCTCATTTTGATATAGTAGATACAGAGCCAGCTTCCTTCAGTAACTTACCTGAAATAGGTCTGCAAATATCACTCCATGCTCCTCCCTCCCTAGCCCAAACTGCCAAAAGTCTCCTACAACACCTTTCCCTCCATGGGGTCATATCCCCAAAAACACTTACCATAGAAAGACACACCCACCATCTTACCACTGAAAGGACAAGCTCAAAATGACCCATTATAAAGCGAATTGCATCCACTTGTCGCAAAGAAAAAGCTGAAGCCTCTAACGCTCCCCTCAAAGCCCCAGAATCCAGGAACTCTTTCCAAGCCTCTTTGTAAGCCTTCTTGGTGGAATGCGCTACTGGCTTTTCAATGAGTGTAGGAGGCTGGCCTGGTTTGTAGTGGGTACCTTGGGTACTTACACCTTACACCAGGTCCAGTTATTCCTTATTAGTGAAATGTAGTAGTGTTCCTGCAGTTTAGGCTGATAGAGGTAGCTATAGCAGAGCAGCTTAGGCTGAACTAGGAGACATGCAAAGCTCCTGTCATACCACTTATAGTTACACAGTACTTATACACAAGTAATGACAAAACTCAGTGTTACCAAAAATAAAGGTAGTTTATTTGGGTGACACAAGGCCAAAAATATCTTAGAGGCAATAGTCCTTCAGGAGGTAAGTATTATACACAATACATACATTAGACACCAAAATAAGCTCAGTAATTAGACGTAGGATAGTGCAAACAATAGGGAATGCTATACAATGCAATGGGAGAAAATAGGTCTGGGGCAACACAAACCATCTACTAAGAAAGTGGAAAGCGAATCATGATTAGTGTGTAGAGAATCGCTGGGAGAGTAAGAATACAGAAAAGGTAAGTAAAATACCCCACCCCAGAGCCCAGAAAAGCAGGAGTAAAGTGCTGCAAGTTTCCTTAGGACACACTACAAGTTGTGATTAGAGTTATTGCAAGAACCAAGCAAGACTGCAAACAACAAATGTGAATTCCTGGACCTGAAGACCTGCAAAGGAAGGAGACCAAGTCCAGAAATTGAAAGAAGTTCCAGGAATGACAGGAGCCCCTGCCAACACAGAAGAGGGTGCAAAAGAAGAGTCCCCGGTTGGACGAAAACTGCAAAAATGCACCCAAGGAAGATGTCAGCGGGTTTCTGCGAGATGCACTGAATGTCCGATGAGGAGAAGTTGGATGCAGGCGAGTTTTGGCACTGGATTCTTCCAACAACCCTTAGTTCTGTCAAAGTTGCGTTCTGCATCAAATTGGTGCTATCTGGACCCAGGAGGGACCTGGGTGCCTAATCTCTGTGTGAGGAGGAAGAGGGGGCTCTCAGCAATTTAGAGAGCCCTCAGATCACCAGATAGCACCTACCGGAGTCCCAGGACACAGGGACAAAGGAGGTGCAAAATGTGGTTGGTGCAGCACTACAAAGGAGTGTACCACACCGCCGGAGTTCAACTCAGCGATTTGAGCATTGCAGGATAGAGTGCTGGGGACCTGGGCCAGGCTGTGCACAAAAGATTTTTGCAAATGGTGCACAGAGGCCTCAGGAGGTCAAGAAGGCGCGGTGCACAGGGGTACTGTCGTTCTCAGTGAAGGCAAGGTCTTACCTCCTCCAAATTGGGACAGCAGGACCTCAGGACAGTCTGTGTCGATGGGGTCCACCCTCTGTGTTCCAAGAGCACGCTCGTCGCAAGGAGAGGAGTCCAAGAGAACCAGTCGTCAACTTAGAAGGTGCCTGCTTGAGCAGGGGAGTAACTCCGTCACTCCACAGGAGTTTTCTCCGGTCCTTCTGGTGCAGGGTGAAGACAGGGAGTACTCAGAGTGTGCACACCGTGGAAACTGTTGCAGTTGCTGGCTGGAGCTGAAGTTGCAGAAGAAAGTATCCCTTGTGGATACTTTGTTGCTGTTACAGTGGTTCCTGGAGCAGTCTCCGGTTGATCCGAGCTCAGAGGATGAAGTAGTAGTTGCAGAGGATTCCTGCTGGAAACTTGCAAGTGGAATCTAAACAGAACCCCCCTAAATAGCCCTGAGAGGGGGATTGGCTACCTAATCAGGTATGGGCCTATCAGGAGGGGTCTCTGACGTCACCTGCTGGCACTGGCCACTCGGAGGCCTCCAGAGTGTCCCCACACCTTACAAAGCAAGATGGATGAAGTCTGGGACACACTGGAGGAGCTCTGAACACCACCTTTAGGATGATGATCGACAGGTGAGTGGTCACTCCCCTTTCCTTTGTCCAGTTTTGCACCGGAGCAGGGGACAAGGGGTCCCTGAACCGGTATAGACTGGCTAATGCAAGGAGGGCACAGCCTTCAAAGCATTTCCAGAGGCTGGGGGAGGCTACCCATCCCCAGCCTGTAACACCTATTTCCTAAGGGAGAGTGTGTAACACCCTGCTCTCAGTGGAAATGCTTTGTTCTGCCTTCCTGGGACTGAGCTGCTCAGACCCCATGAGGGCAGAACCCTGTCTGTGAGGTGGCAGCAGCTGTAGCTGCAGTGCAAGCCTCAGAGAGCTGGTTTGGCAGTACTGGGGGTCCAGGTTGGAGCCCCCAGGATGCATGGAAGTGGCGCCCTAATACCAGATTTGGAATGGGGGCACAATTCCATGATCTTAGACATGTTACATGGCCATTCTCGGAATTGCCATTGTTAAGCTACATATAGGTATTGACCTATATGTAGTGTACACGTGTAATGGTGTCCCCGCACTCACAGAGTCCCTGGAAATGGCACTGGACTATGTGGGGGCACCTTTGCTAGTGCAAGGGTGCCCTTACACTTAGTAACTTTGCACCGAACCTTCAGCAAGTGAATGTTAGACATATAGGTGACTCATAAGTTACTTAAGTGCAGTGAACATGGCTGTGAAATAACTTGTGCGTTATTTCACATGGGCTGCAGTGGCAGGCCTGTGTAAGGGTTTGTGTGAGCTCCCTATGGGTGGCAAAAGAAATGCTGCAGCCCATATGGATCTCCTGGAACCCAAGTGCCCTGGGTACCTAGGTACCATATACTAGGGACTTATAAGGGGGGGGGGTCCAGTGTGCCAATTGAAATTGATAAATGAAGTCACTAGCCTACAGTGAGAAATGTAAAAGCAGAGAGAGCATAAGCACTGAGGTTCTGATTAGCAGAGCCTCAGTGACACAGTCAAGCACTATACAGACACACACATTAAGCCATAAACTATGAGTACTGGGGTCCTGACCAGCAGGATCCTAGTGAGACAGGCAAAAACATACTGACATACAGGTATAAAGGGGGGTAACATGCCAAGTAAGATGGTACTTTCCTACACTCCATTAACCTCCATCCCTTCCAGCCTTTGGCAAACCACACACATCCCCTAGAAACCTCTTCATCTCATATTTCCCCTTCCCCCATGGATAAATCATCAACCTCATAATCAAATATTTCTGCCCCCAAACCAGGCAACATAACATCCATCATTTCAGCACTCATATTTGGCATCTCCCCATCACCCACTCCCCATCATCCAAATATCTCATTGTCAGTTGCTTCCTCATCACCAGGAGAATCGTACCTACTGCTCCAGATGCAGGCATTCCACTCAGACTGCCCAATTGGTGCATCACGTCACCCACAGGGGCTGCTAGCGCGCCTGGTGCTTAGTAAGTAAACTTACAATGGGATTCATATAGGTCAATGAATCTTTTGGATCGCATGGAGTATCCTAGCTATGATGTAATGGATGAACATCAATAATCAATGCACAAAACCATAATCAATAAGCAAAACCTTAATCAGCAGATAATAACATCAACAATTCATGAATAACCACAACTCAATATACATTTGAACAATTTTATTTCCCTATTTGTTACAATATCGGATTAGTTCAACATTTATTCAATCAACTCAAAGTGAGCTGATTAGTGACCACCAATAACATAATCTAATCAGAACTTGAGAAAACATATGCTCAAATGCTTTAGCATAAGCCAACAAAGATGAATACATCGACATTAATAGCAGAGTTTAGCAACCAGTTTGTCAATCATTTGTCATTGTCAGCGTCACCCAAAAGAACCTTACCTAACCCAGATTAGCATTAAGCATGTGGGACTTCATGCGAAAACAATTTAGAACATGAATTTGGAAAAAAAACATCTAGCTAGGAGAAAAATTATAAAACAGTGCAGTTGGTACCTAGAAAGAAAAGGCACAAAAGTTAATCAGTCACATTGTCATAGCTACCTATCCAGGGAATGGATCAGCAACGAAGTCAGTCTTTGTCTTCAGGTCATCAATCGATCAGCAACGCATCATGCTCTCAAGAACATGAGCCCATTGACAAAGTCTTGAATCGCATCTTCCGACATCCAACATCTGCATCAGCTCCCCCCTCGCTTCTCACATCTCACATCTGAGTTTTTTGCCCCTTGTCATGACTTTTTATTAAGGTTACCTAGTCCATCCCCCTAATTTCTAATTGGTCAGTTAATCACCAGCTATTACCCTAACCAATAATGTTTATTTTATGACTCTATGAGTTCTAAGGTTACGCAGTTCTCAGCTCGTTGATTGATTCACTGTACGATGTCCTCATCATCCGGCTCATCAGGTATCGAAAATGTTGCATCTTCTTCTCCAGTCAGTGTCTCTATTGTTCGAATCCTGGGAAAGTACATCAAGTCTGTCTTACACCAAATTTGTTACATGCCTAGTTCCATCATCTCCTGTCCATCGGTACATTGCAGACAATTCTAGCTAAGCAGATTTTATAAGCAGTTCAGGGACAGTTCAAACACTTTGCTTCTCTACAGTACATGATTATTCTGCTGCTGCACGAGGCCTGGAAAAATTAGGTCACAACTTCGGCTAAGTTAGCTCTACAATATAGTGCAAACATACGTTATACATCTCAATATGGCATAATACTACATTAATATTATGCATTTTCATCACATTCACATAATTTTAGTCATTTTAGTCTAATTCGTGAACTGTGGTGACCACTCTATGTGGTTACATTTTCAAACGTGCACCTTATTTTTCTACGTTTATTTTTTCTATCATTTTCTTGTTAATCAAAACGCATAAACATTCATTAATAATTTCTAATTAACATATCTGCTTCAACAGTCCCTCCTCTGATGACTAAATATGTCATCACACTGACTTCACCATCATTTCACAATTCGGTTTCTTCTGTATTTTGTCTCCTCAAATCTTCCCTATAAATTCTTTCCCGGTTTCGTTCTTCTCTCTTCTGATTATTTTTAGGCCTTTTCAATTTTATCCTTTGACATAATTTGCATGAACCCCATAATCCTAATATGCAAGCAATCACAATTAATATTCCATGTATAATTTTTAATAATACCCCATTCCAAATGTTGCTAAGCCAATTTCCCACTGAAGCAAATCCCTCCCCAACCTTTTCCCAAACACTGGGTTCCTTCAATTCCTCTAAATCCTTACTTGAGTTAGCCAGGTTAGTGACTAAGGCCCTCATTATGACCCTGGCGGTGTTGCACCGCCAGGGCCAACGGGGGCGGGAGCACCGCCGACAGGCCGGCGGTGCTCCCTTGGGCATTCTGACCGCGGCGCTTTGGCCGCGGTCAGAAATGGAAAACCGGCGGTCTCCCGCCGGTTTTCCGTTGCCCATTTGAATCCCCCATGGCGGCGCAGCTCGCTGCGCCGCCATGGGGGATTCTGACACCCCCTACCGCCATCCTGTTCCTGGCGGTTCGCCCGCCAGGAACAGGATGGCGGTAGGGGGTGTCGCGGGGCCCCTGGGGGCCCCTGCAGTGCCCATGCCAATGGCATGGGCACTGCAGGGGCCCCCGTAAGAGGGCCCGCTAGTATTTCACTGTCTGCATAGCAGACAGTGAAATACGCGACGGGTGCAGTAGCACCCGTCGCACCTTCCCACTCCGCCGGCTCAATTACGAGCCGGCTTCATGGTGGGAAGGTCGTTTTCCCCTGGGCTGGCGGGCGGCCTTTCGGCGGCCGCCCGCCAGCCCAGGGGAAAAGTCAAAATACCCGCTGCGGTCTTGCGACCGCGGTACGGTATTTTGACGGCGGGACTTTGGCGGGCGGCCTCCGCCGCCCGCCAAGGTCCGAATGAGGGCCTAAGTCTCTTATCCCCTTACTATTGTTAGGTATGTATGAGCAACAATGCCTAGAGTTAATCGTTTTACAGATTCTCCCGTCCTTCGCCAGAAGGATGTCTAAAGCAAGGCGATTCTGAAGCATCATAGCTCTATACGCAACCAATTCTGTACCTATCAGGAGTATTGCCCCTATAAAATTTGTGAGCATGTTATCCACAATAGTAGACAACTTTCGTGTCTTGATCGAATTCAGGATGACTCCTAGTGAAGGAATCACCGCACCAAATATATCTCCCACAACTGCAGAAGAGGTTTCCCTCCTCTGTCGCTTATGATGTAACTCAGTCAATTTTGGAAACTTCTTTAAGTCATCTATCTGATAAATCTTTGGGAAAACTATCCCCAAATAACATGTCCCATACCGTCCTCTTGGAAGACGGTAATGGAAGACGGTAATAAGCATTAAGTCCACAAATATAATAGATACCAGGTATCGCAGGGTCCTCACCATTCAACATAAAAGTCCATTTAGTCTGAAACAAAAACACATGCCTACATTCACTCGTTCCCACAAATAAAGGCGGTCATTATGAACACGGAGAAAACACCGCCGACCGCCGTGGCAGCGGTGAACAGAAGACCGCCGTTGGCGGTGAATAGAAACCCGCCATATAATGAACAAAATCCCAATCCCGCCAAAAATCACCAGTCTACCATTCACCGCCAGGACCCTGTCGGCGGAAATGCTGGATCATCCACCCCGCCACCGCCAAGCACACCCACGTCCGTCCCTCCAAATGATGATGCACAAATCACCTTGGCGGTCAGTGGAAGTCGAACGACCATTGGCGGTGCCGACCGCCACGAGCGGCAAGTGGACCCAACAGCAAAAAGTGCACACATTGGATAAGTTAGAAACCCACACACCTGACACACATCCACAAAACCATAAAACTCTAACAGACACACCCCACAATCCATTGCAACAAAACTAAGCCAAGGAAGATAGAGAGCAGCAGAAGCAAACACCGAACGCCACTATACACGACACACACACCGACCCACAGGCGACCACCCTCACCGCGATTCCACCCCGACACCATTCACCAGACTTACCATGTCACCCCCCAAACATCCATGCTTCACAGAAAGGGAGATAAGGACCATGGTGGACGAGATCCTGAAGGTGGAGCCACAAATATTCGGGGCTCAGGTGCAGCACACACCCATCGCCAGGAAGTTGGAGCTATGGCAGACCATTGTCCACATGGTCAATGCAGTGGGACACCATCCATGCACCAGTGACGACATCCGCAAGAGATGGAAGGACCTGTGGGGGAAGGTTAGGGCCATGGCATCCAGGCAACACCACCCGACTACACCGACTGGGAGGAAAAGGTACTGGCCATCTTGCATCCTGAGGGACTTACTGGACTCACTGGAGTAATGGACTCGGGTAAGTCGTTTACATTTACCCCATATACATCACAAACATTTACTTACAGGCACCTATCCAGCTAGTAATATTATTATCCACAAATCATTCTCTCCATTATAATTTCACTATTTGCACATTTGTTGAATCAATTACCAAATCAATTCTTCAAGTGAATTGGTATTTATAGTTAGACCAATTATTTCAGGAATTGGAGGACCCACAGAGAAAATTCCGGAATTTGTAGATTTCTTCTTACAACCGTTGGTGGGAAATTTACCATCTTACATCAAAGATACTAAACATATATTAGGACTACTAGGTGATATTCAATGGGAATCAGGAATGATGTTAGTGACTTTGGATGTGGTGGCCTTATGTACTAGTATCGGACACAAGATAGGCCTTGAGGCATTGAGATATATGTTAAATCGCTGCTCAGCTAGCCTACTTAAACACACAGAGATGATCCTGGAAATGGTGGATCTGATTCTAAATCATAATGTATTCCTCTTTAATGATCAATGGTATAGACAGAAACAAGGAATGGCGATGGGAGCCAGATTCTCCCCTTCTTATGCCAATCTCTTTATGGGGTGGATTGAGGAGAAGTGGGTCTGGGGACCTGGTGCCAAGGATTGGCAAGACTATATACTATATTGGGGAAGATTCATTGATGATTGTTTCATGATATGGATGGGAAATACAGCACAGCTCATTGAATTTTGTGAGTACTTAAATACCAATGATGTGAATATTAGATTAACACATAAATATAGTGAACACACAATAGAATTTCTTGATGTGGAATTATTTGTTGATGAGAATCAGATTCACAGTAGACTGTTCAGAAAACCCACTTCTTATAATGCAATATTACATGCATCTAGCGCGCATCCAAAACATCAAATACAAATAATCCCCTTTGGGGAGCTAGTAAGAGCAAGACGTAATTGTAGCAGTGAGGATGACTTTGAAAAATGCATTCAAGACATGAAATCACGTTTTGAAATAAGAGGTTATGACCGGACTATCATCACAGCTGCACAAGAACGGATTAAGCGAATCAAGAGATTAAAGACTTTATTACCACACTCTAAACGACGAGATGAGGATACCGATAAAATGTGTTTGATCATGGATTTTAATGACAGTGCATATGTAATGCAGAAGATGATGAAAAGACATTGGAATATCCTCAAACAGGACAATATATTGAATATTTTTTTGCCAGCAGGTCCACGGATCACATATCGCAGAGGGAGATCTTTGAAAAATATATTGTGTCGGACTTACTCAAAAACTAAGATCAAGGGAAATTGGCTTACAGTAAGGAATACCGTTTTTTTTCAACTGTGGTCTTTGTGGGGTGTGTAAATGGGCTTGTCATGGTATAACAGAATATGTTGACTGCTGTGGGAATATATATCGACTAGATCACATATGACCTGTAGTACCAAGTACTTAATTTACATTATAAAATGTCACTGTGAATGCATATATGTTGGGAGTACAATAAGACCACTCAGAGTAAGAATTGGTGAACATTTAAGGGCACTCAAACAAAGGGATGAGAGATATGCAATTGTACAACATATCTTGTCTTGCACTGATCAAAGAACCCATTATAATATTACATTTTTTGGTTTAAAACATGTTCCCCTGGACCCCAGAGGAGGAAACAGGAAATTACTATGATGACGCATCCCTTTATGTTAATTTATACACATTAGGACTCGTTTTAGGCCAATGAATCTTTTGACCCAGTGGTGAGACACCGTAGGACGAGATAACTGATCAATATGTCGAGCAGTATATCAATGATGTCATCAATATTTATCACCACAATACACCTTACTTTGGATAAAGACATTGATTAAACTGTCGGCGCAACCATGACCTTTCAGCCATGAATAACCACACCCTTTGATAGAATTTTATGAATTTTATTCCCTATTGATTACAATCTACTAGCGAAAGTGTCAATCTCAAAACCAAGGAGCAGAAGAACATAATCACAACGTGGCAATTGTAATAAGATTTCACCAATGCAAGTAACACGAACATAAGAATATAACATAGCGTAAACATAGATTAGAACACATTCAATATAATGCAAGTCTTAGTTCAGCATAGCGTAACGTCAGTCTTGTCTATATGTGTCAGTCAGGGTGAATACCTAGCCTAACCACTAAATAGCATCAGCATGTTGGGCTTCATGCAAAATAATTTAGAACACCAATTTAGAAAACATCTAAACTATGGCTTCTTACTCAAATATACAGCAGTTGGTACCTAGAAAGAAAAAGCAATCAGACAAATTACAATAGCATTGTCATAATTACCCTCCAAGGATTAAGTCAGCACACAGGATCAGTCTTCGTCTTCAGGACATTGGTCGAATCGCCATCAGTCTAACTTCATCTAGTGGACAAGGGACACTTCCCTCATAAGGAGGAGAAGCAGAAAAGGGCATTCTATGGGTGAGGATAGTTTATTAAGTCTCAAATCACCAAACAGAGTGACAGAGTTTCAGGATGAAATCGATAGCATTCCCTACCTAGTTCTAACGACCCTTCTGTGACATGAGTTTTTATCCCTTTTTCGTAACACCTTCCCCCAAAATTCTATTGGATATTCGCTATACCCCACTATCTTTGACCTATCAAATTATACATTAGGTAATACCAATTTTCACCCCACGATAATTTATAACACTTTGATTGGTCTTCATAATTGACGTCTTCGTAGGTGGAACATCCGGGGGGTTTCATCACCGTTTTGGCACATCTCTCGGGTCATGAGCTTCTTTATCCATGGTCAAGTGTCCTTGTACATTCTTTTTTTATACTTTTGTTTCAAAATCTGTATAAAACTTATACTAAGGCAGCTAGCATGCGGATGGGAACAGGATGAAGTTAGCTACATAAAACGAAGGAAAAAGAACAAATGCTGGGTCATGGCCCTTTACGAGTCAGCACACTGGAAAACAGAAAATATGCTTTAATATGAGAGCTACACAGCTAAATCTTCAACTTACGCTAACTTAAGGCCTATGGGTTTTAATACAAATGCGATATTCGTAAGCGTTAATATATTCGACTAATCATGGTGCAAGCAATTATTTCTTATAATCGACATTAGTTTATGTGCACAATAGTAATTTCACGTTTTATAATCATAATTCAAATACACATTAAGCAACTACTATTTATTGTCATTTTTAAATGCAGCATTGTTAGGTGTTTATATAAGCATTTCACGTTTAACATATGTAATATTTAGATTACGCTCTCTCAACAATTAAGGCGCACGAGTCAGTTTGGATTATGAAACTACAAACAGTGGAGAGGGGTTTAAATACAGATCATGAACTGGAATATTTTTTGGGAACATAGATAGTTCAGTACTATAAGGATTACACATTTGTATTATGCGGTATACACGCACACACAATGCATAAACTAAGAGTAAAAGTATGGTAATTTACTATCAAAATATATTGATTATCGAAAGTTCCACTAAATTTAACCATACAGCATCAATGCACTTACACTGTGGAAATCAAGAGGGAAAGAATGGTATTCTGCTCTTAACCCCTTCTGTGCCGCGGACGTAGTGGTTACGTCCTGCGGCACAGTGCTGCTGTGCCGAGGACGTAACCACTACGTCCTCGGCACACAGCCCAGAGGGAGCGCTCTCGCTCCCTCTGTGGGGTTCCCCCCCACCCCCCCCAAGTCAGGGATGGAAGGGGAAGCCCTTCCCCTCCCACCCCCGACCCCCCCCCAACCCCCCCTGTGACGTCAGCGCGCGAGCGCGCGCTGATTAGTCACAGGGTCTCCCCCATCGCGCTGGAAGCAGAGCTTCCAGCGCGATTGAAAAAGAAATGCTTTTGCATTTCTTTTTCAATCCCATGGGGGAGGCCCCGAGAGGCTTCAAAGGGAAGGAAATGTATTTCCTTCCCTTTGAAGTCTCTCACAGGTTTCAAAAGCTGGATTGCTTGCAATCCGGCTTTTGAAACCCCACTAGACACCAGGGATTTTTTTTTTTTTCTTGAAATTGGCAAAAGGGAGCGACCCCTTGGGCAAGGGTCGCTCCCAGGGGGGCATTTTTTTAGGAAGGCCTTTTCTGCCCCCCCTGGGGGCAGATTGGCCTATTATTAGGCCGATCTGCCCCCAGGGGGGGCAGAAACCTCTAGGCACCAGGGACCATTTTTATTTTTTTTGTTTTTTTGTGATGAATTCTTTTTTTTTAGGTGGGGAGCGATCCCTTAGGCAAGGGTCGCTCCCCTACGGGGCAATATATATTTAGGCCATTTCTGCCCCCCTTGGGGGCAGATTTGCCTATTTTGATAAGGCCAATCTGCCCCCAAGGGGGGCAGAAACCATTAGACACCAGGGAGTTTGTTTTTGCGCGCAAATGTCACGCAACAAAGCGACCCCTTTGGCAAGGGTCGCTCCCAGGGGGGGCAATTTTTTGGGAAGGCCTTTTCTGCCCCCCCCTGGGGGCAGATCGGCCTATTATTAGGCCGATCTGCCCCCAGGGGGGGAAGAAACCTCTAGGCGCCAGGGCAAATTTTTTTTTTTGTGTTTTTGTTTTTTGTTCTTTTTTTTTTTTTAGAGATGGGGAGCGACCCATCAGGCAAGGGTCGCTCCCCTGGGGGGCAAATTGTATTTAGACCATTTCTGCCCCCCTGGGGGCAGATTGGCCGATTTTAGGTCAATCTGCCCCCAAGGGGGCAGAAACCACTAGGCACCGGGGATTTGTTTTTTGGCGCCAATGTCACGCAGGGGGAGCGACCCCGTAGGCAAGGGTCGCTCCCGGGGGGGGCGGTGGGGGGGCAAATTTATTTTAGGCCATTTCTGCCCCCCCGGGGGACAGATCGGCCTATTATTAGGCCGAACTGCCCCCGGGGGGGGGGCAGAACACTCTAGGCGCCAGGGCAATTTTTTTTTTGTGTTTTTTTTTGTTGTTGTTTCTTTTTTTAGAGATGGGGAGCGACCCATCAGGCAAGGGTCGCTCCCCTGGGGGGGCAAATTGTATTTAGACCATTTCTGCCCCCCTGGGGGCAGATTGGCCAATTTTAGGTCAATCTGCCCCCTAGGGGGCAGAAACCACTAGGCACCGGGGATTTGTTTTTTGGCGCCAATGTCACGCAGGGGGAGCGACCCCGTAGGCAAGGGTCGCTCCCGGGGGGGGGTGTGCCGGTTGGGGGGGCAAATTTATTTTAGGCCATTTCTGCCCCCCCGGGGGACAGATCGGCCTATTATTAGGCCGAACTGCCCCCGGGGGGGGCAGAACACTCTAGGCGCCAGGGCAATTTTTTTTTTTGTGTTTTTTTTTTTTGTTGTTTCTTTTTTTAGAGATGGGGAGCGACCCATCAGGCAAGGGTCGCTCCCCTGGGGGGGCAAATTGTATTTAGACCATTTCTGCCCCCCTGGGGGCAGATTGGCCAATTTTGGGTCAATCTGCCCCCAAGGGGGCAGAAACCACAAGGCACCGGGGATTTGTTTTTTGGCGCCAATGTCACGCAGGGGGAGTGACCCCGTAGGCAAGGGTCGCTCCCGGGGGGGGGGTGCTTGTTGGGGGGGCAAATTTATTTTAGGCCATTTCTGCCCCCCCCGGGGGACAGATCGGCCTATTTTTAGGCCGAACTGCCCCCGGGGGGGGCAGAACACTCTAGGCGCCAGGGCAATTTTTTTTGTGTGTTTTTTTTTTTTGTTGTTTCTTTTTTTAGAGATGGGGAGCGACCCATCAGGCAAGGGTCGCTCCCCTGGGGGGGCAAATTGTATTTAGACCATTTCTGCCCCCCTGGGGGCAGATTCGCCAATTTTAGGTCAATCTGCCCCCTAGGGGGCAGAAACCACTAGGCACCGGGGATTTGTTTTTTGGCGCCAATGTCACGCAGGGGGAGCGACCCCGTAGGCAAGGGTCGCTCCCGGGGGGGGGTGGAGGTTGGGGGGGCAAATTTATTTTAGGCCATTTCTGCCCCCCCGGGGGACAGATCGGCCTATTATTAGGCCGAACTGCCACCGGGGGGGGGGGGGCAGAACACTCTAGGCGCCAGGGCAATTTTTTTTTTTTTTTTTTGTTGTTTCTTTTTTTAGAGATGGGGAGCGACCCATCAGGCAAGGGTCGCTCCCCTGGGGGGGCAAATTGTATTTAGACCATTTCTGCCCCCCTGGGGGCAGATTGGCCAATTTTAGGTCAATCTGCCCCCAAGGGGGCAGAAACCACTAGGCACCGGGGATTTGTTTTTTGGCGCCAATGTCACGCAGGGGGAGCGACCCCGTAGGCAAGGGTCGCTCCCGGGGGGGCGGTGGGGGTTGGGGGGGCAAATTTATTTTAGGCCATTTCTGGCCCCCCGGGGAACAGATCGGCCTATTATTAGGCCGAACTGCCCCCGGGGGGGGGGGGGCAGAACACTCTAGGCGCCAGGGCAATTTTTTTTTTGTGTTTTTTTTGTTTGTTGTTTCTTTTTTTAGAGATGGGGAGCGACCCATCAGGCAAGGGTCGCTCCCCTGGGGGGCAAATTGTATTTAGACCATTTCTGCCCCTCTGGGGGCAGATTGGCCAATTTTAGGTCAATCTGCCCCCAAGGGGGCAGAAACCACTAGGCACCGGGGATTTGTTTTTTGGCGCCAATGTCACGCAGGGGGAGCGACCCCGTAGGCAAGAGTCGCTCCCGGGGGGGGGTGGAGGTTGGGGGGGCAAATTTATTTTAGGCCATTTCTGCCCCCCCGGGGGACAGATCGGCCTATTATTAGGCCGAACTGCCCCCGGGGGGGGGGCAGAACACTCTAGGCGCCAGGGCAATTTTTTTTTTGTGTTTTTTTTTTTTGTTGTTTCTTTTTTTAGAGATGGGGAGCGACCCATCAGGCAAGGGTCGCTCCCCTGGGGGGGGCAAATTGTATTTAGACCATTTCTGCCCCCCTGGGGGCAGATTGGCCAATTTTAAGTCAATCTGCCCCCAAGGGGGCAGAAACCACTAGGCACCGGGGATTTGTTTTTTGGCGCCAATGTCACGCAGGGGGAGCGACCCCGTAGGCAAGGGTCGCTCCGGGGGGGGGGTGGGGGGTGGGGGGGCAAATTTATTTTAGGCCATTTCTGCCCCCCCGGGGGACAGATCAGCCTATTATTAGGCCGAACTGCCCCCGGGGGGGGGCAGAACACTCTAGGCGCCAGGGCAATTTTTTTTTTGTGTTTTTTTTTTTGTTGTTTCTTTTTTTAGAGATGGGGAGCGACCCATCAGGCAAGGGTCGCTCCCCTGGGGGGGCAAATTGTATTTAGACCATTTCTGCCCCTCTGGGGGCAGATTGGCCAATTTTAGGTCAATCTGCCCCCAAGGGGGCAGAAACCACTAGGCACCGGGGATTTGTTTTTTGGCGCCAATGTCACGCAGGGGGAGCGACCCCGTAGGCAAGAGTCGCTCCCGGGGGGGGGTGGAGGTTGGGGGGGCAAATTTATTTTAGGCCATTTCTGCCCCCCCGGGGGACAGATCGGCCTATTATTAGGCCGAACTGCCCCCGGGGGGGGGGCAGAACACTCTAGGCGCCAGGGCAATTTTTTTTTTGTGTTTTTTTTTTTTGTTGTTTCTTTTTTTAGAGATGGGGAGCGACCCATCAGGCAAGGGTCGCTCCCCTGGGGGGGGCAAATTGTATTTAGACCATTTCTGCCCCCCTGGGGGCAGATTGGCCAATTTTAAGTCAATCTGCCCCCAAGGGGGCAGAAACCACTAGGCACCGGGGATTTGTTTTTTGGCGCCAATGTCACGCAGGGGGAGCGACCCCGTAGGCAAGGGTCGCTCCCGGGGGGGGGGTGGGGGGGCAAATTTATTTTAGGCCATTTCTGCCCCCCCGGGGGACAGATCAGCCTATTATTAGGCCGAACTGCCCCCGGGGGGGGGGGGCAGAACACTCTAGGCGCCAGGGCAATTTTTTTTTTGTGTTTTTTTTTTTTGTTGTTTCTTTTTTTAGAGATGGGGAGCGACCCATCAGGCAAGGGTCGCTCCCCTGGGGGGGCAAATTGTATTTAGACCATTTCTGCCCCCCTGGGGGCAGATTGGCCAATTTTAGGTCAATCTGCCCCCAAGGGGGCAGAAACCACTAGGCACCGGGGATTTGTTTTTTAGCGCCAATGTCACGCAGGGGGAGCGACCCCGTAGGCAAGGGTCGCTCCCGGGGGGGGGGTGGGGGTTGGGGGGGCAAATTTATTTTAGGCCATTTCTGCCCCCCCGGGGGACAGATCGGCCTATTATTAGGCCGAACTGCCCCCCGGGGGGGGCAGAACACTCTAGGCACCAGGGCAATTTTTTTTTTGTGTGTTTTTTTTTGTTGTTTCTTTTTTTAGAGATGGGGAGCGACCCATCAGGCAAGGGTCGCTCCCCTGGGGGGGCAAATTGTATTTAGACCATTTCTGCCCCCCTGGGGGCAGATTGGCCAATTTTAGGTCAATCTGCCCCCAAGGGGGCAGAAACCACTAGGCACCGGGGATTTGTTTTTTGGCGCCAATGTCACGCAGGGGGAGCGACCCCGTAGGCAAGGGTCGCTCCCGGGGGGGGGATTGGGGTTGGGGGGGCAAATTTATTTTAGGCCATTTCTGCCCCCCCGGGGGACAGATCGGCCTATTATTAGGCCGAACTGCCCCCGGGGGGGGGGGGGGCAGAACACTCTAGGCACCAGGGCAATTTTTTTTTTGTGTGTTTTTGTTTTTTTTGTTTCTTTTTTTAGAGATGGGGAGCGACCCATCAGGCAAGGGTCGCTCCCCTGGGGGGGCAAATTGTATTTAGACAATTTCTGCCCCCCTGGGGGCAGATTGGCAAATTTTAGGTCAATCTGCCCCCAAGGGGGCAGAAACCACTAGGCACCGGGGATTTGTTTCTTGGCGCCAATGTCACGCAGGGGGAGCGACCCCGTAGGCAAGGGTCGCTCCCGGGGGGGTGGTGGGGGTTGGGGGGCAAATTTATTTTAGGCCATTTCTATTATTAGGCCGAACTGCCCCCGGGGGGGGGGGGGCAGAAACCTCTAGGCGCCAGGGGAATTTTTCTTTTTTTTCTTTTTTTTTTTCTTTGTCTTTTTTTTTTAGAGATGGGGAGCGACCCATCAGGCAAAAGTCGCTCCCCTGGGGGACAAATTGTATTTAGGCCATTTCTGCCCCCCTTGGGGGCAGATTGGCTGAGTTTAGGTCAACCTGCCCCCAAGGGGGCAGAAACCACTAGGCACCGGGGATTTGTTTTTTGGTGCCAATGTCACGCAGGGGGAGCAACCCCATAGGCAAGGGTCGCTCCCGGCGGGGGAGGGTGGGGGTTGGGGGGGCAAATTTATTTTAGGGCATTTCTGCCCCCCCCCCCCCCGGCTGAGCTACAGGCCAAACACCACAGGTAGGCACCTTGCAAAAAACACCTCTGTTTTCTGTGAAAAAATATGTTGTGTCCACGTTGTGTTTTGGGCCATTTCCTTTTGTGGGCGCTAGGCCTACCCACAGAAGTGATGTACCATTTTTATCGAGAGACTTAGGGGAACGCTGGGTGGCAGGAAATTTGTGGCTCCTCTCAGATTCCAGAACTTTCTGTCACCGAAATGAGAGGAAAAAGTGTTTTTTGGGCCAAATTTTGATGTTTGCAAAGGATTCTGGGTAACATAACCTGGTCAGAGCCCCGCAAGTCACCCCATCTTGGATTCCCCTGGGTTTCTAGTTTTCAAAAATGCACTGGTTTGCTAGGTTTCCTCAGGTGTCGGCTGAGCTACAGGCCAAAATCCACAGGTAGGCACTGCTTTTTATAAAAAAATGTGATGTGTCCACGTTGTGTTTTGGGCCCTTTCCTTTCGTGGGCGCTAGTCCTACCCACACAAGTGAGGTATCATTTTTATCGGGAGACTTGGGGGAACGCTGGGTAGAAGGAAATTTGTGGCTCCTCTCAGATTCCAGAACTTTCTGCCACAGAAATGTGAGTAACATGTGTATTTTTACCCAAATTTTGAGGTTTGCAAAGGATTCTGGGTAACAGAACCTGGTCCGAGCCCCGCAAGTCACCCCTCCTTGGATTCCCCTAGGTCTCTAGTTTTCAGAAATGCACAGGTTTGGTAGGTTTCCCTAGGTGGCGGCTGAGCTAGAGGCCAAAATCTACAGGTAGTCACTTTGCTAAAAACAGCTCTGTTTTCTGTGATATGTCCACGTTGTGTTTTGGGGCATATCCTGTCGCGGGCGCTAGGCCTACCCACACAAGTGAGGTATCATTTTTATCGGGAGACTTGGGGGAACGCTGGGTAGAAGGAAATTTGTGGCTCCTCTCAGATTCCAGAACTTTCTGCCACAGAAATGTGAGTAACATGTGTATTTTTACCCAAATTTTGAGGTTTGCAAAGGATTCTGGGTAACAGAACCTGGCCCGAGCCCCGCAAGTCACCCCTCCTTGGATTCCCCTAGGTCTCTAGTTTTCAGAAATGCACAGGTTTGGTAGGTTTCCCTAGGTGCCGGCTGAGCTAGAGGCCAAAATCTACAGGTAGGCACTTTGCAAAAAACACCTCTGTTTTTTTCCAAAATTTAGGATGTGTCCACGTTGCGCTTTGGGGTGTTTCCTGTCGCCGGCGCTAGGCCTACCCACGCAAGTGAGGTATCATTTTTATCGGGAGACTTGGGGGAACGCTGGGTGGAAGGAAATTTGTAGCTCCTCTCAGATTCCAGAACTTTCTGCCACAGAAATGTGAGGGACATGTGTTTTTTTAGCCAAATTTTGAGGTTTGCAAAGGATTCTGGGTAACAGAACCTGGTCCGAGCCACACAAGTCACCCCTCCTTGGATTCCCCTAGGTCTCTAGTTTTCAGAAATGTACAGGTTTGGTAGGTTTCCCTAGGTGCCGGCTGAGCTAGAGGCCAAAATCTACAGGTAGTCACTTTGCTAAAAACAGCTCTGTTTTCTGTGATATGTCCACGTTGTGTTTTGGGGCATATCCTGTTGCGGGCGCTAGGCCTACCCACACAAGTGAGGTATCATTTTTATCGGGAGACGTGGGGGAACGCTGGGTGGAAGGAAATTTGTGGCTCCTCTCAGATTCCAGAACTTTCTGCCACAGAAATGTGAGGAACATGTGTTTTTTTAGCCAAATTTTGAGATTTGCAAAGGATTCTGGGTAACAGAACCTGGTCCGAGCCCCGCAAGTCACCCCTCCTTGGATTCCCCTAGGTCTCTAGTTGTCAGAAATGCACAGGTTTGGTAGGTTTCCCTAGGTGGCGGCTGAGCTAGAGGCCAAAATCTACAGGTAGTCACTTTGCTAAAAACAGCTCTGTTTTCTGTGATATGTCCACGTTGTGTTTTGGGGCATATCCTGTCGCGGGCGCTAGGCCTACCCACACAAGTGAGGTATCATTTTTATCGGGAGACGTGGGGGAACGCTGGGTGGAAGGAAATTTGTGGCTCCTCTCAGATTCCAGAACTTTCTGCCACAGAAATGTGAGGAACATGTGTTTTTTTAGCCAAATTTTGAGGTTTGCAAAGGATTCTGGGTAACAGAACCTGGTCCGAGCCCCGCAAGTCACCCCTCCTTGGATTCCCCTAGGTCTCTAGTTTTCAGAAATGCACAGGTTTGGTAGGTTTCCCTAGGTGGCGGCTGAGCTAGAGGCCAAAATCTACAGGTAGTCACTTTGCTAAAAACAGCTCTGTTTTCTGTGATATGTCCACGTTGTGTTTTGGGGCATATCCTGTCGCGGGCGCTAGGCCTACCCACACAAGTGAGGTATCATTTTTATCGGGAGACGTGGGGGAACGCTGGGTGGAAGGAAATTTGTGGCTCCTCTCAGATTCCAGAACTTTCTGCCACAGAAATGTGAGGAACATGTGTTTTTTTAGCCAAATTTTGAGGTTTGCAAAGGATTCTGGGTAACAGAACCTGGTCCGAGCCCCGCAAGTCACCCCTCCTTGGATTCCCCTAGGTCTCTAGTTTTCAGAAATGCACAGGTTTGGTAGGTTTCCCTAGGTGGCGGCTGAGCTAGAGGCCAAAATCTACAGGTAGTCACTTTGCTAAAAACAGCTCTGTTTTCTGTGATATGTCCACGTTGTGTTTTGGGGCATATCCTGTCGCGGGCGCTAGGCCTACCCACACAAGTGAGGTATCATTTTTATCGGGAGACATGGGGGAACGCTGGGTGGAAGGAAATTTGTGGCTCCTCTCAGATTCCAGAACTTTCTGCCACAGAAATGTGAGGAACATGTGTTTTTTTAGCCAAATTTTGAGGTTTGCAAAGGATTCTGGGTAACAGAACCTGGTCCGAGCCCCGCAAGTCACCCCTCCTTGGATTCCCCTAGGTCTCTAGTTTTCAGAAATGCACAGGTTTGGTAGGTTTCCCTAGGTGGCGGCTGAGCTAGAGGCCAAAATCTACAGGTAGTCACTTTGCTAAAAACAGCTCTGTTTTCTGTGATATGTCCACGTTGTGTTTTGGGGCATATCCTGTCGCGGGCGCTAGGCCTACCCACACAAGTGAGGTATCATTTTTATCGGGAGACGTGGGGGAACGCTGGGTGGAAGGAAATTTGTGGCTCCTCTCAGATTGCAGAACTTTCTGCCACAGAAATGTGAGGAACATGTGTTTTTTTAGCCAAATTTTGAGGTTTGCAAAGGATTCTGGGTAACAGAACCTGGTCCGAGCCCCGCAAGTCACCCCTCCTTGGATTCCCCTAGGTCTCTAGTTTTCAGAAATGCACAGGTTTGGTAGGTTTCCCTAGGTGGCGGCTGAGCTAGAGGCCAAAATCTACAGGTAGTCACTTTGCTAAAAACAGCTCTGTTTTCTGTGATATGTCCACGTTGTGTTTTGGGGCATATCCTGTCGCGGGCGCTAGGCCTACCCACACAAGTGAGGTATCATTTTTATCAGGAGACGTGGGGGAACGCTGGGTGGAAGGAAATTTGTGGCTCCTCTCAGATTCCAGAACTTTCTGCCACAGAAATGTGAGGAACATGTGTTTTTTTAGCCAAATTTTGAGATTTGCAAAGGATTCTGGGTAACAGAACCTGGTCCGAGCCCCGCAAGTCACCCCTCCTTGGATTCCCCTAGGTCTCTAGTTTTCAGAAATGCACAGGTTTGGTAGGTTTCCCTAGGTGGCGGCTGAGCTAGAGGCCAAAATCTACAGGTAGTCACTTTGCTAAAAACAGCTCTGTTTTCTGTGATATGTCCACGTTGTGTTTTGGGGCATATCCTGTCGCGGGCGCTAGGCCTACCCACACAAGTGAAGTATCATTTTTATCGGGAGACATGGGGGAACGCTGGGTGGAAGGAAATTTGTGGCTCCTCTCAGATTCCAGAACTTTCTGCCACAGAAATGTGAGGAACATGTGTTTTTTTAGCCAAATTTTGAGGTTTGCAAAGGATTCTGGGTAACAGAACCTGGTCCGAGCCCCGCAAGTCACCCCTCCTTGGATTCCCCTAGGTCTCTAGTTTTCAGAAATGCACAGGTTTGGTAGGTTTCCCTAGGTGGCGGCTGAGCTAGAGGCCAAAATCTACAGGTAGTCACTTTGCTAAAAACAGCTCTGTTTTCTGTGATATGTCCACGTTGTGTTTTGGGGCATATCCTGTCGCGGGCGCTAGGCCTACCCACACAAGTGAGGTATCATTTTTATCGGGAGACATGGGGGAACGCTGGGTGGAAGGAAATTTGTGGCTCCTCTCAGATTCCAGAACTTTCTGCCACAGAAATGTGAGGAACATGTGTTTTTTTAGCGAAATTTTGAGGTTTGCAAAGGATTCTGGGTAACAGAACCTGGTCCGAGCCCCGCAAGTCACCCCTCCATGGATTCCCCTAGGTCTCTAGTTTTCAGAAATGCACAGGTTTGGTAGGTTTCCCTAGGTGGCGGCTGAGCTAGAGGCCAAAATCTACAGGTAGTCACTTTGCTAAAAACAGCTCTGTTTTCTGTGATATGTCCACGTTGTGTTTTGGGGCATATCCTGTCGCGGGCGCTAGGCCTACCCACACAAGTGAGGTATCATTTTTATCGGGAGACATGGGGGAACGCTGGGTGGAAGGAAATTTGTGGCTCCTCTCAGATTCCAGAACTTTCTGCCACAGAAATGTGAGGAACATGTGTTTTTTTAGCGAAATTTTGAGGTTTGCAAAGGATTCTGGGTAACAGAACCTGGTCCGAGCCCCGCAAGTCACCCCTCCTTGGATTCCCCTAGGTCTCTAGTTTTCAGAAATGCACAGGTTTGGTAGGTTTCCCTAGGTGGCGGCTGAGCTAGAGGCCAAAATCTACAGGTAGTCACTTTGCTAAAAACAGCTCTGTTTTCTGTGATATGTCCACGTTGTGTTTTGGGGCATATCCTGTCGCGGGCGCTAGGCCTACCCACACAAGTGAGGTATCATTTTTATCGGGAGACGTGGGGGAACGCTGGGTGGAAGGAAATTTGTGGCTCCTCTCAGATTCCAGAACTTTCTGCCACAGAAATGTGAGGAACATGTGTTTTTTTAGCCAAATTTTGAGGTTTGCAAAGGATTCTGGGTAACAGAACCTGGTCCGAGCCACACAAGTCACCCCTCCTTGGATTCCCCTAGGTCTCTAGTTTTCAGAAATGCACAGGTTTGGTAGGTTTCCCTAGGTGGCGGCTGAGCTAGAGGCCAAAATCTACAGGTAGTCACTTTGCTAAAAACAGCTCTGTTTTCTGTGATGTGTCCATGTTGTGTTTTGGGGCATATCCTGTCGCGGGTGCTAGGCCTACCCACACAAGTGAGGTACCATTTTTATCGGGAGACTTGGGGGAACATAGATTAGCAAAACAAGTACTATTGCCCCTTGTCTTTCTCTACATTTTTTCCTTCCAAATATAGGAGTGTGTGTAAAAAAGACATCTATTTGAGAAATTCCCTGTAATTCACGTGCTACTATGGTCACCCCGGAATTCAGAGATGTGCAAATAACCACTGCTCCTCAACACCTTATCTTGTGCCCTTTTTGGAAATGCAAAGGTTTTCTTGATAGCAATTTTTTACTCCTTTTATTTCAGCAAATGAATTGCTGTATACCCGGTATAGAATGAAAACGCACTGCAGGGTGCAGCTCATTTATTGGCTCTGGGTTCCTCGGGTTCTTGATGAACCTACAAGCCCTATATATCCCCGCAACCAGAGGAGTCCAGCAGACGTAACGGTATATTGCTTTCGATAATCTGACATTGCAGGGAAAAGTTACAGAGTAAAACGTAGAGAAAAATTGATGGTTTTTTCACCTCAATTTCAATATTTTTCTTTTTCAGCTGTTATTTTCTGTAGGAAACCCTTGTAGGATCTACACAAATGACCCCTTGCTGAATTCAGAATTTTGTCTACTTTTCAGAAATGTTTAGGTTTCTGGGATCCAGCATTGGTTTCATGACCATTCCTGTCACTGACTGGAAGGAGGCTGAAAGCGCAAAAAATTGCACAAATGGGGTATGCCCCAGTAAAATGCCAAAATTGTGTTGAAAAATTGGGTTTTCTGATTCAAGTCTGCCTGTTCCTGAAAGCTGGGAAGCTGCTGAGTTTAGCACCGCAAACCCTTTGTTGATGCCATTTTCAGGGGAAAAACCACAAGCCTTCTTCTGCAGCCACTTTTTCCAATTTTTTTGAAAAAAACGAAATTTTCACTGTATTTTGGCCAATTTCTTGTCCTCCTTCAAGGGAACCCACAAAGTCTGGGTACCTCTAGAATCCCTAGGATGTTGGAAAAAAAGGACGCAAATTTGGCTTGGTTAGCTTATGTGGACAAAAAGTTATGAGGGCCTAAGCGCGAACTGCCCCAAATAGGCAAAAAAAGGCCCGGCACAGGAGGGGGAAAAGGCCTGGCAGCGAAGGGGTTAATTTACTTCGAACACTTTAATAACAATTGACATGTTTGGTATGGGATCAAGTTATATAATTATCTGAGGCAAACTTGCTTCAATAGGAAGTGTAGTCATGCGCAATTAAAACTGATAATTACATTATATTTTACGAGGACACGGAGGTTTTAGTACCCTTTCTATTTCTTTGAGGGACAGATAGACGGAAAAACCAATGTAGGACTAAGGGAGTTGTGCTACCGATCGTAGCGTGACACACGCGGAAGGAATGTATTTAAACAATGGACGTTCACCGCGTTCATCCATAAGAGTGTACTTGCATCGATGTTGATAGAGAAGTGAACTGCGGTGAAATGATTCTTAGCAAGTAAGTGGTTGAACGATTGTGTGGTACACTTTAGGAACTGCGGAAGGGGAGTTAATAGATTATGTTACCGATTTATTCATTGTGTGCATTTCCTGACTATAGTACCATTAAACCTCTACAGGCACTATGAGGAACCTTGGGGAGACAATTGTTTAAAGTATATAAATACACTTTTCCAAATACTTTGGCATTCTAACCAGTGGTTGAGTATGAGAATATATTCCGTTCATGCATATTATAATAGCCTTCTAGTACTTAAGAGACATTGCAGTGACATTTTACTCAGTAGCTGTACTTGTGGTGACACATAATACTGATTGATGTTTGTATATCTATGTACTTAGTATCGGATGTCAGGAAATTAAACAGATTATCCGGCAATAGAGTATACAAGTTAGTTATATTGATTATTGATGTTTTTAGATGAAGTGAGCAGACTTCTTGCCCAGATGTGGGGGCCAAATAATCATGAAACAAGAATTATGATCACACATGCACTAAAAATTGGAAACAAAGGTTCCTATTAATATGAAGGTCAGTGTATATTTGAATATGACCGTACTCACAGGTGTGTGCATGTCTATGTAGGGTGAGCATGTATTATGACACCGATGAATTCTATTACTAGCCTCACAATTACAATTTTGTGTCCTATGTTGTCACAGCCCTGATGAAGTCTAGTGGGAGATTTCCCTGACGAAACACGTGTTGGCTGATGTTACGTGGAATTTATAACTCAATGGACACTTAGGGGCATATTTATACTCTGTTCTCGCTGAATGTGCGTCAAAATTTTTGACACACAATCGGTGCAAACCCTGCCCCATATTTATACTTTGATGTCCGACCCCGCAGGTGTCAAAATTCCACCATGTGCGTAATTTTTTTGGAAGGGGGAACCAGCTTTGCGTTAATTGTATGCAAGGTAGGCGTTCCCTTCCAAAAAATGACTTTAAGGCCTGTGCCCCTTATTTATACTCTGGCGTCATTTTGACGCACAGGAGGGGGTGGGCCTTAAAAAACGGCGCACAGCCTGATGGGTGCCGTTTTTTAACGCCTGGGTCAGGGCAGGCGTTAAGGGACCTGTGGGCTCGGAAGGAGCCCAGAGGTGCCCTCCCCTGCCCCCAGGGACACCCCCTGCCACCCTTGCCCACCCCAGTAGGACACCCAAAGATGGAGGGACCGATCCCAGGGATGTAAAGGTAAGTTCGGGTAAGTATTTTTTTCCGATGTTTTTTTTTTTTTTGTGGCGTAGGGGGGCCTGATTTGGGCCCCCCTACATGCCACTATGCCCAAAGACCATGCCCAGGGGACATAAGTCCCCTGGGCATGGCCATTGGCAAGGGGGCATGACTCCTGTCTTTGCTAAGACAGGAGTCATGTCAATGGAGGTTGAGCGTCAAAAGAAATGGCGCAAATCCGGTTTGAGGCCTGAATTTTGCCTCGAACCTAACTTGCACCATTTTTTGACGCACAACCCCCATTTTCCCATACGCTGGCGCTGCCTGGTGTGAGTCATTTTTTTTTTTACGCACACCAGTCCGCAGCGCCGGCTAACGTCATTCCATTAATATGGCGCCCGCATGGCGTGTTGGAATGGCGTTAGCCGGCGGTAACATTTTTGACGCACAACTGCGTTGGCGCAGTTGTGCGCCAAAAAGTATAAATATGGGCCTTAAAGACTGGTATTGGACTGTAAAATATATACTACGCGCTTCAAGGAGGTTGTCCTAAGGAAAGCGTATGGACTATATGAAACTATAAATAAAAATTCACTTGAAGAATTGATTTGGTAGTTGGTCAAACAAATGTGCAAATAGTGACTTAAGTATATACACTGTCAGTGATATTATAATGGAGAGAATGTATACATAATGTGATTTGTGGATAATAATATTACTAGCTGGATGGGTGCCTGTAAGTAAATGTTTGTATTCTTTCAGTAACTTGTTTGCTGAGATACAGGGTCTTTTTGGAGGTATTCACCCTGTTCAGAGCACCATTCAGGATAGTAACAGGGAATTTTAAGGCAGGAAGCGCCATATTACTCCATAAAATCTTCCCCTATTTAGTCCCATATACATCACACCTGGAATGCATGTACCACCCCACCCCACCAGGACCACTACCCCACCCAGCCCACAGCCACTGAATCCACTCCCCCTGCATGCCCACAAACCGACTAACAGGCCCACATCCCTCCTCCTGTGCACAGCCACCTACCCCTGCAAGGATTCACAATGGCACTACACCACCCACAGTGCAACTCCACATCCTAAGCAAAATGCAGTGCAAACCTAACAAAGGCACCCTGCTTGGCCCCAAAAAGTCACACCTGCACCAAACAGCCCAGCCCTGTGCATCCCATCCAATCATTCATTTGTAACAGACCAGTCCATTTCCCCCAACAGGCACCACAACCCATGGTACCCTGACAAACAGGACAAGGAGTGGCAGTGCCCCCCTGAGAGACAGAGGCGTCTCACAGGACATCGGGGATGGATCCCTGGACACTGATGAGCAGGCTGGACCCTCACACAGTCCTGGACTGTCACCATCCAGCAGCCCTACCCAGGATACCACTGACACCCCTACCACCCATCCAAGAACATCCGCCCAGGGACACCCGTCCCCACACCAGTGTATCCAGGCCACAGACTGGTGGAACACAGGTACAGAGGCCACAGTTCTCCCCCTACCAACAGACAGGAAGACGATGGCCCCAGTACAAGTGGTACTGCCAGACCTGTGCAGGGGACATAGGCACAGGGGGCTAGGCCCAGTGGGAGGGCAACAGTGGCCCAGGGTGGAGGCCACAGGATGGATGCTGCAGCCTGGGATATGATCTCTGAGGTCCTGGGGGCCTACCAGCATACCCATGACAGATTGGCACAGAAAGTATTCGCCCTGGAGCATAGTCAGAGAATGCAGCAGAAACACCACCAATAGGCCATAGAGCAGTGGAAACAGCACAACGCCACAATGGCCAGCATAGCAGGAGCACTGCTGCAGCTGGTACAAACCCAGTCTGAGAACTACACAGGACAGGAGGCCCCCACTACAGTACAGGAGACAGACTTGACAATGGCAGCATCAGCAGCAACGTTCCACGAACTACCCTCCGAGGAAACACAAGGTACAACCATGCCATCCCCTCTAGGTCAACAGCAGGCACCCAAACGGAAACTCAGGCCAAGATATGGGACTGGAACCCGTGCCAAAAACAAGCCCCCCTTGTGAGAAGGTAGCCTCTTTCTAGCCTTGTTACCCCCACTTTTGGCCTGTTTGTGAGTGTATGTCAGGGTGTTTGTCACTGTTTTCACTGTCTCACTGGGATCCTGATAGCCAGGCCCCAGTGCTCATAGTGAAAACACTATGTTTTCAGTATGTTTGTTATGTGTCACTGGGATCCTGCTGGTCAGGACCCCAGTGCTCATAGGTTTGTGGCCTATATGTATGTGTCACTGGGACCCTGTCACACAGGGCCCCAGTGCTCATAGGTGTGCATGTATATGTTCCCTGTGTGGTGCCTAACTGTCTCACTGAGGCTCTGCTAATCAGAACCTCAGTGGTTATGCTCTCTCATTTCTTTCCAAATTGTCACTGACAGGCTAGTGACCATTTTTACCAATTTACATTGGCTTACTGGAACACCCTTATAATTCCATAGTATATGGTACTGAGGTACCCAGGGTATTGGGGTTCCAGTAGATCCCTATGGGCTGCAGCATTTCTTTTGCCACCCATAGGGAGCTCTGACAATTCTTACACAGGCCTGCCACTGCAGCCTGAGTGAAATAACGTCTGTGAGAAAGTAGCCTCTTTCTAGCCTTGTTACCCCCACTTTAGGCCTGTTTGTGAGTGTATGTCAGGGTGTTTTCACTGTCTCACTGGGATCCTGCTAGCCAGGGCCCAGTGCTCATAGTGAAAACCCTATGTTTTCAGTATGTTTGTTATGTGTCACTGGGACCCTGCTAGTCAGGACCCCAGTGCTCATAAGTTTGTGGCCTATATGTTTGTGTTCCCTGTGTGGTGCCTAACTGTCTCACTGAGGCTCTGCTAACCAGAACCTCAGTGGTTATGCTCTCTCATTTATTTCAAATTGTCACTAACAGGCTAGTGACCAATTTTACCAATTTACATTGGCTTACTGGAACACCCTTATAATTCCCTAGTATATGGTACTGAGGTACCCAGGGTATTGGGGTTCCAGGAGATCCCTATGGGCTGCAGCATTTCTTTTGCCACCCATAGGGAGCTCTGACAATTCTTACACAGGCCTGCCACTGCAGCCTGAGTGAAATAACGTCCACGTTATTTCACAGCCATTTTACACTGCACTTAAGTAACTTATAAGTCACCTATATGTCTAACCTTTACCTGGTAAAGGTTAGGGGCAAAGTTACTTAGTGTGAGGGCACCCTGGCACTAGCCAAGGTGCCCCCACATTGTTCAGAGCCAATTCCCTGAACTTTTGTGAGTGCGGGGACACCATTACACGCGTGCACTACATATAGGTCACTACCTAAATGTAGCTTCACAATGGTAACTCCGAATATGGCCATGTAACATGTCTATGATCATGGAATTGCCCCCTCTATGCCATCCTGGCATAGTTGGCGCAATCCCATGATCCCAGTGGTCTGTAGCACAGACCCTGGTACTGCCAAACTGCCCTTCCTGGGGTTTCACTGCAGCTGCTGCTGCTGCCAACCCCTCAGACAGGCATCTGCCCTCCTGGGGTCCAGCCAGGCCTGGCCCAGGATGGCAGAACAAAGAACTTCCTCTGAGAGAGGGTGTGAGACCCTCTCCCTTTGGAAAATGGTGTGAAGGCAGGGGAGGAGAAGCCTCCCCCAGCCTCTGGAAATGCTTTGTTGGGCACAGAGGTGCACAATTCTGCATAAGCCAGTCTACACCGGTTCGGGGGACCCCTTAGCCCTGCTCTGGCGCGAAACTGGACAAAGGAAAGGGGAGTGACCACTCCCCTGACCTGCACCTCCCCTGGGAGGTGTCCAGAGCTCCTCCAGTGTGCTCCAGACCTCTGCCATCTTGGAAACAGAGGTGCTGCTGGCACACTGGACTGCTCTGAGTGGCCAGTGCCACCAGGTGACGTCAGAGACTCCTTCTGATAGGCTCCTTCAGGTGTTAGTAGCCTATCCTCTCTCCTAGGTAGCCAAACCCTCTTTTCTGGCTATTTAGGGTCTCTGTCTCTGGGGAAACTTTAGATAACGAATGCATGAGCTCAGCCGAGTTCCTCTGCATCTCTCTCTTCACCTTCTGATAAGGAATCGACCGCTGACCGCGCTGGAAGCCTGCAAACCTGCAACATAGTAGCAAAGACGACTACTGCAACTCTGTAATGCTGATCCTGACGCCTTCTCGACTGTTTTCCTGCTTGTGCATGCTGTGGGGGTAGCCTGCCTCCTCTCTGCACCAGAAGCTCCGAAGAAATCTCCCGTGGGTCGACGGAATCTTCCCCCTGCAACCGCAGGCACCAAAAAGCTGCATCACCGGTCCCTTGGGTCTCCTCTCAGCACGACGAGCGAGGTCCCTCGAATCCAGCGACTCTGTCTAAGTGACCCCCACAGTCCAGTGACTCTTCAGCCCAAGTTTGGTGGAGGTAAGTCCTTGCCTCACCTTGCTGGGCTGCATTGCTGGGAACCGCGATTTTGCAGCTACTCCGGCCCCTGTGCACTTCCGGCGGAAATCCTTTGTGCACAGCCAAGCCTGGGTCCACGGCACTCTAACCTGCATTGCACGACTTTCTAAGTTGGTCTCCGGCGACGTGGGACTCCTTTGTGCAACTTCGGCGAGCACCGTTTCACGCATCCTCGTAGTGCCTGTTTCTGGCATTTCTCCGGGTGCTACCTGCTTCAGTGAGGGCTCTTTGTCTTGCTCGACGTCCCCTCTCTCTTCAGGTCCAATTTGCGACCTCCTGGTCCCTCCTGGGCCCCAGCAGCGTCCAAAAACGCGAAACGCACGATTTGCGTGTAGCAAGGCTTGTTGGCGTCCTTCCGGCGGGAAAACACTTCTGCACGACTCTCCAAGGCGAGAGGGATCCGTCCACCAAAGGGGAAGTCTCTAGCCCTTTTCGTTCCTGCAGAAACCTCAGCTTCTTCTGTCCAGTCGAAGCTTCTTTGCACCCGCAGCTGGCATTTCCTGGGCATCTGCCCATCTCCGACTTGCTTGTGACTTTTGGACTTGGTCCCCTTGTTCCACAGGTACCCTAGATTGGAAATCCACAGTTGTTGCATTGCTGGTTTGTGTCTTTACTGCATTATCCCTCTAACACGACTTCTTACTTTGCACTCACTTTTCAGGGTCTTGGGGAGGGTTATTTTGCTAACTCTCACTATTTTCTAATAGTCCCAGCGACCCTCTACAAGGTCACATAGGTTTGGGGTCCATTCGTGGTTCGCATTCCACTTTTGGAGTATATGGTTTGTGTTGCCCCTATCCCTATGTTTCCCCATTGCATCCTATTGTAACTATACATTGTTTGCACTGTTTTCTAAGACTATACTGCATATTTTTGCTATTGTGTGTATATATATCTTGTGTATATTTCCTATCCTCTCACTGAGGGTACACTCTAAGATACTTTGGCATATTGTCATAAAAATAAAGTACCTTTATTTTTAGTATAACTGTGTATTGTGTTTTCTTATGATATTGTGCATATGACACTAAGTGGTACTGTAGTAGCTTCACACGTCTCCTAGTTCAGCCTAAGCTGCTCTGCTAAGCTACCATTATCTATCAGCCTAAGCTGCTAGACACCCTATACACTAATAAGGGATAACTGGGCCTGGTGCAAGGTGTAAGTACCCCTTGGTACTCACTACAAGCCAGTCCAGCCTCCTACACCCCTCCAATAAGTAACTCTGCAACAAGCTGCCCACCAACCATCCCACACAATCAATCACCAAACAGTGCCAACAATCAATAAGAACTCAGGGAAGCTATGATGGACCCATCAATACTAACAACAAGGCTGCCACCATGTTGGCATTGAGGACAACCAGCCATGACCAACTGCTGTCACTGTAAATTGTACTATTCAATTCCAGCCACAAATAAAACACATATCACACCTATAACACTTTCCCCTGTCATAATGTGTGAACAAAGTGAAGTATGGAAGCAACTGGCTGATAACTACTTTATTGGTAATGCGTAGCACGAAAGTACACCTGTGTGCCTAAATGTTGCCCAAAACCCCCCAAAACATTTGTATTTGGTACCATGCAGACCTGGACCCAGTTGCTAATAGTAGATTCAAACCCCCCCCAAGATGACAAGGCACACTGACAGTATGTGTCACTGTTAAAAATTGGTTTTTTGTTTGGCAGTCAGGTTACCCCCTGTCCAAGCAAAAGCCCTCACTCTAGTCAGGGTAAGTGTAGGAAAGTACCATCTTGCCTGGCATGTTACCCCCATATTTCACTGTATATATGTTGTTTTAGTTGTATGTGTCACTGGGACCCTGCCAGTCAGGGCCCCAGTGCTCATAAGTGTGCCCTGTATGTGTTACCTGTGTTATGACTAACTGTCTCACTGAGGCTCTGCTAATCAGAACCTCAGTGGTTATGCTCTCTCATTTCTTTCAAATTGTCACTAACAGGCTAGTGACCAATTTTACCAATTTACATTGGCATACTGGAACACCCTTATAATTCCCTAGTATATGGTACTGAGGTACCCAGGGTATTGGGGTTCCAGGAGATCCCTATGGGCTGCAGCATTTCTTTTGCCACCCATAGGGAGCTCTGACAATTCTTACACAGGCCTGCCACTGCAGCCTGAGTGAAATAACATCCACGTTATTTCACAGCCATTTTACACTGCACTTAAGTAACTTATAAGTCACCTATATGTCTAACCTTTACCTGGTAAAGGTTGGGTGCTAAGTTACTTAGTGTGTGGGCACCCTGGCACTAGCCAAGGTGCCCCCACATTGTTCAGGGCCAATTCCCCGGACTTTGTGAGTGCGGGGACACCATTACATGCGTGCACTACATATAGGTCACTACCTATGTGTAGCTTCACAATGGTAACTCCTAATGTGGCCATGTAACATGTCTATGATCATGGAATTGCCCCCTCTATGCCATCCTGGCTTTGTTGGCACAATCCCATGATCCCACGGATCTGTAGCACAGACCCGAGTACTGCCAAACAGAGGTGCTGCTGGCACACTGGACTGCTCTGAGTGGCCAGGGCCAGCAGGTGACGTCAGAGACTCCTTCTGATAGGCTAGCAACACCTGAAGGAGCCTATCTTCTCTCCTAAGTAGCCAAACCCTCTTTTCTGGCTATTTAGGGTCTATGCTTTGGGGAATTCCTTAGATAACGAATGCAAGAGCTCATCAGAGTTCCTCTGCATCTCTCCCTTCACCTTCTGCCAAGGAATCGACTGCTGACCGCGTTGGAAGCCTGCAAAACTGCAACAAAGTAGCGAAGACGACTACTGCAACTCTGTAACGCTGATCCTGCCGCCTTCTCGACTGTTTTCCTGGTGGTGCATGCTGTGGGGGTAGTCTGCCTCCTCTCTGCACTAGAAGCTCCGAAGAAATCTCCTGTGGGTCGACGGAATCTTCCCCGTGCAACCGCAGGCACCAAAGAACTGCATCACCGGTCCCCTGGGTCTCCTCTCAGCACGACGAGCGAGGTCCCTTGAATCCAGCAACTCTGTCCAAGTGACTCCCACAGTCCAGTGACTCTTCAGTCCAAGTTTGGTGGAGGTAGGTCCTTGCCTCCCCACGCCAGACTGCATTGCTGGGAACCGCGTCTTTTGCAGCTACTCCGGCCTCTGTGCACTTCCGGCGGAAATCCTTTGTGCACAGCCAAGCCTGGGTCCACGGCACTCTAACCTGCATTGCACGACCTCCTGAGTTGTCCTCCGGCGGTGTGGGACTCCTTTGTTTAACTTCGGGTGAGCACCGTTTCACTCCTCTTCGTAGTGCCTGTTCCGGCACTTCTGCGGGTTCTGCCTGCTTCTGAGAGGGCTCCTCGTCCTGCTGGGTGCCCCCTCTGTCCCCTGACGCAATTGGCGACATCCTGGTTCCTCCTGGGCCACAGCAGCATCCAAAAACCCTAACCGCACGACTTGCAGCTAGCAAGGCTTGTTTGCGGTCTTTCTTCAGGAAAACACTTCTGCACGACTCTCCACGGCGTGGGGCATCCATCCTCCAAAGGGAAAGTTTCTAGCCCTTGTCGTTGCTGCAGAATCCTCAGCTTCTACTGTCTAGTAGCAGCTTCTTTGCACCCACAGCTGGCATTTCCTGGGCATCTGCCCACTCTCGACTTGGTCGTGACTTTTGGACTTGGTCCCCTTGTTCCACAGGTACCCTCGTCTGGAAATCCATCGTTGTTGCATTGCTGGTTTTGGTCTTTCCTGCAGAATTCCCCTATCATGACTTTTGTGCTCTTTGGGGAACTTTAGTGCACTTTTCACTCACTTTTCAGGGTCTTGGGGTGGGCTATTTTTCTAACCCTCACTGTTTTTTCTTCCAGTCCCAGCGACCCTCTACAAGGTCACATAGGTTTGCATTCCACTTTTGGAGTATATGGTTTGTGTTGCCCCTATCCCTATGTGTCCCCATTGCATCCTATTGTAACTATACATTGTTTGCACTGTTTTCTAATACTATACTGCATATTTTGGTATTGTGTACATATATCTTGTGTATATTTGCTATCCTCATACTGAGGGTACTCACTGAGATACTTTGGCATATTGTCATAAAAATAAAGTACCTTTATTTTTAGTATATCTGTGTATTGTGTTTTCTTATGATATTGTGCATATGACACTAGTGGTACTGTAGGAGCTTCACTCGTCTCCTAGTTCAGCCTAAGCTGCTCTGCTAAGCTACCATTATCTATCAGCCTAAGCTGCTAGACACCCTATACACTAATAAGGGATACCTGGGCCTGGTGCAAGGTGTAAGTACCCCTTGGTACTCACTACAAGCCAGTCCAGCCTCCTACAGTAAGTCCCACACAATCCAAGATTATCCTGTGCCCACTGTCTGGTAGCTTGGCACGAGCAGTCAGGCTTAACTTAGAAGGCAATGTGTAAAGTATTTGTGCAATAAATCATACAGTACCACCATATAGCACCACAAAAATACACCACACAGTGTTTAGAAAAATATATAATATTTATCAGGATAATTGTAGGTCAAAACGAATAAAGTTGCAATGTGAATTTGTAGAGATAGCACTAAAAAGTGATCTAAAGTGTCTTAAGTCTTTAAAAAGCAAACAAAGTCTCTTTCAAGCACAAAGTACCTTGTTTGGAGTGGAAAATCTCCTCAGAGGGTCACAGAAGAAGAGATACGTGGAAAAAGGGTGTGTGCGTCGTTTTCTCCCCAGCACACACGGACTTGTGTCGGTATTTTTTATGCGGGGAAGTCGTGCAACGTTTTCCGGCGTGCGGACAGTCTCTTTCTGTGGATCGCGGGGATTACCAGATGTCCCGGGTCTGTGCGTGGATTCTCCTGCTTGTTTACCGGCTGCGTGTCGTTCTGCAGGGCTGTGCGTCGAAGTTTCGCTCTCACGGCAGGCGTCAAGTCGATTTCTCCTCTGGAAGTCGGGCGGCGTTGTCCTTGCGAGGCCGTGCGTCGAAGTTCCGGTCGTCCCAAAGGCGTCGCGTCGATCAGCGTCGTTGTGCGGCGTTTTACTCGCCGCGGAACAAGCTGTGGGTCGAAAATTTCGGCGCACGAAGCGTCCAAGTGAAAAAGAGAAGTCTTTTTGGTCCTGAGACTTCAGGGAACAGGAGGCAAGCTCTATCTAAGCCCTTGGAGAGCACTTTTACAGCCAGACAAGAGTTCAGCAAGGCAGCAGGGCAACAGCCAGGCAGCAGTCCTTTGTAGAAAGCAGTCAGGTGAGTCCTTTAGGCAGCCAGGCAGTTCTTCTTGGCAGGATGCAGGTTCTGGTTCAGGTTTCTTCTCCAGCAAGCGTCTGATGAGGTAGGGCAGAGGCCCTGTTTTATACCCAAATGTGCCGTTGAAGTGGGGGAGACTTCAAAGAGTGGCTAAGAAGTGCACCAGGTCCCCTTTCAGTTCAATCCTGTCTGCCAGGGTCCCAGTAGGGGGTGTGGCAGTCCTTTGTGTGAGAGCAGGCCCTCCACCCTCCCAGCCCAGGAAGACCCATTCAAAATGTAGATGTATGCAAGTGAGGCTGAGTACCCTGTGTTTGGGGTGTGTCTGAGTGAATGCACAAGGAGCTGTCAACTAAGCCCAGCCAGACGTGGATTGTAAGGCACAGAAAGATTTAAGTGCAAAGAAATGCTCACTTTCTAAAAGTGACATTTCTAGAATAGTAATATTAAATCCAACTTCACCAGTCAGCAGGATTTCATATTACCATTCTGGCCATACTAAATATGACCTTCCTACTCCTTTCAGATCAGCAGCTACCACTTCAATACTGTATGAGGGCAGCCCCAATGTTAGCCTATGAAGGGAGCAGGCCTCACAGTAGTGCAAAAACGAATTTAGGAGTTTTACACTACCAGGACATGTAAACTACACAGGTACATGTCCTGCCTTTCACCCACACAGCACCCTGCTCTAGGGGTTACCCAGGGCACACATTAGAGGTGACTTATATGTGGAAAAAGGGGAGGTTTAGGCTTGGCAAGTACTTTTAAATGCCAAGTCGAAGTGACAGTGAAACTGCACACACAGGCCTTGCAGTGGCAGGCCTGAGACAAGGAAAAGGGGCTACTTAAGTGGTTGGCACAACCAGTGCTGCAGGCCCACTAGTAGTATTTAATCTACAGGCCCTAGGCACATAGAGTGCACATTACTAGGGACTTATAAGTAAATTAAATAGTCCAATCAGGTATGATTCAAGGTTACCATGTTTTAAGGGAGAGAGCATATGCACTTTAGCACTGGTTAGCAGTGGTAAAGTGCGCAGAGTCTAAAAGCCAGCACGAACAGTGTCCAAAAAGTGGAGGGAGGCAGGCAAAAAGTTAGGGGTGACCACCCTAAGCCTGTCAGGTCTAACAGTCACAAACACCAATGTCAGCCCTTAGTCCCACATAGTTACTGGAAGTAGAGTTGTATCGGTTGGGTCCTAGAATTTACATCTTTCCCTTCCTCATCATCACCATCACTCTCCTCTCCTCTCTGAGGAAGCTGGTCAGCATTTACAGCACCATCCACATCCGAGAGGGGCATAGAATTTCTCACTGCCACGTTGTGCAGCATGCACCAGGCCACCACTATTCTACACACCTTTTCAGGCCCATAGGCTAGGGAACCCCCATAGATATATAGACAACAAAATCTAGCATTCAGGTGACCCATTGTGTACTCTTTCACCCTCCTAGTAAGTCCATGGGACTCATTGTAATTCCTCTCTGCATCTGTCCCAGGATTCCTCACTGGTGTCAGGAGCCAACACAAGTTGGGATAGCCAGAATCAAGTAGAAATATGTGCAAAACAGAGCAATCAGTGTCAAGCCTCTGAGTCAGACAGCCTGGCTGGCTGCTGGGTAGCAGTTACTGAAAGAAACACCTACCTATGATCCACCCTCTGTCCTCCTGTAGTTGTTCCATCTTGTGTGGCACACTACTGTTCCGCAGCACAAAGGAATCATGGACTGAACCGGGGAACATGGCATTCACATGTGAGATGTACTGGTCTGCAGTACATACCAATTGGATGCTCATGGACTGAAAGTTCATTCTGTTTCTGTACATCTGTTCACTGACTCTTGGGGGTATTATAGGTATGTGGGTGCCATTGATGGCACCGATCACATGGGGTATGTTTGCAAACGCATAGAAGTCAGATTTGATGGCAGGGAGGTCAGTACTTTGGGGAAACCTCACATAGGACTGCTGGTGTCGTACAAATGCATTTAGAAATCTTGTCAGTATAATGCTGAACATTGCCTGCGAAAATCCTGCACCCATGCCCACTGTCACTTGAAAAGAGCCTGTGGCCAGGAAATGGAGTGCAGAGAGCACCTGCACTTCAGTAGGGATGGCATACTGATTACAATTTGCCAGAGTTAGTGCAGGATCCAGTAATGCACAAAGTTCAAGAACAGTTGCACGGGTGAGTCTATAATTGATTATGATGTGACGCTCCACCATGGCCCGTAAATCAACAAGTGGTCTGTACACCGATGGGGCCCTTCCTCGCCACAAGGGTTGGTACCTAGGAGGGATTTGAAACACGTGTGAGGAACACACATACATAGGCACACATTGTCATTCATAGTGCACTGCTTACTTGATTGTAGGGCCTCAAAAGTAAAATGTTATTGACAGAATTTCATCTAGAGCTGAATGAGTGAACTGGGTTTGATATGTGTGGTATTGTTAATGGTCACATGCATAGGTGTGTTAAGTGAACATTTGGGCCAGCATTGTGCAAATATAATTTTATTAATGCGTAGTTAAGGCCAAAATGTCTGCCCCCTGTAAGTCAGAACTCAGAACTGTGGAAGTGACCTCATACCGCTAGCGGTTGACGTAACAGCGCAAGGCGGTGTTTACCGCCGTTCACACCGTCATTGGTTAACATGAATGCCAAAGGGGAATCCTGGCGTATCATGATCGGCGACGGTGCACACCGCCGCGGTACTTATGCTAATTCGTCACCCCAACTTCACTTGACTCCCTGATCTCGTGCGAGTAGGTACTTCACTGAGTGTACTGCTTTGTCCTGCCTCTGGTCATGGAAGTGGCTCGTGTTGCAGGGGAAAGAGCCCCGGCCTTCACCCCGGAGGAATTGGAGAGGCTAGTGGATGTGGTCCTGCCCCTGTACACAAAGCTCTACGGACAACCAGAGGTACAGGTGAGTTGGGGGTTTGAGGGCACAGTTTGGGTGTAATGGATGGTGTTGCAAGTACATATGTGTGCACCTCTGAGCCTGCATGGGCCATGGTTCATGCCATGCTGTGTGTGTATGTCCTGTAAGTCTGTCAGTACTGTCCGTCCCATAGTGGACGTATAGCCAGCTGTACGTTTTTTCCAAGTGCCTGACCTCTGTGTTATATTTCTGTGTCTCCCTTTTAGGTTAGCACCCACCAGAAGAGGGCACTTTGGCATGCCATCGCCAAGGAGGTGCTGACCCTGGGGGTCTACAACCGGCGGAGCACCCACTGTCGGAAGAGCTGGGAGGACCTGCGCCGCTGGGCACGAAAAATCTGTGAGGCCCAGCTTGTAAAGTCCTCCCAACGTGGAAAGGGTGCCCATCGGGCACTGACCCCCCTCATGCTACGCATCCTGGTGGTGGCGTGCCCAGACCTGGATGGGTGCTTGAAGGCTGCACAGCAGTCACAAGGGGGTGAGTACTCATGTCACATTCTTAACCCTTGTTGGATGTCTGTGTGTGCATTAGGGTTTAAGCTGCTTAGTTGCAGGGACTCTGCCTGAAGTCCGTCTACATGATGGTCAGGGGCATGGCCATGGGCATAGTGGAAGGGGCGGCCTGATTGGGGGGGGGGTCTTCTGGGTGTGTGTATGTCTGGCCACTATGTTCACTCCTTTCAGCTATTTACAAATGTCTACCCTGTTTTGTCTCCCCATCCCTGTTCTCTTGTATTTGTGTATAGCATCATCATCATCTAGCGAGGGAGCTGAGGCACTGGCAGGTGGGGATGTAGTGGCCCACGGATCCTCTGAGGCAGAGTCATTGGACGCCAAGGGGACCAGTGGGTTGGAGGGTGAAGGGAGTACCACGGGGGAGGCAACTACCACTGGAGGTAGTGACTGATACCTCCTCCGATGGGGGCTCCCTGGCGGTGGCGGACCCGAGTGGCCACACCCCTACAGTATCATCTTCCGCCACCCCAATGCCATCACCGCCCTCCCTTTTGCTCCCCACTGAGTTGCCCATGCCCGCTCACCCAGAAGGGTGGGCATCGCCTTCGCCCCAGGCACCTCCTCCCCTGCCCCAGTCAGCCCTGCTGTCCTCACAGAGGAGGCTATTGACCTCCTGAGAACCATCTCTGTAGGGCAAACAACCATTGTCAATGCCATCCAGGGGTTAGCATCAGAGATGCAGCAGACCAATGCCTATCTGGACAGCATTCACGGTGCCATGTCTGGCCTACAGAGAGATTTTCAGGCTCTGGCCTCCTCTTTGACGGCAGCCAGTTTCCCTGGTCATTATGTCCCCCCTCCAACCTCCTCTACCCCTTCCAGCACCCCACTCCCTTCACCCATCCAAAGCACACAATCTAACACCCAGTCAAGTACCTCAACACACAAAAAGCACACTTCTAAACACAAGCACCACACCTCCCACCACAAGCATTCACACAGCCAACATACACATGCACACACTGCAACATCCACTTCTCCTAGTGTGCCCACCACTTCCGCCTCCCTGTCTGTCCCCTCTACATGCACACCCCCAAGCACTGCACCTTCAGTCACTGTTGCTGAGCCCATTCCTGCACTCACCACAATATCAGACATCCAGACATGCACCCCAGACACCACACCTGCACTCATCACAACTACTGTAGTTGACACCTGCAGCACACTCGCCAGACATTCAGACACCCACACAACATACATCCACACTGGCAGCCTGTCTTCTCCCACTGTGTCCACTCCCTTTCCAAAAACACACAAACGCACCAAGAAACCCACCCATCACGCATCCACCACACCTCAGCATACTGTCCAGTCACCTGCACCCACAACACGCACCCCTACACTACTTACGTCCAAGCCCTCTGCCTCCACTTCCACACCCTCCTCCAGGTCCAACCCAATTGCACCCAAAAAAAATTCCTCTCCCGTGCTGACCTCTTCCAACCCACTGGCACACCCCTTCTTGACCCTAAGTGTGCGCACCTCCTTGCCCTTTCCACTTCTTCCACTTCACAGCCCACCCCTGTCCGCCCTTCACATTCCCGTGCCCTTTCCCCAGAGAGGAAGAAGCCCTGTGCAGAGCCAAGTCCATCTGGCTCCACCCCGTTGAAGCACACACCCCACCTTCCAAGGCCAAACCCAAACCCCCTCTACCTTCCGAACGCAAGTCCAAGCCCCACCCCTGTCGCAAATCCCCACCACCCCTGCCCCTGGTGCCTGGATGCCCCATTGTTGCCTCATTAGGTGGAGTACTGTGCACTTTTGGGAGTCAGGTTGGGGCTATTGTGGCCCACACATGTCTGGCACTATGGACTGGCCATTGGCCTTGTTGTGAATAGTTAGCTCTGTGAGCTGAAATTAATATTTATGTGTGCCCTGTGTTTTGGCGGCCTATTCTTGTACCCTGGTCTCTCGTTTCATTGTTTGTGGGTGTGGGGTATTTGTATGTACTATGGTCAGGTTGGATGTGCCTTGTGTCGGGTGAGTACCTCTTGCTGTGGGGTGTATGGGTTGTGCTGCTGTGAAGGGTTGTGGGACCGTTGCAGGGTGGGTGGAGTGGGTGGGTATGTAACAATGCCCTTTCCTCCATTGTGTCGTAGGTTGCAGTACTTACCGTCATCGTCTTCGTTGGCGGTCTCGGTTGTGGAGGTATATGGCAAGGAGCAGGGCTGGCATGATCTGCAGCTCTCTATCCATGTCTGCTTCGGCGCGTTGTGTTGGCCTCCGGTGAGTGTTTCCTTATATTGGGTTTGTTTCCGCCTGGCTTTGCGTGGTGGTGGTTCCCGCCCCGGAACTGACGGCGGTCTAGTGGTTCACTATTTGATGGGTGGGTTGGGCCTTTCTGTCGGCCTGTGGGCGGATTCTGCCGTCGTCGTCGGCACTTCTCTACTGACGGTGGGTGGTTTTCAGGATGTCTGTGTTTCAGTTGGTTCTTTATTTGGCGGTCCGGACCGCTTCTCTGTTGGTGTTTTTTACCGCCACTACCGGCGGCGTGGATTGGACCGCCGTGTTCATAATGAGAGCCAAAGTGTCAGTGCGTGATTTTGGCCTATATGTACAAAGCTTCCCTACGTGTAATGCAGCTAATGCTAATTTCCCTTGCGTTTTAATTGCAGTGTAAGCATAATCATTCTTGTAAGTCCTTTTCTCTAAACCTTTTTCTAATTTTTCTTTTAATGCTTTTCTTCTGTCATCAGTATGCCCTATGAAGCTCTTTTCTAAAGGTGTAAGCAAGCATGTAACATTGTTCTTATGCACATAGGCTGTTCCAAATGTTAGTGTAGGCTCAAAGAATCCTCTAACTAATACTATATCATGCTCTTTAGCTAATCTACTCAAATATCTAATTGTAGGAACTAATGAAAACGCATCGCCATAGTTGGAATAATAATACTGTGGATACTCTTGATTATAGAACCTTGTTAGTAGCAAACTACAGCTTATTCCGAAAGTTAAAGGTAAGCTGTGGTACATAACTCCCTCCTCTACTGATGAAGGAATTTGCAGACACACAAGACAATCCCTTGCATCCATTGTCTCAACATTCTCACTCAACAAGCAATAGAAAACATTAGAAGAAAGCTCTCCCTGAGTACTAGTATAATCATGCAAATACTTCTCATCTAACTTAACCTCTCCAAAGCTGTTAGCGTAGTAGTCTCAGGAACAAAAGTATTAGTGGCTCCTTTCACATCAAGAATAGACATTCCCACAATCACCACTATAAAAAAAATTCCACACATAATTGCAAATCCAACAATCCTATATCTACAGCGCCTAGCATTTCTACCTTGATTATTTAATTCAGCCATTATCTGTAAAGAATCAGAAAGCAGAATGAACTCTTATATAAAGTGCAGTAAAAATAAAAAATAAAAAATCTTCTCTCACAGTTCAGCCTTACACTCAGGAACCCTTTTCCTTGTCAAAATTGATTAGCAGCTTGTAATATACAGGTTTTATGTCAAATCAGGTTATCAGTGTCTCGTCCAGTTTTATTTTCAACAGTCTCTTTAAGATTTTTCAAATTGGCTCAACAATTCAGCTTCATGTCCATCTTCAGGTTACATCAAAGTACTGACTCAGAACCTCTCTATCAAAACAACAAGACATAATTCGTGTTGCCATTCATTAGTAGTGGCATATGCCCATTCAGGACCTGCGTAATGCTGACTTGCTATTCTCTTTCTTTTCAACTTTTGATCACCACTTAGTTCTCCTTCACTCAATTCTACTTTTCTCGTAGTATCGACTTCTTCCTCTATTGTTTCATGTATGACCAATTCCTTTCTTTTCCCTACTTGTGACTCAGGCCAATTATCTCCTTTTCTCGATCCTTCTGTCAGTATTCTCCTCAGGATTGGATTCTTATCCTTTTCTTTCTCTATGGTGTTTTCTCTTGATGGACCTGCAACGGGCTCAGGAGAAGTAGGATTACTTTGACCCGTCTCAAGTCTTTCCCCCTCTTGGTCTGGCACTTGCTCTGTTTCCTTTTCAGCGCCGTCTGCTTCCGGGAGAACCTCTGTTGAGCCAGGCTCTCCTACTGTATCCGTTGAGATTGATTCTTCTGCACCCTCCTGTAATTCTTCACTTTTTGTCTTTTACAGGGGTGATAGAACAATCTTCCACAAGCTCTGGTTCAATTTCAGGCTCTTTTGGTTCTCTTTCTGGCTCAGGTGCGACAACCTGTTTCGCTGTTGTTGGTGCTCTCAACAACACTTCTTCATGATCCTGTGGACATGCCACTTTCTTCGTGTGACTCGCGTGTATCCAGTTCGGAAGTCCTGCACACTTCACAGCTGTCGTTGTTGTCAAAACCACATGGTAAGGATCTCTCCAGCATGGCTCTAAACACGTCTTTCAAACATGTTTTCGGACAACGACCCAGCCACCAGCTCTGATTGTGCCCTGGATCGTGGATGGGTGGCAGGGTGGTGACCTGCACCTGCTGAGAGAAAGAGCGAACCACATCAGCCAGACCCTTGCAGTAGTCCAACACCATATCATCTGTAATATTCACAAGTGCATTGGCTGGAACTGCTGGTAATCTCATTGTTCTGCCCATGAGAATTTGTGGGGCGACAGCCCTGTCTTCCTGTCAGGTGTATTTTTCATCAACATCAACACCAAAGGCAATGCATCTAGCCATTGTAGATTCGTAGCTGCGCACGTTTTTGCAACTCTTGATTTCAAGGTACCATTCATCTGTTCCACTAGTCCTGATGCTTCAGGGCGGTAACTACAATATAACTTTTGCTCAATGTTTAGTGCTGCACATAAGAGTTTAATCACCTAGTTATTGATGTGATATCTCCTATCTGATTCTAAAGCGATGGGAAACCCGAAACATGGTATCAACTCTCCAAGCAACAGTTTTGCTACTGTGAGACTGTCATTTCTTCTGGTGGGGGTTGCTTTAATCCAGTGACTAAAAATGCACACAACACGTACTTCAAACGTCCACACGCAGGCATCTCAATGAAATCCAATTGCATTCTGCTGAATGGATCCCCTGCTCTTCCAATGTGGCTCAAATTCACCACTGTCCCTTTTCCCACATATAGCTGCTGACAAATTATACAGCGATGACATACTGCCTCTGCGGCGTGCCTAAACGTAGGACTGAACCAGTCAATCTTGAACAATCAAACCATGGCATCCTTCCCAATGTGTGCCTGTCCGTGATAATACCTGGCCATTTGCGACAATAAACTATTTGGCAGGACCATCTGACCCTCCTCAGAAACCCAAATTTCATCAGGCCTTTGAACACATTTTAGTTTAGACCAAAGTCGTTTCTCTTCCTTGTCAACATTATTTTGCATTGTTTTCAATTCTTCCAAAGTATTGATCACTTTCAATGCAAAACTTGTACATCAGTTTCCATTTATCTTTAAACGATATACAGTTCAATGCGCAAAATCTTGCAACTTGAACCGCATATCCATTTCCTAGTGAGATGTAGTCCGGTGTCTTTTGATGTGCACTGCATTTCACCACGGCAATTTCTTCAGGTAACTGTATTGCGTACAGCAATTCTTTTATTCTGTCGCCATTTCTCACTGGTGAACCAGTAGAGGTCAGGAAACCTCTTTGCAACCACAACTGACCAAAATCATGAACAATATCAAATCCATATTGACTATCTGTGTAGATGGTATCTCTTAATCTAGCAGATACATGGCACGCTCTAGTAGGAGCAATCAATTCTGCTACTTGTGCAGAATACACACCTCGAAGCCAAGAAGCTTTTAAACTACCTGTGATCGTACACACAGCATTACCTGCTCTCAATGTTCCTGTACCATCTCTGAGACATGAGCCATCAACAAAGACAATTTGTTCATTTTCTTCCAATTGTGTGTCTCTGATATCTGGTCTAGGTTTCGTGCACAATTCAGTTACCTTGAGACAATCATGCTCAATGTCTTCCTTCTTTTCAATTTCAACAGTATCACTAGGAAGTAATTTTGCCGGGTTCAGCACAGTACATCTTTTCAATGTTACATTTGAAGCACATAGAATGCTCGTCTCATACCTTGTCAGTCTGTCACCAGTCAAATACTGTGTTTTCGTTCTTGTCAGTAAAATCTCAACAGAGTGAGGTACCATTACCGTCAAAGGGTATCCCATCACTACTCCCTCACACTGTTATAAGCTTTGACCAACTGTGGTGACTACACGCAAACATCCTGGTAAGGCTGCTGTGTGGTCCAAGGTAGCTGAAAAATAGGCTACTGGGCGATAAGTACCTCCATGGACCTGTGTCAAGACAGACAAAGAACAAGCATCACGTTCATGAAAAAACAATATGAATGGCTTCGTATAATCAGGCATTCGCAACGCTGGAGCTCTGCACAAACTCTCTCAACTGAGTGAACGCTTTCATCTGATCCTGATCTAAGGTAATGGGATCCGTAACCTCCTTATGTGTCAGCTTCTGCAATGATTTGGCAATCACAGCAAAATTTGGAATCATCTGACAACAATAACCTACCATTCCCCAAAACATCCTGACATCTCTCTGTGAAGTTGGGGGACTTCTCTGTAGTATCAATGTAATCCTTTCACTGGAAATTCTCCTTGACCCCTTCTCAATTTGGTGCCCCGACACCTTATGTCCAAACTTTCTGTGAGAAAGTAGCCTCTTTCTAGCATACTCTAACTACGTGTGGGTGTATTGTACTGGGAGAAAACTAGGCGCTCTGGGTAGCGAGGTGAATATCAACGAAGAAATGGTGCACTCTTGAAAGACCACACCCAAAAAGTCTTGATAGATGCTAAAAGCACTATTGCTAATATAAAGTACAAGAGGCACTCATTATAACATGAAAAATAATAGTACTCATAAGTCATTATACATAGGTAATGTTTTGTCATATATTTCTGAAAATTAATAGGATTATTTCCAACATAATCCCCAATTACAGTATCACTGTCCAAATCCAAATAGTAGAATTAATTGATCTGTTGTTCCAAGATTGCTATGATCCAAAGTCCAAGTCCAGATTTCTCTAATCAAAGTTCAATCATATTCTTCAAAAGATGATATAGCTTATTATTTAAACTTTAGTAGCCGCATCCAAATTGATAGCCAGTCCAGATTTCTCTAATCAAAGTTCAATCATATTCTTCAAAAGATGATATAGCTTATTATTTAAACTTTAGCAGCCGCATCCAAATTGATAGCCAGTCCAGATTTTCTCAACTCAAGGTTCAATCATATTCTTCAAAGGATGATATAGCTTGCTATTTAAATTTTAGCAGCCGCATCCAAATTGATAGCCAACACGTGTTTCGTCCGGGAGTTTCCCAATGACTTCATCAGGGCTAAACATATATGTAGATGCGTCCCATATCATAAGTATTCCTTACAAGCGAATCCCAGAATAATTCTGTTAAGCAACTTATCTGATATCAGTTATATCAATCCACCTTCCAATTAGTCAAAACGTGAAGCGCGAGTACGCGTTTGTATCGATGAAGTATCAAAAGTTTTGTAACTTGGAATAAGGAATACTTATGATATAGGACGCATCTACATATATGTTTAGCCCTGATGAAGTCATTGGGAAACTCCCGAACGAAACACGTGTTGGCTATCAATTTGGATGCGGCTGCTAAAATTTAAATAATAAGCTATATCATCCTTTGAAGAATATGATTGAACCTTGATTTGAGAAAATCTGGACTGGCTATCAATTTGGATGCGGCTGCTAAAGTTTAAATAATAAGCTATATAATCTTTTGAAGAATATGATTGAACTTTGATTAGAGAAATCTGGACTTGGACTTTGGATCATAGCAATCTTGGAACAGATCAATGTATTCTACTATTTGGATTTGGACAGTGATACTGTAATTGGGGATTATGTTGGAAATAATCCTATTAATTTTCAGAAATATATGACAAAACATTACCTATGTATACTGACTTATGAGTACTATTACTATTTCTAGCATAGTTACCCCCACTTTTGGCCTGTTTGTGAGTGTGTGTCAGTGTGTTTTGCCTGTCTCACTGGGATCCTGCTAGCCAGGACCCCAATGCTCCTAGTTTGTGGCCTAATGTGTATAACTGTGTAGTGCCTAACTGTGTCACTGAGGCTTTGCTAACCAGAACATCAGTGCTTATACTCTCTCTGCTTTTAAATTTGTCACTGTAGGCCAGTGATTTCATTTACCAATTTCAATTGGCACACTGGACCCACCTTATAAGTCCCTAGTATATGGTACCTAGGTACCAAGGGCATTGGGGTTCCAGGAGATCCATATGGGCTGCAGCATTTCCTTTGCCACCTATAGGGAGCTCAGACAAACCCTTCCACAGGACTGCCACTGCAGCCTGCGAGAAATAGTGCACACACTATTTCACAGCCATTTTCACTGCGCTTAAGTAAGTTATAAGTCACCTATATGTCTAACCTTCACTTGCTGAAGGTTAGGTGCAAAGTTTCTAAGTGTGTGGGCACACTTGCACTAGCAAAGGTGCCCCCACATAGTTCAGGGCCATTTCCCCGGACTTCGTGAGTGCGGGGACGCCATTACACGCGTGCACTACATATAGGTCAATACTTATATGTAGCTTCACAATGGTAACTCCGAATATGGCCATGTAATATGTCCAAGATCATGGAATTGTCCCCCCATTCCAAATCTGGTATTGGGGAGCCAATACCATGCATCCTGAGGGCTCCACCATGGACCCCCAGTACTGCCAAATCAGCACTCTGAGGCTTGCACTGCAGCTACAGCTGCTGCCACCTCACAGACAGGGTTCTGCCCTCCTGGGGTCTGGGCAGCCCAGTCCCAGGAAAGCAGAACAAAGCATTTCCTCTGAGAACAGGGTGTTACACCCTCTCCCTTTGGAAATAGGTGTTTCAGGCTGGGGAGGGGTAGCCTCCCCCAGCCTCTGGAAATGCTTTGAAGGGCACAGATGGTGCCCTCCTTGCATAAACCAGTCTACACTGGTTCAGGGACCCCTTCTCCCCTGTTCTGGCGGGGAACTGGACAAAGGAAAGGGGAATGACCACTCCCATGTCCATCACCATCCCAGGGGTGGTGCCCAGAGCTCCTCCAGTGTGTCCCAGATGTTAGCCATCTTTCTTTGCAAGGTGTGGGGACACTCTGGAGGGGTCTGAGTGGCCAGTGCCAGCAGGTGACGTCAGAGGCCCCTCCTGATAGGTCCATACCTGATAAGGTAGCCAATCCCCCTCTCAGGGCTATTTAGGGTCTCTCCTGTGGGTTCTCATCAGATTCTGCTTGCAAGTTTCCTTCAGGAATCCTCTGCAACAACTTCAGCATCCTCTGACCTCAGATCAACTTCAGCCTGCACCAAGAACCGCTGCAACTGCAACAAAGTGCCTACAAGAGACACTTTTCTTCAGCAACATCAGCTCCAAGTCAGCAACTGCACAGTTTCCATGGTGTGCATGCTCTGGGGACTCCCTGTCTTCATTCTGCACCAGAAGGACCGAAGAAATCTCCTGTGGAGTGACAGAGTCACTCCCCTGCTCCAGCAGGCACCTTCCAAGGTGAAGACTGGTACCCTGGGACTCCTCTCACGGCGACGAGCTTGCTCCTATGGACACAGAGGGTGGATATAATTGACATAGACTGTCCTGAGGTCCTGCTGACGCAATTTGGAGGAGGTAAGACCTTGCCTTCCCCAAGAACGATGGTACCAGTGTATTTTGTGTTTTCTTTGCCTCCCGAGGCCTCTGTACACTCTTTGCAAAATTACTTCAAGCACAGCCTGGTCTAGATCCCCAGCACTCCATCCTGTGATGCTCAACTTGCTGAGTAGTTCTCCGGCAGCGTGGGACCTTCTTTTGTTGTGCTGCATCAACCACATTTTGCACCTCCTTTGAATCCAGATCCTGTGGCTTCTGGGGGTTCTGCCTGGCACCCTGAGGGCTCTCTAAAGTGCTGAGAGCCCCCTCTTCCTCCTCACACAGAGTTGAGGCCCCCAGGTCCCTCCTGGGTCCATCCAGTGCTATTTTGATGAAAAATGCACTTTTGCCGTAGCCAAGGCTTGTTGGCTCCTTCCAACACAAAATCTAATCTGCAGCGATCTTCACGCCGTGGGACATCTTTTGCATCACGCAGGAACCCACTGGCATCTTCCTAGAGTGCATTTCTGCAGTCTTGAGCTAACCAGGGACTCTTCTTTTACACCCTCTTCTGGGTTGGCAGGGGCTCCTGTCTTTCCTGGAACTTCTTTCGACTTCTGGACTTGGTCCCCTTCCTCTGCAGGTCTTCAGGTACAATAACCCCGCAGTTGTTCTTTGCAGACTTGGTTGGCTGCTGCAAAATCCCAAAAATGAGGTGTAGTGTGTCCTATGGAAACTTGCAGTACTTTAGTCCTGCTTTTCTGGAGTTTACTTACCTTTACTGTATTCTTACACTCACAGCAATTCTGCACACACTACACTTGCCTAGGAGGGAATACGTGATTTAAATTCCACTTTTTTAGTATATGGATGGTGTTGCCCCTAGACCTATTTTCTCCCTTTGCATTCTATAGGATTTCCTACTGTTTGCATTGTTCTATGACTATTTACTTGTCTAACTTTGGTGTCTAGTGTGTATATTGTGTTTAATACTTACCTCCAGAAGGAGTATTGTCTCTAAGATATTTTTTGGTACTGTGTCACCCAAATAAATACCTTTATTTTTGGTAACACTGAGTATTGTCTATACTTGTGTCTATAAGTACTGTGTGACTATAAGTGGTATTGCATGAGCTTTGCATGTCTCCTAGTTCAGCCTACGCTGCTCTGCTATAGCTACCTCTATCAGCCTAAGCTGCTAGAACACTACTACATTCACTAAGAAGGGATAACTGGACCTGGGGTAAGGTGTAAGTACCCAGGGTACCCACTGCAAACCAGGCCAGCCTCCTGCACTTTCCCAAGTGATTCAACAGGGCAATCGAGTCGTACTTACACCCGTCCCTTGTTTTGGATGCGATCAGTAAGTCGTCAATGTACTGCACAAAAGTCGATTGGTACGGTAGTTACAATGACTCCAGATTTTTTTTCAAAATCTGATTAAACAAAGACGGTGACTCTGTGTATGGAAGCCTGCACCAGCTGTAAACTGTAACTAGGAATTTGAAACTAAAAAGAAACTGACTATCCTCATGGAGAGGCACAGAAAAGAAAGCTTGTGACAAATCAACCACTGTGAACCACTCTGCATCGCATGGAATCTGAAACTATTACTGCTGGGTTTGGCACCACAGGACAACACTTGACCACCATGTCATTCACTTTTCACAAGTCTTGCACAATTCGCACCTTCCCACACGGCTTCTTTAAGCCCATTATCGGTGAATTACATGGACTACTCAAACTTCTTTCAAAACCCCTTGTTTCAGAAAATCTCCAATTATTTGTGCCACTTTCATCAGAACATCTTGTGCCATGTTAGACTGTGGAAGCAGCGGAAACACTACATTCGGCTTTAAAGTGATCTTAATTGGCTCCATTCCCTTGATCAAACCTACTTCTTTACCTGTCAGGTCCCACACATTTTCCTGCAAGTCTGCATGCAATTCTTTCACAGTAAACATCGGGAAAAACTGAATCAACTGGTGTTCTTCATTAACGGTTTCAGACTCAGTTTCAGGAGCTTGTTCTTCCTCATCATCACTATTCGTCTGGACCTCTATTCCAGCAGTTGAACAACTAATCGAGCATCTGGTTTTGCACAACAAGTCCCTTCCCAGTAAGGATACTGGACCTGAGTCACAGACTACAAACTTATGTAGTCCCTGGAAGTTGCCAATTTCAACCTGTACTGGATCTGTGATCGGATTTATCAACTGTCTGTTCGTTACCCCTACAACCTGCACTGTTCTGCCTGAAAGAGTTAAAGTTCAGAACTTCTGCACTTCTCACTGTAGAACGTGTAGCTCCTGTGTTCACTAGGAATGAAACTCTATGACCCATTACCTTCCCTTTCACAAAAGGTCCTCTCTGATCTACCTCTACGGATGCTGCAAGCATGCATGGCTCCTCATCTGAACTCCCGCTCATCCATTCATCATTTATTTCATTCTCACTATTTGAATTGGTTCGCTGTGTCACTACTTGTGTCTTGTCTCTGACATGTGACCTGCTCAGTAAGCATCTGGAGGGGTCTCTGACGTCATGTGCTGGCACTGGCCATTCTGAGGCCTCCAGAGTGTCCCCACACCTTGGAAAACAAATGGCTGAAGTCTGGGACACACTGGAGGAGCTCTGGGCATCACCCCTGGGGTGGTGATGGACAGGGGAGTGGTTACTCCCCTTTCCTCTATCCAGTTTCACGCCAGAGCAGGGTCTGAGGGTCCCTGAACCGGTGTAGACTGTCTTCTGCAAGGAGACTACCATCTGTGCTCTTCAAAGCATTTCCAGAGACTGCGGGAGGCTACCCCTCCCAAGCCTGTAACACCATTTTCCAAGGGGAGAGGGAGTAACACCCTCCTCCCAAAGGAGATACTTTGTTCTGCCTTCCTGGGACTGAGCTGCTCAGAACCCTCTCTGTGAGGTGGCAGCAGCTGTAGCTGCAGTGCAAGCCTCAGAGCTGGTTTGGCCGTGCTGGGGGTCCATGGTGGAGCCCCCAGGAAGCATGGAATTGTCTCCCCAGTACCAGATTTGGAATGGGGGGGGACAATTCCATGATCTTAGACACCTTACATGGCCATATTCGGGGCTACTATTGTGAAGCTACATATAGGTATTGACCTATGTGTAGTGTCCGCGTGTAATGGTGTCCCAGCACTCCCAAAGTCCGGGGAAATGGCCCTGAACTATGTGAGGGCACCTTTGCTAGTGCAAGGTTGCCCTCACACTCAGTAACTTTGCACCTAACCTTCAGCAAGTGAAGGTTAGACATATAGGTGACTTATAAGTTACTTAAGTGCAGTGAAAACGGCTGTGAAATAACGTGTGCATTATTTCACGCAGGCTGCAATGGCAGTCCTGTGAAAGGGTTTGCCTGAGCTCCTTATGGGTGGCAAAAGAAATGCTGCAGCCCATAAGGATCTCCTGGAACCTCAATGCCCTGGGTACCTAGGTTCAAACTAGGGACTTATAAGGGGGGGTCCAGTGTGCAAATTGAAAGTGGTAAATGAAGTCACTAGCCTACAGTGACAAATTTAAAAGCAGAAATAACATAAGCACTGAGGTTCTGATTAGCAGAGCCTCAGTGACACAGTCAAGCACTAATCAGACACACACATTAGGCCATAAACTATGAGCACTGGGGTCCTGACCAGCAGGATCCCAGTGAGACAGGCAAAAACATACTGACATACATTTAAAAATGGGGGTAACATGACAAGAAAGATGGTACTTTCCTACAATGGAAACAGGATTGGTGGGCGATGTGTGACTGGCCAGATTGTATGTGTAATTGTGTCCTCTTGTTTGCATTCCCCCTGCAGGTCAGAGCCCATCAGAAGAAGGGATTGTGGCATGCCATCGCCAAGGACGTGCGGACCCATGGGGTCTACAGCAGGCGGAGCACCCACTGCAGGAAACGGTGGGATGACCTGAGATGCTGGGCATGGAAGACCATGGAGGCCCAGCTGGGGATGGCCTCCCAACGAGGAAGAGGTGACCGTCGGAATCTTACCCCCCTGATGGCCCGCATACTGGCGGTGGCCTACCCAGAGCTGGATGGGTGCTTGAGGGCATCACAGCAGCCACAAGGGGGTGAATACAGTGGGCGTTACTACAACAATTTGTAGGTGACATGGGATCCGGGTGGTGGGTGTGAGTTAGTGGGTGCGAGTTAGTGGGTGCCCCTTAATGCCAGGCCAGACATTGCAGCGTGATCCAGCTCAAGGGTAATGGGTGTACGGCAAATGCAGGTTACCTAGCTTGTTTGCATTCCATGTCAGTCAGGGCTTTGTGGGTCCCAGGAGGGGTGAAGTTGGCAGTGGTTGGCCCTCATCTTACTGTGGCATATAGCCAAATTAATGCCAGAGCAATGCATAGTGCTCAATCCTGATCCCTGCGTGCGACGGTGCTGTGTATGCCAACTGTGGTGTTGGTGCAGTAATTGACCCAGTGTTTTCTTTCTTTCTCCCACCCCCTTTTTGCTTCTGTCATCCTGTCCATGTGTGCATTAGCATCATCTTGCGGAGGAGCAGGGCACCGGTGACAGAGGGAGCTGCATCCCACAGGACCCAGGAGGCAGAGTCCACAGATGCTGAGGGAACCAGTGGGACGGAGGGTGAGGTGAGCACCACGGTGGAGACGGGAGGCGACAACACTGACTCAGATACCTCCTCCGATGGAAGCTCCCTGGTGGTGGCAGACACCTCTGTGACCACCCCAGCTGCAGGTACAGCCGCCACCCCCGTACCAGCACCGCACTCCCAGTAGCCCCTCAGCGAGTTGCCTGTGCCCACTCACCCAGGAGGGAGGGCATCTCCTTCGCCCTAGGCACCTCAGGCCCTGCCCCAGTGAGCCCTGCTGCCCCGAGTGAGGAGGCTATTGACCTCCTGTGATCCATCTCTGTAGGGCAGTCAACCAGTGTGAATGCCATCCAGGGGCTGGCATCCCAGATGCAGCAATGCAATGCATCCCTGGAGGGCATCCACAGTGGATTGGTGGCCCAACAGGGATTGATTCAGGCTCAGGCCTCCTCTATGATGGAAGCCATTGTCCCTGTTCCTACCGTCCCCCCTCCAAAAAGTCCCAGTTTCCTCAACCACAACCCATCCCATGCACACATACAGATGAGCATGCACACAAGACCACACACAAGAGTGGCACAGACAAACACATTCACGACACTTCAGCCCACAAGCACTCTCGCAAACACAAGACAGTTGCACACACAACCACATCCACATCAACTGCTTCCACTGTCTCCCCCTCCTCCACCTCCCTCACAGTCATGTCCACATTCACACCTGCATGCACTGCTTCAGCATCCACCACCAGCATCACCACACCAAGCAGCACCCACACCTCACTTGCAGACACCACCACAACATCCATCCACGCGTCCCTTGTGTCCTCTCCAACCCTGGCTGTCCCCCCCCTTCCTAAAGGACACTAACGCAGGCACTCAGGCACCCAACAGCCATCCACCTCACATCAGCACACTCTCCATGCACCTGCACCCAAGTTCAGCAGACGTACTCCTCCAACAACCACTCCCTCAACTTCCACTCCCATCCCTCCTCCATCATCCCACCCCACCGTCTCTAAGAAGCTTTTCCTTGCCCAACTTGACCTCTTCCCAGCCCTTCTCTCCCATCCTGCCCGTAAGAGCAGAGTACCAATGGCCCAGCACCTCAGCCAAACAGTCCACGGGGACAGTGGAGGCACCTCCTAGTCGTGGAGGCAAGACAGTGAAGGATCCCACTGCAACAGTTAGGAAGGGGAAGGAACCCACTACAACAGCCAGGAAGGGGAAGGATTCCACTACAACAGCCAGGAAGGGGAAGTATCCCACTACAACAGCTAGGACAGGGATGAAGCCTTCACCACCTGCCATAAAAGTGAAGAACCCCTCACCTCCAGCTGCAACTCAGCATCCTTTGCCTCCAACGAAGGCTGTCCAGGAGGCACCTTCCACAGGTGAGACATAGCAGCCCTCGCCTCCAATGGAGGCTGGCAGGTTACCACCACCACCAGTGGTCACGGAGCCCTCACCTCCAGCTGAGACGTGCAGCCCTCACCTCCAGCTGAGACGGTGCAGCCCTCACCTCCAGCAGCGAACATGTAGGCCACCCTCCAGGGACTGATGTACAAGGAGCCCCCGCCAGAACCAGTGGGTGAGTCCCCCACCTAAGAGGCTGTGACCTTGCACTCCCCAGCAGAGAGGAATGGACATGGATCCCACTCCTGAACTAGTGGGCGAGTCCCCCACTTCAGAGAATGTGACCTTGCACTCCCCAGCAGAGAGGAATGGGCTTGGAGCCCCATCTAGAACCAGTGGGCAAGTTCCAGAATTTGGCTGAGGTGCCTGTAGGAGGCTGGCCTGGCTTGTAGTGGGTACCAAAGGTACTTACACCTTGTGCCAGGTCCAGTTATTCCTTATTGGTAGAATAGAGGTGTTTTAGCAGCTTAGACCGATAGAAGGTAGCTATGGCAAAGCAGCTTAGGCTGAACTAGGAGACATGCAAAGCTCCTACTATACCACTTATATCATATGCACAATATCATAAGAAAACACAATACACAGAGGGGGTCATTCTGACCCTGGCGGTCTTTGACCGCCAGGGCGGAGGACCGCGGGAGCACCGCCGACAGGCCGGCGGTGCTCCAATGGGGATTCCGACCGCGGCGGTAAAGCCGCGGTCGGACCGGCACCACTGGCGGGGTCCCGCCAGTGTACCGCGGCCCCATTGAATCCTCCGCGGCGGCGCAGCTTGCTGCTGTCCAGGGGGGGCAGGAGCCCAGGAAACCCCGGATGAAGGTGCAAGGAAGCTGCCTCTGGATGGAAGAAGCTTGGAATTCTGCAAGAACGAAGAGGACTAGGAACTTCTCCTTTTGTAAGGAAGATGTCCCATGTCACAATGAAGGTTGCAGAAGTGTTCCCATGCAGAAATACCGCAAACAAACCTTGCTAGCTGCAAGGGTCGCGGTAGAGGTTTTTGGGTGCTGCTGAGGACCAGGAATGACCAGGATGTTGCCCCTTGGAGGAGGAGACAGAAGGGGAGCTCAGCAACGCAGAGAGCCCTCACAGAAGCAGGCAGCACCCACAGAAGTACCTGAACAGGCACTTGGAAGATTTGTGAACTGGAGCCCACGCAGAGTTACAAAAGAAGGTCCCACAACATCAGAGGCCAACTCAGTGGGTTGAGCACTGCAGGGTGAAGTGCTGGGGACCAAGGCTGGGCTGTGCACAAAGGAAATCCTAGAAGAGTGCACAGAAGCCGGAGCAGCTGCAAATCACGCAGTACACAGGTTTGCAGTCTAGCGTGGGAAGGCAAGGACTTACCTCCACCAAACTTGGACTGAAGGGCCACTGGAATGTGGGAGTCACTTGGGTAGAGTTCCTGTGTTCCAGGGACCATGCTTGTCAGGATGAGAGGGGACCCAGAGGACCAGTGATGCAGACTTTTGGTGCCTGCATTAGCAGGGGGAAGATTCTGTCGACCCACAGGAGATTTCTTCTGTGCTTCTGGTGCAGGGTGAAGGCAGGTGACCCCCAGAGCATGCACCACCAAAAAACAGTTGAGAAAGTGGGCAGGATGAGGCCCTACAATGTTGCTGGTAGTCGTCTTGCTATTTTGTTGCGGTTTTGCAGGCGTCCTGGAGCAGTCAGTGGTCGATCCTTGGTAGAAGGTGAAGAGGGAGATGCAGAGGAACTCTGATGAGCTCTTGCATTCATTATCTGAAGAATTCCCCAAAGCAGAGACCCTAAATAGCCAGAAAAGGAGGTTTGGCTACCAAGAAAGGAGGATTGGCTACCAAGAAAGGTAAGAGCCTATCAGAGGGGGCGTCTGATGTCACCTGCTGGCACTGGCCACTCAGAGCAGTCCAGGGTGCCCCCAACACCTCTGTTTCCAAGATGGCAGAGGTCTGGGACACACTGGAGGAGATCTGGGCACCACCCCTGGGAGGTACTGGTCAGGGGAGTGGTCACTCCCCTTTCCTTTGTCCACTTGCGCACCAGAGCAGGGCTGGGGGATCCCTGAACTGGTGTAGACTGGCTTATGCAGAGATGGGCACCATCTGTGCCCATCAAAGCATTTCCAGAGGCTGGGGGAGGCTGCTCCTCCCCAGCCCTTCACACCTATTTCCAAAGGGAGAGGGTGTAACACCCTCGCTCAGAGGAAATCTGTTGTTCTGCCTTCCTGGGCCAGGGCTGGCTGGAACGAAAGAGGGCATAAACCTGTCTGAGGGGTTGGTAGCAGCAGCTGCAGTGGAAACCCCGGAAAGGCAGTTTGGCAGTACCCGGGTTCTGTGCTAGAGACCCGGGGGATCATGGAATTGTCCCCCCAATACCAGAATGGTATTGGGGGGACAATTCCATGATCTTAGACACGTTACATGGCCATGTTCGGAGTTACCATTGTGACGCTATACATAGGTAGTGACCTATGTATAGTGCACACGTGTAATGGTACCACAGCACTCACAAAGTCCGGGGAATTTGCCCTGAACGATGTGGGGGCACCTTGGCTAGTGCCAGGGTGCCCACACAGGAAGTAACTTGGCACCCAACCTTCACTAGGTGAAGGTTAGACATATAGGTGACTTATAAGTTACTTATGTGCAGTGGTAAACGGCTGTGAAATAACCTGGACGTTATTTCACTCAGGCTGCAATGGCTGGCTTGTGTAAGAATTGTCTGAGCTCCCTATGGGTGGCAAAAGAAATGCTGCAGCCTATAGGGAACTCCTGGAACCCCAATACCCTGGGTACCTAAGTACCATATACAAAGGAATTATATGGGTGTCCCAGTGAGCCAATGAGAATTGGTAAATTTAGTCACTTGCCTGCAGTGACACATTTGGAAAGCAGAGAGACCATAAACACTGAGGTTCTGGTTAGCAGAGCCTCAGTGATACAGTTAGGCACCACACAGGGAACACATACAGGGCACATACTATGAGCACTGGGGTCCTGCCTGGCATTATCCCAGTGACACAAGGACTAAAACAACATACATACAGTGAAATATGGGGGTAACATACCAGGCAAGATGGTACTTTCCTACACAACCCCCCCCCCCCCCCCCCAAACGAAGGACAAGAAGACTAGCCATGACCTGATGAGTCTTCATTGTCTAAGTGGAAATATCTGGAGAGTCCATCTGCATTGGAGTGGGTACTCCCAGGTCTATGTTCCACTGTATAGTCCATTCCCTGTAGAGATATGGACCACCTCAACAATTTAGGGTTTTCAACTTTCATTTGTTTTAGCCAAAGTAGAGGTGTGTGGTCTGTCTGAACAATAAAGTGAGTACCAAACAGATATGGCCTCAACTTTTTCAATGCCCAGACCACAGCAAAGGCCTCCCTCTCTATGGCAGACCAATGCTTTTCTCTAGGGGTCAACCTTCTGCTGATAAAAGCAACTGGTTGATCCTGGCCCTCAGAATTCAGTTGTAATAAGACTGCCCCTACCCCTAATTCAGATGCATCAGTTTGAACAATTATTTTCTTGGAGTAACATGGGCTTTTTAGGACAGGTGCAGAGCACATGGTCTGTTTGAGCTCCTCAAAAGCTTTCTGACAGCTAGCTGTCCATAACACCTTCTTAGTCATTTTCTTACTTGTGAGATCATTAAGAGGGGCTGCTATGGAGCCATCATTTTTAATGAATCTCCTGTAATAACCTGTGAGGCCTAAAAAGGCTCTCACCTGGGTCTGAGTTGTAGGGGGAACCCAATCCATGATTGTCTGGATTTTCCCCTGTAGTGGTGCAATCTGTTTTCCACCTAGCAGGTGGCCCAGATAAACCACTTTCCCCTGCCCTATCTGGCACTTTGAGGCCTTGATAGTGAGGCCTGCTGTAGGAAAGTACCATCTTGCCTGGCATGTTACCCCCATATTTCACTGTATATATGTTGTTTTAGTCTATGCGTCACTGGGACCCTGTCAGGCAGGGCCCCAGTGCTCATAAGTATGTGCTCTGTATGTGTTCCCTGTATGATGCCTAACTGTCTCACTGAGGCTCTGCTAACCAGAACCTCAGTGGTTATGCTCTCTCTGCTTTCCAAATTTGTCACTAACAGGCTAGTGACTAAATTTACCAATTCACGTTGGCATACTGCTACACCCATATAATTCCCTAGTATATGGTACTGAGGTACCCAGGGTATTGGGGTTCCAGGAGATCCCTATGGGCTGCAGCATTTATTTTGCCACCCATAGGGAGCTCTGACAATTCTTACACAGGCCTGCCAGTGCAGCCTGAATGAAATAACGTCCACGTTATTTCACAGTCATTTACCACTACACTTAAATAACGTTTAAGTCACCTATAGGTCTAACCTTCATCTGGTGAAGGTTGGGTGCAAAGTTACTTAGTGTGTGGGCACCCTGGCACTAGCCAAGGTGCCCCCACATCGTTCAGGGCAAATTCCCCGGACTTTGTGTGCGGGGACACCATTACACGTGTGCACTGTACATAGGTCACTACCTATGTACAGCGTCACAATGGTAACTCCGAACGTGGCCATGTAACATGTCTAAGATCATGGAATTGTCACCCATATACCATTCTGGTATTGGGGGGACAATTCCATGATCCCCCGGGTCACTAGCACAGAACCCGGGTACTTCCAAACTGCCTTTCCGGGGTCTCCACTGCAGCAGCTGCTGCTGCCAACCCCTCAGACAGGTTTCTGCCCTCCTGGGGTCCAGGCAGCCCTGGCCCAGGAAGACAGAACAAAGGATTTCCTCTGAGAGAGGGTGTATCACCCTCTCCCTTTGGAAATAGGTGTGAGGGCTGGGGAGGAGTAGCCTCCCCCAGCCTCTGGAAATGCTTTGATGGGCACAGATGGTGCCCATCTCTGCATAAGCCAGTCTACATCGGTTTAGGGATCCCCCAGCCCTGCTCTGACGCGAAACTGGACAAAGGAAAGGGGAGTGACCACTCCCCTGACCAGTACCTCCCAGGGGTGGTGCCCAGATCTCCTCCAGTGTGTCCCAGACCTCTGCCATCTTGGAAACAGAGGTGTTGGGGGCACCCTGGACTGCTCTGAGTGGCCAGTGCCAGCAGGTGACATCAGACGCCCCCTCTGATAGGCTCTTACCTTTCTTGGTAGCCAATCCTCCTTCCTAGGTAGCCAAACCTCATTTTCTGGCTATTTAGGGTCTCTGCTTTGGGAATCTCACCAGATAACGAATGCAAGAGCTCATCAGAGTTCCTCTGCATCTCCCTCTTCACCTTCTGCCAAAGGATCGACCGCTAACTGCTCAGGACGCCTGCAAACCGCAACAAAGTAGCAAGATGACTACTAGCAACCTTGTATCGCTTCATTGTGCCGGCTTTCTCGACTGTTTAAAGGTGGTGCATGCTCTGGGGGTAGCCTGCCTCCTCTCTGCACCAGGAGCTCTGAAGAAATCTCCCGTGGGTCAACAGAATCTTCCCCCTGCAACCGCAGGCACCAAAAGACTGCATCACTGGTCCTCTGGGTCCCCTCTCGGCACGACAAGTCTGGTCCCTGGAACTCAGCAACTCTGTCCTAGTGACTATCACAGTCCAGTGACTCTTCAGTCCAAGTTTGGTGGAGGCAAGTCCTTGTCTCCCCAGGCTAGACTGCATTGTTGGGTACTGCGTGATTTGCAGCTGCTCCGGCTCCTGTGCACTCTTCCAGGATTTCCTTCATGCACAGCCAAGCCTGGGTCCTGACACTCTAACCTGCAGTGCACAACCTTCTGAGTTGTCCTCCGGCGTCGTGGGACTCCATTTTGTGAGTTCGGGTGGACTCCGGTTCACTCTTCTAAGTGCCTGTTCAGGTACTTCTGCGGGTGCAGCCTGCCTCTGTGAGGGCTCCCTACGTTGCTGGGCACCCCCTGTCTCCTCTTCCAAGTGGCGACATCCTGGTTCCTCCTGGGACAGCGGCACCCAAAATCCCTAACCGCGACCCTTGCAGCTAGCAAGGCTAGTTTGCGGTCTTTCTGTGTGGGAACACCTCTGCAAGCTTTATCGTGACGTGGGACATCCATCCTCCAAAGTGGAAGTTCCTAGTCCTCTTCTTTCTTGCAGAACTCCAAGCTTCTTCCAACAGGTGGCAGCTTCCTTGAACCCTCAGCTGGCATTTCCTGGGCTCCTGCCCACTCTCTACACTGTCGCGACTATTGGACTTGGTCCCCTTGTCTTACAGGTACTGAGGTCAGGAAATCCACTGTTGTTGCATTGCTGGTGTTTGCTCTTCCTGCAGAATCCCCCTATCACAACTTCTGTGCTCTCTGGGGGTAGTAGGTGCACTTTACACCTACCTTTCAGGGTCATGGGGTGGGCTATTTTTCTAACCCTCACTGTTTTCTTACATTCCCAGCAACCCTCTACAAGCTCTCATAGGTTTTGGGTCCATTCGTGGTTCGCATTCCACTTTTGGAGTATATGGTTTGTGTTGCCCCTATACCTATGTGCTCCTATTGCAATCTATTGTAACTTTACACTGCTTGCATTACTTTTCTTGTTATTACCTGCATAATTTTGGTTTGTGTACATATATCTTGTGTATATATCTTATCCTCATACTGAGGGTACTCACTGAGATACTTTTGGCATATTGTCATAAAAATAAAGTACCTTTTATTTTTAGTACTTCTGTGTATTCTGTTTTCTTATGATATTGTGCATATGACACCAGTGGTATAGTAGGAGCTTTACATGTCTCCTAGTTCAGCCTAAGCTGCTTTGCCATAGCTACCTTCTATCAGTCTAAGCTGCTAGAAACCCTTCTTCTACACGAATAAGGGATAACTAGGCCTGGCACAAGGTGTAAGTACCTCTGGTACCCATTACAAGCCAGGCTAGCCTCCTACACCTGCCTTTTGCAGGGCCTCCAAAACTTTCCAAAGGTGGACCAGGTGCTCATCCCAGGTTGAGCTAAAGACAGCAATATCATCAAGATATGCTGCACTAAAAGCTTCCAATCCTTGCAGGACTGTATTCACCAACCTCTGAAAAGTGGCAGGTGCATTTTTCAAACCAAAGGGCATTACTGTGAATTGGTAGTGCCCTCTTTTTAAAAAAAACATATTTTATTGGTTTTATATTTCAGATACACATTACAGACTGTTTGATTGTCATCCACAGGATTCCATTTATCTGCTTAAGAAAATAACATGTAACATCCCCAAACCCCACACAATAAACACGTCTCGGAACACTATTTAACCTTCAGAATCATTTCTTGCTGCATTTGCTGAAAACATTAGCGTTTGCTAAGTAGCTGATGGGAGGTCGCGCCAGGTAGGGCCATTTGCTGCTGGATCTGTACCGCTTGTCGCTTAGTGGTGGCTCAGAGTGGGCCCTGCAATTACTGATACTAACGGAGAATTGGATGTTTGCCCTGTATGTTATAGTTGTTATTATGCCGGTGGGCTAGTGGGCTGTTAGCGTGCTAGGGAAGGGGTGATCAAGCCAGTTCAGCGTTGGTGTGCCACTTGTTGGGTTGTGCTTTTTGTGGGGGATGCGCAGGGGAATTCGTTGTGCTTATTCAATCTGCGTATTCCCCGGTTCATGGGGGCTTATCATCATTTTTGGTCTCGAGTTTAGTTACCAGTGTTTCCCAAGCGGCACACCCTGTGTGCTGTTGTCCCTCCCGCGCTAACTTCTTTAATACCTGGTGTTCCGTGCGAGCCCAGCGTAATGTTAGGGTGCTCCAGGATTCCCGATCGGGTGCTGTGGGCGCCTTCCAATGCATAGCTATCAATCTTTTGTACATTAAACAGGCTAGGTCTGCGAATTTGTGCAGATGTCTTTGTTTTTTAGATCTTGACCTGAACCCCAGTAGGCAGGATTTAGGTTCTGCTGCCAGTGCAAGCCCCGTTAGTTCGGAGATCTCCTGGACCACCTCCATCCATGCTTTTTGTATGTTAGGGAACTCCCAGACCATGTGATAGAAGTGTGCTAGCGGCGCTTTACATCTAGGGCATGTCGGATCTGAGTCTGGGAACATACGCTTTATCCTAGCAGGGGACAAGTTTGTTTGATGTGTGTAGTTGAACTGTGTGTACCTGAATCTGGGGTTCCTTGATACTCCTCGGGCATGGTGCAAAGCGTTCGGCCACTCGGCTTGTGTGATCGGGCCAGGGAGAACGGAGTTCCATCTCTCCCTGGCTTTCTCCGCGTGTGGCTCGGGGGGTTTATTAATGATTTTGTATAGGCTAGATGTTACTTTTATTTGGGCGTCATATTATAGAATATGGTGGATTACAGGGGAGGGTTCTGGTTCTGTGGTACCTGCCCCCCATGTTTTTTTAATTGCGTGGCATATGACGTGATATGTCAGGAATTGGCCAGGATTTATCTCGGTAACGGCCTGTAAGGCCTCGAGCGACATTAGTTTGCCGTCTTCAAAGCAGTCGCCCACTGTCTGCACCTCCGCCTCTGTCCACACTGCCGTCGCTTGCGTGCTAGCCCCGGTCCACTCCGGAAGGTGATCCAGCGGAATGTATGGGGAGTAGGGGAGCCTGAAGCCCCCACCCTGCACATATTTAACCCAGCAGGCGTGTGCCACTGCCATCAGTGGGTTAGTAGTGTTTACCTTCGAGTGTTTGGATGCCAGCCACTTTAACAGAGGGGTTTCTTTTAACCAGGTCCTCAGCTGCACGACTTCCGCCAGTGCCGGTCTGTGGATCCAATTCTGAACCCACTGTAACTGTGCGGCTGAGTAGTAACGTTCGAAGTTGGGGGCCCCCAGGCCACCCACGTCTACCGGCCGCTGCAGCGTGGTCAGAGCCACCCGGGCTCTGCCCCCGCCACAGATGAATTGCAGCAGCGCTGTATTCAAATTACCGAAGAAGCTTTTGGGGATAGTGATCGGTAGGGCCGCGAAGTAGTATAGCAGCCTGGGCAGAATCAGCATGTTCGCGATCGCCACCTTGCCTGGTGGAGAGAGCGGAAGCCTGTTCCAAAACTGCAGCGAGCCTTTTATGGAGGCCAGCGCCCTGCCCAGGTTCCCGTCTCTGAGATCTTCTGTGTTATGGTATATATTTATCCCGAGGTACTTAAACGTTTCAAAGCACCTTTTCAGGCGCCCCAACAAGGGGGCCCCTTGTCTTTCGGGTGGCCACTTTACAAGCGGGAACGCGCATGACTTTTCCCAGTTCACCACCAGGCCCGACAGGGCTCCGAACTCAGCGAGTAGAGATATTACTGAGGGGACAACCTCATGGCCTTTCCGGATATAGATTAATGCATCATCTGCATAAAGCGAGATTGTGTGGTGGACCCCGCCCCTGACTATTCCCCAGCTGCGTTCCATGGAGGGTACTCTTGCCGGTAGTGGTTCCATTGCTATTGCAAACAATAGCGGGGATAATGGGCAGCCCTGTCTCGTGCCCCTAGTAATCGAAAAACTGTTAGAGATCACCCCGCCCGTCTTCACCCTGGCTTGTGGGCCAGAGTACAGTGTCCGGACCCAGCGTATGTAATTGGGGCCTATTCCCATGCGGTTCATTGTGGACAACAAAAAGTCCCACTCAAGCGTATCGAACGCCTTTTCAATGTCCAGCGAGAGCACCATTTCTTCGTATGCATCTGGGGGGGTGTCTCACATTATGCACAATATTTAAAAAAGTGTTGCGCCTTGGTATAAAGCCGTTTTGATCGTCATGTATTATGGTATGCATGATAGGGGCTAGTCTATTTGCCAAGATTTTGCCTAGTATTTTGCAGTCTAAGTTTAGGAGCGATAATGGTCTGTAGGATTTAACATCTGTGGGGTCGCGGCCCTGTTTAGGGAGCACTACTATCATGGCTTCTCTCTGTGATGGGGGCAGGTATTCATTAGCCCACGCTTCTTCAAACACCTTCAGCAGGTGGGGTTTTAGGCAGGACGAGTAGGCAGTGTAGTACTCCAAAGGGAGGCCGTCTGTGCCAGGTTCTTTATTCCTGGGCATCTGCACTAGGGCTAATTCTATTTCTCCCATTGTCAGGGGGGCTTCTATTATTTCCCTATCAGTTTGTGCGATCTGCGGTAGGAGAGATCCCGCGAGAAAGGACTCGAGTTGCGTGGAGGTGCATGAGGTACGTTTGGTATATAAATTTGAGTAGTATTCTCTGAACGTTCGGTTTATCTAGCCAAGGTGCCCCCACATTGTTCAGGGCCTATTCCCCGGACTTTGTGAGTGCGGGGACACCATTACACGCGTGCACTACATATAGGTCACTACCTATATGTAGCTTCACAATGGTAACTCCGAATATGGCCATGTAACATGTCTATGATCATGGAATTGCCCCCTCTATGCCATCCTGGCATAGTTGGCACAATCCCATGATCCCAGTGGTCTGTAGCACAGACCCTGGTACTGCCAAACTGCCTTTCCTGGGGTTTCACTGCAGCTGCTGCTGCTGCCAACCCCTCAGACAGGCTTCTGCCCTCCTGGGGTCCAGCCAGGCCTGGCCCAGGATGGCAGAACAAAGGACTTCCTCTGAGAGAGGGTGTTACACCCTCTCCCTTTGGAAAATGGTGTGAAGGCAGGGGAGGAGTAGCCTCCCCCAGCCTCTGGAAATGCTTTCATGGGCACACATGGTGCCCATTTCTGCATAAGCCAGTCTACACCGGTTCAGGGACTCCTCAGCCCTGCTCTGGCGCGAAACTGGACAAAGGAAAGGGGAGTGACCACTCCCCTGACCTGCACCTCCCCTGGGAGGTGCCCAGAGCTCCTCCAGTGTGCTCCAGATCTCTGCAATCTTGGAAACAGAGGTGCTGCTAGCACACTGGACTGCTCTGAGTGGCCAGTGCCAGCAGGTGACGTCAGAGACTCCTTCTGATAGGCTCCTTCAGGTGTTGCTAGCCTATCCTCTCTCCTAGGTAACCAAACCCTCTTTTCTGGCTATTTAGGGTCTCTGTCTCTGGGGATTCTTTAGATAACGAATGCAAGAGCTCATCCGAGTTCCTCTGCATCTCTCTCTTCACCTTCTGCCAAGGAATCGACTGCTGACCGCGCTGGAAGCCTGCAAAACTGCAACAAAGTAGCAAAGACGACTACTGCAACTCTGTAACGCTGATCCTGCCGCCTTCTCGACTGTTTTCCTGGTGGTGCATGCTGTGGTGGTAGTCTGCCTCCTCTCTGCACTAGAAGCTCAGAAGAAATCTCCTGTGGGTCGACGGAATCATCCCCCTGCAACCGCAGGCACCAAACAACTGCATCACCGGTACCCTGGGTCTCCTCTTAGCACGACGAGCGAGGTCCCTTGAATCCAGCAACTCTGTCCAAGTGACTCCCACAGTCCAGTGACTCTTCAGTCCAAGTTTGGTGGAGGTAAGTCCTTGCCTCCCCACGCCAGACTGCATTGCTGGGAACCGCGACTTTTGCAGCTACTCCGGCCTCTGTGCACTTCCGGCGGAAATCCTTTGTGCACAGTCCAGCCTGGGTCCACGGCACTCTAACCTGCATTGCACGACCTCCTAAGTTGTCCTCCGGCGACGTGGGACTCCTTTGTGCGACTTCGGGTGAGCACCGTTTCACTCCACTTCATAGTGCCTGTTCCGGCACTTCTGCGGGCACTGCCTGCTTCTGAGAGGGCTCCTTGTCTTGCTCGACGCCCCCTCTGTCCCCAGACGGAATTGGCGACATCCTGGTCCCTCCTGGGCCACAGCAGCATCCAAAAACCCTAACCGCACAATTTGCAGCTAGCAAGGCTTGTTGGCGGTCTTTCTTCAGGAAAACACTTCTGCACGACTCTCCACGGCGTGGGGGATCCGTCCTCCAAAGGGGAAGTTCCTAGCCCTTGTCGTTCTTGCAGAATCTTCAGCTTCTACTGTACAGTAGCAGCTTCTTTGTACCCACAGCTGGCATTTCCTGGGCATCTGCCCATCTCCGACTTGCTTGTGACTTTTGGACTTGGTCCCCTTGTCCACAGGTACCCTCGTTTGGAAATCCATTGTTGTTGCATTGCTGATTTGTGTCTTTCCTGCAGAATTCCCCTATCACGAATTCTATGTCCTTTGGGGAACTTTAGTGCACTTTGCACTCAATTTTCAGGGTCTTGGGGTGGGCTATTTTTCTAACCCTTACTATTTTCTAATAGTCCCAGCGACCCTCTACAAGGTCACATAGGTTTGGGGTCCATTCGTGGTTCGCATTCCACTTTTGGAGTATATGGTTTGTGTTGCCCCTATCCCTATGTGTCCCCATTGCATCCTATTGTAACTATACATTGTTTGCACTGTTTTCTAATACTATTACTGCATATTTTGGTATTGTGTACATATATCTTGTGTATATTTGCTATCCTCATACTGAGGGTACACTCTGAGATTCTTTTGCATATTGTCATAAAAATAAAGTACCTTTATTTTTAGTATATCTGTGTATTGTGTTTTCTTATGATATTGTGCCTATGACACTAAGCGTACTGTAGGAGCTTCACTCGTCTCCTAGTTCAGCCTAAGCTGCTCTGCTAAGCTACCATTATCTATCAGCCTATGCTGCTAGACACCCTATACACTAATAAGGGATAATTGGGCCTGGTGCAAGGTGTAAGTACCCCTTGGTACTCACTACAAACCAGTCCAGCCTCCTACATTGGTTGTGCAGTGGTGGGATAAGTGCTTTGAGACTACTTACCACTTTTGTCATTGTACTTTTCATAAGAGAAAAATATACAAAACAAGTTCAGTGTATGTACACCTAACCAAAAAGTTTTGCATTTCTTTTCTCACCTCTTTTCTAAAGTGCTGAAAAGTACCTCTAAACTTTCTAAAAAGTTTAAAAAGTGTTATTTTCTGTCTTTCTAAAAGTTCTGAAAACTTTTTTTCTCTTTTTCTGTCACTTAAACTCTTTCTAAAAATGTCTGGCACAGGCCAAAATGTTGATCTGTCCAAACTTGCATATGATCACCTTAGCTGGAAAGGAGCAAGGAGTCTCTGCATAGAGAGAGGTTTGAGTGTAGGGAAGAATCCTTCTTTGGAATTATTGCTTAACATGCTTAGAGAACAAGATAAGGCCAGAAGGGCCCCATCTGTTGGAAAAGTAGCTAATGGTTCCCAATCTGATCCAGGGACTCCCCTAGGAAAAGATTCAGGAAAGAAACTTCCTAGCCTGCCTATTACCAGACAGCCTAGCATAGTTGGTATTGATGTAGAGTCACACCATACAGATAGTTTTGTCTCCCATCCTAGCAAGAGTATTCCTTCTCACCACAGTAGAAGTGATGTTTCTGTTAACCAAGCTGTTAGGGTGCCCTCTGTAAGGGATAGGTCTCCTTCTGTCAATTCTCATCATACCTCTGTTTCAAGACATGCCCCTCCCACCCACCCTGATGACAGATTGTTAGAAAGGGAGCTCAATAAATTGAGAGTGGAACAAACCAGACTGAAGCTTAAGAAGCAACAGCTAGATTTGGATAGACAGTCCTTAGAACTAGAGAAGGAAAGACAGAAGTTGGGTTTTGAAACCCATGGTGGCAGCAGCAGTATTCCCCATAGTCATCCTGCAAAAGAGCATGATTCCAGGAATCTGCATAAGATAGTTCCCCCTTATAAGGAGGGGGATGACATTAACAAGTGGTTTGCTGCACTTGAGAGGGCCTGTGTTGTACAGGATGTCCCTCAAAGGCAGCGGGCTGCTATCCTATGGCTATCATTTAGTGGAAAGGGTAGGGATAGGCTCCTTACTGTGAAAGAAAGTGGTGCCAATAATTTTACAGTTCTTAAGAATGCACTCCTGGATGGTTATGGCTTAACCACTGAACAATACAGGATAAAGTTCAGAGAGACCAAAAAGGAGTCTTCACAAGACTGGGTTGATTTCATTGACCATTCAGTGAAGGCCTTGGAGGGGTGGTTACATGGCAGTAAAGTTACTGATTATGACAGCCTGTATAACTTGATCCTGAGAGAGCATATTCTTAATAATTGTGTCTGATTTGTTGCACCAGTACTTGGTGGACTCTGATCTGACCTCTCCCCAAGAATTGGGAAAGAAGGCAGACAAATGGGTCAGAATAAGGGTGAACAGAAAAGTTCATACAGGGGGTGACAAAGAGGGCAACAAGAAGAAGGATGGTAAGTCTTCTGACAAGGGTGGGGACAAATCTAAAAATGAGTCTTCATCAGGCCCACAAAAACACTCTGGTGGGGGTGGTGGGCCCAAATCCTTTTCTAATCAAAACAAAGAAAAGAAACCATGGTGCTATTTATGTAAAATAAAAGGCCATTGGACAACAGATCCCAGTTGTCCAAAGAAAAGCACCAAGCCTCCTGCCACTACAACCCCTACTGCTACACCTAGTGTCCCTACTAATAGCAGTGGTGGTGGGAGCAAACCTACTAATAGCCAATCCAAGGGAGTAGCTGGGCTCACTTTTGGTAACTTAGTTGGGGTTGGTCTTGTTTGGGAGACCACAGAGGCTGTGTTAGTCTCTGAGGGGGCTATTGATTTAGCCACCTTAGTTGCTTGTCCCCTTAATATGGATAAGTACAAGCAGCTACCCCTAATAAATGGTGTTGAGGTTCAGGCCTACAGGGACACAGGTGCCAGTGTCACAATGGTGATAGAGAAACTGGTCCACCCTGAACAACACCTACTTGGTCACCAGTACCAAGTAACCGATGCTCACAACAACACACTTAGCCACCCCATGGCTGTTGTAAATCTCAACTGGGGGGGGGGGGGGGTTACTGGTCCAAAGAAAGTTGTGGTAGCCTCAGATTTACCTGTAGACTGTCTACTAGGAAATGATTTGGAGACATCAGCTTGGTCAGATGTGGAGTTGGAGGCCCATGCAGCAATGCTGGGCATCCCAGGGCATATTTTTGCTTTAACCAGGGCTCAGGCCAAAAAGCAAAAAGGACAGGGTGACTTGGATCCTGGAACAATGGACCAAGTGCTCCCTAAAGCTAGGGCTAGTAGAAGTAAAGCACTACCTACTATCCCTCCCTCTACAGTGGATTCTACTTCTGAGGAAGAAGAATTTCCACCCTGTGCAGAACCTACACCAGAGGAGCTGGAAGCAGACACTGCTGAGCTTTTGGGTGAAGGGGGGCCTGCCAGGGAGGAGCTGAGTGTGGCACAGCAAACGTGTCCCACACTAGAGGGTCTAAGACAGCAAGCTGTCAAACAAGCTAATGGGGATGTCAGTGACTCTCACAGAGTTTACTGGGAGGACAACCTCTTGTACACTGAAGCAAGGGATCCTAAACCTGGAACTGCCAGGAGGTTAGTGATTCCACAGGAGTACAGAAAGTTCCTCCTAACTCTAGCCCACGACATTCCCCTAGCTGGACATTTAGGACAAATGAAAACTTGGGACAGACTTGTTCCCTTGTTTCGTTGGCCTAGAATGTCAGAGGACACAAAAGAATTTTGTAAGTCCTGTGAAACCTGTCAAGCCAGTGGCAAGACAGGTGGCACTCCAAAGGCACCCCTTATTCCACTGCCTGTGGTTGGGGTTCCCTTTGAAAGGGTAGGGGTTGACATAGTTGGCCCCCTTGACCCTCCTACTGCTTCAGGCAATAGGTTTATCTTGGTGGTAGTGGACCATGCCACAAGATATCCTGAAGCAATTCCTCTAAGGACCACTACAGCACCTGCAGTGGCAAAGGCCCTCCTGGGAATATTTTCCAGGGTGGGCTTCCCAAAAGAGGTGGTATCAGACGGGGGAAGCAATTTCATGTCTGCTTACTTAAAGGCCATGTGGAAGGAGTGTGGTGTGACTTACAAGTTCACTACACCTTATCATCCACAAACAAATGGACTGGTGGAGAGATTTAACAAAACTCTCAAAGGCATGATTATGGGACTCCCTGAAAAACTCCGCAGGAGATGGGATATCCTTTTACCATGCCTCCTTTTTGCTTACAGGGAGGTACCCCAAAAAAGGAGTGGGCTTCAGCCCCTTTGAACTCCTCTTTGGACACCCTGTTAGGGGTCCACTAACACTTGTCAAGGAGGGTTGGGAACAACCTTTAAAAGCTCCAAAGCAAGATATTGTGGATTATGTACTTGGCCTCAGATCAAGGATGGCTGAGTACATGAAAAAGGCCAGTAAAAACCTTCAGGCCAGCCAAGAGCTCCAAAAGCAATGGCATGACCAGAAGGCTGTTTTGGTTCAGTACAAACCAGGGCAGAAAGTGTGGGTCTTGGAGCCTGTGACCCCAAGAGCACTCCAAGATAAATGGAGTGGACCCCACACAATTGTTGAGAAAAAGGGTGAAATCACCTACTTAGTTGACTTAGGCACTGCCAGGAGTCCCCTTAGGGTGCTCCATGTCAATCGCCTGAAACCCTACTATGACAGGGCTGATCTCACCCTGCTCATGGCAACTGATGAGGGACAGGAAGAAGACAGTGATCCTCTACCTGATCTCTTCTCTTCCACAGAACAAGATGCTCTAGTGGAAGGTGTAGTTTTGGCTGATTGTCTTACTGCTGAGCAGAAAGACCATTGCATAAATCTCCTGGGTCAGTTTTCTGAACTCTTCTCTACTGTGCCAGGTACCACTTCTTGGTGTGAGCACACTATAGATACTGGAGACAGCTTGCCTGTCAAAAGTAAGATCTATATGCAGCCTGACCATGTCAGAGACTGCATAAAGCAAGAGGTGCAGAAAATGTTAGAACTGGGAGTGGTTGAGCACTCTGAAAGTCCATGGGATTCTCCTGTGGTACTTGTACCAAAACCCCATTCCAAGGATGGAAAGAAGGAAATGCGGTTTTGTGTAGACTATAGCGGTCTCAACCAGGTAACCAAAACTGATGCTCACCCTATACCCAGGGCAGATGAGCTCATAGATAAACTGGCATCTGCCAAATATCTAAGCACTTTTGATTTGACTGCAGGGTATTGGCAGATCAAATTATCAGAAGATGCAAAAGCAAAAACTGCATTTTCAACCATTGGAGGCCATTACCAATTCACAGTAATGCCTTTTGGATTGAAAAATGCACCTGCCACTTTTCAGAGGTTGGTGAACACAGTCCTGCAAGGGCTGGAAGCTTTTAGTGCAGCATATCTGGACGATATAGCTGTCTTTAGCTCCAGTTGGGATGATCACCTGGTCCACCTATGGAAAGTTTTGGAGGCCCTGCAAAAGGCAGGCCTCACTATCAAGGCTTCAAAGTGCCAGATAGGGCAGGGGAAGGTGGTTTACCTGGGACACCTTGTTGGTGGGGAACAGATTGCACCACTTCAGGGGAAAATCCAAACTATTATAGATTGGGTTCCCCCTACTACTCAGACTCAGGTGAGAGCCTTTTAGGCCTCACTGGGTATTACAGGAGGTTCATTAAGAACTATGGCTCCATTGCAGCCCCTCTTAATGACCTCACATCCAAGAAAATGCCTACAAAGTTATTATGGACAACAAACTGTCAGAAAGCTTTTGAGGAGCTGAAGCAGGCAAAGGGCTCTGCACCTGTCCTGAAAAGCCCTTGTTACTCTAAAAAATTCTATGTCCAAACTGATGCATCTGAATTAGGAGTAGGGGCAGTCCTATCACAACTTAATTCTGAGGGCCAGTGAGGTACTGGGTTTTTCAGAACCGATACTGATCCGGTAACCCAGCGGTGCCAGGGTACACCCAAAGACCTCGGGTACTTTCCTGATTCAGACTACAGAAACTCAGAGTCTTCTAGGTGAAGTCAAAGATGGAATTTATTGGCTGCAACCAATTGACAAGTGTCCTAGAAGTACAACAGCACGATTTGTATGTTCTCAGGAGACTGTGTTTCAATGCAAAGTCAGGTTTCCTTATATACAGTTTTTTAAGCTTCAGGCAAACATTCTTGACATTTTGGTTGGTCATTCACATGTTTTCACTACAAAGGAAAAAACAGTGTCATGATGAAACCTTATATTTCATGTTATCCAACCCATAATAAATTACCCGGCAAGGCCTAGTATTTTACATCAGATAAGTGTGGACCCCCAATAAAAACGGGCACCTCCCCCTCGTAATGTAAGAAGAAGAAAAGAGCAGGTGCAGGTGTGAGCAAGATTAGGCAGGGTGTGTGAGCGATAATAAGGGTTTTATGGCATGGTGTGCCTTGATGCTATCTGATTCGGCCACTGGGAGAGGGACTGACCAAACAGGTTTGGCCTGAGGCAATGGTTCCAGCTTGCCCAGGCCAGAGAGAAGTCAATCAAGGTGTACGTGTCCTTGGAATCAAATCTGACTGTATTATAAGCCTATGTGAGGGCAACTTTTAAAAATGGCTGCTCTGTATAAAATGGGAGCCACGAGTGCAGGACGAAAATGGCGATTTCGAGGTGAAAACGCTGCTGGAATTGAGCGAAAATGCTCATGCTTAGTGTACTAGTCATTATCGGTCTTTTGATACTAAAATCATACTGCTGTGGCAAAGTAAATTACATGGGTCCAGAATTTTTAGAACCACACCAGGATCAACCTGTTGCTTTTATTAGTAGGAGGTTGACCCCTAGAGAAAAGTGTTGGTCTGCCATTGAGAGGGAGGCCTTTGCTGTGGTCTGGGCACTGAAGAAGTTGAGGCCATACCTGTTTGGCACTCACTTCATTGTTCAGACAGACCACAAACCTCTACTTTGGCTAAAACAAATGAAAGGTGAAAATCCAAAATTATTGAGGTGGTCCATATCCCTACAGGGAATGGACTATACAGTGGAACATAGACCTGGGAGTAGCCACTCCAATGCAGATGGACTCTCCAGATATTTCCACTTAGACAATGAAGACTCATCAGGTCATGGCTAGTCTTATTGTCCTTTGTTTGGGGGGGGGGGGGGGTTGTGTAGGAAAGTACCATCTTGTCTGGCATGTTACCCCCTTTTTTCTATATATAAATGTATTTTTAGTTGTATGTGTCACTGGGACCCTGCCAGCCAGGGCCCCAGTGCTCATAAATGTGCCTGAATGTGTTACCTGTGTTATGACTAACTGTCTCACTGAGGCTCTGCTAATCAGAACCTCAGTGGTTATGCTCTCTCATTTCTTTCAAATTGTCACTAACAGGCTAGTGACCAATTTTACCAATTTATATTGGCTTACTGGAACACCCTTATAATTCCCTAGTATATGGTACTGAGGTACCCAGGGTATTGGGGTTCCAGGAGATCCCTATGGGCTGCAGCATTTCTTTTGCCACCCATAGGGAGCTCTGACAATTCTTACACAGGCCTGCCACTGCAGCCTGAGTGAAATAACGTCCACGTTATTTCACAGCCATTTTACACTGCACTTAAGTAACTTATAAGTTAGCTATATGTCTAACCTTTACCTGGTAAAGGTTAGGTGCAAAGTTGCTTAGTGTGAGGGCACCCTGGCACTAGCCAAGGTGCCCCCACATTGTTCAGGGCCAATTCCCCGGACTTTGTGAGTGCGGGGACACCATTACACGCGTGCACTACATATAGGTCACTACCTATATGTAGCTTCACGATGGTAACTCTGAATATGGCCATGTAACATGTCTATGATCATGGAATTGCCCCCTCTATGCCATCCTGGCATAGTTGGCACAATCCCATGATCCCAGTGGTCTGTAGCACAGACCCTGGTACTGCCAAACTGCCTTTCCTGGGGTTTCACTGCAGCTGCCGCTGCTGCCAACCCCTCAGACAGGCTTCTGCCCTCCTGGGGTCCAGCCAGGCCTGGCCCAGGATGGCAGAACAAAGGACTTCCTCTGAGAGAGGGTGTTACACCCTCTCCCTTTGGAAAATGGTGTGAAGGCAGGGGAGGAGTAGCCTCCCCCCAGCCTCTGGAAATGCTTTCATGGGCACACATGGTGCCCATTTCTGCATAAGCCAGTCTACACCGGTTCAGGGACCCCTCAGCCCTGCTCTGGCGCGAAACTGGACAAAGGAAAGGGGAGTGACTACTCTCTTGACCTGCACCTCCCCTGGGAGGTGCCCAGAGCTCCTCCAGTGTGCTCCAGACCTCTGCCATCTTGGAAACAGAGGTGCTGCTGGCACACTGGACTGCTCTGAGTGGCCAGTGCCAGCAGGTGATGTCAGAGACTCCTTCTGATAGGCTCCTTCAGGTGTTGCTAGCCTATCCTCTCTCCTAGGTAGCCAAACCCTCTTTTCTGGCTATTTAGGGTCTCTGTCTCTGGGGATTCTTTAGATAACATAGAATGCAAGAGCTCATCCGAGTTCCTCTGCATCTCTCTCTTCACCTTCTGCCAAGGAATCGACTGCTGACCGCGCTGGAAGCCTGCAAAACTGCAACAAAGTAGCAAGGACGACTACTGCAACTCTGTAACGCTGATCCTGCCGCCTTCTCGACTGTTTTCCTGGTGGTGCATGCTGTGGGGGTAGTCTGCCTCCTCTCTGCACTAGAAGCTCCGAAGAAATCTCCCGTGGGTCGACGGAATCGTCCCCCTGCAACCGCAGGCACCAAACTGCATCACCCGTACCCTGGGTCTCCTCTCAGCACGACGAGCGAGGTGCCTTGAATCCAGCAACTCTGTCCAAGTGACTCCCACAGTCCAGTGACTCTTCAGTCCAAGTTTGGTGGAGGTAAGTCCTTGCCTCCCCACGCCAGACTGCATTGCTGGGAACCGCGACTTTTGCAGCTACTCCGGCCTCCGTGCACTTCCGGCGGAAATCCTTTGTGCACAGTCCAGCCTGGGTCCACGGCACTCTAACCTGCATTGCACGACCTCCTAAGTTGTCCTCCGGCGACGTGGGACTCCTTTGTGCGACTTCGGGTGAGCACCGTTTCACTCCACTTCGTAGTGCCTGTTCCGGCACTTCTGCGGGCGCTGCCTGCTTCTGAGAGGGCTCCTTGTCTTGCTCGGCGCCCCCTCTGTCCCCAGACGCAATTGGCGACATCCTGGTCCCTCCTGGGCCACAGCAGCATCCAAAAACCCTAACCGCACGATTTGCAGCTAGCTAGGCTTGTTGGCGGTCTTTCTTCAGGAAAACACTTCTGCACGACTCTCCACGGCGTGGGGGATCCGTCCTCCAAAGGGGAAGTTCCTAGCCCTTGTCGTTCCTGCAGAATCTTCAGCTTCTACTGTCCAGTAGCAGCTTCTTTGCATCCACAGCTGGCATTTCCTGGGCATCTGCCCATCTCCGACTTGCTTGTGACTTTTGGACTTGGTCCCCTTGTTCCACAGGTATCCTCGTTTGGAAATCCATTGTTGTTGCATTGCTGATTTGTGTGTTTCCTGTAGAATTCCCCTATCACGACTTCTATGTCCTTTGGGGAACTTTAGTGCACTTTGCACTCACTTTTCAGGGTCTTGGGGTGGGCTATTTTTCTAACCCTTACTATTTTCTAATAGTCCCAGCGACCCTCTACAAGGTCACATAGGTTTGGGGTCCATTCGTGGTTCGCATTCCACTTTTGGAGTATATGGTTTGTGTTGCCCCTATCCCTATGTGTCCCCATTGCATCGTAATGTAACTATACATTGTTTGCACTGTTTTCTAATACTATTACTGCATATTTTGGTATTGTGTACATATATCTTGTGTATATTTGCTATCCTCATACTGAGGGTACACTCTGAGATACTTTGGCATATTGTCATAAAAATAAAGTACCTTTATTTTTTGTATATCTGTGTATTGTGTGTTCTTATGATATTGTGCATATGACACTAGTGGTACTGTAGGAGCTTCACTCGTCTCCTAGTTCAGCCTAAGCTGCTCTGCTAAGCTACCATTATCTATCAGCCTATGCTGCTAGACACCCTATACACTAATAAGGGATAACTGGGCCTGGTGCAAGGTGTAAGTACCCATTGGTACTCACTACAAGCCAGTCCAGCCTCCTACACTGACTTAGAGTGGATTTCAGTGTTTCGGCGAATGCTTGGTCTTGTAAAGCTTCCACTTGCATTCGCCAAGTGGAAATCGCCTGTCCTGTCCTGCCCCAGTTCAGTGTTACTCTGTGGTGCATGATCTGATAGTGTCTTCGCTAGGTATTCTTACTCACCAAGCAGTGCTCCTATATCTTGGGTGCCCCATATTATATCTATTCTAGTGTGGGACTGAGTAGAATGAGTATCCCTCTGTTGCGGATGCCCTAAGCGCCATAAGTCGTGTAGTCTCATAGCGCCTGCCCATTCCTGTAGTGGGTCAGGTGTTTTCCTATTTACCAACGAGCTCGCTTGGGCGTGGGATCTATCTAGTGTTGCAATTGGGGTGCTGTTGAAGTCTCCGCCCCAGAGGGCCAGGGCCATTGGGTTTGTAAACAATGTCGGCGTGAGAGAGCCCAGGAAACCTGCAATCCCACTATTTGGAGCATATACTCCGACTACAGCTAACTGTCTGTCATCCAGTCGGCCTTCCACTACCACGTATCTCCCTCCTTGGTCTATCTTGTGGGCCGATAGGAGGAATGGGACCCCGGGTGCGATCCAGATCAGCACCCCCCTCGCAAAAGCCGAATATGTAGTGCCTATGAGCTGGCCCCCCCATCTTGCACGCAGCTCCCGCAGGTCCGCCTCTAATATGTGCGTCTCTTGCAGGATGGCTATGTGTACTCCTATTCGCCTAAGGCGTGCGTGTACTCTGGTCCTTTTACTCGACGTTCCCAAGCCCCTCACATTCCATATCACTATGACAAACTGGTCTACTTTATTTCTCCCGTGTGGCGCCATTGAAGTGTCTGGAATTTCCCTCCGTGCATGGGTCCCTCACCCCGAGCTTGGCCCTTTTGGTCATTGCCCCTTTGGCATAGCTGTTTGTTAGGGGGGGCATGTGCAGCAGATTCCGCTGTGTATTAAGTGATTCCGGCGTGTGTAAATTTACTAAACTACTAACCCCCACCACCCCAATTAGATCCCCAACCCTTCTAACAATTTGTGCGCAACTACTGAACCTATAGGTGTGTGATAAAACCCGTATCCGATTGGATTTCCATGGTGGAGTAATCATATCTACCAGATGTGGCTCTTTTGCGGGGCTCACATCTTTCCGCAGACTGAGTCTGCTAATACCGTTGGGCGCCCCCCGGTAATTTGTGTGCTCCGCGCTCCGACCCCCCCCCCCCATAGCACCCCCGGGCCACCCTGCTGCATTTAGTTATACATTTATACCTAAGATACACATTGCTGGTGGCGCCTTCGCCTCGGTCCCTGCCGTCGCCACGGAGTCCCCAGTGACTCCATGGATCTGCCAATGTTAGTGCCACCGGTCCGTGGGAGCAGTTAAGTTCGGTTAAAGTTCGTCTGCAGATCTGGGGGTGATCCTTGGCCCACCCAGCTCGCCTGCAATTGTGGAAACGGAGCTAGCCGTGTCTGAGTCTGTGCCCAACACGAGGGGCTTCCTAACCATCGCAAAGTTACTCTGCATGAGCAGGGGAGTCTCTTTCAGTACTCTTGCTCTTTCTTCTGCTACTTGTTGGTCGTTTGGTTGGCCCCTGGCGCGCCTCCTGGTCCTCTTTCTTGAGGCAGATGTTTGCCATTCCTCATCTCCCTCCGCGTCTTCCCTTGGGCGGGCAAGACCCTTGGCATGCAGCCAGGTCCAAGCGTCCTCAGGAGTAGTGAATATGTAGGTGCGGTCCTCCGATACCACACTCAGTTTCGCAGGGAATAACAAGGCGTACTTTATGTTGTGTTCACGCAGGCGTTGTTTAATCTTGACATAGGAGTTTCGTTGATTTTGCACCTCCTGAGTGAAGTCTGGGTAGGCATTGATAGTCGAGTCCTCGTACTTATATTGGACTTTGTTGCGGAACTGTTGTAGTATTGCATCTCGATCCCTGTAGTTGAGAAATCTGGCGATCAGAGATCTGGGTGATTGGCCGGGGTCTGCCCGGTACTCTGTACGCCCGCTCAACAGAGAAGAACTTGGATGGGGCTCCGTTCAACACCTCCTTGATGAGCCATTGTTCCAGACAGATTTCCGAGTCAGGTTGCAGCATCGTTTCTGGAAACCCTAGAAAGCGCACGTTGTTGCGGCGCGCCCTACTCTCCATCTCTTCCAGAGCACTTTCAACTCTGCGTCTATGCGCTGGATCTGCTTTCGATTATCTTGAGCCGTGGGGGTTAGATCGGATAGCCCTTCTTCAGCCGTTTTCACTCTTTCCGCTAGGCTGCGGTGGTCTACTCGTAAGAGATTCAAGTCTTGTGAGACTGCGTCTATTCTATTTTCCAGTGAGGACTTAGGGGGTCATTCTGACCCTGGCGGTCACCGACCGCCAGGGCCAACGACCGCGGAAGCACCGCCAACAGGCTGGCGGTGCTTCCTGGGCCATTCTGACCGCGGCGGTAAAGCCGCGGTCAGAAAAGGGGAACCAGCGGTTTCCCGTCGGTTTACCCCTGGCCCAGGGAATATGGGGATTCCGACCCCCTTTCCGCCATCCTGTTCCTGGCGGTTTTTACCGCCAGGAACAGGATGGCGGGAACGGGTGTTGTGGGGCCCCTGGGGGCCCCTACACTGCCCATGCCACTGGCATGGGCAGTGCAGGGGCCCCCTAACAGGGCCCCACAAAGATTTTCAGTGTCTGCTTTGCAGACACTGAAAATCGTGACGGGTGCCACTGCACCCGTCGCACCCCTGCAAATCCGCCGGCTCCATTCGGAGCCGGCTTCCTCTTTGCAGGGGCTTTCCCGCTGGGCCGGCGGGCGATCTTTTGGTGATTGCCCGCCGGCCCAGAGGGAAAGTCAGAATGACCGCCGCGGTCATTTGACCGCAGTGCGGTCTTTTGGCGGTCTCCGCCCGGCGGGCGGTGCCCGCCGCCCGCCGGGGTCGGAATGACCCCCTTAGTGTCCATGATCGCCTGTAACACTTTCTCAAACTGTGCTGAATGCGACATGAGGGTGTTCTCCAAGGACTGTAGGGACAGGCTTGTCTACTGATCATTGGGTGCTGTTCCAAGAGTATTGCGATCCAGGTTCTTGGATGATTTGGCCCTGCCAGCCATTATGACTGATTAGGAATTACCTTGTGGGATGTTATTGCATATGGCTTGGCGCAGTTTACTCAGAGGGCCGACATTTTGATTGCTGTTCGCAGTATGCCGTGCCCTTTTATACTCCAGGTATGCTGTTTGCCAGTGGAGCTCGGGAGGAGCTTATTTTTAGCTTTTGAGTGCCCCGCACTTGCGTCTATGTGCTCGCGGGCCGGCGCGGGGGACGTCAGTACGCCCACTGTTCTCGGTGCTGGGTCACCGCAATGCAGAGTGTTGCACCCCTTGTGAGGATGGGTCCGGTACGTGTTGTATTAGGATGCAGGTTCCCACGGAAGCAACGAGAGGGCCGGGCAGCAGCGGCGCCCCCAGGACGGAGGTGGGGGGCGCGGCGACAGCGGGAGGCGCAGCAGGGCGATTCACCGGAGGGGAGCGAATGTCTGGCCCCTGGGCAGATTCCAAGTTCCCTCTTGTAGTCGCTAACAGAGATCCTTGGGAGCGAGAGGAAAACTGTTCACATTTTATAAGGTTGTGTCGTGGGGGCCCAGGTAGGTGTCCTCCGCCCCCGGTGCGGGCCTTCCTCCGGGGTGAGTCAGCATCGCGGGGCAGGGTCAGTTGTGCCCTTGCATGGATCCCCTGAAGTGGGGCACCACCCTAGTCCAGGCGACCCCCCCGCGCCATCCCAGAGCCGTGGAACGGCAGAAGTAGGAGCGTGGGGGGGGGAGTTAGTGGTGACTCCACCCCATTTAAGCCGTGTCTCCCCCGGCAGCTCTCTCCCCTACCTCAATGTCGCACGGTGGTTGCCGCTGACTCCCTCCTGGGCCCCCCGGGGCCGAGATCCGCGTCGCGGGCCACCCGTTCCGGGCGATGCCGCTCGCCAGATGGACTGGTCGTTCCTCTTCTGCCCCCGCTCGGGGCGGTCTAGCGCAGCGGGCCCCGCCCGGGCTCCCGATGTCTTCCCCCGCAGGCGCCTCTCCCGCTATGGGAGCACAGAGCGCGGCTCCCAAGTCCCAGAGCCCGCGCCGTGGGCTCCGGTCGGCGTTCAAGGGCGGAAGCCCGCGTCTCCGGCCCCCGGTGCTCCCGGGCGTCCAATAGTAGGGAGAAACTCAGGCAAGCACGGGCGTCGCCGAGATGAGGCGCGCCCAGGTCAACCGGCACGGCTCCTCCTCCCAGCGGCCTCGGCCGGGTAAAGGCCCGTGGCTCCAGGGCCCGCGAGCAGACTCTGGCGCTGTAGCCTAAGTCCAGCCAGCGCGAAGCCCCTGCAGGACGCTCCAAAGCACCCCGGGCGGTCCGCCTTTCTTGATCAGTGTGTGGGGTACCGGGGGGGCGCCCTACAGGATGTTTTCTGGCAAGCCCTGGACGGAGCGCTCGTTCAGGCGTCCATCCGGGCCGCCATTTTGGCTCCTCCGGTAGTGCCCTCTTATAGTTGAAAATGCAGTCTTTGGTTTAACATCTTCTGCCAATCTGATCTGCCAGTACCCTGCAGTCAGATCAAAAGTGCTAAGCTACTTGGCAGAAGGCAGTGTATCAATGAGCTCATCTGCCCTGGGTATAGGGTGAGCATCAGTTTTTGTTATCTGATTGAGACCTCTGTAGTCTACACAAAACCTCATCTCCCTCTTTCCATCTTTTGAGTGAGGCTTTGGTACAAGCACCACTGGCCTAGCCCATGGGCTTTCAGAAGGTTCAATCAATACCAGATCCAACATTTTCTGCACCTCTTGTTTAATGCAGTCTCTGACATGGTCAGGCTGCCTATAAATCTTACTTTTGACAGGCAGGCTGTCTCCAGTGTCAATTGTGTGTTCACACCAGGATGTTGCACCTGGTAAAATTGAAAAGAGGTCTGAAAATTGTCCGAGGAGATTGATGCAGTTGTCTTTCTGTTCTGCAGTCAGACAATCTACTAAAACTACTCCCTCCACTAAGGCATCTGCTTCAGTGGTGGAGAAGAGATCAGGGAGAGGATCACTCTGTTCTTCCTGTCCCTCATCTGTTGCCTTGAGCACGGTGAGATCAGCCCTGTCATAGTAGGGTTTCAGGCGGTTGACATGAATCACCCTAAGGGGACTCCTGGCACCGCCCAGGTCTACCAAATAGGTAACCTCACCCTTTTTCTCAACAATTAGATGGGGTCCACTCCATTTGTCCTGGGGTGCTCTTGGGGCCATAGGCTCCAATACCCACACCTTCTGTCCTGGTTGGTACTGAATCAGAACAGCCTTCTGGTCATGCCTTTGCTTTTGTAGCTCTTGGCTGGCCTGAATTGTTTTTACTGGCCTTTTTCATGTACTCAGCCATTCTGGATCTTAGGCCAAGTACATTATCCACTATGTCCTGTTTAGGAGCTTTTAAAGGTTGTTCCCAACCCTCCTTCACAAGAGTGAGTGGACCTCTTACAGGGTGCCAAAGAGGAGTTCAAAGGGGCTGAAGCCCACTCCTTTCTGGGGTACCTCCCTGCAAGCAAAAAGGAGGCAAGGTAACAGGACTTCCCATCTCCTCCTGAGGTTTTCAGGGAGTCCCATTATCATACCTTTGAGAGTTTTATCAAACCTCTCTACCAGTCCGTTAGTCTGTGGATGGTAAGGGGTGGTGAACTTGTAGGTAACACCACACTCCTTCCTCATTGCTTTTAGGTATGCAGACATGAAGTTTCTACCTCTGTCTGACACTACCTCTTTTTGAAAACCCACTCTGGAAAAGCTTCCAAGGAGGGCTTTTGCTACAGCAGGAGCTGTAGTTGTCCTTAGAGGTATGGCTTCAGGATATCTTGTGGCATGGTCCACAACCACCAAGATAAATCTATTGGCTGAAGCAGTAGGAGGGTCAAGGGGGCCAACTATGTCAACCCCTACCCTTTCAAAGGGCACCCCAACCACTGGAAGTGGAATTAGAGGGGCCTTTGGAGTGCCACCAGTCTTGCCACTGGCTTGGCACGTCACACAAGACTTGCAAAAATCTTTGGTGTCCTCTGACATCATAGACCAGTGAAACAAGGGGACAAGTCTTGCCCAAGTTTTTATCTGGCCCAAATGCCCAGCCAAAGGTATGTCATGTGCTAGAGCAAGAAGAAACTTTCTGTACTGCAGGGGAATGACTAAGCTCCTGGCTGCTCCAGGTTTTGGGTCCCTTGACTCTGTGTACAAGAGGTTATCTTCCCAATATACTCTATGGCTGTCACTGACATCCCCATTTTGCTGTTTGACAGGTTGCTGTCTGAGACCCTCTAATGTGGGACAGGTTTGCTGTGCCACACTCAGCTCTTCCCTGGCAGGCCCCCCTCCACCCAAAAGCTCAGCAGTGTCTGCTGCCAGCTCCTCTGGTGTAGGTTCTGGACAAGGAGGAAATTCTTCTTCCTCAGAAGGGGAATCATCTGTAGAGGGAGTGATAGTGGGTAGGGATTTACCCTTGCTACCGCTAGCTTTAGGGAGCACTTGGTCCATTGTTCCAGGATCCAAGTTACCCTGTCCTTTTTGCTTTTTGGCCTGAGCCCTGGTTAAAGCAAAAGTATGCCCAGGAATGCCCAGCAGTTCTGCATGAGCCTCCAACTCCATTTCTGCCCAAGCTGGTGTCTCTAAATCATTCCCTAGTAGACAGTCTACAGGTAAATCTGAGGCAACCACATCTTTCTTTGGACCAGTAAACTCCCCCCCCCCCCCCAGTTGAGATTCACAACAGCCATGGGTTGGCTAACAGTGTTGTTATGAGCGTCTGTCACTTGGTACTGCTGACCAAGTAGGTGTTGTTCAGGGTGCACCAGTTTCTCTATCACCATGGTAACACTGGCCCCTGTGTCCCTGTAGGCCTGAATCTCAACACCGTGTATTAGGGGAAGTTGCTTGTACTTATCCATATTAAGGGGACAAGCAACCAAGGTGGCCAAATCAATGGCAACTTCAGAGACTAAAACAGCCTCTGTGGTCTCCCTAACAAGACCAACCCCAACTACATTGCCAATTGTGAGCCCAGCTACACCTTTGGATTGGCTATTAGTAGATTTCCCACCACCACTGCTATTACTAGGGGCACTAGCATTTGCAGCAGGGGTTGTGGTGGTGGGAGGTTTGGTATTTTTCTTTGGACAACTCGAGTCAGTTGCCCAATGGCCTTTGACTTTACACAAATAACACCAAGGCTTTTTAGGTTGATTATTGGAAGAGGATTTGGACCCACCACCCCCAGAGGATTTTTGTGGGCCTGATAATGACTCAGAATGTTTACTTTTGCCCCCACCTTTGTCAGAAGACTAACCATCCTTCTTCTTGCCATCCTTGTCACCCCCTGTATGAGCTTTTCTGTTCACCCTTGTTCTGACCCATTTGTCTGACTTCTTTCCCAATCTTGGGGAGAGGTCAGATCAGAGTCCACTAGGTACTGGTGTAACAAGTCAGTAAACAAAATAAAAATAAAGTCAGACACACAATTGTTAAGAATATGCTCGTTCAGAATAAGATTATACAGGCTTTCATAGTCAGAAACTTTACTGCCAGGCAACCACCCTTCCAAGGCCTTCACTGAATAGTCCACAAAATCTGTCCAGTCTTGAGAACACACTTTTCTGGTGCCTCTCAACTTCATCCTGTATTGTTCAGTGGTTAAGCCAAATCCATCCAAAAGTGCATCTTTCAAAACTTTGTAATTATTGGCATCACTTTCACTAACAGTAAGGAGCCTATCCCTACCCTTTCCAGTGACAGGTTGCCACAAAATATCCCACTGCCTTTGAGGGACCAACTGTACCATACAGGCCCTCTCAAGTGCAGCATACCACTTGCTGATGTCATCCCCCTCCTTGTAAGGGGGGGCTTTCTTGTGCATATTCCTGGAATCTTGCTCTCTAACAGGATTGCTATCAGGAATACTGCTGCTACCACCATGAGGAACTAACCCCAACCTCTGTCTTTCCTTCTCAGTGTCTAGGGATTCCCTATCTAAGGCCAGCTGCTGCTGTTTAAGCTTCAGTCTGGACTCTTCAACCCTCAGCTTTTTGAGTTCCCTTTCTAACAAGTTATCCTCAAGGTGGTTTGGTTGGGAATGCTTTGACACAGATTACAAATTGGAAACTTCAGAGGGGGACCTGTTCCTAACTGTCTGGACCCTGGTAACCTGCCACTAGGGATAAAGGATGCCCTACTGTGATGGGACCCTTTCTCACTAGCAGCATCACTAGGTGCCCTGCTAGGGGGCAGATCCTTGTCAAAACCCTCCCCAGCTTCTCCAGGGAACTCCTCTGAATCAGACTGGGAAGCTTCTCCCTTTTCTAATCTCTCATTTGATGGGCCAGACTGGTTCTGGTCATCCACAACAAGCATTGTAAAGAGAAACTCTTTTGTATGGTTCTTTCCTATACATAAACCGCTATCTAGGAAGAGACCCCTTAAACTCTTGCAGTTCAAACTCTCATACGTTGCATTAACTGTCTTGAGAGTGGACTCTACAACAGACATGATAGTAAAAGGTTTACGGATAGGTAGAAGAGAGAAAAAGTTTCAGAACTTTTGAAAGAACAGAGAATAAAACCTTTTCTAACTTTTAGGAAACTTTTAGAAGTTTTTAAGAAACTTTTCAGAACTTTGTTAAACGTTTTAGGATAGAAAAGCAAACTTTTTGGGTTAAGTGTACATACACTGAACTGTTTGGTATATGATTCTCTTATGAAAAGTACAAAATGGCAAAGTGGTAAAGCAGTTACAAATACTTATCCCACCGCTGCACCACCAATGTAGGAGGCTGGCCTGGCTTGTAGTGGGTACCAAAGGTACTTACACTTTTGTGCCAGAGATGTTGGGGGCACACTGGACTGCTCTGAGTGGCCAGTGCCAACAGGTGACGTCAGAGACCCCCTCTGATAGGCTCTTACCTTTCTTGGTAGCCAATCCTCCTTTTCTGGCTATTTAGGGTCTCTGCTTTGGGGAATTCTTCAGATAACGAATGCAAGAGTTCATCAGAGTTCCTCTGCATCTTCCTCTTCGACTTCTACCAAGGATCGACAGCTGACTTCTCCAGGACGCCTGCAAAACCGCAACAAAGCAGCAAGACGACTACTAGCAACATTGTAGCACCTCATCCTGCCGGCTTTCTCGATTGTTTCCTGGTGGTGGATGCTCTGGGGGTCGCCTGCCTTCACCCTGCACCAGAAGCCAAGAAGAAATCTCCTGTGGGTCGACGGAATCTTCCCCCTGCTAATGCAGGCACCAAAAGACTGCATCACTGGTCCTCAGGGTCCCCTCTCATCCTGACGAGCGTGGTCCCTGGAACACAGGAACTCTATCCAAGTGACTCCCACAGTCCAGTGATCCTTCAGTCCAAGTTTGGTGGAGGTAAGTCCTTGCCTTCCCACGCTAGACTGCAAACCTGTGTACTGCGTGATTTGCAGCTGCTCTGGCTCCTGTGTACTCTTCCAGGATTTCCTTCATGCACAGCCTAGCCTGGGTCCCCAGAACTCCGTCCTGCAGTGCTCAACCCGCTAAGTTGGTCTCCGACATCATGGGGCCCTCCTTTGTAACTCTGCGTGGACTCCGGTTCACAAATATTCCAAGTGCCTGTTCAGGTACTTCTGCAGGTGCTGCCTGCTTCTGTGTGGGCTCTCTGAGTTGCTGCGTCCCCCCTCTGTCTCCTCCTCCAAGGGGCAACATACTGGTCCTTCCTGTTCCCCAGCAGCACCCAAAAACCTCTAACACGACCCTTGCAGCTAGCAAGGCTTGTTTGCGGCATTTCTTCAACGCGACGTGGGACATCTTCCATCCAAAGGAGAAGTTCCTAGTCCTCTTCGTTGTTGCAGAACTCCAACCTTCTTCCACCCGGAGGAAGCTTCCTTGCACCTTCATCTGGGGTTTTCTGGGCTCCTGCCCCCCCTGGACACTATCGCGACTCTTAGACTTGGTCCCCTTGCCTTGCAGGTCCTCAGGTCCAGGAATCCACCTTCAGTGCCTTGCTGGTGTTTGTTGTTCTTGCAGAATCCCCCTATCACGACTATTGTGCTCTTTTGGGGTAGTAGGTGTACTTTACTCCTACTTTTCAGGGTCTTGGGGTGGGGTATCTTGGACACCCAAACTGTTTTCTTACAGTCCCAGCGGCCCTCTACAAGCTCCCATACGTCTGGGGTTCACTCGTGATTCGCATTCCACTTTTGGAGTATATGGTTTTTGTTGCCCCTAGACCTATGTTTGCCTATTGCAACCTATTGTAATTCTACACTGTTTGCATTACTTTTCTGACTTTTACTTACCTGTTTTGGGTTTGTGTACATATATATTTCTTACCTTCTTACTGAGGGTATTCACTGAGATACTTGTGGCATATTGTCATAAAAATAAAGTACCTTTATTTTTAGTAACTCTGTGCACTGTGTTTTCTTATGATATTGTGATATATGATATAAGTGGTATGGTAGGAGCTTTGCATGTCTCCTAGTTCAGCCTAAGCTGCTTTGCCACAGCTACCTTCTATCAGCCTAAGCTGCTAGAAACACCTCTATTCTACTAATAAGGGATAACTGGACCAGGCACAAGGTGTAAGTACCTTTGGTACCCACTACAAGCCAGGCCAGCCTCCTACACTTGGCAGAAGCCAGTGTATCTATGAACTAATCTGCCCTGGGTATAGGGTGAGCATCTGTCTTGGTTACCTGATTGAGCCCTCTGTAATCTACACAAAACCTCATCTCCCTTTTTCCATCTTTGGTGTGAGGTTTTGGTACAAGCACAACTGGGCTGGCCCAGGGGCTTTCTGAAGGCTCAATCACCCATAAGTCCAACATTTTCTGCACCTCTTGTTTAATGCAGTCCCTGACATCGTCAGGCTGCCTATAGATTTTACTTTTGACAGGCAGACTGTCTCCAGTATCAATTGTATGTTCACACCAGTAAGTTGTACCTGGTACAAGTGAAAAGAGGTCTCAAAACTGACTTAAGATTGATACAGTTGTCCTTCTGTTCTGCAGGGAGCCAATCTGCTAAGACTACACCATCCACTAAGCCATCAGCTTCAGTGGTGGAAAAGAGATCAGGGAGAGGGTCACTCTCTTCTTCCTGTCCCTCATCTGTTGCCATGAGCAGGGTAAGATCAGCCGTGTCATAGTAGGGTTTTAGGTGATTGGCATGAATCACCCTAAGGGGACTCCTGGCAGTGCCTAGGTCTACCAAATAAGTAACCCCACCCTTCTTTTCAACAATGAGATGGGGTCCACTCCATTTGTCCTGGAGTGCTCTTGGGGCCCCAGGCTCCAATACCCACACCTTGTGTCCTGGACATGCCAATGGCATGTCCAGGAAAGCCTTCTGGTCATGCCATTGCTTTTGCAGCTCCTGGCTGGCCTGAAGGTTTTTTCTGGCCTTTTTCATATACTCAGCCATTTTGGATCTTAGGCAAAGTACATAGTCCACTATGTCCTGTTTAGGAGCTTTTAAAGGTTGTTCCCAACCCTCCTTCACAAGGGCAAGTGGACCTCTTACAGGGTGCCCAAAGAGGGGTTCAAAGGGGCTGAAGACCACTCCTTTTTGGGGTCCCTCCCTTTAAGCAAAAAGGAGGCAAGGTAACAGGACATCCCATCTCCTCCTGAGTTTTTCAAGGAGTCCCATTATCATACCTTTGAGAGTTTTATTAAACCTCTCAACCAGACCATTTTTTTGTGGATGGTAAGGAGTTGTTAACTTGTAAGTGACACCACAGTCCTTCCACATTGCTTTTAGGTATCCAGACATGAAGTTGCTACCTCTGTCTGACACCACTTCCTTAGGAAACCCACCCTGGAAAAGATTCCCAGGAGGGCCTTTGCCGCTGCTGGAGCTGTAGTGGTCCTTAAGGGGATGGCTTCAGGATATCTTGTGGCAAGGTCCACTACCACCAAGATAAATCTATTGCCTCTAGCTGTTGGAGGGTCAAGGGGGCCAACTATGTCAACCCCTACCCTTTCAAAGGGTACCCCAACCACTGGAAGTAGAATTAGAGGGGCCTTTGGAGTGCCACCAGTCTTGCCACTGGCTTGGCAGGTCACACAAGATCGACAAAACTCTTTTCTGTCCTCTGACGTAAGAGGCCAGTGAAACAAGGGGACAAGTCTTTCCCAAGTTTTTTCGCCTGGCCCAAATGCCCAGCCAAAGGAATGTCATGAGCCAGGGTGAGAAGAAACTCTCTGTACTGCAGGGGAATGACCAATCTCCTGGCAGCTCCAGGTTTAGGGTCCCTTGATTCTGTGTACAAGAGGTTGTCTTCCCAGTACACCCTATGGCTATCACTGACATCCCCATTCTACTGTTTGACAGCTTGCTGTCTCAAACCCTCTAATGTGGGGCAGGTTTGCTGTGTCACACTCAGCTCTTCCCTGGCAGGCCCCCCAGCACCCAAAAGCTCTGCCGTGTATGCTGCCAGCTCCTCTGGTGTAGGTTCTATACAGGGAGAGGATCCCTCTTCCTCAAAAAGGGAATCATCTGTAGAGGGAGGGATAGTGGGTTGGGCTTTACCCTTTCTACCCCTAGCTTTTGGGAGCACTTGGTCTATTGTTCCAGGATCAAACTTTCCCTGTCCTTTTTGCTTCTTGGCCTGAGCCCATGTCAAAGCAAAAATATGCCCAGGAATGCCCAGCATTGCTGCATGAGCCTCCAACTCCACTTATGCCGAAGCTGATGTTGCCAAATCATTGCCCAGAAAGCAATCTACAGGTAATTCAGTGGCTACCACAACTTTCTTTGGACCAGTAACTCCCCCCCCCTGCCCCCCCCCCCCCAGTTGAGATTCACAACAGCCATGGGGTGGCTAAGAGTGTTGTTATGAGCATCAGTCACTTGGTACTGCTGACCAAGTAGGTGTTGATCAGGGTGGACCAGTTTTTCTATCACCATAGTTACACTGGCTCCTGTGTCCCTCAAGATCGTTGTTTAGGGGTAGTTGCTTGTACTTATCCATATTAAGGGGACAAGCAACCAAGGTGGCAATGTCAATGCCACCATCAGACTAAAACAGCCTCTGTGGTCTCCCTAACAAGACCAACCCCACCTACATTGCCAATAGTGATCTCAGCTACACCCTTGGATTGGCTATTAGTAGTAGACTTCCCACCACTACTGATATTACTAGGGGCACTAGAGACTGCAGTTAGGGTTGTGGTGGTGGGAGGTTTGGTGTTTTTCTTTGGACAAGTGGAATCACTTGCCCAATGGCCTTTTACTTTACATAAATAACACCAAGGCTTTGTCTGATTGTTTGAAGAGGATTTGGACCCACCACCCCCAGAGGATTTTTGTGGGCCCGATGAAGACTCAGGATGTTTACTTTTGTCCCCACCCTTGTCAGAAGACTTACCATCCTTCTTCTTGCCATCCTTGTCACAACCTGTATGAACCTTTTCTGTTCACCCTTGTTCTGACCCATTTGTCTGCCTTCTTTCCCAATTCTTGGGGAGAGGTCAGATCTGAGTCTACTAGGTGTTGGTGCAACAAATCAGACACATAATTGTTAAGAATATCCACTCTCACAATAAGATTATAGGGGCTTTCATAGTCAGAAACGTTACTGCCATGCAACCAACCTTCCATGGCCTTCACTGATCAGTCAAAAAAATCTGTCCAGTCTTGAGAGGACTCTTTTCTGGTGTCTCTGAACTCAATCCTGTATTGTTGACTGGTTAAGCCAAATCCATCCAAGAGTGCATCCTTCAAACCTTTGTATTTATTAGCATCACTTTCTCTGACAGTAAGGAGCCTATCCCTACCCTTTGACGATCTCCTCAGGGATGACGGCTGCGACCATCTCCTCCATGTGGTCCAGGGCCTCCTGGTGTGCTAGACTCCCCCCTCCAGTCTGCAGTGCTGCCTTCCTGTTCCTGGCCATTTTTTCCTTTGTCCTACGTTTGCAGTCATGCCAGCATTTCTTACACTCAGTGACTGTCCTGCGTACTTCAGCCACACGGTTGATCTTGTCAACAATTTGTTGCCATATGGCCTCTCTCCTGCTGATTGGCAACTTAGAGGTGATGAACAGTTGGTGCTGGTGTTCCTGCTCCTCTGCACTGAAGCAACACTTTCTTTTTTTTCTATATATGTCCTGGTTCCTGTATGGATCATCCTGGCTGGTTCCTGGTCTGCTGTCATCTTCCTGGGGTCTGTAGTGGCATCTGGGATCCATTTTGGCTCTCCTCTGCTGAAAGGGCAGTGTTCGCGGGTATTTTTGACGCTATTGCGTCAAAAAAAACGGCGCTTTCCAGGTTGCGCTGTCGTAAATCGACCCACAGTCATTTACGTCGCGTTAACGTTGTTTTCCTTTATGACTTGACGCCTCTGTGTGCGTAAAAAAAAAATGACTCCCACCTGTTGGTTGCGCCGCCGTGCGTCAAAGTATAAATTTGACGCCCGCACGGCGCATCGAAATGGCGTTAGCCGGCGGTAAAATGTTTGACGCAAAACTGCGCCGGCGCAGCTTTACGTCAAAATGTATAAATATGGCCCCAGGTTTTTGGGCCCCTTGAGAGCATGGCAATGTCTCTAAACATGCCTGTATAGGCCCCAAAAGTGGTGGTTCACTTCAACATATCATAAAAAAGTTAAAAGATGCAATAATTGAAAACTGTCCATTTTGGACCTTTCTGAAACATTTTGTGAGTCCGTGGGTCAATTATTTTCAGCAAAAAATTGACCTTTTTCCTTGAATTCAAAATGACTCCAAAATATGTTTAAATCAATTCCCGCAGAGCACAAACACTGGTAAAGGCCTCAATGTTACCAAATCAGCCATTTTCTTTCACTTTTTACAAAATTTCAGAACTATACATTTTTGACCTCTGAGGTCATAAAAATGGCAAAAAAACTGATTTTTTAACCTCCAAAATAGATAATTCACTTCAGCAAGTCACAAAGAGTTAAAAAAGCAACAACTGAAAACATTCCACTTCGGAACTTCCTGAAGCATTTTGTAATTCCATGGGTTAACGATTTTCATTAAAAATAGTACTTTTTTCTTGAATCCAAAATGACTCCAAAAGATGTTTCAATCACTTCCGGGATGTTTAAGCACTGTTTAAGGACCCATTATTACAAAAAAGGCCATTTGCATTCACTTTTATCAAATCTCAAAACTATGCATTTTGGCCCCATTGAGAGCATGGCAATGTCTCTAAACACGTTTATTTCAGAGCCAAATGTGATGATTCTCTTCAACACGTCATAAAGAGTTAAAAGATGCAACAATCGAAAATGGTCCATTTTGGACCTTTCGGAAGCATTTCGTGAGTCCGTGGGACAATGATTTTCATCAAAAATCTGACCATCTAGCTTGATTTCAAAATGACTCCAAATGCTGTTTAAATCACTCTCCGCAGGTATAAACAGTGTTGAAGGCCTTAATGTTACCAAGCGGGCCATTTTCATTCACTTTTGCAAAATCCCCAAATTAGGCTTTTTGGCCCCTTGAGAGAATGACAATGTCTCTAAGCATACATATGTAAGACCCAAAAGTGATGGTTCACTTCAACAAATCATAAAAAAGTTAAAAGATGGAACAATTGAAAACTGTCCATTTTGGACCTTTCTGAAACATTTCGTGAGTCTGTGGGTCAATAATTTTCAGCCAAAAATTCACCTTTTTGCATGAATTCAAAATGACTCCAAATTATGTTCACATCAATTCCCACAGTGCGCAAACTCTAGTTAAGGCTTCAATGTTACCAAATCAGCCATTTTCTTTCACTTTTACAAAATCTCAGAACTAAAAACTTTTTACCTTTGAGATCATGAAAATGGCAAAAAACCTGATTATTTAAGCTCCAAAATTCACTTAAGTTAGTCATAAAGAGTTAAAAGATGCAACAATGGAAAATGGTCCATTTAGGAACTTCCAGAAGCATTTCGTAAGTCCGTGGGTCATCGATTTTCATTAAAAAACTTACCTTTTGTTTGAATCCAAAATTATTCCATAAGATGTTTAAATCACTTTTCGGAACATTTAATCACTGTTTAAGGTCTCATTATTACAAAAAGGGCCATTTTCATTCACTTTTATAAAATCTAAAAACTATGCATTTTGGCCCCATTGGGAGCATGGCAATGTCTCTAAAGATGTTTATTTCAAACCCAAAAGTGATGATTCACTTCAACACGTCATTAAGAGTTAAAAGATGCAACAATTGAAAACGGTCCATTTTGGACTTTCCTGAAGCATTTTGGGAGTCCGTTGGTCCATAAAAAAGGAAACTTAAGCAAGTTGGTATATCTAGGGCTTCTAACCCTAGTCAAACAGGATGACTTTAGAAGCCATCACAGAGTCATTGGATGATCATGCAACTACAATAGAAGTCATTTTCACATCATCAGAAAACACCTTTATTTAAGACCCAAATGTGATGATTCACTTCAACAAGTCATAAAGAGTTAAAAGTTGCAACAATTGAAAATTTCCATTTTGGACTTTCTTGAAGCATTTTATGCATCCGTGGGTCAATGATTTTCATAAAAAATAATTCACTTCCCACAGTGCACAAACACTGGTTAAGGGCTCAATGTTACCAAATCAGCCATTTTCTTTCACTTTTACAAAATCTCAGAACTATACACGTTCGACCTTTTAAATCATGAAAATGCCAAAAAACCTGATTATTTAAACTTTAAAAAAGGGATGATCCACTTCAGCAAGTCATAAAGAGTTAAAATATGCAACAATTGAAAACGGTCCATTTAGGAACTTCCTGAAGCATTTTGTAAGTCCGTGGGTCAGTGATTTTCATAAAAAATCTGACCATGTAGCTTGATTTTCAAAATGACTCCAAATGCTGTTTAAATTACTCCCCGCACGCTATAAACAGTGTTTAGGGGCCTTAATGATATCAACTGGGCCATTTCCCTTCACTTTTTCTATAATCATAAAATTTGTTTTTTTGGCCCCTTGAGAGCATGACAATGTCTCTAAACATGCTTATATAGGCCCCAAAAGTGATGGTTCACTTCAACATATCATAAAAAAGTTAAAAGATGCAACAATTGAAAACTGTCCATTTTGGACCTTTCTGAAACATTTTGTGAGTCCGTGGGTGGATGATTTAAACAAAAAAATTGACCTTTTTGCTTGAATTCACAATTACTCCAAATTATGTTTAAATCAATTCCCGCAGTGCGCAAACACTGGTTAAGGCCTCAATGTTACCAAATCAGACATTTTCTTTCACTTTTACAAATTTCAGGACTATAAACTTTCAACCTCTGAGGTCATGAAAATGGCAAAAATACTTGATTATTTAAGCTCCAAAAACAGACCTTCTTGAAGCATTTTTCATCAAAAATCTAACCATTTAGTATCAATTCAAAATGACTCCAAATGCTGTTTAAATCACTCCACGCAGGGTATAAGTAGTGTTTAAGGCCTTAATGTAACCAAGCGGGCCATTTTCATTCACTGTTACAAAATCACAAAATTAGGCATTTTCGCCCCGTGAGAGCATGGCAATGTCTCTAAACATGTTTATTTAAGCCCCAAAAGCGATGATTCACTTCAACATGTCATAAAGAATTAGAAGATGCAACACATGAAAGAGGTCCATTTTGGACCTTTCTGAAGCATTTCGTTAGTCGTGGGTCAATGAATTCAACATATCATAAAAAAGTTAAAAGATGCAACAATTGAAAACGGTCCATTTTGGACCTTTCTGAAGCCTTTCGTGAGTCAGTGGGAAAATCATTTTCAGCAAAAAAATGACCTTTTTACTTGAATTCAAAATGACTCCAAATTATTTTTAAAACACTTCCTGCCGTGCACAAGTACTGGTTAAGGCATCAATGTTTTCTTTTCCTTTTTACAAAATCTCAGAACTATACACTTTTGACCTCTGAGGTCATGAAAATGGCAAAAAAACCTGATTATTTAAGCTCCAAAAGTGATACATCACTTCAGCAAATCATAAAGAGTTTAAAAAAGCAACAATTGAAAACAGTCCACTTGGGAACTTCCTGAAGCATTTCGTGAGTCCGTGGTCATCGATTTTCATTAAAAATATTACTTTTTGCTTGAATCCAAAATTATTCCAAAAGATGTTGAAATCACTTCTACAATGATTAAGCACTGTTTAAGGCCCCTTATTACAAAAAAGGCCATTTACGTTCACATTTATAAAATCTCAAAACTATGCATTTTGGCCCCATTGAGAGCATGGCAATGTCTCTAAACACCTTTATTTAAGACACAAATGTTATGATTCACTTCAACACGTCATAAAGAGTTAAAAGATGCAACAATTCAAAACAGTCCATTTTGGGCTTCACTGAAGCATTTTGTGCATCCGTGGATCAATGATTTTCATCAAAAAAATTGACCTTTTTGCTTAAATTAAAAATTACTCCAAATGATTTTTAATTCACTTTCCGCAATGCACAAAAACTGGTTAAGGGCTCAATGTTACTAAATCAGCCATTTTCTTTCACTTTTACAAAATCTCAGAACTATACAATTTTGAACTTTGAGATCCTGAAAATGGCAAACAAAACTTGATTATTTAAGCTCCAAAAATGATGATTCAATTAAACAAGTCATAAAGAGTTAAAAGATGCAACAATTGAAACTGGTCAATTTTGGAACTTTCAGAAGAATTTTGTGAGTCTGTGGGTCAATGATTTTCATCAAAAATCTGACCATTTAGCTTGAATAGAAAATTAAAGAAGATTTGGAGTCAATCACTCCCAGCAGGTATAACCAGTGTTTAAGGCCTTAATGTTACCAAGCGGGCCATTTTCATTCACTTTTACAAAATCAAAAAATTATGCTTTTTGGCCTCTTGAGAGAATGGCAATGTCTCAAAACATGCTTATATAAGCCCTAAAATTGATGGTTCACTTCAACATATCATAAAAAAGTTAAAAAATGCAACAATTGAAAACTGCCCATTTTGGACCTTTCTGAAACATTTCATGAGTCCGTAGGTCAATGACTTTAAGCAAAAATTTACCTTTTTGCTTGAATTCAAAATGACTCCAAATTAGGTTTCAATCAATTCCTGAAGTGTGCAAACACTAGTTAAGTCCTCAATGTTACCAAATCAACCATTTTACAAAATCTCAGGACTATACACATTCGACCTTTGCGATCGTGAAAATGGCAAAAAACCTGATTATTTAAGCTCCAACAGTGATGATTCACTTCAGCAAGTCATAAAGAGTTAAAAGATGCAACAATTGAAAATGGTCCATTTTGGACCTCTCCGAAACATTTTGTGAGTCCGTGGGTCAATGATTTTAAGCAAAAAAATGACCCTTTTCCCTGAATTCAAAATGACTCCACATTATGTTTAAATCACTTCCTGCAGTGCACAAATACTGGTTAAGGCCCCAATGTTACTAAATCAGCCATTTTCTTTCACTTTTACAAAATTTCTGAACTATACACTTTCGAACTTTGAGATCATGAAAATGGCAAAAACCCTAATTATTTAAGCTCCAAAAGTGATGATTCACTTCAGTAAGTCATAAACAGTTAAAAGATGCAACAATTGAAAACAGTCCATTTAGGAACTTCCTGAAGCATTTCGTAAGTTCATGGGTCGTCGATTTTCATTAAAAATATTACTTTTTGTTTGAATCCAAAATGACTCCAAAAGATGTTTAAATCAATCCCAGGATGTTTAAGCACTGTTTAAGGCCCCATTATTACCAAAAAAAGCCATTTTCATTCACTTTTATAAAATCTCAAAACTATGCATTTTGGCCCCATTGAGAGCATGGCAATGTCTCTAAACACATTTATTTCAGACTCAAAGTGATGATTCACTTCAACATGTCATAAAGAGTTAAAAGATGCAACGATTGAAAGCGGTCCATTTTGGTCTTTCCTGAAACATTCTGTGAGTCCGTGTGTCAAAGATTTTCATAAAAAATCTGGCCATTTATCTTGTATTCAAAATGGTTTTAAATGCTTTTAAATCACTCCCCGTGGTTTAAAACCAGTGTTTAAGGCCTTTATGTTACCAAGTGGGCCATTTTCATTCACTTTTACAAAATAAAAAAATTAGGTTTTTTGGCCCCTTGAGAGAATGGTAATGTCTCTAAACATGCTTATATAAGCCCCA